>NC_139558.1:62941018-63657865 GCF_965112155.1 Podarcis liolepis
CAGCAGTGCCCAGCACTCAGTCTCCAAAGTGGCTTTTCAGAGGGAAGGAAAGGAAGGTCTGATACAAAGATGTGCCCTTCTGTGAACATCCTGCATTCACATTCCCTAGGATGCAAGTCAAAGCTTATTCATTTATCATTAAATTTCCACAAGTTTCCTTCAGATGAGGACATAACTTTGAAAAACAAAAACAACCAACCTTTTCTAAATATCCCCATCCCTGTAACTTGTAAGCCTCTGCCTGGGTTTCTCTCAACATTTATTAAACCCTTAACCATATTCAGCCATTTTAGGTTTGCAATAAAGTCACCTTCCTTATTCACCATAAACCCTTTTGTTCACTGCAGTGTCGTAATACCTTTATTTTATATTATTTTGACAGGAAGCCATATAGGTGAAGAGAAGAATCTGCAAGTCTCCTTTGAACTTTAAAATATAAATTGGCACATCAGAGGGACAGCAGGAAAAACTTCACTATCAGGAATTGAGAATGACTGGATAGAGCGAAAGTACAATTTTGAAACGAGCACCTTTAGTTTGATCCATGTGGCACAGGATGAAATCCATCTGGTCCAGGTGGGATGAACAACTCCCATTTCCCAAAATCCATTTTCTTATATGGGTGAGAAAATGGATTCCAGTTATCTGCAATAAAAGAAAAGTACTAAAATATTGAACATGTATTAAAATGCATCATTAGTATGTAAAATGAGAAAGTGGGCGCAGATGAAGACCAAGCTTCTTTCTGTGCAATAAATCTTACTACTTTGAGATTTTTTAAAGCATAAAACTCCTTTCTTCATTCTCCTTTCACATGTTTCCCTCTACCTCCTTAGGCTTTTTCCTCAATACTTCCCTGATAGTACCTGTCACAGTGCTTACTGGTCCTCTTCATGTTTCTTTTGAATGCCATCTTCCTTCACCGTTTTCTTCTAATGAAACCAGTTGTGTTGGCTGGAGCAGATAGGAGCTATACTCCAAAACATCTCAATGCACCAGGTTGGCAAAAGCTACAGTTAAAAGGTCCTCTGTTTCAATCTACTTATCAGACCATTATTTTCAACAAAGAATAATCATTAATATCCCACTTTTCTACAAAAGGTACTGAGGGTGGTAGGCAGAAGAACCAAAAAACCAGTTCCCTTCTTGGTCTGCTATCTGTTGTCTCCCCAGCCTATTCCACCGATTCATGTATTAGTCCGCTCTTGCAGTGTCTTCTGGCATTTTCCTAAATTGGCTTGTGGTTTTGCTCTTGTACCTTCCATCCTCAAACTCTTTCTTGATCCCTTGTGACTGGATAGCACTCATTACCCTGTTCCACTTCCCTTCCTGTCCATGCCTAGAATGTGTCACATTCTCTCAGTGTTTCAACTTCCTGCTTGTCAATTCCCTACTTGATTCCTTTCAGTCTAGATTTTGCCCAGATTATTGCACTAAAAAGTGTCTTCGTGCATATCTGTGACAACACATTCTACTGATGGCACTTTTTCTTTGTATTTCACTTAGAGGTTTCTGCCATCACTGATACAGCTGATCTTACTATTCTTTCTTCCTTGCGCCCTCTGTTCCCGAGACTCTGTCCTTGCCAAATGCAATCTTCTCTCTCTGATCTTCCTTAACATTTCTTGAAGTAGTTCCTTTTCTTCTTTTCCTTTATCTGTGAACATGTTAGGATTTTCCCCATATGCGTCCACTATCTGTTCATTTGAACCCAACTGCCATGACTATACAGACAGCTGCAAAAAAACCTTTCTTTTTCTGTTCCTAACCTCTCTCTCATTATTATTCTAACATTTATGCCAACAGGAAAAGGTTAACAGACGACCTGGGATGAAGGTTTGCTCCTCATTTTTCTGAATAAAATGCATTTTCACCAACAGAACATGTATTTGGGACTAGGTATATTAAGGTTTGCAACACTAAAATGCAATAGCATTAGTATAATTACAAAATAATTCAACTGTAACCCTATGCAGGTCTTCCATGGGGGTGGGGGGAGGACATGCAACCCCCCCCCCCCATCTAACCACTGACATTTCAATGGCCTTCTAACTCAGGCCTGGTTGATTTTGCTTGATTGAGTTTTGGCAATGTATTTTAGTCACATTGGAAGTTTGTATCTACATACTGTAAATATATTCAGCAAATATATATATATATATATATATATATATATATATATATATATATATATATGTATGGTGTTTTTAAGAACACCTACATTTTTCATTTCACAAGCAGACAGACAATAGGTTTTTTGCAGGCAGGAATCAAGGCTGGAGATCTATAAATCAATAAGGAGCTTCTCCACCCCATTGTTCAGCCCGGACACTAAGGTCCAGCACCGAGGGCCTTCTGGCAGTTCCCTCACTGCGAGAAGTGACGTTACAGGGAACCAAGCAGAAGGCCTTCTCGGTAGTGGGGCCCGCCTTGTGGAACACCCTCCTATCAGATGTCAAGGAAGTAAGCAACCATCTGACTTTTAGAAGACATCTGAAAGCAACCCTGTTTAGGGAAATTTTTAATGTTTGATGTTTTAGCGTATTTTTAATATTCTGTTGGGAGCCACCCAGAGTGGCTGGGGAAACCCAGCCAGATGGGCAGGGTATAAATAATAAATTATTATTAAATATTATTATTATAAGGGTGTAGAGGAAGTGATATATTTCAGCAGGGTAGTTTGCAAGCAGCTGTTTGAAATATAGAGGAGATCCGGCAAGTTATAGAGAGGACAACTGGAGTCTGCTGGGTCATCTAAGATAGGCACGTCCAGCTACCAAGAGACTCACTATAATAAAACTGGCAGCGATCTACCTATTGTCATTGCCAGGAGTTGCTGAACTTTTTTTAGGCGGAGTGGCCAGAGTTGTTGAGCTTTTTGGGGGTACAAGTGGCCACGGTTGTTGTCGAGCTTTTGGGGGGATCGGTCAGGAGGACCCCCACGATCACTTAGATTAATCCCACGATCTACCTGTAACGCCGCCATGATTGACCGTAAGATCACAATCTCCCTGTTGGACATACCTGATGTAAGGCAAGCAGAATCTGTCTCCAAGATGCAGCTTCTGCTTGGCTGGGAGAACTAGTACCTCTCTCCTCTGCCCAGCTATCCTGATAGGAAAGGGAATGGGCGCTCATGTGTGCTATGCCTGCTTATTCTTCTCTGCTACCACAACACAGCTGCAAGCAGGTTTGCATGGTTTGAAGTGGGCTTGTTTCAACAAAGCAGAGTTAAGTTTGTACAAGTTGGCGACATCACAGCAAGCTGCTTCCAAACTGCTGCTGAAGAAAGAGAGGTATGGGGGGCAAGTGTGTGGCTCATCCCCATGATGCTAAAGTCATGGAGCCAGGGTTTCCCAAAACTACCAATTCAGTATGAATGTCATATCACAGATTCCCAAGAGGCTATGCAATGGCAGAGGTTAAATACTTTACGTTGCCTTTTTAAAAGAAAAAGAAAACAGAAAACTGCACTGATTCACTGGCATGAAACCAACAGCACTTAAAGTCTCAGTACGATAAAAATTCAAGGGGGGAAACTGCCAAGTGTCAAATAATGTGACATTCCAAGTCATGCTTTTTTAGCATACATCAACACTCAGGAACAATTTCTTAGGAAACCGACACAGAAGTTGCAGGAAAATGTGACTTCCACATGGAACTATAGCCACACAACTGGCCATAATGTTAGCTTTCTGCGCACTATGTAGTTGAGCCAATCTTGTGAAGTTTCTCCATGTCAGTGCCATGCGTTCATGAACAGCAGCTAGAGAAGCTCTATGCAATTAGACTGAAATACATAGTTAGTCTGAAATACATTATCCCCAGCTGTGTGGGCTAGAGCAGATGACAGGTGCAGTCAAAAAAGATTTGGAGGGCACCAGGGTAGGGGTTCTGTCTTAAACCATCTATCAAGGTTGTAAATATACATGAACAAAACTTTTATTGTGAAGTGGCAAACCCTAAGATACTGATATTTTGCTTGTACTCCCTTAGTTACTAAGCAATAAAATGTGTAAATAAAATATTCAGTGTCATTTACCAGAAGCTTTTCAGGAAACTATAATGTCAATACCGCCTCTCGTATCAGAGCTTCAGCTTACTAATTGCCTCATATACATGATTTACTAAGCTTTTAAAACTACTAATTGACAAATCGTAATGCTGTGAATGTTCTTTTAATAGTCTTGAGTGGCTTTTTTGGGGTAAGTCAAGAGACGTTTGGTTCAGCGCAACTGGAGGCCCACACTAAAAGTTAAAATAAAGGATGGTGTGTACTCTCACTCACACACACTTATTTCTCATCCTGCAGTGTCATGGGCAGATGGAAGCTAAGCAATTCTCACTGCAAAAGAAACAGGAAGAGAACAAAGACTGAACTTCCAGAGACAGAAGGAGGGAGAGAGAAGCTGGTTTAGTTCCAGGCCTGGTACACCTTCTCGCTCATAATGAAGCAGTTACTTGGTAAAAGAAGTTTTAAAAGGAATCTGGCATTCTAGGTTTTAGTTTAGTTTCTAGAAACTCAGTTCTGAGTTCCAAAAAGCTCCCAAGTTAATAATACATTCTGTATTTAATTTGATTTATTTCCAAAGCCCCTAAAACCTACTAGGTGATGTACAAAGTATAAAAACAGAAACCAAACTAAATTTGAGGTATTTTAACATAACTGAAATGTAAAGGTAGGTGAAAATGATATAATATTAAAGCAAGCACATCACTAGCAACTTGATTCTATGTCTTTGGGATTTTGCAGCCCAATTCCTCCTGGGAATATTACTAATACCCATCTGCATTTAATGACAACTTCCATTCCTTAGGCCTTTTGATTCCATTAACTGCCCCCTTGGGAATAAATCTTCTACTTTGACTGATGATGAATAAGATATATAGGGCAACTGACATAATTTTTCATCTAGAAGACTAAAGGAAGATTCAGTCCAGACATCTTACTGATTAGTTTTATTAGCATCTTGAAGTAGTGGTGTTAAGTTTATAAAGAGATGCATTCAATCCATTTAAGAACACTGGGGAGAGTTTTGCATGACATGCAGAATCTGGTAAATGTCCCTTTTCTATCGAATTATTTAAAAGGTACAGAATCCACATTCTTTGCCTCTGGTCACCCTGGAGGAAGACTGACATACATAATAAAAATGTAAATGCGTCCAGCCCAATCATCTCAGTGCAAAGTTAAAGGTACTAAACTAGAAGGTTATGTGTGAAAACCAAAGATCAGATTACATCTTCCAATCAGCATGTCACGTGCATATATGGAGTGAGTGACCATTGGTGGACTTCTTCTTCCCTTTCAAGTTGTTTTTTTGGGACCAGGATATACTGGCATTCACAATAGCAGATGCACACTTAGTAGCTGGATGAAACTAGCGCTTCACTCAGCATTTGATCACTGAACACTTAGCACTATTGCATGGAACCAGTAAGGTTCATTTGTTGTAAATCACGAGAGACACAGCAAACAAGTTCTATTTGAAAGATGTTTTCTGGCACTAGAATATTTTTTTAATGCTCTTTTTTAAACCCAAATCAATTAAGACTCTCAAATTAAGAGTATGTCAACCAGTTATTGAATGAAAATAAGCACGTCAAGCTCTTAGAGCAATTTACAAGTTTGCTGTCTGTAAGCCAGGTACATCTAATTTCTGCTATCAACTTTCTAATTTCAGTTTCATTCGACTGTGCTTTACGTGTTGACCCTGCAGGATCAGAATGTGTTATATAAGGTTTCTTTCCTTATGCAATCCCCTGTCAACCTCCCAACCAATGCCTTCTACTAAAAAACAGACTTTTTTGTTTGTTTTTTGCTACTCTTCTGTATTGTTATCAGGTTGTTGATTGACTGGTATCCATTTGTCTCAGGATATTTTGAGTAACTTCTTTACCCCCATTTCAAACTGGCTTTTGGTCTCTTCAACCTGGAAACATTAGTAAGACCTTTTTCATGAGTAATAATCTCTTAGGAAAGAATCATGGCCTTAAATTCTTTATTCGCCAGTATAGATGCTGCTTTTGATTCTCTTCGCCACATTTCTTTTTAGTCTAGCATTTTGGAGTTTTCACTTGGTTTTGTTTTTATATTTTATGTTTTATATGCTTTCAGCATTTGCCAGCAGTTTTCTCTTTTCTACTCAGTCTGTGGGGGATCTTCAGATCCATTGTTCGTGATCCATCTTTTTTCACACACTGAAAATTCATTTCCTCTTTTAGATTCCAGTAGCTTTTCTATGCTGACAGCTTTCAACATTACTTTTCTTTTTTCTACTGCTAATCATTACTACATTCCTGACCATCCTTTGGCTACTTCTGTCTTCATACCTCAGTGCCACCTGAAGCTTAATATAGGTCAAACAGCTGATTATTTAGGATGAAAAAAATCACACACACACACACACACACACACATTCTCTGTTGAAAATTATGTTCCACAAACTTGATTACATGTAGTGTCTTAGTACAATTTTTGACTTTTCTCTTTCCACCAAATTGATTCTGTTGTCAAATCTTGTCATTTTTATATTTAGCAGTGTTGCTCAAGCTCATATTTTCCTTTCTCTGTTTCAACTTCAAAAATGCTTATTTGACCTTTAATATTTCACATCTTGATTATTGTAATGCTTTTTGCTCTGGTCTATCTAAAACTATGCTGTCCATATTATTACTTTTGCTCACAGAAACTTCCAATTGCTGTCTTCAGTGGCGATTCTTAGTTTACCTCATTCTATTTAAACCTCTGTCCACATTGCCAGAAAGCTTGACAATGAATTTATAATATGTGTTTTGCCACCATAGGTTTGTGTCATAACCCCACTTACTTCGGAGCAAGCCCCCACCAAATTCAGTAAGACATATCTGAGTAAACATAGGATTTCACCTTACCCTTATTTCTCCCTATTGCAGGGTTTCTTTTCCTTGCTTTTTCTTTTATTGAAAGCCAACTCCTTCAGGAGGAACATCTTTCTATTCTACATCAATAAAGAGGCATTGCCACAGCTCAATAATGAATTCCAGTCATCCAAAGGACTTAAGGAGGGCTCAAAGCAGAGCCAATGTAGTCTGGGAAATGGGTGTGGCCTTGCAGAGTCCAAAGAACTGGACAGAGAATACTAGAAGGCTGCACTTAGTCCAAATAATAAAATTCCCAGAAAGGTGCGGCACTTCTTGAAGTCACTTCTGTAGAGTCACTTCTGTTGCCTTTATACCACACATGCCAAAAGGCGAAGGACCTTGAAGTCAGTTGGGCTCTACTGCCATGTCTTTCCAATAGCAGTCCCATCTTTTCCAAATAGCCATTCAAATGGATATTAAAAAAACAAAAATGTACTATTTTCTCTTAATTAGAGAAGAAGTTTTAAATTAATGTGTCTAGATGTATTTAACATTTTATTTGCAACCTGCCTTTTGTCCAAGAAGCTCAAGGTGGCATACATGGTGTGTCGATCACCACCCCCAATTTTATCTTCACAACAATCCTGTGAGCCAGGTTAGACTGACAAATAGTGAACCAAAAAGTTCACCTGGTGTGTTTCATGGTTAATTAAGAGATTTGAACTTAGGTCTTCCATTAAGCATCAGTGAATGCCACCCATTGTTCACTCACACATTCCCCTCTCAACATCAAATTGCATTTTCTGATATACTGTTAAGATTGTAGTGATAACCTGGCAACAACGAATTTTGCACTTAGCCCTGAAGCTGGCAATCCTTTATTTAAAAGAACTAATGTGCAGAGCCATGAAAATATGGGCATAAAAACAGAAAAACAGACGCATACAGAGGATAAGACATAAAACATGTACTTGAAAATACTTACTGAAGTCTCCGGTAAGAAACACCGCTTCTGCCCCAGGAGCCCATTCCTTACAGAACAATCCTCCATCAATAAATCTGTTGACTCCAAATGTTTGGTAACTCTTTGTAAATTTGTCAAGGCCACCTTCATTTTCTTCAATGTTCTTCAAGATGCGATGGAAGAGACTATACCTTTCAATAGAAAAATGCATTGAAGGAAAGTATTACTAAATAATTTCAGTAAAGCTGCCAATGAAAGTCCCATTTTAAGACTTGTTCAGTCAAGTCTATTAGATGATAGTCCCAGTATTCCTTTTAAGCATCATCGAATGTTCAGATCATAAAATTTTAAATTCTAAAAGTTAGGTATATCTGGCATTATAAGAATACTATATGTTCTGTGACTAGTAGCTTTGAACTGATGGAGTGAATTGTTACTCACTATGACAGCTATGTGGCACTCCACCGAATCCAATTATTAAAAGGCTAATTTTTCAAAATACTAGGATCATTATGCTAAAGCAAATGGCCACCAAAACATCCCACACTTTCCTTGAGAAACAGTTTTTCTTCATAAAACAAAAGCTAGAGCATGGCACCTCTATTGTAAGATACTCAGTTTTATCTAGTTTAAAAGGGTCATTTGTTCAAAGGAAACATCAATCATAGTGACAACTAAGATATTACACCTTGGGGGAAAATACCACTGCTGGGAAACAGTCTCAGGTTTATTTAAAGCTGTGGTATAGAAAGAGTCACTTTAGAGACATCGTATTAAGAAGGTCCTTAGGTCTCATTTATTCGTTATTCCAGTTGATTATATTACTTTTTTTTTAACTCACAAGGTTAAGCCTTCCCAACAGCTTTTATTCCAGAGGCGGGTATTTACCTCACAGCCAGTAAGAATTTCAGAAGAAGCAGAGCCTGAGGATAGTGGGCATGTTCTCATAATGCTCTTGTTCCACACATAGAAACCCCAACATTACAACTGGGAAATTTGCCCGTGGGTATCATGCATCAAAACAGTGTAATGATTTCTGTAACCTCCATAGTCAGTTCTCTTATTATGCAGTATATAACACTCTCTCGCTCTCTAGAGCTCTAAATATAAAAGTTGTTTTCTCAACAAACATGTGTGACAGGTGATAGAATTTTAAAGCTTGTTGCAATTTAATTTGAATGCATAAAATATAAGTCAAACAAAAAAGGTGGGGAAAAGACGATTTATGCGCTTTTGGAGGGGAAAAGGTCAAAGCACAGCGAGAAAACAAGTTGCCGCAATATACGTGAATCCAGTCTCCGGCAAAGGGTACAGGGTATTGTAGGAAAACCACCACTAGCAACCCCAAAACAGAAGTACTGCCCACCTGCATTGCAGTGCCCCATCCCCAAGGAGCACAGTGTTTGTATTTAAGTTGGCTGTGGGGCACAGTGAAGCAGCAAAAACCTTACCGTCTCTTTGCTCTGCTCACCTAGGTAATCATTACCTATATGCGTAATACTGGGCCATGAATAACATCAGGTACTATCAAGCGAGAACCCAAGAGGTGCAGGCACTGTGCTGACCTGGTCTTTTTCATGATCCAAGCAAGAGTTAGTGATGAGCAACCTAGTATTAAGGACATTGAGATCAGCATCCTCATGAATTGGAATGTGGCTTCAGGATATGAATATATGTATACATGAATATAAACACAAATACAGATATAGAGAAGTAAACTTCTCTCTCTCACTGTCTTTTTTTCTTAAAGAACTCTTGAAACCATTTAGGACATCCCAAGCTACATTCATACCTGAAGTCTACCAGTATAGAGTCTATGTATCGTAGATGGGTTCTGTACCCCGGGATTAGCTCGATATGGAAATGCAGTTGTGGGGGGGGGGGGAGCCTTGCCTGATAAATTTATTACTTGTCATGTATGAATTCAAGGCACAGGTGCCATTCCGGAGGAAGACAGGTAGGAAATCTAGTCCCATACTTTTATGGCAAGTACCGACACTTGATTTGAAACCTTATTTTACACTCTGTAAATCTCAGTACTTCTCAGTTGCTGATGACTATATAGTCCTAAACGGTGGTTTCATCTTAAGATAAATTAATCAGGGAGATGACGCTGGCATTGTCCCCATGCACTTTAAGGGAATATTCACTGTCTTTTAAGGCTGCCAAATAACTTTCCTGTGAATTTTTTAAAAATATGCTGCTCACTTACTAAATTTTAATTACCTATTAGTGTTTACATCTCTACCAAATAACAGCTGATGACTGGAAATGTCAAGGAAGGACTTCATTATTACAATTTAATCTTTTTCAAATATTCTTGTGTGTGTCTGTGCTTTTGGATGCTAATTGGATATGTTATATATAGTGACGTTCCTGTAAAGGCTAGGACTTGAACAAATGTGTGGAACACTGCATGTACAGCAGATCTTTTTTGTTTTGCCGGGTTGTGGAGGGTGAAGGACTTCCTAATGCAGTGGCTCATCCACAGTGTACCTTATGGAAGTGTGTGAGGCAGCTGGTAAGGAAGCAATGACATATGAGAACAAAGAATCACATGTATAAAATTCTTTGGATTCTACTCTTTGTAAAGAATTGCTTAGTAGTCACATACAATCAAATCGTTCTTTGTTTCCCTTCATTTTTGATTGCCATCAGTTATCTTGTGCAACAAAAAGTGTGAACAGTGGTACCTCAAGTTAAGTACTTAATTCGTTCTGGAGGTCCGTTCTTAACCTGACACTGTTCTTAACCTGAAGCACCACTTTAGCTAATGGGGCCTCCCACTGCTGCCGCGCTGCTGCTGCACGATTTCTGTTCTTATCATGAAGCAAAGTTCTCAACCTGAAGCACTATTTCTGGGTTAGTGTAGTCTGTAACCTGAAGCGTATGTAACCTGAGGTACCACTGTACCTAGGATGTTCTAACTTTACAGGAAAAGTAAAGAACTGCGGCAAGTCAAGGTAGATGGATCAATGCTCTGACTTCTTATAAGACAGCTTCCTATGCTGTTCCTCTATTTATTATGCAAATTAATGCATGCTTACCATAAATAGTCCTCTGGAAAAAGTTAATTACAACTTTGAAACTGCCCACTTCCACCTTCACTGCATTATGTTACTAATTATGTAGTAATCATGTATAACCATTACATTACTAATTAAGCTGGTGAAAAAGAAATGGCTTTTGTTGAAAATTTACAATATATAGCAGTGACAATTTCCACAGAAAATGTGTCCATTACAAAACACATTGTATGGTGTGGAAATATGTAATTGTATTCTTCCTTTGGCAATGAAACGTCTTGACATTGATTTGGCTGAAATAGTGTGGACAGGCAACTGCTAATCATTCCAAACTGCCTGGACAAGGAGCGGAACAAACAAAATCTCCTAATGTTTAATACAGAGATGATGGGATGAGTAAGAGGGAAGTGGGCAGACAAGTATGGATTGAAGAATTGAAAGGCTGGGACTGATGACAGGGAGTGAAATAATTCCTAACCCAATAGCATCCTCCCCCAATGTGCTACCCTTCAGATATTTGGGGCTACAACTCCCATCAGCCCCTGCCAGCACAGCCAATGGCCAGAAATGAGTTTTCTAGTTCAAATGTTTGGAGAGCAGTAGGTTAGGGAAGGCTGCTTCCTGTAAGAGGAACTTGGGTGGGTTATTTTTATTAGCTGTGGCTTCTGCGGTTACTTTGGCATTGTCACCTGGAAACCCTAAAAAGGCAGAAAGAGCTAAGAAGCAGTGAGATGAAAGGTTGGTGGGATTTCACACACTGATTGAACTAATCAGTCATTTTCTTGGCTAGAGCCTGCAAAATGGATGGATTACTTAACACTTGCCACCTAACTTCAGTTCACTGTTTCATGCAATCCTCTTTTGTTTTGTTTTTTAACTTTTTACTAAAATAAATTCATGTGAGCAGCACTCATATGAGTAAAATACACAAAAGCAAAAAAGATAAAGCAAACAGTTGAGACAACAAAAGTTAACAGGAATCTCAAAGGAAATAGATACGTGTTGATGTATATTCCCTCTATGATTCAACAGTTATTAAGGGCAAACTGTGTTAGTCCTATACCAAGCATGTGTCACATGGCTCTTGTATTGATTGTTTCCACTTCTGCAATCCTAATTCTGATTCTCTGCATAAATGGTGAAGGAAAAAGACGTTAAAAGCACAGTAGACCACAAGGGATTGCAAGGTGTAATGCTAACTTAAAGGGATCTTTCTTGCCAAGTGAGAAGAAGTTGCTTCCAAGTTCCTTCGCCGTTTTAGCAAGGTAAACAGATGTAGCCTTCGCAACCATTCACTGAGCATGACAAGTAAGAAATTTATCAGGCAAGACTTTCCCCCGAAAACTGCATTTCCATATCGAGCTAAGCCAGTGGTACAGAACCCATCTCTCCATTCAGGCAAGCAAGAGGCATTATCACAATTCAAGAATCCATATATACAAAAGCACTCATAGAGTGTGAAGAACAGTACAGTGGTACCTCGGATTAAGAACTTAATTCGTTCTGGAGGTCTGTTCTTAACCTGAAACTGTTCTTAACCTGAAGACCACTTTAGCTAATAGGGCCTCCCGCTGCTGCCGTGCTGCTGGAGCACAATTTCTGTTCTCATCCTGAAGCAAAGTTCTTAACCTGAAGCACTATTTCTGGGTTAACGGAGTCTGTAACCTGAAGCGTATGTAACCCGAAGCGTATGTAACCCGAGGTACCACTGTATAGGGAGGGGTGTGGCTTGGAAATGGTCATGGTCTGGGGCAACTTCCAACCAGAGACACATGGAAAGCCACATTTAGCCTCTCGGCCTGAAGTTCACTTCGTGAGCTAAGCTATACCCGTACAATTACTGTGCGTCATACTTCTGTGAGAGACTCAAGGAGAGAAACAAGGCAACAATACTATGTTGGTTCAGTTATGCTAGTAGATATAATTATCACTGTCTATAATGGACTGTTTAAGCTTCTGAGAACAACGGAAAGACCCCTGTTTAATTAGCACAGCTGCAAATCAAAAGACAACTGTTTTGTTTTTAAAAATTTTAATTAATTAGTTTGATAATGTTTGTATCAAATCATTTTTTATGCTTTGCATTTTAAGCATGACTACTCAGACGCAATACTCAAGGAGCATTACTACCTTGTAAGTGTGTAGTGGGTGGTAGTGGCAGCCTTAAAGATTTAGTGGCCTGCTTCGTATTGGGACCCACAGGTGCTATTTATCTAACACCTGCTTCAGCATCACTTCACTTAATGATTCCTCTAACCTCTAGCTTCAGTACAATTGACATAAATGGAAAAGAATGCTGGCATCTTCATATTTAGTCATTTTTTAATTAAAAAAACAGCAACCTTAAGAGGCCATATTGATTACCTGATCCTCTTGAATTGGGTTTTGAAATTAAAACTCAAATACATTTACAAGTGATTGAGGGGGTGCTCATCTGAGAGAGGAACAGGGAAGTGCACCACAAAATAGCTGGCAGTTGTGTAACTACCAAGAGAACTGTGAACTGAGAGTACAACTGCTGGAACATTAAACCACCGCCAGCCACAAGACAGAAGGGTGGAGATATAAAAGTGCATGGATGAAATCCATGATCCTGTTTCATGATGCAATAACAGAAGTAATCCAAATCAACTTGCTTTATCCCATGCTCCACGTTATACAGAGGTCAGCAAACTTTTTGTGGGGGGGCCAGACTATATTTTGAAGGCGGGGAAATGAACGAATTCCTGTGCCCCACAAATAACCCAGAGATGAATTTTAAATAAAAGGACACATTTTACTCATGTAAAAACACGCTGATTCCTGGAATGTCTGCAGGCTACCCGTGTGTTATACCATACAATTTCGGACAAAACTACATGTACCTGTTTTGTCCTCCCCCTAGTGGTATTATTAGTTTCTTTTACCAATTTCCAGTCTGTTTGTTTGAGTGGGATCCAGATGGGACCCAAGGAGCCTTTAACCTTTGGTGCCCTGCCACAGTCTTGTTCTAATTTCCCCATTCCGCAATGTGCATTGCAAACAAAGATCCCATTGACGTGACTAACACCTTGATTGCACTGCAAAATTTGCTGGTGCAGGGCACACACCCAGCCATTTTTTGGGAGGGCAGCAGCTGCCAATTTTCAGGTGCACAGCCCTGAACCTCCCCCCTCAAAATTTTGCACTGCAAAATTTGCTGGTGCAGGGCACACACCCAGCCATTTTTTGGGAGGGCAGCAGCTGCCAATTTTCAGGTGCACAGCCCTGAACCTCCCCCCTCAAAATTGGGAGACACATACATGCAATGTGTGGCAAGGGGGGGTCGCTGCAGTGCTGGTCAGAACTACCCAGATAAGGTCATATGTAGTTTGGCCAACAAGTCCAGAGAAGCTCCAGTATGTTGGTCAGATACCAGACAATGTCACTGAGAAATCTGAATGATCAGGACATTGCTTGTGCAGTGTGGTACTTCGACCAGAAAATTACTCCAGTAAATTGCTTTGCCCACTATGGTCTAAATCAGGGTTTCCCAAACTTGGGTCTCCAGCAGCTTCTGGACTACAATCCCTGTCATCCCTGACCATAAGCCCTGTTAGCTAGGGAAGATGGAAGTTGCAGTCCAAAAACAGCTGGGAAATAGGAGTGGGGGAGAACACCACTAAAAATGGGAGCAGATAAACCTGCAATATAAGTGAAACAATTGAGAAGAAATGTTAAAGCTAAAGGATTTAAGGTCAGCATGCCTCTGAATTAACTTTGTATTTAAATTGTGGGTTTTTAAGGCTTATTTAAAGTCACCCAGAGAACTGTACGTTATGGAGAAGCAAAAAAATGCAATAGATATTCAGTCTGTTCGAGCAAGGTTGTTCTCATGCACAAATGTTAAAAATTTGGTAATGTAAATAATTTTTAATTTGGAGGATTTTTTGCATTTGGCCAAATGCTTTACATTTTTGCAATTTTGCAACTCTTCCTTTAGCTGTGGGACCAAACACACACACACACACACACACACACACACACACATATTTTCTGACAAAGAAACCCAGGAGGCTACAAAGTATGTCATCCCCCCGCCCAAGTGTTCATTCCAAACCCCTCTTTAGGGTTTTGTTTTTTAAATGCTACTGTCAGCACCGCTGAGCCATATATTTTCATATTACTCAAGTAACACTTTCAAAAGAAAATTTGAGATAGTTGAAAGCCTTTGCAACTTTCTTGGTTAAAGGCTTCACAGACAAATCATGTGTGTGAGATCTAAAAGGCTCAGTACATCATTCAGTAATTTGATTCATTCAAGGGAGACTGCATGAATGGCAGGCAACTTCTCTCTTCCCCCCTTCCCGTCACCCCAGACTCACTGTTTGCGTGATCCAGAGATTATTTTGCCTTCTTAGCACTTCAAATAATCCCTGTGCAGGAGAACGTTGGCTTTATTTATTTATTTTGCTTTAAATTAATGTGGGGAGCGGGGTGACACCCTAATTTGAGAAGAAAGCTGCCGAAATACAAAGAGACAGATTTCTTTCTGGAAATCAGTAGACTAAGACTTTGTTAGCTCATGTTTCATATTACACAAGAGAAAATAAACTGAAAGGTCAGTTGAACAGTTACAGCATTGCCCTTTTCCAAGGTAATCAGCAGAGCATGTAGCAAAGACGTGAACACAAGCGTGACTGGAAAGACAGTAGCTGATAAAGAGGCCCGCTGCCAAAACTACGCGGGACAAAATACTATATTCCCAATGCCAGCTGAAGAGTGCGGCCTGCCACAGGACTTCCCTCAGTAATTCTGATTTATTGCTTTAATTTGAAATTGTGTTCTTGTTAAACATTCAGGTTTTCGTACTGCCAAAAGATACCAGCATCTTTAATACTGACCATTAATCACATCCATAGGTGAAGTACAAGAGAAGCAGTATAGCTTATTAATTTGTTTGCAGCGATGAAAACAAGGCATTCATTACAATTAATTTTGCTGGTTGACTAATGCGTGGTAAAATAAACATGCAGTCTCCTTCTGTAATTCAATAGCATTTAAACTAAGGGCTGCATCGAAGTCCATTTTCCGTATTAAAATAAGCAGCTTAGTTATCTCTCTGTAATGCAAGCATCCTCCACTCAGACTTGGCTAATCATCTTAAAGAGAGGGGTGTTTTTTAAAAAAAGGAAGAGGATTTTTTTAAAAGTCAGAGGCATCTCTCTTAAGTATTTTGTTTACTGGAAGTTGTTTTAAAATGGATCCGTTAGTAACGGCCTGCCAATTCCCATTTGATACCACTGTCAGCTATTTTGTATATCAAGGTCAAGTGTGGAAAAATACAGACTCAATGAGTCCCATAGCAACTGTGCTGACAGCTATGAAGTCTGAATCAAAACTCAGACTGAAATAGTTGAACTTCTAGACACTGCCACTTTTATCCCTGTGTTGAAAACATTTGCACTGAAATACCACCAATGAAAACAACAATGGTCCTATGAAACAAAAAGGTGCAAAGGCTTCTCTGCAGCTATCTTGAATTATTCCATTGCATGTTTCCACTTACAATTAATCTGCTAAACAATATATCCAAGTGTCAAAGATGCAAGTAGCATTTTGATAATGGCCAGGTTTAAAACTCATTTATTATTGTGGTCTATAGTCCCAAGACAAAGAACATTACAGATGCTGATACAAGCCAGGCTTTATAGAGACCCCACCTCCTATCTTATGCCAGAGTTGCAGGAGAAGAGATGTCCTTGTCCTTGCATTATTATTCCAAAACCCTCTAGCCACACACACAACAATCTTCCAAGATGTTCAAGGTTAGAAAGGTGTGAAAACATAATTTTAAAAAGACCTAACTACCTGTGTGGCTCTCTGTATCACTGACTACTGTATTTGTATTGTACTGTTCTTTGGGTACTGAAGTCTTCATCTGTGATTAGATCATGCAAGAACTTCTCAGAGAACTATCACCATTTGCAGAACAGCTTCTGGGACAGAAGGGAAAGATGTCCATTTCGCTGGAGTAGATTTATAAGCCAGGATGGTAACTTAAAAGAGATCCCAAGCAGACTAGGTCAAGGAAGCTGAATAAACAGTGTAGGGTAGGCAATACACATAGAAAAGCTGCGGGAAGGGAAGTAGTGTAAGAGGCAGCTTGACAGCATAGCAAATGGGGAACTAAATGCAAAAAGGAGGAAAGAAAAAGCAGAGCAATTAAGAAAAGGAATGGGCAGATAAGGGAAGGAGAAGCTGGGGTGCTAAGGATGACAGAAGAAGACGCCTTATGGAAGTAGGATTAGCAGGCAACTGAGCAAACCACGGTGATAGAGACACTGTTAAAGAAAAGGAGCAGCCAAGGAGAAAGGAGATCAGGAGCAAAGTTGTTTAGAAACACAGGAAGCCCCTTTATATCGAATCAAACCATTGGTCCAGTTGCACTGATAACCAATGTGGATGTTCTAAAATGGGCAGTGTATGCTCACACAACAAAGCTTCCCTAAGCGCCCCAGCTGAATTCTGGACCAACTGCAGTTTCCAAAGACTCATCAAGTCTTGATGTAGCCAAGGCATGCATCATCACTGATAGGTTCAGGTGCAGTTGGTGTAGCAACCTAAGCTAGGCAATGGCTTACTGGACATTCTTAACATATAGATCTGTTCAGAGCCAGCTGGGCTGCAATCCTGAGCCAAAGAAAATTATTCTTTCATCAATCTACTCCCATTTCTTTTAATGAGGATAAGAGGTAGAATAACTACTTGCTAGAACAGCTATTCACACCCAACATTCTCTCCAGCCTCAGGATTCAACAGAGCGGAGGAGTCATGATGAACTTTGTTGCTGTTAATGTTCTTTCTGGAAACTTTTCAATAAGCAAGTGTTATGAAGTGTGTGTGTGTGTGTGTGTGTGTGTAAAAGCAGGTCACCAAAACAAAATGTAATGATTTATTACATCAGCATAGTATATACTGCATTCTCTTCAATTGGTAAGTCATTGTCCTATTGTTTGTTAGTGTCAAGTAATACTACAATTTTATGTTCTTCTCCAACTTTCTTTATGTTAGAAATGGATTGTTGCAGAATAAACCAGCTTCTGGCATTCCGTGCTTAAGTAGACTAGGTTTTGTGATGAACTGTTATTACCATGTCACCACAATAACTAGTGTTGCATTAACTAGAGAGATAGCAGTTGCAACCCATAATATTTCAAACCATGTTCTTACCATCTTAATTGCTCCTGCAAGAATTCTGCTTCACTGCCAAGACGACAACTAAATTGGAGCAACAAGAGGGCGTTTTTTGTTATATCCATCTTCGACCAAGCCACACTGAAATGTACAGTGACTGGATTCATTTAACTCTTTTACATAGTAGTATTGCATGGGATTCCCCACCCCTTTAAATGCATAGTGACATCATTATTCTCTCTCTTCCAAAACATTAAAATTGCTTATGAAGAACTCTTAGTAGAATTCCCTGGTCACTTCATTCAGTCTCACAGGAAGACTCCCAAGTTCATCACATCCATTTGCTATATTGAAATTTAAACAGACAGATCTGCTGCACTCCATATGCATGTGTCAATTTCCTGGTTTGCTGCAGTCTGACAGAAGCCTACTAAATGGGAAGGACTTGGGCATAAGAGAGACTGACCACATCCATCACTGGGGTAATGTATGTAGAGCCTATAGAAATACCCATGGATCTTTTGAATTGTGTGCAGGGCACTTTTAATGCACAGGCATATCACAGCATGTGGAGCCCTTGATCAAGTCCTTTATTTCCAAAATTCATCCTGATTCCTTAATACTGCTAAAGGCAAGACTCAGAAGCACATTCAACTATTGTATTATATGGAGGCTTGTGGTTTCAAATTGTTCTGTCCTTAGGAAGGGCTTGTCACAGCTACTATCTCTAGAGTTCTATAAAAAGCTAACAGAAACATTGATTTTTAGATTTATGTCCTAAGTTGCCAGGTATGTCAAGGAGAGATCTATTAAGCATCACTTAAATCACCATGAACATTACGGTAAGGTCACATCAATGTCAGGCACAATCCATTGTATTTTCTTTTAATAAAGCCTTTGGAAATTTAGCCCAATTTTTATTAATTTTCAACCAACTGTGGGCCACAAAACCTGAAATGTTCACTTCTAATAAAAGTTTCTTACCACAGCAACAATCGAACAGTATGTTATTTGAATCTCCTTCATCTTGAAGAATCCCTGCAACACTGCTTGTATATTTCAAGCCCTTCTCCCACCAGGCTTCTCAGACTAACTTTTCCTTTAATCACATATAATTTGGAAGGTGAAGAAATGCACAAGAGAAACATGCACTAGGAATAGGGACAGTGGATTTAATATCTAAAATTAAGTGCATCCATTATGTCCAAGTTTGATATTCTAGAAAAGGACCGGAAAATTCCTTGCCATTCCCTGAGGAAGCAATGTCTGAGTGATCATCTTGCAGAAGCTTTAATTAGGATCATGATTCATAAAGTATGAGGAATGCCTCTCAGTGAAGTAGCTGGCAATTACTATGTGAGGCAGAGGGAATTATATGAATGCTGCCTCCAGGTGCTGCTCCAAATACCGTATTTTTCTGTGTATAGCATGCCCCCGAGTCTAAGATGACCCTTATTTTTGGAAACTCCAAATTATGAAAATGGGGGAGACATTTTTTTGGCCTTGTCACAGCCACCAATCACCTGCCCAATCACCACTGACAAGCTCCTGCTTGCAAGTCCCCTCTCTCCACTATCCGTGTATAAGAAGACCCCCAATTTTTAACATTAATTTATAATAAAAAAAAATTGTCTTATACACGGTAAAGTATGGTATGTGGGAGCATGGGAGAGTTTTTATTGCTATGTATTTTGTCTTTCTATGTTGTGTTTTTATGTTGAAAACCAACCTGTGATCTCTGGTTGAAGGGCAGCAAATTAATTAATTAATTAATTAAGTGCAAGACCTAAGCTCCTCATTCAGCTCCCATCAAAGCATTCCATCCCTATTCCATCAGGGAAATGCAGAGGAAAAGACTGTGGGGTCTCTCCATTGACTCAGCTGATGGACCAACAAGCTTTTGGCTCCTCTCCTTGGTAAACTCTTTCGATTCCAGCTTATCCTTGCATGAACCCTGTTAACCAGGATCAACTGACAGGTTTCTTTCTTCTTCCCTCACAGTCCCTCATTCCCTTGCACCCTGTCTTTTAAACTGTAGCACCAGAGGGAAGGGACGGTGTCATTACAGATCTTTGTAAACCATTCTGGGATCCTTTATCTGCTCAAGAGCAAGATTAAAAATGCTTCCTGTAAATAAAATAAAAGATGTGAAAAGGTCCACATCCATTGCCATGTTTAATTACCCTATCAAGTACTAGGTTTAAAAAGGAAAGGAAAAAGAGGAAACCAATCAAGAAAGATCAAAACCAGAGATTAAAAAAAAAAGTCTGAACTTTTGCAATTTGATTTTGCTAATGGAGGAGATAAAATGTCTTACAAATTGATTAAAGTTACACCAAGATTCATAGCTGGGCAACACCCTTGCCCTAAAACATAAATCGGTGCTAGTGCAGCAAAGTGGACTGTCCCAGGATCTACCAAAAAGCTTCAATACTGCTTCAGAAGCCAAAGAAAGAAAAAGCTTAAGTCATCATTAAGAATGTGAAAGAAAAATTACTGTATGGAGTAGGTGGATCCATTCATCATCCCCGGTACACAACATAATTTGTCAGTGGAGATTCAGACACATCAGCATCTAATAGAACACTTCTGGTTCAGGTTGTCAAGTTTCCAAAAACACTTAGATATACTTGAGAGGAAGTTACCCTTTGTCCAGCTGTAAAGATTCCCTGCTACTTAAAATAGCCTTGTTAAGTTAGGGCTGCCATAAGTCCGGATTTTGCTGGACATTTCCAGGATTTGTCCAGCGGAAATTGTGTCTGTGCGGAATTTCAAAAAATCACCCAAATGTTCAGGAATCCCAGATGCTTGGCAACCCATTTGTTGGCAGGCACCACGGTCGGGAGGCGCCCTGATGGCCTTAAAAGATAAAAGCAGCTGGCAAACGAAGCGGGGCAAGGAGGGAAGGCCTCTTCAGCCACCTCTAAATGTTGCTTGGAGACAGAGGCGGCAGCATTGTGAGGGCCTCCCGGCTGCGGCACGTGGTCCAGGGTCAAGCAGGAGCAGCCTGGGCATGGAGGAACAGGAGCAGCGTGGGGAAAGGATTTTCCCAGCCATCATCTGGCACGCTCTAGTGGGGCTTGGATGTGTGGGAAAGCCCCGGTCAGCGGCAGGCCTAGGCAAGACCCCGTGGTGGTACATTTAACATTTTACGGCCCCAGCTGCAGCCCTAAGGTGCTCCTTCATTGCATGGTGGGGCGCTAGTCCCCAGCAAGTTCCAAGCCCCAACCGCAGCCCACACCCGGCAGCCCATTAAGGCAGGTGAGGGACGCAGTGGTAACTGCAGCTCCAGAGAGAGCCAACCTGCCACAAGAAAGCCAGGGCCATGAGCCAAGAGGGAGCTGTTTTCCCCAGGTTTCCTTTTCTTTTTTAGGCCTTTCCCCCTCTTTTCTTCCTTTTCTTGTGAGGGGCGCCCTTTTTTTGCTCTTTGGAACATGGCAACACAACTGGGCACGTCAGTTTTGTTGCAAGCATGCTGTGAGAGGCCTCCCTCCACCCCACTCTTGTTTTCGTGGCTAGGGGACACTTTGTCTTGCTACCTGCTTTCTTGAAACTTAGGGCTGAGGGAGGGGCGCCTCATTCGCAGCATGCCTTCCCCTGCCCAGGCCAACATCTCTCTGCCACCTTCAACAGTGACTGCTGCCCACACAGGTCCACTGGGCTGCAGGAGGGAAGCAGCTTTGTTTGCAAGTTTGGGGACGGGGCTTGCCGCACGCGGAGGCCTGGTGCTCTTCTTCAACCTGGTGCTGAGAGGAGAGGCAGCTGTCGAGTCTGCTTCTCTCAGAAGAACCGACGGCAGAAACAGAAGAAGGGGGGGGCATTTTCAAGTAGGGTTGCCATAGGTCTGGGTTTTTGTTCTTTGGAATATGCCAACCCTAGGGACCTAGTAACATTAGTATCAATTGGATGCTAACTTTCCATGACAAAGAGGTAGTCATGATGCCATCAGAGAAGGGGAAGAGGAGCTGCTTCTGGACATCAAGGAAGGAAGGAATATACATAGCATGCAGAAAGTCCCAGGTTTAATACCTGGGATGACCAGCCGTAAAGATGTAAGAGGACTTCTAAGTGTGCATCTAACCTGAAACCCTAGACACCCAATGTCAGTAAGGATGAATGGACCAATGGTCCACCCTCTATAAGGGGGCTTCATACAGCATTTTATTTGTTTGTACACCACCCTTCATCCGAAAGTCACACGGCGGTTCACAACATAAAAATACAAAATCACATAACAAAAAAAACCAACCCCAATAACAAACCAATAACCTCCCTCCCACAGTGTTTATATTTTCATTCAAGGATCTGAGCTTGGGAACACTAAATGCTTATGAATGAGCTACATCATAGCTATGAAAATATTATTCATGCATGGCACCTTGCCTTTCATTTTGTAAAAGCAACAGATTTCTTCACCGTGTTTATAAAACAGATCAGAATGAATGATGTGGCTGTTCCCGTTTGGAACTGGATATACATTGTCAATCAAGATACACATTTTATACCAAGAACTACAGTCTACAGAGTAAAAAGAGCCATTTGCATGATTCCAAGATGAGACGCACCAACTCCGGGCAAAAAACATGCTGGTAGCAACATACCTATATTGAAAACCAAACTGAGAACAACCTGTCTAGGGCAGATGGCACATGATATGCACCTACTAGTTCAACTGTGATATCACCCAAAATAAGGATAAATAACCAGGACAATAGGTGCTGATACTGTGGCTCAGCTGCTGACCTAGCTGCTTTCAGAAGGACAAAATACATGGCCAGCCAGAAGTATTAATTCATACAGTCTAATCAAACACATACGGCAAAAGACTTTGGTTTGCTTGACTTTACACCATAGAACTGAATGCACTTGCTTTTTCCCCCCAGAACATCATAGATATTCCAACATTTATCTCCATTGATATGGAAGTATACATTGAAACTTGGTCCTGGTGTAAAGTACTTCTGTTTCTCACTGTTAAAAGGGTCATGAGCCTTCCTTTAGAAAACTGAACTATTTAATAGAGAAACAGGGTAGGCTGACTGAGGGGATGGATTGTAACAGGGCTTCCTAACCTTTTCAATGGTGTGAAGATAGATAAATTTATCTAACTGCATTTTCATATATACATGGAAAAAAATGGAACCAGCAAAAATGGATCCAGCCATGGTTGCTTCTATGACCTTGCCTGCAGTCAATGTTCCATCCATCACTGCTTTATGGCAAAAGATGATTGTTTAAGGACTCACCAGCAATCCTGTTCCCTCCTTCACAGCTATCCCAGACTTTTAGTTTGAAATGGGAAAATACCATTTGCCCCCACTCACCACTCCCTCAGTCTTTAAAGATATAGGCTTGAGCCATAAGGTAACTTAAGGAGATGTGTAGAAGGAAATTACCCATGCCTACCAACACCAACAGCCCCCTGCATTCCATTTCACATTGTTCAGGAGGGTCTGCCAAAGCTCCAGAGAGACTTGGGTAGAGTGGGGTGGGGGGTTTTGCGGAAGAGGGAGAAAACCTTGCCTTTCATGAGCTGCCTTTTGAAAGTTCAGCTATAGTGACTGCATTCTCCATTAAAAAAATAAAGTAGCTCAATAAATTACACAAATGCTTTCAGTTTGAGAGACATCCACTTATACCGCTCTGCTCCCAAGCAACTTTTAAAAGCACATTTTTAATGGATTAAAATAAACCGCATAAATTTTATTTTTATGTGATGTATCAATAATATATCACATAAAAATAAAATTTAGACTGTTATACTATGGCATTTTTGACCATATGTCAAAATTAATCTTGCAGAATACTTTTCATCCTGGATTCAAAGCTGATTCTCCATAAAGACGAGAGATTTCTGGACTACAGCTGCCATCACCCCAACCATTTGCCATGTTGACTGGGGTCTATGGGACTTGGGGTCCAACCACAAATGGGGGAGCACAGGATCTCCATCTCCTATGTAGACAATATCCCAAGTTTTTCCATTTTCTTTAACACAACATTTCCAATGTCACCTTAGCATGATCTTTACTGTAATTAAGAGATTAGCTATATTAAAACCCTGAGAGCCAATGTGACTGAAGTCTACAATGCACATATTAGCGCATTCATCAATATACTTTAATAAAATTCAAGTTCACTGACATGCTTTCAAGCAACAGAGCACCCTCAATGAGGTGGTTTCTGCATACTAATTTGAGAATTTAGACTCCCTATAGATTTATATTATAGAATTAAAGCATCAAGATCCACATAAAAAGAAATGCCATTTTATCACTTCTGTACAATAAAAATGAAATGAAATGCATCCTAGTTCTTTGGAGTCACACTACTGCAACAGAGGAAGGTGGCAGCATTAAGTTACACTACTTCTAAATGCAATATATCATACATAGAGACACACAATTACCATTACCAGTATCCTTTCATGCCACTATTAATTTCTCAGCTTCTTTGCATCTGCCATTAAGGAACAACACAATGGAACCATACTCCATGTTGTGCTGCTAGCGTAGATGCAATATTCATTTTCTAACCATGGGGATGGGTGATGTGGGCTTTGCACATTTCATTCTCTCCCCCTGAACACAAATTCCCCCCTCGTTTCCAATTTCACTTTAAAACTGATATAGTGAAAGTAGAGATGTGAAAGCCTGGGGGGGAAACAGACACCTCCTCCTCCCACCCCCGGGAATAAGACTCCCCCCCCCCACAAAAAAGCCTTGTTTGGATTTGGGGGAAATGGAGGGAAAGATTGCAGATTTTTTTTATCGGAATGATGAACAAAATGATTCCCACAAAATGATTTCTAGAAGTCTAACGCAGGCATCCCCAAACTCGGCCTCCAGATGTTCTGGGACTACAATTCCCATCATCCCTGACCACTGGTCCTGTTAGCTAGGGATGAAGGGAGTTGTAGTCCCAAAACATCTGGAGGGCCAAGTTTGGGGATGCCTGGTCTATCGGAAAGACTTTTGTTCTAGCTTTAAAATAAAAAGTCATCTCCACCACTGCTGCAAACCCATTCAAAAGTCAGTTCAATTCATTCTAAGGATTGTTGCTTATTAGAGTTTATCAACAGCAGTCCTAAAATACATAGAGATTAATTTATTTAACTTTTTTTGTTTTACCTAGAACAGTGCAAAATGTTAATAGAAAACAAAGTTTAAAAACAAGTACATACAATAAAAATCATGCATCTACATAAACAAAAACATTTTAGAACATGTCTACAACAGCAGAGCAAAGCCGCCTGATCCAACCTTTTACATTAATGTATTAACCTTTTTTAAAAAATAGATTTATCCATCTTCCCTTTCCCAAGCAAACCAGCATATTAATACCACATTCCAGTTTCTGTCGACTGAGTTTATTAATGCAAAAATCCATATCCTTGTAGTCTGGATTCAACAAAAGTCAAGGCAAAAGTAGCAATCCTACTAATTGTACATTTTCTCACTCACTGCAGGAATAAGAAATCACAAGAGAGTTTCCTGGCACGTTGTGCCTGTTGCAAAACACAAACACCACAATGTAGGATTTCAAAAGGATCCAAGCATGTATAACCATGCCTGATTACAGGAACAGGGCTCCCTACCACCACCTTTATATTTTATTTTGAGCAAATGTGCAGAAAGCCCTGAAAGAGGCCCTACCCTTCGGTTCTCACATCTCAAGCTTAAGTACACACATGTCGTACACATATTTCAAATATGGTGGCATTCACCGCACACTTCAGCTAGATTGTTTGTTATGCAGTTTATGTTTTATCAGTGTTCACACAAGAATCAAGATTATCCCAAGCAAACTCAAAAGTTGACAGGTTCCTACATTTCAAAGGAAAGTTCTGTTTACGCTTTTCCCCCAGTCATGACACTTATGAACTGTAACTCGTTAATTCATTAAGTACCAGTGCTCCATTTTTACATATTAAGACTCAGCTGACAGCTTGTGCGTGGACATGTTAGAACTTTGAATCCACTACAAAGACATCCCTTTTGAAATACCTAATTGAAATTGTGCATTCTAGTTCTGGTGTGCTCTCAGGTGGGTGTTTACTAGGGGTCAGAACTTCTCGTGCATGCAAATAGGTTTGTTTTTTGAAATATCTGCAAGACATTATTTATTATTATTAATTATTATTATTATTATTTATTATTATTATTTTAACCCCGCCCATCTGGCTGGGCTTCCGCAGCCACTCAGGGCGGCTTCCAACAGAATTGATGATAATAATATAAAAAAGCGATAAAACATCAGACATTAAAAACTTCCCTAAACAGGGCTGTTGACACCCCATTGCCAGCCTGTAACTCCCACTCTTCCTTTAATCCACATTTTCCC
The DNA here is from genome assembly GCF_965112155.1 of Podarcis liolepis. Taxonomy (NCBI): domain Eukaryota; kingdom Metazoa; phylum Chordata; class Lepidosauria; order Squamata; family Lacertidae; genus Podarcis; species Podarcis liolepis. The sequence goes on from NC_139558.1 coordinate 62,967,350, forward strand.
TTTTGCAGCATCTCAGTTACCTGTTTTGCAGTATTAAGTCTCCATTTGGAAGCTCCCATGCAGAAAAACAATTTGTCCCCTTCTATCACATGCACTTCAAAAATGTGAAAAAACTCCTCCTAGCTCTTTAATCAAAATGAATCTGTGGAAGTTCTAAGGGTGCCCAACTGAACCAAGACTTCAGACTTCTGTTAGGTGGCAGGTACCCATGGAAAATGAAAGGGAAAGAGAGACAGAGAATGGAGCTCGTTCCCAGCTACAACCCAGTAACAGGAAAAGCTCTAATGGGGATGAGGAAGTATCTCAAAGAAACTGTCGAGGGGTTGTGTACTACCAGGCGTCCATTCTTGCCAACTCAAAGAAGGCAGGAGAACCTAAATCAGTTCAAATTGGTAAGCAGAAGTCAGAGAAATAAATAGCAGAGGACAAGGTCCTTGCTTTCAGCACTTTTTTTAAAAAAAAGAAAAACCTAATGATACATTCAGAACAGCAGCTTTTTGTCAGATGCCCTGAGGTCTCTACTGGCCCATTAGAGCACAGATGAGCAGAAGAAACACTGGTGGCTCAGCTACATTAGTCAAAAAACAGTGTTTCGAAGGTGTTCTAAACATGCAACACCAGCAACATGTAGAGCAAAAAACTTTTCTACGTGATGTTCCATAGCATTTTTTTCTTTTGTTGTAACTGTTTAATTTCTGACTTATTTATAATTTTTTTCCTGTGTAGATCCACCCTGGGTCTTCTGGTGGATCTGAGTAATATACCGTAGATCAGCCAGGGTTCTAGTAAAAACAAAATGTAGATCTCACCAGACTGAGATCTGCTCACCCCTGCCTTACAGATAAAGGCTCCATTAGGAATCTAAGATGCTTAAAGGCATTCGCTATACATATGATAGGCTTTTTCATCAAGACGCCAAACTTGCTGGATTTTATGAATTTCATCAACTGTAGACACAGCAAAAGGTTTAGGTGCAGTCTTTTAAAGAGAACAACATCTGTTGATTTCAGACCCTGTTTCTCTTCGAACCATAAGAGACGAAAGCTCTAGATCAGGCTTTCTATACATTTTTAAATATGCACAGTTTTATATTGGTAACAGAATCCATCTTTTCTTGATACACACACCCCTGCCAACAAGACAGGGCAAAAGGTTGCTGTAGCAATAGCTGGTGGTTTGGGCTACATGATTTCCTTCTAAGCACTTACTGTATGAAAATATCCTCTTTTTAAAATGACCCCACTACAGAATTGGACAATTCTAGTTTGCTTCCAAGCACGCTGGAGAAGAATAACAGAGCTTTAGTTTCTAGTTCACATCTATGATAGAAGGAAAAAACCATTTTTGACTATAATATCTTTCTAACATGCTGGTCTTCTTCCAGCCATAGGCTGAATGCTCAAGGACTTATACTGTGGTACCTTGGGTTACAGACACTTCAGGTTACAGAGTCTGCTAACCCAGAAATAGTACCTCAGGTTAAGAATTTTACCTCAGGATAAGAACAGAAATCGCACACTAGCGGCGCAGCAGCAGCGGGAGGCCCCATTAGCTAAAGTGGTAACTCAGGTTAAGAACAGACCTCCGCAACAAATTAAGCTATTAACCTGAGGTACCACTGTAGAGGTTCAAAGCTAGCATGATCTAATCAAGGCTTTAGAATGTACTATGTAACATGTGCCTTTTTGATCAGGGAAGCAGCCTAGAGTGCTGAGTACTTAGAACTTTTTATAAGAAGGCGGGAATATAGCAGAAAATGCACCAATTAAGACAAAAATGCAATCTATAATAAAAATGCACATATAAAAGCTTCTTCCTGAGCCTATACTTTTCTTTCATGCAGATCGTTCCTAGCATCTTCAACACAGGAATGCTGTCTATGATAATTAAAAATCCCTCCTGTTCTTAATTTCACTGATTTAACTTCTATGTGGTCATTTATGATGCCTTGGCAAAGTGTGTAGATTTGCAATTCATCCAGGATTTTAGCCACTTCCCAGAGGAGACCAAGAAAATGCGAGTGATCTTTAGAATGGCTCATTTTCATGCAGCAGAGTGAGAAACCCCAGCATGCAGAGCACGACTGCAAATTTCCCCACATGGACTTAGAAACAATTAAGGCTAGTAGTGCTGCTCTGGGCAGACTATTTGCTCGATCCTGGAATAGCTTTCTGAAGACTCTGACACAGCAGTCATAGCATGTGTAACAGTCTATTGCCACATAACTCACATACCAGGTAGTTTGAAACCACAAACACACAAACCCCATACGCACACACGTTATATATACATAGTTTTCTATTTTGTGCTTAGCACTGGGTGTTTTATTGCTTTATATTCTTTGCAAACACTGTGCTGCATAATGGCAGTTTCCTAACTTCTAGCTCCTCTTAAGGTAAGATATAGAAAGCACAGCTTTTTGCTTTCCATTATATCTCTGAGTTTTCAATCCTATATTTACAGTGGTACCTCCGGTTACAATCTTAATTCGCTCTGGAGGTCCATTTGTAAACTGAAACCGTTCTTAACCTGAGGCGCGCTTTCGCTAATGGCGTCTCCGGCTGCTGCCGCGCCACCGGCACGCAACTTCCGCTCGCATCCCGGGCAACATTTGCAACCGGGAGCATCTACTTCCGGGTTAGCGGAGCTCATAACCCAAAGCATTCGTAAGGAGGGTGGTACATAACACGAGGTCCCACAGTACCTGAAAACAGAGGAAGTTGTCATGCCCTGAGTCAGACCATTGGTCCATTTCGTTCAGCACTGCCTACACTGACTGGCAACAACTCTCCAAGGATTCAGGGGACTTTCCCAGCTCTACATAGAGATGCCAATAATTGACCTGGAACCTTTTGGGTACAAAGCATCTGTTCTAGATAGACCTTCCCCAAATACAAGGTTTACAAATCCCATTTAACTCAATGGGACTTACTTCTCAGTAGACATGTATATATGATTGCATTGAAAATGTTCAATCCTATGCATATTTAATCAATAATAAATCTCTCTAAATAAAATTAATTATACAGTGATACCTCAGGTTAAGTACTTCATTCGTTCCGGAGGTCCGTACTTGACCTGAAACTGTTCTTAACCTGAAGCACCACTTTAGCTAATGGGGCCTCCTGCTGCTGCCGCGCCGCCGGAGCATGATTTCTGTTCTCATCCTGAAGCAAAGTTCTTAACCTGAAGCACTATATCTGGGTTAGCGGAGTCTGTAACCTGAAGCGTATGTAACCTGAAGCGTATGTAACCCGAGGTACCACCGTACAGGAATATGACCTTGGGTCACATGTTCCAGTTTCCACAGTTAAACTGCAACAGCATTCTTTAGCCCCAAATCTTTTTGTTTTCTGCTAATATTTGTTATCATTCCACCTTCAGAGTCTGTCTCTTGCTCTCCCAAAACAGCTCTCTCAAGCCCTTGTTATCTCTTTGAACTATGTGAGTTACCGGTCCTTCAGTTAAGTCCCTAGAGAAGGATGGCAATTCTCTTTGAAGGGCTTTTTTCTCAAAATCAAGTGTGCAGGCACATGTATTTTATCCCGCCTTCAGGCCTCAAGAACCAAAAGCAGTTCTCAGAAATTAGAACCCCATTTTAAAAGAATAACAGACGGCCTTAAAGAAACAAAACAAAACAGCAACATAATAGAATGTAATTATCAGAAAAGATTAAAAAAAAAAGCTTTTAAAAACAGGGATTGGGAACATGTGGTCCTTCAGATGTTGTGGGATTACAACTCTCAACCTTAATAGTAAGGTTGGTGAACTTGCTTGAACTTCCAAACTCACCAGCCAGAACATTTCAAATTAAGGCATTATTATTATTTAATTAATCAAAGCTGTGGCTCTACACATGTTCTTTTGCTGCACAAGCTCCAGGCTGGTGCACTGGGAGGTCCCAAGAATTGTCCCACAACACCCTGAATTGAGTGGCTAACATCTAGAGAGAAGCCAGCATTAACTTTTCAGCCACCGGACCAAAACTGGGGCCTCCACTGCAACCCCCCCCCCCATAGCCACACACACTAGCAATGCTTTTCTCTGCTGGTAGAGGGAACTGAGAACTTGCACAACATCCTAATACACACGCACTCAGCCATCAATACAGGGAATAAGGAAGATCATACAGCCAAATTCTACCCACACTTTGAACTTCCATGAGTTAAGTCAGGAGGAAACCAGTTCCTAATCTGCAACTCCAATAGCCTCACTTTGCACCTCAGTTTTCCATTCTTTCTTCCCACCTCTACCCCTGTGTCTGTAAGTCAGCCACTACTATTTGATTTAATCTAACACCACATGGAGTTTTATCCCATATAAAGCAGGCCGCTGAAAAAACTAAGTTGCTGTGTACATAGTTAACAGATTATTGTGGCACCTGCAGGAAATGGCAGTATATTATAAAGGGAGAGGAGCTGTTAGCACAGAAAAGCCTAACAGGCAGCATTTACTGCACTTGTTTGGAACATCATAAAATGCTATAATACTGCAGGCATTAATGGGTCCAACCGCATCATTTACAGTCTTAGTACCAGAAGATGAAAAGTACATCCCAAATTATATGTGGCTTTAGCTCACATAACACTTTGCTATTCGCAAAAGAGTTGCTAGTGGGAGTTCATATTTCACAGAAGAATGTGAATTAAGACTGGAATCCTCACACCACATTGCTGGGAATTCAGTGGAACTGACTTCTGAGTAGACATGGTCAGAACCGGAGTCCAAAACATCTGGAACAGGCATCCCCAAACTCGGCCCTCCAGCTGTTTTGGGACTACAATTCCCATCATCCCTGACCACTGGTCCTGTTAGCTAGGGATGATGGGAGTTGTAGTCCCGGAACAGCTGGAGGGCCGAGTTTGATGATGCCTGATCTGGAAAGTCAGATTCCCTACCACTGGTTTAGATGGTAGTGCTGTGTATAGAGTAAATCCTATTAAGAACCCAAGAAGCAGGCAGACACACAGCACATACATAACACACTGTGATGGCATGTAACTCTACTGCTAAGCCAGTGTACTTCTGATCAACCTGGTGATTCATAAAAAACCCTCCCTGGGCATAAGGGAGAAATAAGAACACAAAATATTAAATGTATATAACATTTGTTTGTTACTCTGTTAAATTAGAACAGTGCCTTGCTATTCTAATTCAGTCTGCTCCTCACAAACAGATTCACCCAGTGATTTATATGAAGCTCGACTATGCAGGCCACCAACCAATAATTCATAAGGAATGTGAATGTATCAAAAGAAAAGCCACCTTTATTAATTTTATTTGTACCCCATTGTCAGGGACCATGCTGAGGAGGGCTGCACTGAGGAAGAATGGTGGGAGCCACCTCCTCCTCCTGATCCTAATCCTGAATCTTCCCAGGAGCAGGAGAACAGTATAGATTTGAAACAGTGGTTTGCAAAGGGGCATAGTTCAGAAGGCAAAAGCTGGGAAATACTAGATTGGGAACAGCTAGCAGAAGAAAGACTAGAAGAGTGATTCACAGTCTCTGGAGAGTATCCACCCCCCTTCTCCAAAGTCATGGAGAGCTCAGATAGTGTCATAACAGAAAGTGTGTAGGTTACAAACTCAGATTACAAAACATAGGAATGATGTAGATTAATAGGGATGGAAGGGGGAGTGACCCTTAATTGGGAGCACCGCCATTCTGGGTAGACGCTTTCTTTTGTTCTTTGCTGTGTTTATTAAAGAAACTAACTGGTAAGAATTCACTTTCATTTGATCTGCTCATTTACGGCCACAGGGGAGGAAGACGATTCCCCAAAGCCTGATGCGCATTCCACAAGCAGCTCAGTCCAATATGTCACCATCACAAGAATCTTTGAGATAAATCAGGTTCAGAGAGAGTCATTCCCTACAATGACTTAACAAGCTTTACAGGTAAAGCTAGAACATGAAACTGGGTTGCACACATTCAAACGTAGCATACAGTCCACTGCAACACACAGGCTTAGGTCAAATATGTCTTTTGCCAATTGTATACAGGAGACTGAAATAAGTGCCAGGTCACAAGCAGAAAATTTAGCCCTTTTAATATGGGCAAAACAGCATCATAGTTAGAAAGAAGTTATTTAGCATCTTTTTTCTTCCTCCCAGATTTGTGATACATAGAGATCCCAATAAAATCTATGTTTTAAAGGGAGTCTGCACATTTATGGAGAAATGGGTTGCGTATAAAAATAAAAGAATTCCACTAATGGGGCTAAATTCTCCTTTTAACTAGCTGAATCTGCAACCTCTATTAACATCAACGTCTGGTAAAATACTAAGAGATTTATAGCCATGAGTTACATTATTGATACTAAATCTCTACTTGTTAGAGAAAAGGTTAGAAACACCAAGGAAAATTCAATGCAAAAAGTTAAATTAATTACTCACTAAAATTTAAAGGAAGTCAATATAAACTTGAAGAATCTAACCATGTCTAGCCTTAAAGGAAGATTCTGAACATGTAGATGTTAGACTGTACTTAAACATAGCTAAAGTAAAATATTTGTAATTAGTAACGTACAACAAGTTATTTATTTAGTTATCTAACCAACTTCATTCTCAGATGAAGTATCAGTTGCATTTATGTAGTAAAAATGCTTAGCATTATTTGTTCTTAGCACTAATTAATTTTTTCTTAGCTCCAAGCTCTGGAGGGTAGAACTTGAACCAATGGCTTCAAGTTACAAGAAAGGAGATTGACTAAATATCAGGAAGAACTTTCTGACAGTAAAAGCTGTTCGACAGTGGAATGAGCTCCCTTGAGAGGTTGTGGGCTTTCCTTCATTGCATGTTTTTAAGCAGAAGTTGGGTGGCCAACTGTCATGGATGCTTTAGCTAAGATTCCTGCATTGCAGGGGGTTGGACTCTATGACCCCTGGGGTGCTTTCCAACTCTATGATTCTATAATAATAATAATAATAATAATAATAATAATAATAATAATAATAATAATAATTTATTATTTATACCCCGCTCATCTGGCTGGGTTTCCCCAGCCACTCTGGGCGGCTTCCAACAGAATATTAAAATACAATAACCTATTAAACATTAAAAGCTTCCCTAAAGAGGGCTGCCTTCAGATGTCTTCTAAAAGTCTGGTAGTTGTTTTTTCTTTGAGATCTGGTGGGAGGGAGTTCCGCAGGGTGGGTGCCACTACCGAGAAGGCCCTCTGCCTCGTTCCCTGTAACTTGGCTTCTCGCAGTGGGGGAATCGCAAGAAGGCCCTCGGCACTGGACCTCAGTGTCCGGGCAGAACGATGTGGGTGGAGACGCTCCTTCAGGTATACTGGACCGAGGCCGTTTAGGGCTTTAAAGGTCAGCACCAACACTTTGAATTGTGGTCGGAAATGTACTGGGAGCCAGTGCTGTTCTTTGAAGACTAGTGTTATTGTTGGGATTTTGCTTATGATAGTTATATGCTCTCGGCAGCTGCTCCCAGTCACCAGTCTAGCTGCCGCATAGCCTAACAGAATAACTTAATACACTCAAATTATGCCTAGGCATCCTAGAAAGTATTGTTATAGATGCAAGGAGACCATTCCTTGGCTAATAACTGTCCAGGATGATTGGTTTACTTTCATCAATGGCAGGAAATGTTCTCATAATAGGTTAGGATCTCCTTCCAGTTTTTGGATTGCAAGATAAATCATAATATGGGAGGGGGCAGAGAAACAGTATGGAGTAAGTTTGATATTACTGAAAAGACCAAAGAATATGCTCTACATGGGGCTGCCTTTGAAGGTAGTATACAAATTCCCAACAGCTGCAAAATGCTACTGCTAGGTCACAGGAAGGTGGGGGAACAGAGCAATGGGGCACAAGACTGATTCTCTATCAGTATCAGTAGTTATCACTGCCTTTCAAAGTGTTGATTTTTAATTGTAAAGTCCTAAATGACTTATGAATAAGTTATTTGAAGGCCCACCTGAACTCATCATAATCTGCTAAGTCACAGATCTGTCTCAAAGTCTCCTGTTATGTACTCAATCCAATTTGTGGGCGAGACACAATTTTGTTGTGGTTCCTAAAATTTTAAACTCCCATCGGATGTGCACATGGCATATACAGTGGTACCTCGGGTTAAGTACTTAATTTGTTCCGGAGGTCCATACTTAACCAGAAACTGTTCTTAACCTGAAGCACCACTTTAGCTAATGGGGCCTCCTGCTGCTGCCGCACCGCCAGAGCCCAATTTCTGTTCTCATCCTGAAGCAAAGTTCTTAACCTGAAGCACTATTTCTGGGTTAGCGGAGTGTGTAACCTGAAGCGTATGTAACCCGAGGTACCACTGTATTCACTATGGATTTTTAAACTGGCTTTAAAAATCCTTTTTCTAACTGCGTTTTTTGTTGAAGGCTTTTTCTACAGAGATATGTTGCAAAATATAGCTCTGTCCATTTGTTTTTATTAAGTGTCTTTAACTCTTAACTGGTCTTTTTAATAGCCGTTAATGCAGCTGCCGTTGTTGATTCTGATTATTTTAAATCATTGCATTTCTTGTGCTTTTAAAATATTGTGAGCTGCTTAAGGGTTGGCTATGCTCAGAAAGGCAACATATAAATAAATTTATAAAGTAAATAAATGCCCTTGTAAAAAAAAATGGAGTGCAGAAAAACCTGTACAAGCCCTGCCTTGACCTCTTCCCCAGGGATGGTTAGGAGAGCAGGCATATATTTTGGGAAAGTACCCGTAATACAACAGCAAATCAGATCCAGATAAGAGCCAATTCTTATTTCCATCCATTACTGCAGCTATTTCAAACACCAGAAATGGTAAAGTGGCAGGAAGGCAGATTCTGTCCTCCTTTGGGCAGACAAGTGTGTGCAGCAAGGAAGATTGTCCAATAGTGCTCTAGCAGCTCTAATTTCTGACATGGAAATAAGTGCTCTTCAGCTCAAAAATGCACATGATTTTAATTGCACCTACTTCCATGTATTGAGATCAATGAAACAGTTAAGCTAATGACAAAAGTCATTTACCCAACAGGAGAGAATGTGATAGCTCATTCAGGCATTTGTTAACTGAACAGTTTGCATTAATGCAGCTTTAAAGAGGACAGGCATTACATTCGTGCACACCAAAACACTGCCCAAAGCCCTCGGCACAAGCAGTAAGGCCTCATTTCTACTCACATTCACTAGTTTAAACCAGATACAGAGATTGTCAACCAATTGCTACTACGGCCATAGAGACCATGACAAACAGGAGGGACTTGGGGGAAGAGATGAAAAGCATCAGATTCAGGGATCATTTTTGAATGGAAGGCTTGTTACTGTGCTGGGAAAGGTACATGTAGGCTGTTTGTGTTGCTGGTGGGGGGGAGTGTTTATTCTGTTAATTATTAATTAAATAATAATAATAATAATAATAATAATAATAATAATAATAATAGGAATAATAAGAATAATAAGAATAATTTTATTATTTTTACGCTGGCCAACTGACTGAGTTGCCCCAGTCACACAGGGCGGCCAAGGGAATTAGACTGTTGGTCCTTGGATAAAGGAACAGTTGCTTATATATTTTCTTTAACTGAAGAGATTAATGCAGTATCACTGCCAGTCACACAATAAAGACATGCCTGTTTAAGGATGTTCATATATTTAAAACAACATACCACTCAATAACAGTTACACACACAGTGCCAAAAAAATCACCAAGAATGGAGCCTGGATCGGCATAAGAACTGCATAAGCTAATATATGTATACATGCAAAATTAGAAACAATTAGCATCATTTAAACAGAAATGCATCTCACCATAGTGGAGGAGACTGACCAGTGAGCCTGCTCAGTCTGCTTCCCAGGTGCTAATTCAAAGTCTTTGCTCTCCCTTTCTATTCAGTTATTTAGCAAATTTATAACCCACACATCACAAAATAGTCCCAGGGCAGGAATACAGATAATATTAGAACCATAATTAGTTTTTTTTATGATTCTTTATCTTTAAACTGGGCTTCTCTGGATAGGAGTTTAAAATCTCCTGGTTATTCTAAATGTCTTTGAATCTCAAATTTTGCAACAAATACTACCCAACAAAATGTCTAACATAACAAAACAACCAGATAGCTGTGCACAAAAATGTCAAAGACTGAGCCTCTTGCATTGCATGACCTCTTGCTCCCATTGTTTACATTTTATACCCATGTTTCTTTATGTATATATAAATAAATAAGGTTCACACATTTACCATCTGCAGTAATTGATAAAAAAGGTAAAAAATAAACAAAGGTGAATGCTCTGTGTTGCCAGGAATATTTTTGTGTGTGTGTGTGTGTGTGTGTGTGTGTGTGTGCATTTATTCAAATCTGCATAAATTTTATTGATTTTAGTGTGTGTTGAAATAGGGCCATTTTTTAAAGGGGAATGCTGTGATTTGCCAGCAAGACTCAGAATGCTCAGTTTATGATCCATTTGGGATAGCAGGATTGGTAGAGCATGAGACTCTTAATCTCAGGATCATGAGTTGAAGCCCCATGTTGGGCAATAGATTCCTGCATTGTAGGGGGGTGGACTAGATGGCCCTTGTGGTCCCTTCCAACTCTACCAATCTATGATTCTCTGTTGTATATAATGTTATTTGGGCCTGTGTCAACTTCATGTTAAGTTGTTTTACTTTTACAGTGGTATCTCGTGTTACATACACTTCAGGTTACATACGCTTCAGGTTACACTCTGCTAACCCAAAAATAGTGCTTCAGGTTAAGAACTTTGCTTCAGGATGAGAACAGAAATCGTGCTCCGGCAGCACGGCAGCAGCAGGAGGCCCCATTAGCTAAAGTGGTGCTTCAGGTTAAGAACAGTTTCAGGTTAAGAACGGACCTCCGGAATGAATTAAGTACTTAACCCGAGGTACCACTGTATAGTCTTGCTTTGTCATACCACCAAGTTCACCCATTGATTGGTGCACTGAAAACCAATGGTTTTAAACCTATGCAAATATAAACATCCATGTTCTTTTAATTACTGACATTAAATGTCAACTTTTATTGTTACTATACAAACCCGGAGGAGGGTTTATGCTCAGTTAATTATTGGATTTGGGAAGTTCCATTCTAATTGGTGAATGATGCCATATATAAAAATCTTAAAACTAAACATAACAGTTTAGTTTTCAGTTTAATGTACTATCACAAAGTTCGGCCACTAGTGCTTTTTAATGCTGCTTTGAAAACATGTCATTGCCTTTTTTCCTGGCAAAGCAGTAAAAGAAAGTTTTCTAATCTGCTTGTAAAAGGCTCCTATGGCAGTTAATAGTAGAAAATTATAACCAATTGTGCCTGAAAAATATACCACACCAAGGCAGGAGAGCAAGTACTCTCAGGTGCTGTTATCATATAAGATAACAGCTGGAAAGTAGTTACGATACTCAGGATAACACTTCATGCATCTGATGAAGCGGACTGTAGTAAATTTGTTACTCTTGGCAGTGCCACAAGGCTGATTGTTGTTTTCACTGCAGGAGACCAATGCAGCTACTTCCTCTGGAAATTGTATCTGATGAAGTGGACTCTAATCCACAAAAGCTTATACCATCATGAACTTGTTGGTCTTCAGCCTAGTTCGTTCATCAAAATAAAGCCAAACTATGGCTTCCCTGGACGATGTGAACAGGCTGGCTCCTGATGAGTTTAAACAGGATTTTCTCCTCCAGACCCTGGCATAGCTGCTGCACTGCCCTGCCATTTCATCTCAGGCCTGTGACACAACACAGCAACGAAGTCAAGGCTTTGTTCTGTTGCTAGATTGTGGTCAAGGAGGAGAGACCCTAATCTAATCATGGTCCTGCACTCAGATACCACACTAAGCCAAACTTGTAATAAAGGGGCCGAGCAACAGCAAAGTTGGTGTTAGCTCCGGTCCAGGAGCCCATACATTTGCATAGTCATAGCTTGGGTTACCTTGAGTCCATGACATGCAAACTAGGCCAATTAAGATACAGTGGTACCTCGGGTTCCGGAGGTCCGTTCTTAACCTGAAACTGTTCTTAACCTGAAGCACCACTTTAGCTAATGGGGCCTCCTGCTGCTGCCGCGCCACTGGAGCACGATTTCTGTTCTCATCCTGAAGCAAGTTCTTAACCCAAGGTACTATTTCTGGGTTGGTGGAGTCTGTAACCTGAAGTGTATGTAACCTGAAGCGTATGTAACCTGAAGCGTATGTAACCCGAGGTACCACTGTACTACAAGACTTTGTTATTTTAGGTGCAACCAACTACTCCTCTGGAAGATGCTCTTCTTTAAAAGTACAGTCTTCTTCTCTCCTCATTTTAACTCTTCTTGGTGAAGAGACAATTATTCTGTACTAGCAAAACTAAAAAACTTCATCAATAAACAGATGGACAGTTTCAGACTGTTGCTATTTTCAAGTGGAACTCAGTCACATCCCAGCAAATCCAGGTTAAGTGCCATTATAGATGACTGGAAGATCTTGCATAACAAAGCCACTTCCCTCAAAGATCAGACTTTTTGCAGTGAGGAAAGTGATGGGGAAATCCCACTGGAAAGGGTGGGATAGCACTTGCTTTGGCACATATAATCTCTCTGGAAACAAATCAAGTGGACTGGAGGAATCCATGATGTACCAAACATACCGTACCCAAGCATACTCTTAGAAGCCACTATGAAATCCCTACAAGTATTGCAATGGGGGGGGGGGCGTTAGCAGCAGCAGGGGATTTCCCTGCTGATGTTTGTAATATTAGAAGGGGGATATCTGGCTGCCATAACAGTCCCCAGTGCAGTGGGAAAGCTGACAGCAGCCAAAAATCCCCACTCCAATATTTCAAATAGCAGCACTTGTCCTTCCCAACTTATGCAGAGAAAAGTAAAGGAGCCCTCAAGGACACTATTGAGGTAAAGTCTAAATCTGCTCTCTGACACTGGGAATCAATTCTGTTCTTATCCATGTCCCCACTCATGCAGAATAAATCATACTATTGTCTAACCTTTCAATCTGCATAACCTCACTGTAGGCTCCATTACTTTATCCCACTAGTCTGACAAAAATGTTAGCCGCTGGCATTTACATATAGATTTATCAATCACTTCTTCAGAGCAGCAGGCACACACACACACACGCGCATACACAACTTTTACCTTACAACAGCTTTGTGAAGTAGGTTAAGCAGAGACAGAACGACTGACTCACTCAGGCCAACCCAGTAAAGCTTCAAGGCAGAGCAGGGATTTTAACCAAGCTCTGATTCTTCCGAATCCAACACTATCCACAACACCAGGCTGCAGTGACCACTGCCCAGTTTATTATCCCTTTTGCTACTCCATGCTCCAGCAAGCAATATGCTTCGGTGAACAGAGAATTTGCCACAAATGTGGAAGACCAATGTTTAAATCCTATTCTGACCACTGCTCTTGGGTGGGTTTTAGCAACTCAGTCCCACAGTCTAAGATACCCATGTATAAAATTGCTGACTGTAATTATTGAAGGCTGCCTCAAACTGCTGCAGAAATCTAAAATAAAAAGTTAAAAATTAAGTTCATAAAGGTTTCTGATCACACTTTCTACAGAACCCTTGCCCCAAATTATTGGTTTCTTTGGGGGGGGGTATTACAGAAGGGTGGGAAGGTGGTGAACTAATATTAGGAGCCCAGTCAAAGAGTGCAAACTCAATGGAGCTTGCATCTGAGTACACATGTCAGGTTGCAAATCGTTAGTGGCAACAGTTTTCATCTCTCCCTCTCAGAGCCCAGTCCTATGCATGTTTACTTAGAAGCCCCACTGTATTCAGTGGAGCTTGGTCCCTTTATAAACGTATTTAGGATCCCAGCCTTGGGCATTGCTCACGGATTATTTAGCGAGGACTCTCCACACACCTTTCCTTGCTGATTCTTTTTTACATACTGAAAACCTCACGGCTCTTTTACCCGGCCGGCAGACAAGAAAAGCTTTTGAAGCGTTGAGGGGGAAAGTCCCTCCCTCTCCACCAGCTAAGGGCAAGAACCAACTTCCAATCCCGTGAGGGCAGCCGGGTGGCTTCACAGGCGTTCCCGTGGAGATGAAGGCTCGCCAATCATGCTCGCCCGCTCCCCGCCAGCGAGGAAGCACGCGACGCACACGCACGGCGGACGCCGGGAAGCGCACGTGAAAGGCAGGGGCTCATGTTGCAACAGAGAGGAGCGCAGGGCGGGTGGCGGAGGGGCTGCAGCCGCTCAGCTGTCCTAGCCGCGGCAGCCCTGCCTTTACTCGGGAGTAAGTCCCTCCTGGACTCCGGAGTGAAAACGCACAGGCAGCTGCAAAGGCAGCAGGTAGAGGAGAAGGAGGTAGTGAAGCCAAGTGAGCCCAGCGGGCAAGAGAAGCTAGCGGGACTTTAGCAAGGCATGCACGGTGCTGCTCCGCAGATAGGGACCTACTCCGGAGGAAGCAAGCAGGACCGAGATGCAAATAAGCGTGACGGTGCAGCTTTTTAGTGTCTGGAGCAGCTGTTTTTGGTTTTTGGAGGGGTGGGCCCGGAGGGGAGATGGGCGGGTGTGAGAGGAGCCCCGAAGCAGCGCGTCCAGGTGCACCAGCTGGTCTCGGTTACCTGCGCTCGAAGTCCTGCTCAAAGGGAGTCAGGTAGGGGTCCTTCTCCAGCAAGCGCTGCAAGTCGGGCGGACTGGGGCTTAGGAAAGCCATCTTTGCAGCAGCAGCGGGAGGATCCGACCTCAGTTGCACCAGGATGTCAGGAGAAGCGGCGCCCTCTCAGCTCCCTATATACATTTGGGTAAGAGGGGTGGGCTGGAAGGGCAAGCGCCGACCTCTCTCCCACCAACCCACCCCCTTTTCGGGATAGGGCTAGGCCGGGTGCCGCCCAGGCTGGGGGAGGGGAAGGGGGTCACCCAGCTGCGCAAGGGAAGGGCTCCAGGAACAAGCAGTTCCGGCCTTGCTAAGAGACTCGAAACCTGCGGCTGCTTCAGGGTTTGCAACGTCCTTGCGACTGAGCATGCTCGGGAAACACGAGCAAGCTCAGTGGTGCGTTCTGAAGCCGCTGCCCTCACTTGGCCCCCTTCACATCCGCCAGGAATTGGTGTTTTGCCTCCGTTATCCAGTACTTTGTACTGAGCAAAGGTGAGCTCCCAGGAGCAGACCAGGAGAAAAGCGATGCCGGTGATAGGCAGTAGACTAATGAAGAGAGGCAGAAGATGCAATCTTAAGCACATTTACTTGGAATTAATATCATTGAACTCGTCGGAATATTTTTCATAATAAACATGCCTACAGTTGGGCATCACCTGGTTTAAGATTTGGTGTGCTGAGTGCAAGTATGGATCACTGGTGGAAATAGGGGTCTTCCTCTGCCAGAGAAGGGGGCAGGGTACCAGTGGGTTCTTGCTGCTCCTCCCACTTTGGGGGTGGGGTGGAGGGTGCCTGCAGAACTCCAGTGCCATCTCGGGTGCCTTCAGCACCCACCAACTCTGCCAGAGAAGTAACAGCTGCAATGAGAGCTCACATAAAGTAGCATAGGAAACCTGAGGTGATGAAACAGGAAGGACTGTCTGTGCCTGGTCACTTTCAACAGCTGTTTCCCAATAAAGGCATATCTCTTTTCCCCTTCCAAGGTCATACTGTCCTATCCTTTCACAGTGCATAGAGCAGCTAAAAGATGGCAGCCTGATCTTCATGCTTCTGGGAGGGAGGTGTGGCGTCCTTGTTCAAATCTTCCAAGTACACTGGTAAAACAGTTGAATGGTTGACTTTACAACTTAATCTTTGTACAGGCCATTCTTTATAAATTGACAAAGTAATGTTCCCCAACTGGATATGCTTCAGGCTGATGTCAAGCAAGACATACTTGTGGCAAATGAAGTTGACAGAGTTTGACAAGAATCATATTGCTAGGAAGGAGGAGAACCAATGTTTTGAATGAGGAACCTGTGGCCCTCCATATGTTGGGGAGCTCTAGCTACCTTTGGTTCCATCAGCGATGATGGGAAATGTAGTCCCACATCTGAAGAACCACAGGTTGCCCAAGCCTGGGTGAGAACTATGGTTTTCAGACATTTCTAATCTGGGAAATCCTTCTAAATCAGCTTGTCTGTCAGAGGGCCAAGAATGAAGGGAAAATCTCATGTAGTGCAGTCTTTCTTAATCTGTAAGCCTGTGGACAGGAAATTATCTCATTGGTTGATTTATTGATTTTATGTATTCACTTTGGGAGCTGCTATTGTTTTTGTTGTTAAAGAGTGACATAAAAATGTTTTAAATAAATAAAATAAAAATCGAAGAGCCATTGCAAATCCTGCAAAATAAGTGCTTTCCCCCCATAGACCTTCATAGACCTGAAACAGAGGGAAGAAATGTTCAATAATCTTCCTGTCTCTCTCTCTCTCCCTGTACCCGAGTTTTTGACTTCAAGTTACACAATTCCAGAAAGTCTTGTGTGTGTCCTAACTTAGGCATTGCAAGCAAATAATAGTGTTTTGCAAGCTCAAACATCTTAACTCTGGAAAAATATCTACTTAACTAAGGAGTGTTGCAAAACTTCTGCATCCTGAATGTCAATAATTTTCATAAAAGTTACATTTTATGTAACATATAATTCTGTGGGAAAATACTTTGCTGTGTTAACTTGTTTTTTCCAGTATATGTACAGTTATGAATACATTAAAATGTTAAATATCTTATTTCATGGCAGAAACAGTTTAAATTACAGGAAGTTTAAATGTTAGGAGGGACTTGTTAAGCATTCAGCACTGGAGCAAGCTGCCTATAATTGCAGATTCTCTGTGCTTGCAGGTTTTAAAGTAAACTTGGATGACATGTATTGGAAATGCTTAGGCAGAAAATATATGCCAATTACATTTAAAATACATTTCATAATGGCAAGAACTAAGCAATCATCTGTATGCATTTTCTTAAGTTGTAAAACATGAGAAATTGTGCTCCTTCATTCATATGTATTTTTGAACCCCTTGGCACACAATTGAAAAGGAAAATATAAATTCAGATGGACACCTCACTTTGCAGTCATGCCACATGGACAGGCAGTGTGGTTAAAGAATTGGGCTGTGGAGACCTGGATTCATATCCCTGCATCAGCAACAAAACTGGTTCTGTTACAATAAGAGTGGCCCAGTCGCACACTTTGGGGACAACCTACTTCACAGGATTGTTTTGAGGCTAAAATGGGATGTGTATGTTACTCAGAGCTTCTTTTAGGATGCAAATGAATGAATTTCTCTAGAAATGTCCCTTGTTTGTCCAAATGTAAGGCTTACATGAGACATTCCTTCATCATTCTAATTTTGAAAAATTACCCTAAGCAAGTATTTTGTTCCTGTAGCTGTACTGGGTGATAATGTTACAGATAGGTAGCCGTGTTGGTCTGCCATAGTCAAAACAAAAAAATCCTTCCAGTAGCACCTTAAAGACCAACTAAGTTAGTTCTTGGTATGAGCTTTCGTGTGCAAGCACACTTCTTCAGATACACTGAAACAGAAGTTGCCAGATCCTTCTATATAGTGAGAAGGTGGGGAGGGGTATTACTCAGAAGGGTGGTGGGAATGGGTGATTGGCAGATAGCTGAGATGAGCCTGTTGACGACTCTTAACGACTGCAATAGGTCTTACAGGAAAAAGCAAGGGGTGAGAAGGTGAGAAATGGCTTTGTCATGTATAATGAGATAAGAATCCAATGTCTTTGTTCAGGCCAGGTCTCTCCATGGTTTTAAGTTTGGTAATGAGTTGTAATTCAGCAGCTTCTCTTTCCAGTCTAATTTCAGCTCATCTCAGCTATCTGCCAATCACCCATTCCCACCACCCTTCTGAGTAATACCCCTCCCCACCTTCTCACTATATAGAAGGATCTGGCAACTTCTGTTTCAGTGTATCTGAAGAAGTGTGCTTGCACACGAAAGCTCATACCAAGAACTAACTTAGTTGGTCTTTAAGGTGCTACTGGAAGGATTTTTTTGTTTTGGGTGATAATGGTGAGTTTTCCCTGAGTATGACTATTGTTGGCTATCACCTACTGAACCTAGTAGCTTGCAGAAAATCTTATAAGTAAAATAGGTGTACTAAAGGCTTCATTTCAATCTTCATAGAAACTTTCAGAAGTTGCAACATGTGTATGATTCAAGAACTTCTATCTTTCGTACACATCCTCCCCCACCCCATCTCTCCAGCTTCAAGAAAATATTGGGTTACATATCTTCACACATCTAGAGCTCTCTACATATAGTGATCCCTGGACAAATGACATCCCCATTCCGACATGAAAAAAATTCTCTGCTGAACAGATACAGGAGTTGACAGCTTTATGTAGGTAAAGCTTCTTTCTTGTTGGAGTAAGGAGAGCATAGAATCAGGTGCCTTCCTCCTACAAGAATTTCTTGTGTGAAAATTATTTCTACATGTATATTAACTCATAGTTCAGGGTCAGGGTGACAAGATGGGACTTGGATTGCCCATCTTGCATCAAATTTTGTACAAGGCATGGACATCAGTACACAAGTTTAAAGAAACTTGGAATATGCCAATATGTGATGGTTGTGACAGTGTGGTTACTTTCTTCTGGATAGTTACCTGGTAGTCATCAGCCAACCTCTTTACCTTGGCCTCTGGCAGTTAAGGAATTTAAATACTATGTGACCCATCTGCTTTGATGAATTTGTATTGTTCTGTCGTATTTTGGAATGGTTTTATATGTGTTAAAGTTGTAGTGATTTTTATCTGTTTTAAATTTGTCTTTTTTACTTGTAACCTGCTCTGGGACGTCATGGTGAAGGGCAAGGAATAGATCTAATAAATAAATGCAATTTGTTTACATTTAGAAATGTTGTTTTGCTCCAGCATGACACTGAATCACAGAGACTAGTTGCGTACTGTGGAAAAATGTGTTCTGAGAGTGCTGTGATTTTAGTAGTGTATTGGTATCCCAAAATGTGACCATGTGGGAGGTGGTGAAGGAGGGCTCCAGCCTAGAGCTCTGTGCTCTGAAATTTCCTACTCTATACTACCAATTGGGAATGTGGCCTAGATATAGTCAAGGAAAACATCTTGGCTCTACTTTGCATGTACAATTTGTAGAACTTTTTGGAGGGGACTTGCAAGCATATTTGTTACTCAACTACAGAGAATCAGAAACCTTTTTGCAGCTCTTATTTCAGTGCATTCAGAGATCTAGAAGTACTAAATCCAAATCTACCTTGTGCCCATCCCTGCTTGCAGTATGGAGCAAGTGAGCATATAATGCCCACTCCAAGAGCAGAGAGTCTCTTTCTTAATTCAATGGGACTCTACTGTTGTTTGTTTCTGCTGTCAGGTGAACTTCGTTGCCCGCCCACCCACCCTGCCTTCCATAGTAGCTTGTACTTTATCTGTGTCCTCTAATTCAAGACTTCCAATCCTCGCTTGATGGAGAGACTGCCTGCTGTGGAAGCAGAGAGAGAGAGAAAGGCTGTTCCTGCAGTTATTCTGTACTTTGGGGTTGCAGCGTGTGAAGTAGAAGCTTCACATTTTTGTGCTTTTCCCTTTGTCATCCTGAGACAGCTCCAGCAGTTCACAGCATCATTATCAGCTGTCTTGGGGTAAACAGAGGAGACAAATTTATAAATCAGCAGCAATTTGTAGATGAGCAACAGGAATATGGCTGAGGGCTTGGACCCCCTGGAGATGTAGGGCTCAAAGTGATCCTTTAGCTGCAACCAATTGGCACTGGTGTGACCCAGTTTTGATTAGCAGCCCCTAGTGGCTAATAGTTATCACTTGATCAATAGCTTAAGCAAACATTGCTTTCTGTAATGAACTGGTCACTCCCAGGGCCTTGTTGAGACATCACGTTTCAGAGATGGAATGTTGTGTTCATTTGATTTGGTAGTGTAATAATTGCTGTTCTGCATAGTGCTGTGCCAGAGGAACTGCTTTCATGCCTGACCTCTTGACTTCTCTTAATAAAAACTTTTTTTTTTACTTCTCTTTATATTCTCACATATATTTCTTCCACTTCGTTGACCACTCCATGCAAATAATGAAGTGGCCTCCGGCCCTGAAACCTTATGCCAGCTTTAGTTTTGGTCGTTAAGGTTCTTTGTTGTTTTTAGCATTATATTTGATGGTGCAGTGCTGAGAATAGCTTGCTAAAGAAGGATATTACTTACAGTGAAAGCTTGTGAATCTGTCAGCACTCGCAGCATGGCACACCTTTTTGCCTTATCCAATTTTTATTTCACCTAGATGGAAATTGAGTTTCTTGGTGATTAAAATTGTAGCTGGTGGAAATATGGAAGGAGAGAACCACATTTCAGCCTGTTATATGCTCTGCTTCAAGGGAGTTGTTCCTTGTAAAAGAACTATATTAGATATTCTGGTCTCTTTTTAAGCAGATAATTAATTCCTTGCATATTCCAGATGCTTACTTTTAATCTTCCCATTACTTATATTTCATGCATCATATTTGAGATGGAATCTGTCTTTCCTTCTCTTCTACTTACTTTGATACTTTTTTTTTACCTGTAAGAACTCTACTTCTGTATTTGCGAAGGAGAAGGTTACACATATGTTAGCTTTTTGGATCAGGTCCTGGGCACAAGGTTATGATTGGTGCTGTCAAATGTAATAACAGTAATCACCTGTATTGGGGAGGAGGACCCTGAATCTAGTCTTCTTCCCCACTTCCAAACAGGAAATCACTATGGTCAGATAATTACAATGCCAACTCTGTGTTCAGGAGGAAGAGAAAGCAGGAGAAATGCTTATGCCACACACTTCTGTGAGGATTGCGCTGCAGCATTTATATTTTTGCAGAGAAATAAGACTGTACCGTGGAGCACAGGTGGACAACCCATGGGCTGCATGGGAGATATTATGAAGGATAAGGCAATGTGCCCTTGGTTTGCTGCTCTAGATAATGGCTTGGTGGTAATAAATTTTAGATTCTGAATGGATAGTTGGTTCTTCTTTTCTTTTATAGGAAGCAGCTAGTTACTTCAAATGAGTATATACCATCAAATAGACACTGCAACAAAGCTGTGACGTTATTTCAGGGTTAGGAAGCTTAATTTGTGTTAATCAAAATTTCATTTGCCTAAAGAACCGCAACATATGTCTGCAAGATCTCCCACACTGTGATTCCTTTTTGTTTCTGCACTTGTGGTTCAATGTTCTACATTTTTTCTGGTGGCCCAGTTGCAGTACATGACCAGCAAAGGAGCATGTGTCAATGAGCAACACAGAAATCTTTTTAGCATGTCAATCCCAACTTGCTCCTCGCTTCTCCTACACATGTGCTTCCTCAGCTCAGTACAATTCAGCTTCTGAAGGATAGCATAGTTTTCTACTCAAGTACTCACCTGGGGACAATTGCTACTTGCCCCAGGCAAGGAGATAAGTGGCAAGTTACAAGCTGGACATCTTTTAGTCCTTGTATGAATGCTCCTTTTTAGTGGTGTCTAGTTTCTTGGATCATCTGTCCCCTATACCTTTGAGAGCTGACTTTTGTCAGGCAGTCTTCACTGACAGTAATAATAAGGATGCTGCAATTTTCAAGATTTTAATACAGATATCACACTGCCTCTTTTGTGTCCCAGAAGCACAGGGACAGTGAGAAAGATTATCAATGTTTTCATCAGGAAGAGAGAGAGAGAAAGAGCCAGATAGATGTGTAAGCTCTGGGAAATGTCGAGAATGCATCCTCACCCAAGTCCTTCCATCGCTTAACAGCCCAAGCGCTGTATAACAGCCTTCCCCCCCTACTTTTCTTTTTATAATAAGCATCCACAAAAGGCTGCATTCAGAATCAAAGGATGTAGAGGGAGCTGGTAGGGGAGAGGCTTTGTAGTTCTTTCCTTGCTGGCTGTTTTTGCTCTCAAAATTTGCTATTCACTTCTTGGGTTGTAGGGGAGAGGCCAGATTCTGCATCTCTTCACCTGCAGAGGGAAAAGGTGCTGTGGGAGGGGTGGTTTTTTTTAAAAAAAGAAACAGCAAATGGATAAAGGGTTAAACATACACATACCCCTCCACTGCACCTGACTGAAGCCTTCAGTGGCTGTGTTTTGTTTAAAGAAATGTTAAATGACATTACAGATAGTGCCCAAGTGAGATGTAGCCTGGCCCCAAACTTCATATTACAGAGGTACTTGTAATATTTTTATTTTTAGACAGTATGTGCATTTTTCTTCTTTTTATAATTTTGGTATTGTACTGTTTTGCATAATTTAATTTTAAAATGAGTCTTGAAAGGCATGACAATAATATAATTTCTTCTCTGTAAGAGTATTGTGGAGTATTGTGCACTAACTTAGAATGTGTGAGCCATCATGCTTACCACAGCACATCACCAGCTGCATGTGATATGGTTGTCTTCTGTTTGTGATCCATCCTCAAACTCAAGTTTTGTACTACATATTCAGATTTTTGAGCAATGTAAATTAAAGATCATTACCTATCCAGTCTGTTTTTATGAGAATGTAGGTACCTCTTAGAAATGGGTTAACCTCTTTTTAAAAATAAATGCCCTCTCAGTGGCCCTGAGAATGAGTCCTAGGAGCTAAAACTACCTAGACATCAGGAAAATAGGTTCATTGAGAAGTGATCACAGCACGTTTTTAGGTTGCTTAAAGGTAAAAGGACCCCTGACCGTTAGGTCCAGTTGTGGCCGACTCCGGGGTTGCGGCGCTCATCTCGCTTTATTGGCCGAGGGAGCCGGCGTATAGCTTCCGGGTCATGTGGCCAGCATGACTAAGCCGCTTCTGGCGAACCAGAGCAGCACACGGAAACGCCGTTTACCTTCCCGCAGGAGCGGTACCTATTTATATACTTGCACTTTGACGTGCTTTTGAACTGCTAGGTTGGCAGGAGCAGGGACCGAGCAACGGGAGCTCACCCCGTCGCGGAGATTCAAACCGCCGACCTTCCGATCAGCAAGCCCTAGGCTCTGTGGTTTAACCCACAGCACCACCCGCGTCCCTCTTTGCAGTACAGTACAATGATGTAAATAGCTCCAATTCTGCAAATGCCCTCCCCCTTCCCATGCCTTAAATTGTTTGAATTGATCTGAAATATAAAGCAATGGAGGATTTCATACAGGGGTTAGAGGCAATAAAAAGAGTGGCAGGTTTTTCTCTCCAAACATTCAAGTCAGCCAGGAGAAAAGGAACCTATACTCTTGACAGATTTACTTTTGGTTGAGAAACCCGTGGCTAAGCCATTAGGTACTCAGCCATGAGCTTCCACATCCAGTCAGCGTTTCAAAAAGAAACTTTTCAAATGTATATCTATTACTGTGATC
Organism: Podarcis liolepis; assembly: GCF_965112155.1. Taxonomy (NCBI): domain Eukaryota; kingdom Metazoa; phylum Chordata; class Lepidosauria; order Squamata; family Lacertidae; genus Podarcis; species Podarcis liolepis. The sequence continues at coordinate 62,990,577 of NC_139558.1, forward strand.
CGTACTATTCTATGGAGATCGAATCTATCTCTTGGAAATCTGCATATATTGCAGGAAGAGGGTATATTGGTTGCTGCAGGAGAAAAGGGGAAGTTTCACATGTTCGGGCATAAATGGTACTTTCATATACCTTATAGGTAAAAACCATTTATTCTGTCAATCAGAAAGATAACCATGTGAAGACCAAATCAATATTGACATACAGCGTGGACAGCCATGTTGCCATTGATTTCAGAAACACCCTTACGAGCTCTCTTCAGAGTTTGAGTTCACAATGCAGCTGTGTGTAATTCAAAACTATGGAGTATTTTACAGCTGAGCAACCAGGGAAAATTCTTTTATTCATGTATTAAGGCTAAATCCTATAAATCTGTGGTCCTTTATTAGTAATCAATGCCATTGTTTCATGAGTAAAGCCTTTAATAAGTTCAAAGAGAATCTCAGTGCTGAAAGTATAGGGTCTATACTTTGTCTTAAAACTCAGAAAAGCCGCAGAGCTATCAGATATTCTTGTAAGCATGATGTAGGGACTTTATAAACCAGGCCAAACAATTTCAAGATTGAAGAGAGTGTTCTTAATATATCAACTGGGAAATCCCCTCCATTCACATGCTCTTGATTATAAAAATGACCTTTCAGTGTTTTATGATTGGCATAATATCATCTCCCAACACATGGGGAAGGGCCATAGCTCAGTAGTGGAGCACGTGCTTTGCATGCAAAAAGCTGCAGATTCAATCTCTGGGTAAGATTGGGGGGACGGGACGTTTTTTGAGATCCTGGCATCCATTGCCAGTCAGGGTAGACTACCCTGAGCTGGTGGACAGTTGGTCTGACTCAGCATGGTACAGCTTGCAAGTTATGAAAGTTGTTATTATCCCCATAAATCCAGGCTACTAAAATAGAACAGTGGCTGAGGCAAAGTTTCTAGCCTATGCAGGTGCAATCAACAAGGCAGGATGAGGAACCTGTCACCCACCAGATGTTGCTGGGCTGCAAGTCCCCTCATTCCTGCCCATTGATGATGCTGGCTGAGGCCACTGAGAGTCCAACCACATCTGGAGGATCACAGCTTCCCCAGAGCCTCTAAGGATTCAGAAGACTCTCTGCTTCACACAGTCGCCGTCCTCCACAAGTTGAAAGTAAGGAGCATGATGAAGGAAGCACAAAGCTGGTATTGTATGCTCATCCCCAGACCCATTGCTCACATGGAACATAGGAAACTTCCTATATATTGGTCATCTAGTTCAGCATTGTTTACACTGAAGGGGGTCTGAAATGCTTGGGATTGAACCTGGGATCTTCTCATGATCTAAAAGAGGGAAACTGGAGATCGTTTATGTATGCAACAACAGCAGCAAGCATTTTATTAGCACAAGTATGGAAAACAGAAAACACCAACAAAGGAAGAATGGCAAGTTAAGCTTATGGACTACGCGGAACTGGCTAAGCTGACAGGATACATGAGAGAGACAACATGTATTTCAAAAAGGAGTGGGAACCATTTATAAACTATATAAAAAGACAGTATAAAGATTTGGACCCATTGGCAGGTTTTAACTAAACTTTCACAACTATGTAAGAGGTAAAACCAGCACGGTATAGAATTTGTTTAATAAATCAATACGAAAATATGGAGGAAACCAAAGGGGGGGGGAGAAATGGATATATAAATTGTTCAATTAAGATTTGTGGAAGTTTTGTTGTTATAATTTAAAAATTCAATAAAATTTTTTTTTTTTTTTAAAAAAGAACCTGGGAACTTCTACATGCAAAGCAGATACTCTTGTACTTAGTGTGGCCTTTCATGTGTTTTCCTTGCACTTCATACTATGGCCTGCATTGGGCTTATGTCTCATTGCTCACACTCTTAGCTGCTATACTGCACCCAAGCTAACTCCAAAATTAATAATGATAATTTAATTATTTGTACTCCACCCATCTGACAGGGTTTCCCCAGACACTTTGGGTGGCTTCCAATAAATATAAAAGCATAATAAAACATCAACCATTAAAAACTTCCCCATACAGGGCTGCCTTCAGACGTCTTCTAAAAGTTGTATAGTTGTTTATCTCTTTGACATCTGATGGCCACTACCGAGAAGGTCCTCTGCCTTGTTCCTCATAACTTCACTTCTTGCAGTGAGGGAACCGCCACAATGCAATGTCAGGTTTAGCTATTATTAATCTCTGAGCCAGAGGACATTGTCATTAAGTAGGACAATCTGGTAAATTGCAAATTATGCAAATTATGGCAGTGTCCTGAAAAATCCATATATCATCAAATTTTACTATTGGTACATCACAGGAGAATGCAGTGACAAATCTTGATAGGTAGGGAAACTTGACATTCCCACACAATGCACCTGACAAATATGATTATTTTTGTTATGTACCATGACCCCTTTATTAATACTCATAGGTATGATGGAAGGTCCTGAGGATACCACATGAGAGGCCATGGATCACAGAATCAGAGAGCTGGAAGAGACCCCAAAGATCACCTGCTACTACAGCATCCTTGATACATGGCCATCCAAGTCATTTATAAAGATGTTTACAAGCAACAGCATCAGGACAGTATTCCGTGCACCCCGTTTCTCATTGCTTTCCAGGCTGATGAGGGACACACTTTAGGTGGTCTACCTTTTCCCTTAAATCTCATGGCATCTAAATCAGAGTCTACAGTACCACCAGCAGTGAGTCAGGTCTCTCTTGGGATGGTGCAACATTGGGAGGAGAGATACTTTTATCTGTTGAATGCAATAGACATGATTGTAAATGATACCTCTGAAATATATTACAGCTCATTGTATTTCTTCATTTGACCACCTATCCAAGCACACTATCTTGCTTCTATTTTCTGGATCACTTCAGAAAGTTAAAATTGCACCTAGTCATTGGACCTGATGGTCTGCCAACACATGAAATGATACGGGGGGGGGGGGGACTTATACGACATCTCTTCAGCTGCTGTCTCAGAGGCGATGAATTACACTTTAACAAGAAGATGAGAGGTTGCTAATTTTAGAAACACAGTTTTAAACTGATGCCAAAGTGTAGGTCATCTGCTCAAAATCCTGCCATTCAACTATTAATAATATGGAAGTCCTTCCTTCCTTTGCATGTGCTCAGCATGCTGATCTAGTGGTGGCATGGCTCTCTATGGAACACCTTCATACTGAAGGGCACTTGACTAGAATCCATGTATTGAAAAAACAGAAGCGGGGATTCGAACACTGCTAGCCTTAAAAGAAGGAACTTTATGCACAAGCGTGACTTTCCCATTCCACCAACTATGGAATGGCATATTCCATAGTTAAATTCCACCTCGAGGTGAGTGAGCTAACTCCATGACGGTTTGATTCTGCAGCTTTCCCTTTTGCCAAGTATCATTTGCAAGCAAATGTACTCGGAGGGGAAGTCAGGGTCACAGAAACCAGCCACCAGCTAGCAGGTACTTCAAAAGAGCAGCCTCGTGTTATTCTTGCTGCTACTGGAGACAAAGTGCATTAAATTATTCATTGCATATTTAGTACAAGTGCAACATTTTGAACTCCTGTCCCCTAAGTTGTCTTGTGAAAGAAAGAAAGAAAGAAAGAAAGAAAGAAAGAAAGAAAGAGCAATCACAAGCAAATATGTAAACAGTGAGTGAGAGAAAAGGAAATACAAATATATAAACATTGAGAGAGGGAAAAGGTAATCTGTAAGACCCACACAGTCCCCCTCAATTATATCATTGTGCTCTGCAGGTAAATTTTTCCATGCAACGCACCACTTGCAAGGGGACCTGGTGGCTATTGCATTCTATCAACTTTTAAAAATAACAAAAACAGCAGTGACTCAGATTTGACTGCTCCTTATTCACTAGTAAATATAGTAAACAAATTAACCAAGGTAACTCTGCTTTTTGGAGTTGGGTTTATATCTTTTCTTGTTGTAAATATAATGAATTTCTAATCATGATCAAGTTTGAAGAACCTGGGTCCAAGTTCTAAAACTACTGTCAGCAGAAGCCATTGCTCCATGGGCAGCTGCTCATGTGGAGGGAGATTCCCAGAAGACTTCCCCCTGTCCAGCTCTCTCAGCACAGTATAATTATCACTGTCACTGCAGTCCAAGGAGGCCTTTCTTTGCCTTCCATATACAAAGGACACTGACATCAAGAGAGGAGGTTAACTTCACTCAGTGCCGTGCCAGGATCTTGCACGTGAGAATGGAGGGGCATTCTTGCGCTCACCTCTCTTTTCCCAGGTTTGTTTCCTTAACTATTTCTATCCTGTTGGAAATAAAAACGACCAAGCTACACCATTTCCAGGTCTTGGGATAAGTTAACCCCTGGTTTGGGGGAAAGTCAAGGGATTGGGAAGGCACTGAATTATTCACAACCAGTCCTTTCTCTGGTCTACCTGGACATACTTCCAACCCACCCATGGAATCCCCCCTTTTCAGCCCTACCAACATTGGTGCTCCAACACTGATAGGACAAGGGCCACAGAAATTTTCAGGAAAGAGGAATCTTGGTGCAGAGCCTCAGGGGCACCACAACTATAATTTAAAATGGAGTGTGAGAGGCGGGGTTGCCAAATTTTGGTGTGGCACAGGACACCCCTTTCTGAGGTTTAAAGCTCTTTTTCCACCAATGGAAAGGGTGACCCAATGTGTCTCTTGAGTGTTCTCCAGGAGCCATAGTTACTACTACACTTGTGAAAGGGGGTAGGTTAATATTCAAAATTTCAAATAATATTCAAAGTTCAGCAAAGCTTTGAATTTCAAGAAGAAGAAGAAGAAGAAGAAGAAGAAGAAGAAGAAGAAGAAGAAGAAGAAGTAGTAGTTGATTGTGATACAGCAAAAAAGTGGTTAATCCAAACTTACTTTCCCGACTCCATGGATGGCAACATGAGGAAGAGAGGTAAAATTACTTTCTGCCACAATTTATAGTTGCCTAGGGATACAAGAGAAATGTAGCTTCCAACTGTTAGTGTTGTATACTAGCTTGCTTTCTTTTTTAGTCACAGTAGCCTGATTTTTCACACTGAATTTCTCCAAGTGCACCGGTCTATGTTACATGCAGCATTATGGTATTTCTGGACAGATACTTTTAATTTTTAATTATCATTCCTGAGAGATGCATGGATGATGCCAGCAAGAAATTCCTAAAGCTTTGCCAAAGCTCATTGCAATATGTGATTTACCATCTGCAGTTTCAAATCTGATGGTGGATATGGGCAGAATGTTCTCCCAGTGAATAAAAACCTCTCCAGGATTTGCCTAAGTGATTCTGTGTCGTGTCTGCCATGCTCTACATAATGTGAAAATTTTATTTCAAATGACTTATGCAATATGACATCATGGGGGTGGGGGACAACTGCACTGTCCTTTCTACCAATTCATTTTACCGAGTAGTGTTAATACTGTATGCAGTTGAATACGCTTATCTTTGGGGCCCAATCACCTGCTACCAACACAACAGTGTAATTGCAATTTAACATGGGTGTTTTTTTTAAATGTTTTCTACATCAAAGGCTCATCTCCTCTGCCTATACCATATGCTATGTGTCTGTAGAAAGACTCTTAAACATAATGAAAATGGTGTAATCACAAACAAGAAAGTTAACATGAATAACCATTGTGGTGAATGTTATAGGTCTTAACATCAGCTAACAGCTATCAGAATTTTAGGATACCAGTATTAATTGTTAGGGTTATTGTTTAGAAAAAGCACCCTGATTAAATCATTACACGCAGAGACCAATGCAGATGCTAACATAAGATGGGCATACTGCTTAAGTACCCTAATCAAGAAACCACTTAATGAGGTGTTCCAACAATTTATTCAGATTAGACTGACAAACGTATATATTCATACCTAAGGGACAAGACAGAGGAGTGGATGTTGATGACTAAGGAGTTATGAGGACTGAAAAACCAAATCTTATATCAAAGTCACAAAATATTGCACAGTGGGGTGGGCCTTCCAGACTTAGGATCTGTCCATGCTGCATGCTTAAAGCACGTTACTTCTCCTGAGAATCCACAGAACTGCATTTTACCCCTCACAGAGCTACAATTCCCAGCACCCTTAACAAGACACAGTTTTCAGAATTCTTTGTGGGAAGTCATGTGCTTTCAATGTGGTGTTCTCAGCCTAGTAGCTGGAATCCTAACTTTCATCATGCCCAGCTAGCAGGGCCAATGGCTACTGAACAGTATAGACCTGTAAGACCACAGGTGGTATACGATGCATGGCATTCTGTGGTTGCTAAGCAAATTGTAACACCTAATTTTAGAAACAAATGGGACAGGCTTTTGTTTGGAAGTAAAGTCTCTGTATTTTGTGTACAGGAATTAATTTGCCCTGGAAGTTTCTAAAATCTGACAAACTAGCAGAATGACACTGGACATTGGAGATCTCTGCCAACACCCATGATATGGGAAATCCTATTTGAAACATTACTGTAGGTCCCGAAGTTCAAGATTACACAGGCTTCCAAATACATATACACACAGTGCTTGTTTGTGTACATAAAATATATCCCAGTCTCATGTGTCCCCATCCACATTCATGAAATGAAATATTTGCATATTACTGCTAAATCAGCTCATTAGCAAGCAGGTAAATTTAGTATTAGAAAGTAATAGCTGGAAATAAATATTCTGACTCTGGTTCCTGATCTATAATTAGATCTAAATTCAGTTTCACCAGGCAAAATTACCAGTATTAATGTTTAGGTTCTGTGATCAGACCTCAAGTAGGTTACAGGCTTATGAAGACAAAAATTCTGTGAAAAATAAAGTATTTTGAGACAACACCCTTACAGGTCCGGTCCTGCTCAGTATCACATAATTAGGAAGCCTGCAGTTATAGGTTAGCTTATATAGCCATGTACCACATTTCTTTAAATAAACACACAGAAACACAAACTTTTAGGTTAGAATGATAGCTTACTGAGGTTGAAAGTGGAAATATTGAAACCAATGGACTGTTTTGAAACTAGTATAAACATTTAGCCAAGCTACGGCCATCCTTCATAACCCAAACCCTACAGCAACTAACAGCACAATCCTATACATATCTATTAAGAAGTAAGTCTCACCAGTTCAGTGGAGCTTACTCCCTAGTAAATGGGTATGGCAGGGGGGAGATGGGGACTTTTTCATACAAAGGGCCACACATCCCGTTTTAGGAAGTTGCATGAGCTGCATGCCAGTGGTAGGCAGGGCTAGAGACAAAAGTGTGTGGACAATGGATGCAACCCTTTTATATTCCATCCACACAAAAGTCAGAGAGTCCTGTCCCCATGGAGAAAACATAATGATAAAGAAGTGCCTCCCTTCAGACTGCGTGATGTCCAAAAGCTAATTCAGAGCTGTTCATAAAACAGTTCCTGCTGTCATGTTGGAGATCAACACAGTGTCAGGAAGCCAACGAGATCTGACTCCATCGTTCTACCCATGATTGTGGAGAATCAGTCACTGGATAATCGGATGCAGGAATAGATAGACTTCTGGTCTGATCCAGCAGGGTTTATGTTTGTTGGCTTAATCAGAATCTTTTCCCCTTCACAGTTGTCGGGGTGGATGATAGGATTCTGTGGAAGTGGTACGGCAATGATTTTGGGCTGTCCATTGAATGCTATGGGAGTATTTTAATTTATACCAACTTTTCTACCAGCATAATATTACAACTTCATCAGAGAGTGAGACAAGATGTGAGCAAAGAATTCCAGCTAAGTTGCAGTCCTTCCCCACCATAAGCCCAAAAGCCTTTCTCTTTTTTTACACTGTACTGGTAGAGTTAAACCAATATCATCATGATGATGGTACTTCCATAATGCATTGTTGGCATCCTCAACATTATGTATCCTTAGGTTCCACCAGTGCAATAGTTATTCTCCACCAGCCAGTGCAAATAAAGTTAGGATGTCAGTGTGGATTTTTAAAAAAACAGGTTGAATTGATGTTATACTTACACAATAAAAGGCCAATAAATAGCACATTGGATCATACATACATACAACCATTTCTAAAAAGGCTTCAAATAGCCTTGTTTGCAAAACCTCTCTTGTAAAAGGCTGAGGTGCTCTAAAACTGGGCTGAATAGTTACTGATAAGATTCACATCATGCCTTACCATTAATAGTAATTAATTTTACACCTCATTCATAGTTCATTATGCTCAGAGTGCTGAAGGGACCATCTCAACTTCTGTCTTAGCATTTTTCATCATTATCTATTTCTCATGACCAAGTTAATTCTTCTTTGAAATGAGGCATTGTATGCTGAAAAGAAATTAACTTAGGGGCAGCAGGAGAAAGAGAGAGGGAGGGAGGGGGAGAGACAGACAGACAGAGAACTCTGACAAAAGGGGTGTGCAAAGCCCTTTGTTTCTTACAGTCCATGTGTTGTGTGTGTGTGTGTGATGCGCTTACCATGTGTTAAAAATAGTCAGCTAATTTTAAATGTAAATAGAGATGATGATATTGAAGTTACATGTCTGTGGTTTTTATTAAATCAATATACTTTCTAGTGAAAGAATGAAAGAGTATTTTCATTAGACTTGGAACATCTACATTACAAATGATTCTTAAAAACAAGCAAACAAGCAAACAAACACAAGCACAATCCTCTCCCCCCTTGCTTTCAGTCAGCTACATGCAGAATAGTGTCCTGTAGTCCTCCACCAGGTTACCCTGAACAGTCATGCACTTATGTACAAAGATGGATTGTGACATTTAGGCATGATCTGCAGCTCAGTGGTTGAACATATCCATTGCTTGCAGAAGATCCTAGGTCCAGTCCCCACTGTTTCTTTCACCAGGCAGGGCTGTGAAATCTTGGAGAACCATTGCCAGTCGATAGCACTGCTAGGCTGTATTGAACTAGGTGGAACTCAATATAAGGCAGCTTCTTGTGTTCCTATGCAGTTATATGGCTGCAGGTCCTTCCTCACTCTACTTTGCCTCATTCAGATGATGGCTCATTTCCAGGGTCCCATGTGCTGTCATCTGTGTGATCTTGAATCTATTTTGCCACCATCTTCCTAACACCATGCTAAATGCAAATGGCATGAGCGATTGCCCTTTGCTTGTCACTGAGATCTACCCAGAGACACGCAAAGCAATTAGCTTGCAAAGAGTCAAGCTTATAATGCTGCTAAGTGTTCTGCTTTCATGTTGTAACATTAGCTTTAAGACAGATGAAATATGAATAACACTTCGTGTAGGTTAAAACCATCTAGTTCATGAGTTAAATGGGAAAACTGGGTGAGGAGATTGTTTACTAGGCTAGCGACAGGAAGCTTGCAGCCTTCCAGATGCTGCTGAACTACATGCAAGGCATTTGAATCTTATTATGACTCCACATATCCTAGTGCCAGTGACAATGGGAGAAATAACCAACTATATTTGGTCATAGACTTTGTGGCAAAGGTGTGGAACCTCAAATACAAGGACTGATAATACCTCTCGCTTCCATGGTTGGAAGATAGGGAAGAGTATGCATACAAATGCGTCTACAGTACAATCGTAAAATTTGCATCCCTTGCTTTGTCCATTTTTGCCTCTGGCTCTGGAATATGACTCTCAGGAGGTTATCAAGTGTGACCCTCAGCTTGAAAAAGGTTCCTTACCCCTTTGTTTATGGTAATAAATGGCTCTTTTTAAGGTGCAGACCTAAATATGGTGAAAAGTTTAGGCAGGAGGGGCCAGCTAAAGGACAATGATTTGATGAGAGATCTACGGAAGCAGTAATAAGTGAGTACATTATTGAACAAAGAAATAATTAGAAGAGTATTAATGATCATGGTTTTTCTCGGTGCTGCATAGTTAGCTACTTCTAAATACTAATGATTGCTGCAAAGGAGTAAATAATTAAATGTTAATTACCACACACTATTTCTTTAATAGTTTTATAATAGCAGTAAGCTAAACATGATGAAGAGTTACCACAGAATAGTTGTAATCTTTTCAGCTGGTTGCTGAAGTTGAGGCTATCAAGCAGAAGTCCACATTAATTGGTTTGGGCGGCAGGCAAAGCAGTGTGAACACCCACCCACCATGGGCCACTTAAAACAACATGGTGGAGGGCAGGGGAATGAGCGGTGCTTTTAAGCAGGGACATTGCCTTCTCTTTTGGAAGAACGAAGGGGGATATTGGCCTAGTAAGCAGGATCAGTTTGTTGATTGATTAGATAAAGGGAAGCTATATAACATGTAGGCAGTTGGCTGTTAAGGAGGACAGGTGCATATGAAAAGAAATGAGGATAAATTCAGAGATACAACAACACTCTATAAAATTAATACATGTTTATTTGATTGAAATATGAAGCGGTGACAAAAGTGGGTATTTCACTGTGTCTGGAAGCAAATCAAGCCACACCACATAATAGAACCTCTTCTTGACATTGCGCAGGCAGTGACCATTTTGCGTGGGGTTTTTGTTCCTGGCCCCCGCATGCGTAAGCATATAAGTGTGCCCTGCCCCATTTCAACCCATTCTGTTCCACCCCCATTCTGCTCTCTTCCAGGTCAAAAGGACCCACATGTAAAAAAAAAGGGGGGGAGGACCCACATGTCGGTAATTGCGTATCAGTAGTTGCTGCCTGTATTGTCAAGTTTTCCTTACATGCTTAACAATGCAATCCTGTCATGTATAGGTTTTTTTTTTGGGGGGGGTGAGTAAATCCTACTGTATTCCTCCTTCCAGCTTCCCCCAAGGTAAAGGTGTATAGGGTTGGAGCTGAAATGTGATTTTTTCCCGTGGTGAGTCGCAACTACATAATAATGATGATGATGATGGTGATGATGATGATGATGGTGATGATGATAATAATAATAATAATAATAATACTTTTATTTATACCCCGCCCTCCCCAGCCAAGGCTGGGCTCAGAGCGGCTTACAAGGAATAATAAAAACAAGTTGAATGATTACAACTTAAAAACAAAATTAAAATACAACATAAAATATTGAAACATTAAAACATAGTAAGAGCTGCCACCCCACCCTGCCTCACAAGCTGCTCCAGTTGATGAGGGAACTCTCCTTTTGACTGGAAAGATCTTTCTGGCAAGTCTTGCTAGATAGTTTACTGTTTCCTCTTCCTCCTCTTCTTCTTCGATGTCGTTCAATTGTCAAAATGACTTCTATGCGATAATAACCAAATAAAGTCATCATGGAGGAAATTAACGAGTACACTGGGTCCTGGTGAGTTCAAACAACACAGCTGCTAAGTAATTTCTAACATATTAGCAGTGGTATCCACTGCTTGGGAAATAAGGGGAATTCCTATGCTATGCCATGACAATTGTTGTTTCTGTTACCATATTAATATGAAAGCAATTTTTAGCATATAGGGTAGAACTAAGAGGTGTTTCCTTGGTGATTGAATTTACTTTTGAATGTGTGTCTGTGAACCATTCTCTTTTCCTGTTCTCTGGCACCAACAGAGGCTTCCTTTCCAAACAGCAGCTGAGGAGCGGCAATTTTTATGAGGATCAAAACGGGTCCTAAAGGGTTAAGCCAGGTGTAGAGAACTGGACCTGACCAACAGGCCAGAGATTGCCCCCACACCCCAACCAAATTTGACAAGAGGGTGGGAGCATCTATCTGTCAACCACCTGATGTCACAATGAGGTCAGATGACCTGTTTTTGCAGAGCCCTTTGCATTGCAATCTCGACATTCAACTGGGGAGGGGAAGCATTTTTAGAAAAGAAGCTGAAAGGATTGAGAAATCTTTTACTCTGCTTTTTTGCCTCTGTGCCTTCATTGTTTAAGTGAGAAATAAAAACTCAAGCTACGTGTAACTGAGCATCACCTATGGCTGTACTGAGTTAGCATAGCAAAAATAAATGAATGAACATGTTTAATGCCACTGAATATGAAAGGGAACATCTATTTTGAAACAATGCAAGGACCACATCTTTTTTACCTTTGTAGGCAGCCCAACCCACAACTTAGCTAGGCCTAGAATCTGGATTTAATGTGATGCAAGTCCCATTGGCTTAAATAAAAGTACTTCAAGCTTTAGTGGACTTTGTGTATCAGACTGACAGCCATTTAACATAGTTCAAAGGGCTGTATATTTAGGTTTCCTACAGAGTACCAGCGAACCAAAAGATTGACAAATAAATGTACTCTTTTTTTCCTTTTATTGTTTTATTACCTGCCACACTAGTCACTGGTACCTGATTATAAAAAAATAAGTATACTGTGAGTTTTAGTAAAACCATAATTTAATGTCAAGATGTTAACCTTTTTCCTGTATTACTATTTTCTCCTTTTAGTTTTCTCCGTGCAGAGTCCTTTGCCATTCCAGCTAAAACCCTTATGTTTCGACTGCAGTTGCCCAGAATAAAATTGACATTTCCTCTAAAGATTACATTCATTTTACCTTTTTTGAAAAGCTTCTTGAACTTTAGAAATGCCCTCAGCTTTCTGCACAAGATGATTGGTTTCGCTATTTCTATAACTTTCATTTCTGCGTTTCAAGGCTACAATTAAAAATTTTTGCCACTGAGGAACAAATGGGTATATGTGATGTAGCCTCTATGCTGTAATTTCTGATTGTGCAAAAATATAAGTTATTTTCATTTAGTGTGTGAAATTGGGAAATGCAGGAGTGTTAACTTTATTGATGGAACAGAGCTTTTGCTCCTTAACTCTTTCCAAGCCCTACCAAAGCATAACTCACAGATATAAATGACGTCTCCTGAAAGGCTTTGCTTAGTGCATCCTATGGGAATCTTAATAAGAAGGGCAACATTCCTTCCCTCCACACTGACCTAGGTAGTGATCATTTTATGCCATTTTCCTTTAATAAAGTTTGTTTGTTTGTTTAATTTATATCCTGCCCTTCCTCCTAAATGAGACCAGGCTGGCAAACAACAAGAGAGAAAAATCAATAAAAACATATTTAAAATAATCCCAGTATTGATGCAGACTGGGAAAGATCTCAGCTTATAAGGCTTGTTGGAAGAAGAAAGTCTTTAGTAGGTGTCAGAAAGACGACAAAGACAGTGCCTGTCTAACATTTAATAGAAGGGAACTCCAAAGGGTAGGTGCCACAACACTAAAGGCCCAATTCCTGCATAACCTTTCTGATGAGATTGCATTTTCAGAAGGCCCTGGCCTGCAGACCGCAGTGATCGATTGGGTATATAAGGGGCGAGATGGTCTTTCAGGCCCCAAGCTATATAGAGCTTTATACATCAAAACCAACACCTTGAACTTAGGCCAGTAGCTAATTGGCAGCTAGGGCAATTTTTCCAAAAGCAAAGCAACCTGATGGCAATATGCTGCCACAGTGAGCAGTTGAGCCACCACATTTTGCACCAACTGCAGCTTCAGACTAACCCCACATAGAGCACATTGCAGTCAAATAGCCCAGAGGTTGCCTGTGCATGGATGATATGGATGACCAGCCTATCCTGGTCCAGAAACAGCCATAGCTGTATTAACAGCCAAAGCTGATTGAAGGTACATCTATCCAGTGAAGTCACCTGGGCCTCTATAGTGTCAAAGATGGGTCTAGGAGCACCCCCCCAGACCACGAGCCTGCTCTTTCAGGAAGAGTACAACCCCATCCAAAGCAGCCAATTGACCAATTATCCAGACTCAGGATCAGCCCACCCACAGCAGCACCATTTTGCTATGATCCAGAATCTGTTTATTGGCCCTCATTCAGCCCACCACTGTTTCAGGGCTAGCACAGCCTCTCCTGATTCAGATGCTACAGAGAAGTACAGATGGGTATCACCCAGGTACATGAGGACAAGTTGGTACCCCATAGCACAACTACAGCACAACTGCTAAGGGGCCAAATGACAATCACTCAATACTATTCTCTGAACTGAGCCTGGAGATAGGGCTGGAACCACAGTAAAACAGTGCCTCCAGTAGAATCCTTCTGTTAGCTCTGGAGGATGCTGCAGTCAATGCCATCAACAGCTATTGAAAGATCAAATAAGAATAACAAGGTTGCACCGCCACACCTTCTTCCAATAACCAGGCCTGAATCCAGATTGAAATGGGTCGAGACAACCTATTTCACCCAAGGGTACTTGCAATTGCTGCACCACAACCCTCTGAATCACCTTTCTTTAAAAGGGCATATTTGCAACCAGGCAGCAGCTGTCACAAACCAATGGGTCCAGGAGCAGCTGGATCGCTGCCTCTTTTGGGATGGCCGAGACCATTCCCACCCACAAGAATACATTGACCACACCCAGGATCCACTTAGCCATATTTCTTTGGCAAGCAAAGAGGGTCAATGAGAAATGATGCTGGCCACATTATCACAAGGACCTTGTCCATGTCACCAGGCCACACCAACTGAGACTGATATCAAGATGTTGCAGCAGATATCTCACTGGGGACTGCAGTAAGTATGGATGTGGCATCCAGATTGCCACAAAGACAAGCAACTTTGTCCTCAAAGTGTATTGCAAACAATTCACAGTGGATTTTTAAGTCTAAAACTCTTTTCCCTTGAGTACATGTTAACAGACTCCAAACAATATGAAAAAGCTGCCGTGGAAGGTTACATGAGGATGTGATGGAGGCAGCAGAGAAATTGCCACAACATGGTAACAGTGCTACATTGTTTCACTCATGTTCAGTTAAGTTGTGGCCTGTTTTGGTCCAAGCTAATTCTTTCTGCCTCTGTTTTTTTCTGTCCTGCAATTGTGTAGAAAAGTGTGATATCTCAACATGAACTATTCCTCTGTTGAATGCAGCAGATGTGTCCCAAGCTGTTTTGCTTGCTGAAATCAAACTGTTTGCATCCTAATATGTTTCCCCTGGTATAATTAACTGCAACTTCACATGCAGAAGTCTTGAGATGGCAACGCCATCACAGGAAACTGCTATACATTCATTAAAGAGAAACTGTATCCCACACATTGCATGTAACAGAAGTAGCATTGTCAGTGCCCAGCTGTCTGAAACCTTATCACAACTCTCTGATACTCTGTCCTGTTGGGACCTAAGGCAACTGCTCTGGATTAGCATTCTGTAGCAAAAGGTCTCATAGAAACGTTTAAATTGTTTAATGAAAATGTGAAACCTTTAAAAACAGTAAAATCTGCTACTCTGTAAAATGAACTCTGCTGTATTATGAGTTGTCCAGAGTGCCAACAAATCTATTTTGTATTTTAAATATTTGTCCCGTAAATATATTTATCTCCACGAATACTGCCCAGACATGGAAGTTACTAAGCAATAATAACACACTGAAAATGACATAATAATTTTTAGAAATAGCATAATAATAAAACAGCAAAAATATGCAGGTATATGCAGGCAATTTTATATTCCAAGGCCATGTTAAGATGGGGGCAGGGGAGATTAGTACATACACTCAGACAAATTGCATTATACCAAACAGGGACTCAGATAATAATAAGTTATAAAATGTGCAGCTTGAAAATGATTAATCCTAATAATTTATATTTAGGACACAGTATAGCTGGGCATGCATAAGCCATTTTGTTTTTAACCTGAATATAAGATATCTGTACAACTACTTATATGGTTATGGATTTCTGTCCTTTTAATGGAGAACAGCTTACATCTGTTAACTTGATATGACATTAATAGGAATCATTCATTTCAGTCTCAAAGCAAAAAGCTGGGAATCTATTGTTTTATTCCCGGCAAAAGGAGGAAGATGGCTATTACAGACATGAATGATAGTTGTGAGTGTGCCATATGCATTGCCGGTTGTTGAGAGTGGACATGGATACCCGTCATAAGACAATATGCATCCTTCCATAAGCAAAGTGTTTCTAGTCTTGGTGTTACAGTCACTGATATGGGAAAAAAGCCCCTCTCTACCGGTGCACTCTGAGTGAGTGATGGCATATATAAAATGTAAAATACTGCCTTCAATGAATGTGTCTTAGATCGTTGCTAGCTCATATACTTGAGGAATATGGCTTTAGGAGGCAGCACTGTCAGAGAAACAGCTGGTGGTGCTTCTGACCGGAAAAGGGCAACATCATTACATATCTGTAAGCCAGGAAACGTGGGGTGCTTCCAGTGCATCTGTTTATTGAGTATTCACCCTGATTTGCTTGCACAAAGCTTACACAGAGGTTAGAGTATATCCCATCTTTACTAACCATTCGTTTTCATTTGGTTGTGGTGTGGTTATACGACAATGAGCACACACACTGATTTCCTTGTGGCATGTTTCATAGCTTCCTGTTAATCATTTGTTCATCCTACACTTTTCAGTATATATCCCCATCACTTTCCTAACTGCAAAAAGTCTATGGGGTTTCTTTAAACATTTTTTAAAAAAACGATAGAGCAACAAAGCAAGTTCTCTCAGATCAGTTTGGATCTCAGTTCCCTCAGTGCCTGTGAGCATACTTAGGGAGTGGTGTGTGTGTGTATAGAGTGGGACTTTTTCTGACAATGCTTGTAAAATGCTTGGTGTGTCCACACTGGTGAAGCTGTTCATATTCACGTCTTTCCCTTGGTTTTAAGTGCCCCAAATTTAGCGGCAGGTGAACTCTCCCCTCAGGTCACCTTCAAAACCATTTGTGTCTCTGTGTGTTTTTCACCCCCTGCACATTTCTGGAGAATGCCAGCTTACCTGGATGGAGTGAGTCATGTGGGGTGGCAGCAAGGTCAGAGCCAATCCAGGACTCCCACCAATGCATCCAGCAGCCCCAGCATCACCACCACCCCACACCAGCCCCATTGAGGTAGGCTGGAGTGACTCCGGTGTCGGGGGGGAGGAGCTTTGCCCCATCACTAAAGGCAGGACCAAAGAACCAAGCTAGGAGTCAAGTCAACTGGAGAACAAGACAAGACCAGAGGGCAAACCAGGAATTGGAACCAAAGAATAAAGAACAATACACCAGAGCGCAGGAAGACCTCATTGCTCGAGCAAGGCTCAACTGGAACAGGAAGTCTTTATATTACTTCCTGCCTAGATGGATCCAATGGCCACAGTGGGAGGATTCAGTCTGGAAGGTTCCCTCCATGAGAAGGCTGCCAGTTGCAATTCAGCGGCTCCTGACAGACACAATTGCTTTTAGCAAGTGCAGGTAAATTGGACAATTACGTAATGAGCTTCATAATGCTGACTATTAATTTTTAAACCTCAACACCAGTATATGATGGGGGAAAAACATTTTACAATAATACAGCAGAAGCTAATCCAGGGAATTTAATGAGAGTTTTATGATACTTAAATAACTCCATAATAGCAAGAAAACTCTCATTCTAAAACCTACGGCCATTAAGTTATTTATGTTGCAAATATTCTTTGCTATTTTCAAAACTTTAAATACGTAATCTAAGAAATATTCCCCCCCGAAAGTGGCTGAGATAACTGTTGATAAGGAAATTAAAATGAGTTTGTAGAAACCACTATATAGTAGCATTAAATGCAATGCTGTTATTGAAATTGCCTTAGCATTGTAAGCAGTTAAAGAACACTTTTCTCAAATGATCAGCATCTATTACTGGAGCCACACATTTACAAATTACGAAAAACTTTCTTCCGAGATGAAAAGCAAGCTATTCAGCTGCATACATTTTATTATAGCTTGTCCTATCAGTGACCTTGGAACTCCTGGGGCAAACATGAAAAAATAAAACTGTTAAAAATGACATTGTTTAGGACTCAAGATAAAAGTGAGATAAAGGTCCCGACCAAGGTGTAGAGCTTAAAAGCTCCAAGGTCAGCTTGGAGTTACCCAGCATGAGAAGAGCTTTTAAGCTCTCCACCTTGCTTGGAGGGCAAGGCCTACTCAGCAAGTTGGCACTGGGGGGGGGGGCTCTGGGTTTCTCATGTGAGGCCTCTCTCAAGACACTCCAAGTTCCCATAAGATCTCATGCAAGCATCCCTAGCTTCCCAGAGCTGGCATGCTGAGTGAGCCTTGCCACGCCACCAAGCAAGGAGAGCTTAAAAGTTCAGTTTGCACCCGGTAATGCAGGCAGACAAAGTGCAAAAAGGGCTTTGAAGCTCTCTTTCTTGCTTGGTGGGTAGCAAGGCCCACTCAGCACACCAGCTCTGAGAGTGCTGGGGATGCAGGCTATTTCCTCCTCATCCACTCGCTGTGCAATGGCTCCAAGGGTTTGACTATATGTGATTTTCATGTATACACTGAACCCTAGGAACCGAACTCCTACGTAAGATGAGGGGTTACAGTACAATGGAGCCATTGGTGGCCTTGAGTTTCGTGGATTTGTCTAATCTTTTTTTAAAAAAACTCAGTCGTCCTTTATGCCCAAATCACGTGGTGTATGGCCCTGCTTCTTGACTATTAGTACAATGGCCAAATAGGGCTTGAGAGGCAAAGGAATACTTGAGAAGAAAATGGCAGAGTAGAGCGACTGCTGAGGAGGGGCTGTAGAAGTGGGGGGAGGGCTGGACTTCATTTTTTCATTTGAAACAATCAGCCAGATTTGGGCTGTAAGCCTCAAGTATGCCTATGACTCAGGATTCTTGCCCTTTAGATGTAAAGTAAGGAAATAAGAGCCGCATACTCCTCTGCAGATTGTATTTTTGTTTCATTGTTTTGCGATCATGAATAGTATTCAAAAACAGAAATTGTATCTCTCTCACACATGCACACACTTTCAATCTCTTTCCTCCCAAGATAAATGCAATGTGAACTTCATGCTCTGACGTTTGTGTGGGTTTACTTAAAAGCATTCAGTAAATGTTTTCATTTCATAAATACTTTCTGTTCTTCGAGAGAGGAAAAGATTAATTCAGTCTCCTGTATTCCAGGGATTTTTCTGCTGCTACTGTCTTCTAAGATAATGCCAAGGGAAAAAATGGAAAGGGTCTCGATGTGATACAATCTTTCCTCTGTTTTCTAGTTCATTTACAAGCAGAACCCAAGAGGAGTAAAGGAATAGCTTTGTTTCAATCCCCCCCCCCCATGTTTGCTAATTACAGCAGAGCCAAATTACAGCATCAGTTATTTTGGGATTCACATATCGGAACTCACATCAAATTCTGATTTGTTTACATATTTTATAAGGGGTCAATCAAAAAATGAAGCAAGCTGAAAGTGAGTCAACAACTCTTGGCAAAACTAGGAGGTCTTTATTCACATATCTTTAAAAAAACAAAATCTGAAGAAGTGACTACATAAACAACACCCATGTTGTTATTTTTGGTGAGTAAATTTCACAGTTTCATAGAGTGCCAGGGTGACCTGTGAACGATCCAAGAAAAATAGAAACTGAGGTCAAAGACTCCCACAATATTTTTGCATGTAGTGGAACTATTGTAAAAATGCCATGGTGCTCTGAAAACGCATATACATCTTTTATGTGCTGGAGAATGCTGTGAAAATGACAATTTTGCAAGTTTCCAGCCTGTTTGGGGAAAAGATGGCAGTTGTGAAGGTCAAATTAACTTGTGCCCACAACATCACCATTACACCTCCCCTCTGTTCTCCAAAACATTGCTGTAGTTGTGTTTGTAATTATTATGATTCATCTTGTAATGCAGAGGATAAGCATATTTTATTTTATTTTATTTTATTTGTGTATTTAAAGGTATACACTGTATACAGATGGGCAGCCAGTGAAGCTGTTCTAACAATGGTATTGCATGTTCTTGACCAGAAGCTCCATCAACAATCTGGTCGCAGAGCCTCTGAATGAGACCCAAGGGCAGAACATCCTCAATTTTCCACATCTCTTTCCTGACTGATACTAAATAGTCAGTGATTCCTAGTGCAAGATGAGCATATTTAGTCCAATTTGGGTTGCTTGTTTTTTGAGGAAGGAGGGAGTTTGAGGTTTATTTTCTCTTTTTGGGGGGCGGTATCTCTCTCCTGTTTCTCAGTAGCACAGAAGCACTGAGATCCTCTTTCTAGGTCATTATTCTTTAAGGAAGGTTATATATACATATCCTACATATCCCTGAACTGAAAATCTAAATGAATCAAAGTGCTTATGACCTAGGCTGATACTTTTGATCCTTTTTTTTAAAAAAGAACAACATAAAACTAGAACTAATTTGGAATTCTATGACTAGAAAAGTAGTCATACTGTCTTTTTCTGTTAGAATAGCTGCTTCTTTTTTTAACAACCACCCAGCAGCATTTTATTAAACATTTAAATTTTAAAATGCCATTCCCAATCAAATTATTATTGGACTAAGAAAACACACCCACCCCTTGCATATAATACTTTATATTAGGCCTGCAATTTAACTTCAAGTGTATATAGAATTTTAATAGGCATTAATTAACATATAACCTTGATGACAAGGCATAAAGGGGAATTGCAGAGTGCAGCTGCCTTAGGCGACCTTCCCTGCCTCGTCAACAGATAATACAAGATTTTCAGGACTATTTACCTGTTACTCAATAAAATATAAGGCATTACCATAGCAACCACCATAATGCTTCAACAGCACTTATGTAACCTCTGGGACATACACAGTTTTTCAGAGTAGCAATTATGCTATCTGAAGTGGCTACAAATGGTCTTTACACTTCAGCCCGAAACTCAAAAGACATCAGGGTAAAAATGCAAGCTGTATCTTGTAAGATGCTGGGCACTTCTGTAAAGCGAAGAATGACCTTTTGGTCACCTCTATTCCGGTCTGAGGCCTACAGATTGACTTACCTCTGGTCCCTACAAACCATTTTGAATGAATCATCCACATTTCACACAAAACTAGCTCAAGAAACTTATCCGGTTCTTTTTCTGTATTGTGCAGATCAAAGCCTGATTTGGGTATGTTTGAATGTCTATTGAAACTCTGACTTTTTAATGGTATCTGTTGTGCAATGGACCTCCCCCCACTGCATGTATTTGTCAAAACACATTGGGCTGTGAAACAAGACAGTGGGTAGAATAAGGAAAGGGCTCTAGTTCAGGGGTAGAGCGGCATGCTTTACATGCACATGATCTGAGGTTCATTCCCTGGATGTCTCCTGATAAGGTCAGAAAAGGCTCCTGTCTGAAACCCTGGTGAGTCATTGACATTACTGTCACAATGCAGAACTGGATGGAGAAATGGTCTGATTTGCTGTAAGGCAGCTTTCTAGTCTTCTGAACAGCAAAGGAGATATCACACCCTAGTGGTGTAGGCCTCTAGAACCAAAGACTATTTTCATAATCTCTCACAGCTAAACAGTGACATCACAGTCACCAGCATTATACATGTTTCAGTGTGAACACTATCTTAATAGCAGAAGAGCCCACAGTCCTCATTTTCTACAATGGAGGCCACCTCTACCTAAAGGAGGAGCCTTGATGGTAAGTATGAATGTCTATATTTAAGACCGTTTCCAGTCTCTCTCTCTCTCTCTCTCTCTCTCTCTCTCTCTCACACACACACACACACACACACACTGAGTAACTACATCCACTTTTCAGATAACTGGCATTTGAACTCAATTTGGCTGTTTCCAATGTCACATGTCACATTGTATTTAGAACTGTTGCGTTTTTAGTTTCAAAGTTGAAGATAAAAAAAAACAACTTCATTGGCTTCACCTGCAAAAGCATATTTATAGACAGACTTCTTTAAAGTCCATGAAAGTATAACAGCACACTTTCCCTCCCTCATGGGTTTTTCAAAGGTGACTTAAGAAGTGTAGCTGACAATTAACTAACTTGTCATACGTGTTGTCCTGAAATGGACAAAGGCTTTGGCTGCCCCTGCTAAAGGAACAAATGCTAGACAATGTAATTCAGTAATGAATGACTTCTTCCTCCTTCCAAGCTGGGCAACCCCATAATCTAAGAGGGTGTCAGTATAGAAAGTCAGGTGGAAATTTGTTTGACACACTGAGGGCAATAATATTTACAGTCGTGACCCTGTGTATGTTTCCTTGGATGTAAGACCCTCTAGATTTGCACTTAGAAGCAAGTCCCACAAAGTTCGAAATAGGACTGCAGCCTTATTCAGTTATTGTAGCTGAACAGGATTGCGGTTCCTTCCCCATCTCGATCCCCTGAGCACATCCTCATATAAAAACTCCAAGGGCTCATAATTTATTAATTGCCCATTTTTTTTAAAAAAAAAGAAATCTCAGCCTTCATCTAGTGAATAAAGCACAGGAGTGAAAGGAACTGGAGTATGACTATTTGCAAGACAGAATTTGACAAAGACCCTTAAAAAGAGTATATTTGCTCCTTCCATTGGTATATTGTCAATGGACTAATTGTAACATCATTTTAGTAGGATAAGGGATCAATCTTTCTCATACTGAATTGTGCACATATTATTCATCAGCTGAAAAAAGTATTTTCTTTTTGTACTTACTGCCTATTGTTGAATGCCATGATATTGTTCAAAGACAAGAGGCCTGTGGGAACCAAACATCCAGCACAAGGGCATCAAGGAAGTCACCTAGTTGACCAACATCCACAGATGAAAAATCCTATCTGAATTTCATGACATTTTAACAATAGCTAGAAAAGCATTGCTGGGTTAAGAAGCTAGGCCACAATTCAGGCAGACACAATAGGGATTTTCTTAGCCCATTGTCTTCTGTTCTAGAATTCCTTTCTCTTTCTGTTGGTAGATGAATTCTTCATGTGTACATTTGCAGCTGGTAAATAGCTGAAAAAGTGGATGTATCCAGAGAGCTTTAGAAACAATGAGCATCCCATCTTCCCAAAGAGTCAGTTTTGTTCTCCATGGGCATGCGGCTGCTGTTATTCCTCGGTATGCAAAACCTGATCACATTATATTCATAGCACTCTGCACAGATACCAAAATAAAATTTACAATACCAATAATGGAACAATCTGATACAACAAGCGGCATGTGTGCTTTTGAACAGCAAGAAAAATAACATATTTTTTTCTCCATTCCAGTCTCGGAACTAAATCATTTTCACTCTTTTAACATTCATTGCCCATTCATATTTCAAAAGCTGACTTTTCAGGGTATTGCACTGTATCTATAACAACTGGTTGACATGTGTGGTATTAGAAAAGAGGATGGAAACTTGATGTTGGCTTCAGCAGAAGGGTTGAAATATATTGTCCAACTTTTCAGTGGTCATTGTGGACCAGGTTTATTGGTTGCAAATGGATTTGGTTCTTGATGGTCTGTCTAAAGATAATGCAAATGGGTTTGGTTCTGGATGGTTGATCTAAAGATAGGGAGGGGAGTTGTGGGTGTTTTAAAGGAGAGTGCTATAGAAGGAGAATATTATGGGCAAATCCCTGTGAGCACATTGCCAGTAACGTCAGCATTCCCTAATATTTGATTGGAAACAAAAGTTTCAGTCTAAGAATTGTCTACAGATTTTTTTTTTTTTTGCATTTCTAAATCACTGCTGCATAAAACCTGCTAGAGTATATCAGTTTCTGGGAATAGCAGAGTGTGCAGAGCTGATTAGATAGTTGCACCGTGTTTAACAGATTTCCCCCCTCTCCCAAGGGCCCTGGAAATGATAGTCTTGTTAGGTGATTAGGGACTCTAACAGAGAATTGCCAGCTTCTTCACCAAACTACATTTTTCACAATTCTTTAAGTTACATGACAGTTAACCAGGAATAAAAATGATATATTTTCACAAGAGATTATGTTTGGATACATTTCTGTGGCTTGGCGAAAGAAAGGGCAGCTATAAGAATGAAAAGGAAGGGTTTTTTTGTGCAGACTATCAGGTGAACCACATTCCTGGTGATAAACAAATCTATTCAATATCAAAGAATTTGGGGGAAACTTCATAATGCGGTTGGATGATCTCCACACATTTGAGTAGTGTCATTTGGGCTAAAAATTGGCCTTGTGTAAATAGAATCTGTACCACCATGCCCTTCTGCCACATTCTGTACCAGGAGGCTGCAGGATCTGGGAGAGTTGAGAGCTTCCAAGATGCTGTGAACATACTGGGGGATTAGTGATGTGGTGCAGCCCAAAATGGTGTGTGTGGGTGTGTGTTTAATCTCCTGGTTTGATCTAGAATTCGGCTTAGAGCCTTCTGAAGTCTGAAACTGATTTGTTTCACCTTTCTCTTTCCCATGTGAACCTTCTCCACCTCCTCTTTCATATTTTTAAATAAAATACTTATTAAATTTTTTTTGAAATATAACAGTAAAAAAGAAAAAGAAAAAAGAAAAATACAAAATAAAAACAGTTAAAAACATACATTTTTTCTTTTACTTATTTTCTTTTAGCTTATTTCCCGGACCTCCTCATACCTCCCTTTTTTGTATTCCACTTCAATTTATTGGTTCAGCAAATCCTTACCATTAGATTTTAACCCATTTATAACCCCTTTTTCATATTCTCTTAGATCACTACAGCTGGAAACCCCTTAGTTGCTATCCAACATCATTCTATCATTCATTAATTTTACAATATTTCTGTAAATTTCTATTTAAATTTCTTCCAGTCTTCTTCCACCGACTCCACCTCCTCTTTCAAGGCATATCAGCAGGGAAGGCCCAAAGGGTGCACCTGTTTGACCCTAGACTTCCCTGAGTGGGAATGGCCATGTCCAGTACCACAAGCAAATACAGGAAATAATTCCTATGGTTGTCAGTGTAGTCAGACAGCTCAAGCAGGTTTTTCTTAAATATCTTTCTGCCCTGGGGGCCCATGTGAAGATGAGGTAGCTAAAAATTATTGAAGCCACAAAATGATGGTGTAAGGGCAGAACCTGTCAAATGGAGGCAGAGTTTTACATAATCAGTTGGCAATTGCAGACATCATTTTCTACCGATATCTAATTTATCTCTGTAAACTGCTAGATTCTTTGCCGTAGTGTTTTCCTCATGCTGAGCAGTTCCATGGCTCAGCTTTCCTCAAGATAAGTAAAGACATTTGCTCTGGATGTATTGTGACAGCCTCCCCATTTTAAGGTAGGATTTGCTGACCCAGAGACTCTAAGCGGAGAACATATTTCCTTTCCCCATTCTCCTTTCACACTCTGCTTGTACCTTATTCCCACACCTCAAAGCACCAGTTTCTTTTGCTTGTTCTTCTTGGTCCTTTTAAATTCACTATTTCCTCCTATAACAGCTTTCACTGTTTTTATCCTCTTCTTTTCTTTTCCAGATTATTACAACTGCTATTACTAGAACAGACCACAGAGCTCAAGGACAAGCAGCCTTGCTCATTACTGTCTTCCCCTGGAAGCATATTATTACTATTATAATAATATTACTATTATAATATTATATCTCCCTGGTCCTTTCCCCCCTTCCTCCCACCCTGAAACTCTCTCCTAGCCACCTTTACTCCACATACAAGTGGTTACTGGAGCCTGCATCACTCCAATCAAAAGTCTATGGCATGACCAGCAGGTAGGTCAGAAAACTGAGGAGGCACTGGGCAGGCTGTGACAAGAAAAGTAGTTCTGTTTGAGAATCACTGATCTAGGAACTAACAAAAAGACCTACCACAATACTTACCCTGCTACATCAATGTCATTCTTTGTGATGGGACAGAGGTTCTTGCCTTGTTTCCTGACAGGTAAGTCATTGCTTACTGTGAGGCAAGGGTCAAAGGTGGGCATCACAGTGCAAACACACTGGCAGGTGTAATGGATGGGCTCACTTTTCATTGCAGTGGCTTCACCCCTCAACTTCCTGGTAAACAGCAGCAACTCATCTGTTGGGAGGTCAAGTAAGCACCTCCACCTCACCATCCACCACTGTCTTTATATCCTCTTTCTACAAATGCCACTGTGCCAGTGTTTGTTGTTACCTAAATTGTTTCTTCTGCCCCTCTCAAGGGATAGAATCAGGCAGAAGGCCTACTTACAGAAATACATTTTTAAATAAATATTGTTCTTGTCAAGTTATGTCTAAGCAGGTCATCATATATACTACTAGTGAATTCAGGTGCTGAGTTCTGATGGGTTGGTTGGGTGTGGTTTTTTTTGCCAAAACAGGGGTACTGGGAAATAAGAGGGAGACACTAGCCTACTCAAGACCTCGAGCTTTGGAAAAGCAGGAAATATATGGGGGAGGAAAATCTATGGTGGCAAAAATGTAAAACACATCAAAGAAGCGTTTCAATTAAACGTGTTGCAAACTTTATATGAGAAATCGGGTTGGCAAAAATGGAACTCCACAGTGCCATCTGGTTTTGCAGTGTTAGAATGCATAAACAACATACATAAAGTGATTTTTCTTTGCCAATGTAGCTGAGTCCTGAAAACAGTTGAATAAAGACTGAACATGTTTCGTGGCAAGAAACTCCTAAGTGTCTAGGGGTGGCAAATGGGAAATTGAGGGGGACGGGGGAATGTAATGGTGTACCATGGAAAAGGGCATGGCTGGCTGGCTGGAAAACTGAACAGGAGCAGCCTAAGCTTCAACACTGTCTTGCAGGCACTGGCAGAGGAAGAGGAGCGCGATCCTGGTGGGGTGCCATCGCAGCTTCCCCCCCTGCCTGCGCTGGGCGCCACACCCCCCCCAGCTGGCATGCCACACCCCCAGGACGCGCGTCATGTCCATGCAGGCGGTGCACCATGCTCCTGGGATGTGTGCCAGCCCCGTCCCCACTT
This sequence comes from Podarcis liolepis, assembly GCF_965112155.1. Lineage (NCBI taxonomy): Eukaryota > Metazoa > Chordata > Lepidosauria > Squamata > Lacertidae > Podarcis > Podarcis liolepis. Next base: position 63,017,047 of record NC_139558.1, read on the forward strand.
GCCCCCGTCCCCGCATTGCTTGCAGGCCCCATTGGTGACCAGTATCTGGTATACAAAGCAGAACAATAATTTAAATGCATGTCTTTCTTGTCCCATTAATTATGTGCTGCTCGGATAAACCTACCAATATTATGACCAGATATTTTCTTTTTGGCTCATGCTAAAATGTGCACTTGGACCCCTTTGTTCCCAAGTGTCTGCTTTATGCTATTCACAAAAGGTTTTAAATTATGAATAACCACTAAATCACCATAATCCCTATCATATTAGAGAATGTAACGGCTTCTCAGGAGGATTGCAATCTGCCATGTCAACAACCCTTAGATTAAGGGTCTTAATCTGATTATGGGCGGACTAAGAGTGCAATGACATGATAGAATTCCAGTCTATCCTATTAATTAGCCTTGGATTAGGGGATCTTTTCTCTCAAGGCTAAAATTGGAAGTGAAAATGAGAAAGAAGAACATTGTACAGTGCATTGTGCTATACTGCACACGGTCTGTAAAGGGCACATGGCTATGCTACAAGAAGTTAAAATCATCCTAACCCAACAGTCTATGCTTAAACAAACATTTCTTTGATATTGGTTGTGGATAGAGTCAGGGAGTAGGAGAGGCAGAAAAGGAAGACAGAGCGTAGTACCTAACCCTGCTGTTACTGTGAAGTGGGGACAGAAGGAATATGAATGGACAAACACATTCAGTTCCAAACTCAGCCACTCCCTAGATTGTAAACATCTTCCCCCTTTTACTTAAAAACTGTAAAAGGGATGTTAACCATTCCATGGAGAATTATATGCATTGACATTTGTTTGAACATCAAGGACTAGATGACCCTTGGGGTCCCTTCCAACTCTACAATTCTATGATTCTAACTTTGGAATCATCTTGCATTACGCAGAAGTGAAGTTGCATTCCAAATATAGATTTCTGACTTCCCAGAGCTCATGTGCCTTCAGATTTTTTCCCCCTCTTCTCTCTAGAATAGAGAATTTGCTTCACTTTCAGTCTTCAGGTCCACCTCTCTCTTTGCATCCATCTGCAAAGATGTGTGGAACTAAAAGGCAAAAAAGGGTTATTTTATCAATAAATATCCGTATCTGTGATCTCCTGGGTACGTTTCTGGGATTATATCCAGTTCCACATCTCACTATGACTTTGTTTTGATTTACCTGCCTTGAGATCATCTCTAGCTGAATGATATTCCTGCAGAATTGTACTCTTGGTTGAATGTAACAGAATGTGAACTGAGCTGACCAATGGAACATGCTATAGAATGCTATAGAGATAGCTAGCAAGTGTGTCTGAGTACATGTTATTGACATCTTTTACCACTTGTGTACAAGGTACCCCCTGTGAAACACAGAAATTGATGATGATGGCATAGTATATACTCCTGACATCAGTTAGCAATGCCAGGATATATCACCAGGACAGGTGTGGGGGACTGTTGGCCCTCCAGATGTTTCTGAACTACATAAATTCCTGTCTGAACTGTGCTATCTCTTGGCTGAGGAAGTCCTACCTCATTGGAAGTGACCTAATTACTTGCTTAAGTAAAAACCAGTAACCTCAGGAAGGCATGTGCAAAACAGCAAAAGAAGGTCACAAACCATTTGTTGCTCCACTGTAGCTGAAAGCCAATATGGTTGTCGTTAACTGCCCATTTGAGAAGGTTGCTGTTAAAAAGTGAACATTGATGAATCATCCCTGAATCAGGTGTCATTGCTGAAATCAATCTGACATACTGGTATTTCTTGCTTCAGTAAACCCAATTCTAAAAACAAGAAGGATGCCACTGAAGCAGTGCTGGCCTCTAGGCTTCCTGATAACTCAAAATCAATGACTGATTTGCCATGGAAGTATTGGCAGTATTACTTAAATGTTCTCTTTTAAATTATAAAAATGAAAACAATAAATTTAATTATTGCTGAAGGCAGAGGAACAAAAGGATGCATTTTGTTTTCCCACAAAGTCCAGATAAATATTGAGTAGTACTGTACTTCTGGAAAAGACAATTAGTTTTTCACTGTTGCTGTAGAACCTGCTCTTCTTCAAGAGACTTTCTACGTTGCTTATACAACTCAATGGGGAAATGCAGCCCAGCACAGATACTGATAAGTGTACCACTGTACAACACATAAGACCATAAGAAGAGGCTACTAGATCTGGCCAATAGGCCCATCTAACTCAACATTCTGTTCTCATGGTGACCAACCAGATGCCTGTGGGAAACCCACAAACAGGACGCGGCCATTCTCCTCTCCTGCAGTTCCCAGCAACTGGTCTTTAGAAGCATTACTGTGTCCAATCGAGGAGGCAGAGCATAGATGTCAAGGCTAGTTGCTATTGATAGCCTTATCCTCTGTGAATTTGTCTAATCATCTTTCAAAGTAGTGGAAGAAGTCCTGAAGAAAAAAGACTGGATACAAAAACTCATGGACTATACAGAAATGGCAAAACTTACCAGAAAAATAAGAAATCAACACAAGAAACTTTTTTAAAAAAAAAATAAAAGAATGGAAATGGTTTATGGAATATGTACAAGTAAATCATAAACAGATAAAGACATTGGCAGGATTATTGTAATGACCTGCAGTTTCGTAAGAGTAAGTAATTAAAGCAGACGAATAAAAGAATAAGTTAAGATAATTCAGAATATGCAGGAAATGATAAATATAAATTTATGGAACTGCAGAAAGAGAAGGAAGGAAGTCAAGTTTTGAAATGTTAAAATGACTGTAAAACTATTGAAATGTATATAACTGAAAATTAAAAAATAATAATAGTAATAAAATAATCATCATCTTTCAACGCCATTTGAATTGGTGGCATCCCTGCCCTCTGTGGGAGTGAGTTCTGTAGTTTTGCTATGCGGTGTGTAAACTCTGTTTGCAAACTCATTTTTTTCAATCCACATCTAACACTGAAAAACTGATGTGTGAATTAGGTCTTAACCACCATATCAAGGAAAGGGGGAGATGGGTGTTTGATATCCACTAAAAAATAAGTCCTATTTCACTATCACAGCTTTGTGCCTTCCAGGAGTCCTGGTTTGTTAAAGCACAAAAAGCTCACCTTTTCAACATTGAAGCTTTCTAGCTCAGATTCAACCAGTGACCCAAACAGGGTCAGTGATGAATTTACATGTTCATACTCAAACTATTGCTTGGAACTGAACTGAGAAGGGCAGGATAGCTGGAATGTCTCCTATGCACAGAAGTCAGTAAATCTTTCCCGCTTAATTGGGGAGAGCCCAGCTACTTTTAAAACCAGGACCCATATTCAGAGCCTGACATAATGATCTTCCATGTGGAAGAGAGGACAGGCAAAGATTTAAAATGCTATAAAAATTTCCTGGTTTGATTTTCCGCTGATATGTCTTTCTCTCTCCCCAAAGTGCTCCCTATGCTCTGTTTGAAATATTCATTGCTGTAATGATTTCTGAGGGCACTGCTCCCGTACATAAATATTAGTTCTTCCTATCAGACAGCAGAAACAAATTCAGGGCAACATTTAATAAAAGTATATAGGCTTTAATACATTGGTTAAATTATTTGTTACTTCTCTCTCTTTCTCCTCCCTCCCCCATCTTCCTAGTACTTCGTTCATTCGTTCATTTCTAGGTGTCTTCCCATCTGCCTTTATTGCTGCCTTTATAAGAAGCAGCATAGCTTAAAATAAGTTTTGTTGGAATTTTTCTACTTAGTGGCTTTTCTTCCCTCCCCCCTCTGTGTGTAAGCTTGGGTGTTGTTTTTTAAATTGTATTTTGCATTGCATTGTCTTTGAATTGCCTAGAACTTGGTTGAATGGGCAGTAGGTAAATGAATTAACATAGATATTCACTAATTTTCCTGCTGCATTTTATTGATTTGCAATGGCAATGGTTTGAACTAGCTGAGAAACACCACCAGTTGACCTGGAAATGTCAAGTACATATTAACAGGAAATATTCTTTCATCTTTGTTTCTATTATAACTTTTGGCACTCTGTAATATTGAGCAAACACTTGGGACTTTGCTGTGTTAGACTCTGGAGAGAAGCACAGGGCTTCTTTCTGTTAACAGTCCAGAAAGACAGATGAGAGTCTGATGTGCAGTCTTCTGGAAGCCTTGAACTACAAAAGGATGAATGATCATGTAACTGAAGTGGTAGATCATACTTCAGAAGCCAGTGGTTCATTTCTTCACTTTGCGTCAAACTTGCTAGTACGTTATGGGGGAAGTTAATTCTCCTGTGTCTCATTTGCCCACCAGCAAAACTTCAAGGTAATATTTTCTTTCTTTTCTGCCATTCCTTTTGTGTATGTTGCCTATATAGGCTGTGAGTTCCTGAAAAGAAACTATAACTTGCTCCAGTTTGTACGGATGTTTAGCAACAGATAACCTAACATCTTGACCTTTCAACAAAATCGTAATACAGTAGTAGTGTGCAACTGACGGGGTTTATCGAGCCCTCATTCTGATTTCTTAGCACAGAGGTTATACGATGACATTGCACTATACTTCCCAGTAATTTGCCAAAAAAGCCCAGTTTGTGGGGAGAAGTCGGTTTGTTGCTCAGGAGTCCAAATCAGGTTATGCAACTTGTATTTGCTGGTATGTCACTGCATCCCACTCAAAAATAGTGACAATCTGGCAGCGCCAATGTCTTGTTTCTAAATACATATTTCTTTTAATATGTCTTAGCAGTTAGTTAGCAGAGAGCCAGTGCAGTGTAGTGGTTAAGAGCGGTAGATTCGTAATCAGGGGAACCAGGTTTGTGTCTCCGCTCCTCCACATGCAGCTGCTGGGTGACCTTGGGCTAGTCACACTTCTCTGAAGTCTCTCAGCCCCACTCACCTCACAGAGTGTTTGTTGTGGGGGGAGGAAGGGAAAGGAGAATGTTAGCCGCTTTGAGACTCCTTCAGGTAGTGATAAAGTGGGATATCAAATCCAAACTCTTCTCTTCTTCTTCTAGTTGCTTGCAAGTCAGATTTAGTAGTCAGTAGGGTTAGAGGAGTAGCTCACTGAGTGGAACATCTAGCATACCTTTGTGACACCCCTATTAAGGGTCTCTTGCATTCCATGAACTTTTGACTCCTGTGTTGAGACACTTTAGGGAGAGCTGCCAACTTAGGTCCTCATTGCTTGCCCTGCTTTAGGCTAGCCCCACAAAAGCTTATGTCACAATAAATTTGTTAGTCATTAAGATGCCACAGGGCTCTTTGTGGTATATTGGAAAGAGATGCCTGGTGCAATTCAGCTGTTTGTAAAGCAATTCCCAGCTCCAAATAAATAACGTACATAACTCCTGTCAACTTATTTCACATTAGAAGTAACACTCTGGAGCAGGTCTTAACCTTTCTTGCTACCTGCCAATATTGACCCTACACATCCCCTCAGCAGCTAGAATCGGAGGTCTCCTCTTTTTCACCTGCCAATAAAACTTCTGAAGGTAGCAGCCAATAATTGTGATCCCTCAGTCCTGTCAGCTTCATGTATTCATTGCTTTTTGTTCAGTGTCAAGCTTAAAAATAAAATTTCTCGTCTCACACAGTGAAGCACAGAGAACAGTTTCTCAGCCAATTGAGATAGTGGGCAACTAAGGAAAGATACATAGCTCATACCTCTTTCATAAACTAACTCCCCAAAGGAACAAACCTGTTAATAAAACTTGCTATCTTTCACACTCTGGAAGCAGAATCAGCAGTATTTACTGGGAGTAGATAATAAACAGCCATTCAGTGTTTACTGTAGTTCTCCATACAGGTTCGTAAAAGTTATCTATTATCACAGTCAGTTAATTTGTAAATATTTTACACCCACTTTTGTATATCAGTTTCTTTAATTTCAATCTCTCAAGTATAAAGACTCACTGCTTAAAATAGTCTGATAGTGGTGCCAACAGATTTGTAGACAGTGTGGGATTACAAAGAAACAAAAGGGATTATCAACATGTTGGGGGAATCTTGGAAGTTTACAGAAATAAGCATCTGCCTATCTGTCTATCATAATGCAGACAACCCATTTCCAAAAAGCATAATGGCTGGAAAGATCTATCAATTTGTGGTTTCTCAGTTTGCTTATTTTTCCAGTCTTAAATTTGGTTCTCCACATTTCTGAAGCAATATGCTGTTTAAGAAAAATGCTGATGAAAATTCACTAGCATTTTAGTGTTCTTTTCTGTTAATAAACACAGGAATGCAGTAACTTTATCAAAGATTTGCACTTACATTTGTTAAATTACTTGCATATGTAATATTGGTGTACTTCTTTATGTCAGATGCATCTGCTCCTTTGGTTATCACCCAAGAAGTATAATATTATTAGTGAAAAACATTATATCCATACCTTTATCTATATCTGCTGTTATACTGATGAACCCTTTAGCCTTCTGGATGACTCCTGATTCCGACCAGTCAAGCAGCATGAACGACTTTTGACAGCTTTGGGTTCTATGGAGATTAGGAGTTCTGGAAATCCAGAATGGCCATTAAATTTGACCACTGTTTACCTCTGACCCTGGCATATTTTTCTGCTTCTTAGGTCTGTCCCCTTCTAGTTACTGACCTATATTCTAATTGACTCTGGCAGCAGTCTTCAAAACAGTAACATATCCTCCCAACATACGGTCCCAAAATCAGAGCAATTCCATAAAACACCAATTGAACATGAGTTGACATTTTAAAGTGAGAACATTCAAGTTTTCTTTGACTGAAGGGTCTGCCCAAGACTATGATCACGAGAGCAATTAAAACAAAGGCAATGCATTGCAAAGGGCATTCTTTTTGTACTTTTCTATCAGTGCATTAAAGAATCATTCACAAATTCTCCCCAAAACATAGTTTCTGCTTTTAGCTAACCAAAGTACCCATTATAGTAAAAGAAAATCTAATTTCGATGTACATGGGAAAGTTGCTGAAAGTTCTCTGCACACCCAAAACATCCTTCTCTCTTTTGATCTTGATCTGTATGGAAAAGAGAGTACTGTGATTGCTATGCCCTTTCAGTCTTTTGGTATTTGTACTAGGTTACGATGAGGGCATGTATCCCTTGCAAACGGGACTGGTACCATCAATCCCTTTGATATAAGTTTATGGAAAACCTGCCAGGCGATAATAACTTTGGGTCCCAGGAGGCTGGATCTGAACTAGCGAATAGTGGGGTAGAATTCTCAATATTTGATTACTATTCCCTTGAGGCCTCCCTGATAGTCCTTTTCTAAAGGTTAGATTCTTGATCTCCCTACTAAAATGTTAGATAATTAACATTCTCCCCTTCAGTGGCCATCTAGCATCGGTGGACTTTGCATAATCAATCAGGCTTCTTGGTAGACATGATTGACTTTTGTAAAGGAAGTGGGGGGAAATAAATCCTCCTTTGGCTATAACACTATTATTATGTCATGGAAAACACCCTTTTCTGACCAGCTCAGAATAGAGGAATGCTTTCTATATACATAAAACCTGTGGCATAAAACACTTTGTTTGACAGAAACCAGGGGGTCATTAAATTTGTTGTCTGTAGAATGAAGATGAATCAGTTTCCAAGCACAATAGGCTAGTTTATATGTTACATTGAATACAGGGTACAAGCCGATTCTGCGCATGTACAACAAGTGTGTGTGTGTGTGTGTGTACACTTGTTGATTTGTACAGCTCAGCAATTGTGTACAGAGACCATACATTCATGGAGTGTTACATATGAATAACTGTACAAGTGTACAGATCAACTCTTTGTATACAGAGGCACAAAGATTATACACTCATTGAATGTAACATGTGAACCCTGCTAATAGCATCTGTCTTTGAGTGGTGAGCTGTTTGTCCGCTCTTTGTCAGTTCCCCAGCAAACAGCCTGCTTTGTTGTCCACTGGAGCCGGTCATGCTATACAATAATTCATGTTTTTTTTAGGAACTAGCAATATTGGAAGGGTTCCCAATAGACAGTTGGAAATAGTTTCATATGTATTCTAAACAACATTTGTCAAAAACGCAATCAATATTCAGGGAATTCTAATTGGGTTCTCAATATGCTGAATAATAGATTATACATTCATTTGACTGAATATGAGCCTGTTAATAGGGGATTGGAAATGTTTGTATTTCTAATAGTCCAAATTATGTTTTGCTTGTGGCTTGAATCGAGTCTTCAGCAATTGTCCATATGGCTTGGTGTGTGAGTTAGTATCAGTTGGTCAAGAATGTAAATGAAAGAAATGACCCTATGGCCTTACTCCTTATATTGTGACTGAAATTTAGACTAGACAGAGGAATAAAAGTCAAACTGCTCCAACAAGTAATTCTTCTAGTAACATGTTTTTGTGTTGCTTGATACCATGCATATCCTAGATAAACGAGTGCTTCCTGTTTGTTGTTTTTAAATTGGCAAAACCTTTTCAAATGCAGTTTTCAAGATGACTTCAACATAGCAAGGGATCTGTTGTAAGCTCAGAACAATCTAGAGCACAATACTTGCTCTTACGGTGCAGCTGACCTGATCTTCTGCAACAGTTGGGTTTTATGACACACAACACAAAACATATATGACATGCACATACAAATCTTCCAATAAAATACTGTTTGCAAGAACTTTGTTCTCCAGCATATCTGTTCTTCTCAATCTGAATGAACCATCTAAGCATACAGCGCTTTATTTCCTTCTCTACAACTATACTTGTGTACCATAATTGCTAATAAAAGTTATTACATTTGACTGTTGAGGAAGTGCTTTTCAGTGCAACAGATAATCACACTGTTATTTTGTGAGGAATTTGTGGAAGAAGCTAAGGGGACAATAATATTGTTTGCATTTAGTCATCTTTTTGTATTACCTTCACTAATAACTATTTTTGTATTTTGTATAACAGCCTAATTCTCCAATAGTTCTGAAAATGCGTGTCCCCTTTCAGTAAATGCAGGTGGAAATATATGAAGGTTGAAAGCATCTTACATATGAATTCTATTTCACAGGCTTAGAGTATCACTAGGTAGCTTATAACTGAAGAATGTAAAAAATGTTTCCAGTCTTCTCCCCCCCCCCCCCGCCGCACCAGCAGTAGACCACACTCTATTCTGTGGTCACTTAACATGCTCAGACCTTATTGGGCTGTTTGGGTTCCCTACTCATTAGGCCTTCCTTCCTTCCTTCTTTCCTCTGTGCCTGTTGATACCTGTTGTGCAGTCTGGAGAGCTGTTACCAACCAGTGTAGACAAAACTGAGCTAGACTGTCAGTATAAGGCAGCTTCCCATGTTGTATGAACGGGGTCATTTGGGCTAAAAATGGACCACCACTCAGATAATGGGAATACTATTAGGAAGAGAATGCCACTGAACACATTCATTGTTAGTGATGGAGTGGGCCTTGAAAATAAGAAAATAAGGTGAAAATAAGCACCAGGTTTATAGACTTAGCTCTCTTTGGAGTCTGGGGCAGTGATGTAGCATGAGTTGCAGGTGCCCAGGGCTGTGAAGAGGGTGGGCTTGGACAGAGGGAGGGAAGGAAATGGACAGAATATGCAAGTGCATTCAGCTGCCTAATGGCCTCTGGATCACCCAGTAGATCTCAGCCACAGAGATTTGTCTGGAGAGGTCACTTCCTGATTCGCATGAAGAAGCAGTTTTCAGCAAAGCCTAGCAACGGAAACGCATAGCTGTATTAAGGTAGCACTCAGTTTTGAAATTTTGCACCCCTAACAATTTTGCACTCAGGCACCCCCCCCCCATGCTACACAATGGGTTTGGGGGCATCCTGAATCTCTTTAATACTCCCCATTGCTCCCCCTCCCCCCAAAAAAAAACTTACCAGGACATGACAGAAGGGAAATTAGTGGTCTCCTTGGCAGGATCAGATAGGATCACCCTGTATTCCTTAAAAAATATACTAAATTATACTGAGATCATATATTACATTTCCACTGTAAAATACCTACAAAACAGATATTAAAAATCAATAAAACTAGTAATATAGAATAAAGTGTATGAAAACAGTTTTAAGCATAAAGATAGCAGTAAAATAATTTTAAGAGCAGTTCAAGTTGAGAAGATTTCAATAATGCTGAAGCAAACTTGACTGACTTCTCTTGGAGTCTAAAAGACAGTGGTGAAGAATCTAGGAAAGTTCACCCCAGTTATGTCCACTGGGTTCTCAGTGCCACATCAGCAAAGACTCAATGGCTGTGTGATGCAGTTGCTGTGGTGTGTTACAGTAATAGCCTATTTTATCTCCCTTTGCAGGATTGATACACTTTGATGACCTTTCACAGCACAGTCCAAGACTAATAGGAGCATGGGCTATGTAGTTCTCATGGTCACCAGGGAGATTGGGTGCCAAGGGAACTATACTCCAAGAAAACAGGAAAAGTGGGGTAGGTGTAGACACAGAGGGTGGAGTTCTTCTGATTACAATCTGAGCCAGAGATGAACACAAAAGTTCATAATATTTATCCTGCTCCTAAGGTTCATATTCTGAACCAGGAAAATAAGAATTTTTTAACCTTGCTAATTCTTATCTGAAGCCTCCTTCATACTTCTTAATGTTCAGAGAAACACATGTAGCACACGTCTTGGGTATTTTGTTGTGTTCACTAAACAAAAAAAGTGTAATCTAAATGGTGTGGTGGGGTGTTACAAAATGTCTGCATGACTCTTGTGTGAAATATCATCCATTAAAAAAAGCTATCTATCCAAATACATAGCATTGGCTTTGTCTTCGTCAAGCATTTGGAAACTGTCCTTTTGTTTATAAAACTTTCTAGGAGCGAGACACACACAAAAAAGGCACCTTGCAAAGTTGTCAAAGGAGAAGGAAAGTAATTGTAATTCTGTTAAGGCCTTTAATTCAAGCAAACTACTTCAAATGTTAATAGATTTCCAATGCAATACAAGCTAAGCTTCCACTGTCAATTTATATACTAGGAGAATCACCTGCATTGACATGTTTAATGTGGTTTTTGCAGCCATACCGCCTTGAGCCATGATCTCGTCAGATCTCATTAGCTAAGTAAAGTCGAGCTTGGTCAGTGTTTGGATGAGAGCTCTCTGGGGACATTCAGGCACATTAGTGAGATATACAAGGAAGGCATGCTTTTGAGGCTAAAAGGAGCCAGATGTCCTGACTTCAATTCCTACCTTTGCCATGGCCAAATCCCATACCAATACCATATTAGTGTGGTGTTCACCGAATACAGGATCTGTCTTGCAATGGCTCTATGCTACATTGAAATCAGTCACAGAGAAGTATTTCAGATTATTTAACAGCAGGATAAAAAACCTTTATTAACTAGAGGGCTGGCTTCATTTTAAGAAATATGACCTAAGGCCACATACTAGCAGTGGGCATGCTGGTATCTCTGATTGTGAGAGGGGCCAAATTTACAAAAGTATAGGTGACAGCTCCTTTTATCTCCACCACCCCTTTTCTTTCTTCCCTCTCTTTTTCAAACACAGACATGCCCCAATCATGCACCTTTCATTCATGGTGTTATGAGAGAGGGATAAAAACTTTCCCCTATCCACTTTATCCATGCCATGCATAATTTTATAAACTTTTATCAAGCCACCTCTTACTTCCCTTTTCTCTAAACCCGTGGGTTCTGAACATGGGGCACACACCCCACACGGGGGCAATTTGAGAATGAGTTCTTAACAGTTAATGGCCTTTTAGGCTTCCTCCACATGAATAGAAGTTCACTTTTTGAATAATAAGAATTAAATGTCATAGGGGAGCAGGGATCAAGATTTTAGAGATGCTTAGGTGGGGCTAAGGGATGTGGGTTGTGCTGTGGTCTAAACCACTGAGCCTAGGAATTGCCGATCAGAAGGTTGGCGGTTCGAATCCCCGTGACGGGGTGAGCTCCCATTGCTCGGTTCCAGCTTCTGCCAACCTAGCAGTTCGAAAGCACATCAAAGTGCAAGTAGATAAATAGGTACCGCTCCGGTGGGAAGGTAAACGGCGTTTCCGGCGCTGCTCTGGTTTGCCAGAAGTGGCTTAGTCATGCTGGCCACATGACCCGGAAGCTGTATGCCGGCTCCCTCAGCCAATAAAGCGAGATGAGCGCTGCAACCCCAGAGTCGGCCACGACTGGACCTAATGGTCAGGGGTCCCTTTATCTTTACCTTTAGGTGGGGCTAAACTAAGAAGTTTCAAATGCTGCAACCTTTCTTCACTGTGAAAACTTCATCCTTAAACATCCATCTACAGTAATGATACAAACTCATTCACTCATTCCATCTTGTACCTCTTTCCAATTCTGATGAAAATCCCCTTAGTTCTTTGATGGGGCAACTGTCATCAGCACAATAGGGAGAAGTCAGAGTAAAAGCCCCCCCCCTCAAATCTCCCACATGTTGTTCAACTGCACCTTCCTCTGTGAGGCCCTGAGAACAGACAGAAAGACTGTGGTCAGATAGCGATGGTGGTTCCTTACCCCAGCATTAGAAGATGATTGTCATGGCATGAAAATGACATTAAAACAATGCATTTTAAAATTCAGTTTTCAGTAGTACATGCAATCTTAGGTACACTGAACCATAGCATGTGCATTTTTTAACACGTTACTTGGCTGGAGAACTGCACTGCATAATTCAGAGAAACGTGAATTTTAAAGGATGGCTTCATTTCTGCTCCCATCTTGTTTCAAAATGTGGGTTAAGTAGGTTCACCTTTAAATGTGAATTTGCTCACTATCCCTAGTTGTGTGGCATCTCCTTTTCTGTGTGTTTGAGACAGAGGGATCAAGCCAAGAATTGTAGTGTAAGAACCTTAATAGCGTTTTCCTTTTTTCCACCTGCCATTTGCTGCCAAGGAGTGTGGTGGAGTCTCCTTCTTTGGAGGTCTTTAAGCAGAGGCTTGACAACCATATGTCAGGAGTGCTCTGATGGTGTTTCCTGCTTGGCAGGGGGTTGGACTCGATGGCCCTTGTGGTCTATTCCAACTCTATGATTCTATGATTCTATCTAGTTGAAATGGCAATGGCAGTTGCCTTATATTATGTGTACAGTGGTACCTTGGGTTAGATACGCTTCAGGTTACAGACGCTTCAGGTTACAGACTCAGACCCAGAAATAGTACCTCGGGTTAAGAACATTGCTTCAGGATGAGAACAGAAATCGTGCTCCGGCGGCGCGGTGCTGCGGTAGCGGGACGCCCCATTAGTTAAAGTGGTGCTTCAGGTTAAGAACAGTTTCAGGTTAAGAACAGACCTCCAGAACAAATTAAGTTCTTAACCCGAGGTGCCACTGTACATGAAAGTGTTATGTTTAGCAGCTCCTGAATTCCCTACGTTTTCCTGAAAATTGTTTTTATAATGCTTAAGAGCCTTTATTTTGGTAGTGGGGAGAAGGCTCTTTTACACAACACTCATAAATGGATTAATGTGCTTGAACAGTGCTTACAGTGGTACCTCGCAAGACGAATGCCTCGCAAGACGAAAAACGCGCAAGACGAAAGAGTTTTCCATTTTTTGAGTCGTTCCGCAAGACGAATTTCCCTATGGGCTTGCTTCGCAAGACGAAACGTCTTGCGAGTTCTTGCGAGTTTGTTTCCTTTTTCTTAAAGCCGCTAAGCCGTTAATAGCCGCTAAGCCGCTATTAGCCGTGCTTCGCAAGACGAAAAAACCGCAAGACGAAGAGACTCGCGGAATGGATTAATTTTGTCTTGCGAGGCACCACTGTACTCTAATATTCTGATCTAAGTGGATCTGCTACAGTATTCTGAGCAAGAGAGCAGTGACTCATCTGGTCTGTTTTTTCTTAACTCACTTTCCAGAAAACTGTTATATAATTTGTGCCATTAAAGTGTGCTGCTGCGCCCTTCTCTTTGGGGACAATGTTCAGGCAGTGGCTATAGTATGACAAGCCTTCTGCACATGTAGTTTGGAAGTCTGCTAAGTGCCTCATTGCATGAGGAAAGGCCTTCTTGTAGGTCAATCAATAATGATAACAGGGAAATCCAGGCATGAAAAGGGTTTCCAGCATAAATTAGCTCGACGTTCTTTAAGACTATCCAGTATTATATATAAAAAGTAGGCTATAAAACATATCCAAATTAATAACTTGGACAAGTGAAGAAGTAAAATAAAATCTCTCTAATACAGCTGAGAAGGTATCTATCGATTATTTTTTCAAGACTGGGTTGCTGGAGGCTGCACTGCCCTATGATTAAATCACTACCTTGAGTTCTGGCATCAACGTTTCTGTCAGTTAAAAAAATATCACAGTGGATATCTGCGGATCCTCAGAGCAGTTTCTCTGAGTAAACTGGAAAAAAAATGTAAATATTTCCCTAAAGGGCTTTGATCTGGTGCTAAATTATCTCCTTGAAGTTGCTCATTTCAGTTCTTCAGTGCAGCTCTTCTTTGATGGGAAAGCAGTTAATACCTATTTAGCCTTGCCTTGATAAATCTGGAAATGAAAATAGATTAGTGCTGATGATATCTGTGCCAGAGCTCTCGACAATATTCTTCAGAAGAACAGGGTTATGGCCTCATGACGCCGGATAAAAACTCTGTTGGTTTTGTGTTCTTTTTTTAAATGGCATTTTATGAGAACAAGTGTAAGGCTCCATGTGCACTGCTAGTTAAAGGTCTATTTGTTTTCTGCTCCACACCAGTTAAAGCTGCACTAGGATTGTGTTATGCCTATAGGCATACAAATAGGAATTTATTATTACTCCTTACTATTAGAAACAACCACAAATCAGATATGGAGGAGCATTCTCCATCAATGGAAGTAATGTTCTCCTTCAAAGAACCTCTTCTGGCTCCAACTCTGTCATCCATCCATTTATGCATTTCAGTGGGCTAATGTTACAAGCATTTTGATTAGGGGCATGTACTTAAGAACATAAGAAGAGCCCTAATGAATCAGCTCCAAAGCCCATCTAGTCCAGAGTCCTATTCTCACAGCTGCCAACCAGTAAAATGATTCAGCTGCATGTTTTCCATCTCTATGGCTTGCAGTGATCAGCCTCCTGCTATTCACCAAGACTACTTATTTGACTTCCTCCTTTTGTATCACCTGTATCATTTTATTTCATCAGTTTTCAGAATACACTCTTGGAAACTATCTCCATATGAGCTAGCTTGTTGCATTCCCTCGTGAGGACATGTGTGTGCATAGCCAAAGACTATTCTATTCAAATATCTTGATGTGAGTTCACAACAGGGATTTATTGTCAGGAGAAGTGGGAAGGAAGAGGGCTCCTAGGATATGCTTGTAACACCCAGTGCTTCTCATACAAGAATCATAGAATCATAGAATTGGAATAGACCACAAGGGCCATCGAGTCCAACCCCCTGCCAAGCAAGAAACACCATCAGAGCACTCCTGACATATGGTTGTCAAGCCTCTGCTTAAAGACCTCCAAAGAAGGAGACTCCACCACACTCCTTGGCAGCAAATTTCTCTGTCGAACAGCTCTTACTGTCAGGAAGTTCTTCCTAATGTTTAGGTGGAATCTTCTTTCTTGTAGTTTGGATCCATTGCTCCGTGTCCGCTTCTCTGGAGCAGCAGAAAACAACCTTTCTCCCTCTTCTATATGACATCCTTTTATATATTTGAACATGGCTATCATATCACCCCTTAACCTCCTCTTCTCCAGGCTAAACATGCCCAGCTCCCTTAGCCGTTCCTCATAAGGCATCGTTTCCAGGCCTTTGACCATTTTGGTTGCCCTTCTCTGGACACGTTCCAGTTTGTCAGTGTCCTTCTTGAACTGTGGTGCCCAGAACTGGACAGAGTACTCCAGGTGAGGTCTGACCAGAGCAGAATACAGTGGCACTATTACTTCCCTTGATCTAGATGCTATACTCCTATTGATGCAGCCCAGAATTGCATTGGCTTTTTTAGCTGCCGCGTCACACTGTTGGCTCATGTCAAGTTTGTGGTCAACCAAGACTCCTAGATCCTTTTCACATGTTCTGCTCTCAAGCCAGGTGTCACCCATCTTGTATTTGTGCCTCTCATTTTTTTTTGCCCAAGTGCAATACTTTACATTTCTCCCTGTTAAAGTTCATCTTGTTTGTTTTGGCCCAGTTCTCTAATCTGTCAAGGTCGTTTTGAAGTGTGATCCTGTCCTCTGGGGTGTTAGCCACCCCTCCCAGTTTGGTGTCATCTGCAAATTTGATCAGGATGCCCTTGAGTCCATCATCCAAGTCGTTGATAAAGATGTTGAAAAATACCGGGCCCAAGACAGAACCTGTGGCACCCCGCTAGTCACTCTTCTCCAGGATGAAGAGGAACCATTGATGAGCACCCTTTGGGTTCAGTCAGTCAGCCAGTTACAAATCCACTGAGTGGTAGCATAGTCAAGTCCGCATTTTACCAGCTTCTTTACAAGTATATCATGGGGCACCTTGTCGAATGCCTTGCTGAAATCAAGGTAGGCTACATCCACTGCATTCCCTTCATCTACCAGGCTTGTAATTCTGTCAAAAAACGAGATCAGGTTAGTCTGACATGACTTATTTTTCAGAAATCCATGCTGACTATTGGTGATCACAGCATTCCTTTCTAGGTGCTCACAGACTGTTTGCTTAATGATCTGCTCCAGAATCTTCCCTGGTATTGATGTCAGACTGACTGGGCGATAATTATTTGGGTCCTCTCTTTCCCCCTTTTTGAAAATAGGGACAACATTTGCCCTCCTCCAGTCTGCCGGGACTTCGCCTGTTCTCCAGGAATTCTCAAAGATGACTGCCAGTGGTTCTGAGATCACATCTGCCAGTTCTTTTAATACTCTTGGATGCAGTTCATCTGGCCCTGGAGACTTGAATACATCTAAACTAGAAGATACACGTCATAATAAAATGTGGTATCAGGGAGTTTGCCCAGGTTCTCATATTGTTTCCCCAGCCCAATTCAAGAAGGTCTGTCATTCTTGCCTGTGCAGCTAGAGCACAGTAATATCCTTCTGAGCTTTTTGACAGTAATGTGCACACTGGCAAAGCACTTCAGCAGGAAAAGGAGACAGGCACAGATTTGCAAACCTGTAAGTTTTTGCAAATAATGCATAAATGTATTCTGTAAATAATGCACCACTTGAGTCAAATGTGTGAGTGTTGCATGATTCCAGTACTGTATAGCAGTAACATCTACAAGCAAAATAATACACAGCCGATTTCTATATTACATAGAAATCACTTGACTCTTTTTCCCAATCTAATCATGGGACAAGCATGAAGGTCATTAGTTGATAATTAGTTTAATCAGAAAGCAAACTGCTGTTCTTTTTGAAACAATATTCTCCTGTATTGTGAGTCTCACTGCTTAGAAAGTATTTAATTTTTCTCAGTAGAGGCAACTGAGACTTCTCAAATACCTTTTGATTAATGGTACAGGAAGAAGCATCCATGCCCCAAATTTCCAAGGAAATTTTTTAAGCTGTCACCTAGAAGACATCTAAGTGATCTCTAGTAGGTCCTTAATTTGTATCTATGTCCTTAATTTGTTTCATTTTTTGTTCAGCCTGTGTGAACATTACAAATCCTAAAATGGATTAATTTATTATTATGCTGACATAAGCTTTTGTGACCCACTTCATCAGATGCATGAAGATTTATTCTAAGGTAACAGCAGAGGCAGATTTAGGGGAGCATGACTGGTTCAGTAGCACTGGGTGCAGAGCCTTGGAGTGTCACAACTATGAAGGCTGGCATACAAGTGAAAGCACTGTTCTCCACCCTTGTTTTACAGGGAAAAGCAATATGTAATCTGAATTGTTATTATGCCTATTGAACATTTCCCTGCTCTGTGCTACATAGAATTGGGTGATGAACTGGAAAAGCAGCTTGTCAATATGTTTTAGATTATTATTATTTTCCAGGACTGAGCTCTGCTTTTATCTTAAGTAAGTGCAACTAAGGGACTGGCTGTTCTGGATATCCAGAAGGCACCTTCAACTAACTAGAAATAATTGGGGCAATAATAACAGCAACAAAACTTGCTGTGAAATACCCCAACCCAAAAGTCTGTTCAGCCGCCTCAGCTTTTGTAGCTGGAGTGAGTCAGGGTCTTGCCCTCCTAGGCCAGGTGGAAAAGACCTGCAATGCAGGGAGTAGGTCCCCCAGGACTCAGAGCCAAGATGGTCTCCAGCCTCCTCAGCACTCTCAGCCTTTGTAGCTGCATATCAGTTGCATAATATTATTAGTATGTAATTGGTTATACCAGATTCACATGTATACAGTTGAAGCAAGCTCTTCCCAAACATCTCTCAAAATCCTGTCCTATGATCTACGAGGATATTGATTTTTTTTTTTTTACTAAACATTTGCTGATGTCTTAGATCAGTGTTTGAGACCTGGTGCGATTTGATGCACAGTTTCAGTATTTGGAATTTTAAAGCCTCTGACAGTTGACAGACAATTTTGCATAGTATCAGATGGTATTTTCTAGCATATATAAAATACCACTTTGTCTTTAACCATATTTAGTAGGCAATGTGCCATGGTATATCATCTTGTCTCTGTAGAGTTAGCAGCACTTGATAAAAACCCTCCGCACTTCCATTTGGAAGGGCACACTGCAGCTGCCAGGACTGCTCAAAGGTGAAGCTTAGGAGAGACTTCAAATTTCAAATTTCTAAATGCTTGTGGTTATAAAAGGCAAAAGGCTCCATTGATATAGAAGTCCACAAGTCTACTCAGAAAAGTCAAGCCCCATGGTGAAGACCTGTTACTGTTTTTTAACTCAACAACATGTTCTTCCTGTTTTAATTCATTCAGCTTTGAATTAAGCACACAGGATCAGCAGGTGATGCTCTCTTACAGTCTGTCAACCTCCAGAAGCCGGAAGCCGGATGCTGGCAGTATATGCCATGCATTTTACAAGGGCCATTTACTAATGGTTAACATTTGTTTTTGATGACTCCAAGTACCAATTGCAAAGCAATATCGACAGTTTGGTTTTTCTTTTTAAAAAGCGTGTACTTAATTTAAATAAGATAGACAGCCCAATTAGTTCTTCCTGCTCAATGATTTATAGGAAAAGCACCTAAAGTGCTTTTCCAACCATTTTTTTTAATGGTGCCCAGATACTATTGAAGACTTTAGCCTTCATGCTGGATTATAAATATACATCACTTTTGTCCCTTCTCAGGTGCCTGGGAGTCACCACTGTGGCAAAGATCTATGCCATTGGCAAGTTCATGTCCTATCAAGCAAGCTTTGTGTCCAGTTGATCCACATCTTTTGGGGAAATACCCAAATGGCTATTTAAGAATAATTTTGATACCTTATACGGCATAATCCTAGGTGTATCTATTCAGAATTAAGTCCCATTGAGTTCAGTGGAGCTTGCTTACAGAGTAGTACAGGATCACAGCCTTATTGGATCCGGTGGGGCTGTGCACTAACCACAAGTTTGAGTTACTCTGATTTAGCACTTTGGAAAGCAAAACAAAACACCCACCAAAACATCCAATGATTCTTCTGACTACTAAGCCAATATAAATGCAACTTGTGACTGGATAAGTCATGAAGCCTTTATTGGTGTTAGCTTTTAACAAGCCACTGGATATGCATCCAGCAGACTTCGCTGTGACATAGCGCACATAAATAGAAGCACTTGGATGAGATGACCCATGAGGATCCTTCCAATTCTAACATTTGGGGTTTTTGTTATTCTATCAGCAGCTTGTGAAACAATATGATACTCCTTTGGGATAATCTTTCAGCATGAAATGTGCAATTCACATTACCTCACAGCTAGCTATATTTTTTTGAGGATGCTGATATAAGTGCTCAATTTTCTTAGTTATCTATATAAAGCAATTTCCCTCCTTTTTGTTTCTTTTTTATTTTAAATAACTAGGTTGCGAAAGTTTTGTTTGAGGAAAGTAGTTTGCTAGAAATCACCTCAGCTTTCTCATTATAGCTTGTGAATTGGTCAATTTGATCAAAATCTATCAACTGAGTGGACCCAGTCAAGCTCTGCATTCTGTAGATAATGTTTAAGAGCTAAGATGCGTGCAGGTAAGCTTTAGTTATGGAAGTCCAAAGGCAGTATGGTCTGAGAAAGCACGCTGGTTCCCCCCCCCTTCTTCATGAGGAGACACTCAGAAACGGCTTTACGCTGAATACTTTAAAAACTGCCATCTGTGGCTGGGCCCTCTTGACATAGATAATAGTTCCTTTGCTGTGAGACAGTTGCAATTTTGAATGAAACACCAGGGAGACATTCTAGGGTACTTCAAAACCAGAAAAATCTCTGTAGCTTTGGATAACTTCTTGTCGAAAATGTATATGCTCTGTACAAAGTAAAAATGCTCAACACCCACTAAATATTAATTTACATTTATAATTCTCCTGAAACAATATAATTGCTTCTGCTTCTTCTCTTTTCTTTTAAAAAAGCATTTAGCTACAGGCTGCCACAACTCTTCACAGTCAAGTGGGGTTGTCTGGCCAATTCAGAAATCCTCTCAGAAAATGGTGTCAGGGGTCACTCTTTATCTCCTCACACAACCAGCTGCCCACCTCCTTCTATGCTAGTATCTCTGGGGAAATAGTTCAATATTCCTGTGCTTGCTCTGCTACAGAATTTTTAAAATTACACACACACACACACACACACACGTATACATATACATGTCTGAAAGCATATGCACAGCTGAAGAAATTACACTATGTAACTTGAAGTTAGCACAATTCACAGTGTGTATTTTCAGGATTGCAACACCAGTTTGTTCCCTTTACCTTAGCTAAATGTGAAAGTGGGGCAGCCTAACTCACTTACCTGAAAGTAAGCCACATTGAATTAATTAGGATTTATTTTTGAGTAGACACAGTTAGGATTGCATTGGAGTCTGTTCTCTTATTTATTTATTTATTTATTTTAAAGCAAGAAAGATGCTAAGAACAAGTGTGAGACAATTTGCCATTGTGCAGTACAATATGTACAGAGTAGCTCAAAACATAATCCAACCACTGTGGCAAACTCATCTTTCCCACAGTGGATCAATCCATTGTTTCCACTATGGTCCCCTCTAGCATCAAGTGCATGCTAAAAATTTATGTTTGCACAATTTAGCACTCTGTCATCCTAACACAACAATCCACTTCAAATCAAGCGAACAATATACACAGACACCTTGTGGTGTGGCAAGTGATAATAGGGAAGTGTATAGAAAAGTATAAGATGAACAAATGATTAATGGGAAGATGTATAAACAACACACAAAGCTAAATGCTCGTTGTTTGTATCACTTCCCAATAACATCAAAACAATATGCTCAATAAAGACTGGACATAGTCGAACCTCCACATAAGCTTTGTGCAGGCAAATCAGGATGAATGCTCAATAAAAAGGTTGCTGGTAGAAGTCCTATATCAGTCCCTGTTGCAGGATCCCCACCACTTTATTTCCTCTGCTGTCCCACATCCCTTGCAATCTCTGCTTTCTGAATGGTTCTCTTTGATCCATTTTACCACCTGTCTCTAATGCTTTGAAATAGCCAGAGGAAAGGAAGCACCACGAATCCATCTTTGACTTAGCATTTTTATTCACAATAGGGTTAAATGCTTTATATTCCACAATGGTGCCAATTCTACATCTTTTCATAGCTGATTAAAATACATTTTTAGACTGCCATAGGGAAACACTGCCTATGGCTTTGGATGTTAAATGATGTACTGTTTGATTGGATCAGTTCTATAATTTATTTTCTTTACAAAAGTTGAATTCATTTGTTTCAGTTCAGCGTCAAACAGCTAATAAGGCAGTTTAAGAAATCATTAGTCTAGCTGTGGAGATATATCCTAACTAGTGAACTATAAAATGTTCAGCTCTTTGGGCATCACCTAGAGAGCAGAGAGTCATCTTCTAGCTCTAGTTCAGGAAACCTAATTGAATAGCCTGATATACTTCACTAGGCAGGTAATGAATGTTGCTTATGGAGATACTTTGCAGGCATTGACATTGGAAGTGTTGCATTTAAAGACTATATAAGCTTTCTTCAGGCTTTCAAAGAGAATGTGTGAAGAGGGCAGCAGGACCACACACATGAGGTCCCCTCCCTAAATTGCAACAGGAAACCTTTGTGTTGTGCATTGTGTTTGATGGACTGAATGGGGTTGCTAAACATTCAGCTGGACTCAGAAGCTTCTGCACAACAGGGAATCCAGCACTTTCAGTGTGCCTGGTCACAAGAAGGCTTCTAAAACATATCCATCTATGCTTAGAAGCCCCTTCCGACCTTCAATGTGGGACTGTCAGGGGAACATACACAGGATGGAGCCACTAGTGTTAGAGCTGATGTGATTACCTATGTATCCCCTAATAATAATAATAATAATAATAATAATAATAATAATAATAATATAAAATTTATTTATATCCCGCCCTCCCCAGCCGAAGCCGGGCTCAGGGCGGCTAACAACAATAAAATAGTGCAACATTCTAAGAACATTTCATTATAAAAATCAAATTGATGGCAAACATTAAGCTAAAGTTCTGTGACGATTGCCAAAGGAGGGAGTCAGGCTGTGCCCTGACCAAAGGCCTGGTGGAACAGCTCTGTCTTGCAGGCCCTGCGGAAAGATGTCAAGTCCCGCAGGGCCCTAGTCTCTTGTGACAGAGCGTTCCACCAAGTTGGGACCAGTACTGAAAAGGCCCTGGCCCTAGTTGAGACCAATCTAACCTCCTTGAGGCTTGGGACCTACAAAGTTTGTTATTTGTGGGCCTTAAGGTCCTCTGTGGGGCATACCAGGGGAGGCGGTCCCGTAGGTACGAGAGTCCTAGGCCGTATAGGGCTTTAAAGGTTAAAACCTTTAAAGGTTACAAACCTTTCCAATGTGTGGCTTGAAAGTCTGTATAGGGCTATAAGAACTGGAAATGACCACAATGTCTACTAAAATACAAACTACTGTCCAAAACAGGGCCAGCTGCTTATTAGCCTCTCAAAGATGAACTGGCTGAATGTGGAACTGCATATGGCACAGTCATGGATCAGTCATGGAGACCACAAGCCTAAAAAATGTGAGAAGCAAGTCAGCTGATAAAGAGGAGTGTTGTATCCTCGATTACAGACTATAGGGTTTCCCCCCAAGATATCTAACAAGGCTATAGTCCTCTTCACATGAGCTAATGAACATTGGGTAGGATGGGGATTTTGGTAGCAAGCACTAGTTCCCGCTATACATATATTCATGCGCAACTTGCCCGTGCACATACAAGCTGTATGCACATACAGATCCAGCAAAAAAAAAAAAAAAAGCCACTGACATACTGAAAAGGGGTGTTGTGTATCATCGAATTGTAACGTTGGAATGCAACCTGAGGGTTGCCTGGTCCAACCACCTGCAACTTCTGCTTAAA
Organism: Podarcis liolepis; assembly: GCF_965112155.1. Classification (NCBI taxonomy): domain Eukaryota; kingdom Metazoa; phylum Chordata; class Lepidosauria; order Squamata; family Lacertidae; genus Podarcis; species Podarcis liolepis. The sequence goes on from NC_139558.1 coordinate 63,040,340, forward strand.
GACCTCCAAGGAAAGAGAGTCCACCACTTCTTGTGGAAGACTATTCCACTGTTGAACAGCTTTCAGAAAGTTCTTCCTGATGTTCAGTCAGAATCTCCTTTCTTGTAACTTGAATCCATTGCTTTAGGTTCTACCCTCTAGAGCAGGACAAGACAACCTTACTCCATCTTCCATGTGACAGCTCTGTATATTTTTGAAGATAGCTATCATATCTCTTCTAGGTCTTCTCTTTCCAAGCTAAACATATCCAGTGCCCTCAACAATTCCACATAAGGCACCAAGCCTTCCAGGCCCTTGATCATCTTGGTTGCTGTCCTGTGACCACTTCTAGCTTGTCGATATCCTTCTTAAATTGTGATCCCCAGAACTGGACACAGCACTCCAGGTGGAGTCTCACCAAGGCAGAACAGACCAGTACTATAGATCAGAAGACTGCAAAGTTGAATTCGTCCCATAGTTATCCTTGATTCAGGAGAAGGTGTGAATAGGGATTACTCCCCACCCCTAGCACTACCATGTGTTCAGTGAATACAGTTTTAAGATGAGAACAGAGTACAAAGCTGTCAACCTCATGTGGTAATCCCTGGTCAGAAATGGCACATTAGCCCCACAGTCTGATAAACAGGATTTAACATTAAGACTGCTATCCTCTGCATGTTTCCCTGAAAGTAAGTCTCAGTGGGATTTCCTTCTGAGTAAACCTACACAAGAGTGTTCTATGATAACAATCCTGTACATGCCCATTCAGAAGCAAGCATCATTGAGTTTAGTGGGGCTTACTCCCAGGTAAATGGGTAAAGGATCATACGTTAATTGAATCGGGAATGGATTACTTATGAGTTATGTTTAGGAGAGAGATATTAGACATTAAGCTGAAGCTGAGCTTGTTTAGTATGTAGACTCACAGTCCATTTTGAGGAACACTGAAAAGAATTTGAAGGACATACTGCTGGCCACTTCCATTCCAGGCTAGAGTTTCAGTGGGAATAAACCACTTTCTCTTAGAATATCTTGAGGCTCTGCTTCATTGATTTCTCTTTCACTAGGAAGCAGACTTGACACTTTCCACTTAACAGAGGGGTGACACATGTCGGCACGGGATGCTGCTGGTAAAAGCAGGAGCAGCAGTATATATAGTTTAAATTTCACTTCTGTACCTCGAGTCAGAGCCTTTACTTTCATGGGTAATCATTGCCTCCTTTGAAGAGCACGGTAGTTAGAAGACACAATCAAAGTTTTAACATTTCCTGCCTACATTACAAAAGAGAGAGGGAAGAACCAGGCTTCCAATTTAGCCACCCTTGGTATTACTACCTGCAGATGGTGGCCTGAGGACTGGAAGCATCCTGACCAGAAGACAGGTATTGCTGATGGTGCTATGGAAGCTATCAGCAGGGATTTGAAATTATGGACGCTCAAGCATTTGGGCATGGGCAGAGTATTACATCATATAGAATCATAAAATTGTAGAGTTGGAAGGAGCCCTAAGGGTAATCTAGTCCAACCCCCTGCAATGCAGGAATATGCAGCTGTACCTGATGGAACCTGCAACCTTGGCATCATCAGCACCACACTCTAACCAAGTGAACGATCCAAGCATTCATGTAGTCAAAAAGAATATTAAAATGGCTAATACCTCCATTTCTCAGAGCCTTTGAAATAGATTATCTTTCTCTGGCAAGTGGCCATTGCTTTACAGGCTGGATTCAGCTCACTGGACATTCTTTCCACTGTTTGATCTATGTCTAACCTTTCCTTAATTTCCGTCCTTTGAAATGTGATGTTAGCCTTATTCATTTGATCAATGTATGAGAAGGGTTCTGCTGACTGGCCAGACACCATGCACACTATGCAGTAGCAGTTCCACCTCTGGCATCTGTCTACAGGGTGCACATCTCCAGAAAAGGAATCTTTACACTTACAGCTGTACAGACCATGTGATCTGGAACCTCAGTCATCCAGGGTTCCTGATAGCTTGGAAGTCTCTGTGTGTGCAACTGTCAAGGCTCCGTCCTTGCATATGTTTGCACTGTATATGTGGGTGCCAGTGTGCAGGTGCTTGGAGCTTGTAGTAGGATCGGTTGACACAACCTTGATGTGCCTCAGTATATGAGACTTTTGGCTCTTAGAATAATTTATCCATTTTATTCTGACATGTGTAAAATATCCTAAAAATATAGTCATCTACCACTTGTTAGATGTTTATTCTACCAATTATCACAATAAATTAATTAGTTTGGATCTGTGACAGCAAATTGTTATGAGAGGAAATGCAGAATCTGTTCTCAGGGAATTTTAAATGGAATGCAAAACATTTCAGGTGCAAACTTGTTTCAGATGCAAATGTTTTCAGATGAAAACTGGTGTCACCTTGCAAAACCCACTAAGAAAACTCACCATCCCTGAATAAGTTTGAAGTCCCTTGAACTGATATTTCAAGCACTTGGCTTGTGCTTAGACATTCAAATCAGTTGTGCTGCATTTGTTTCAGTTCTGCTTTGTATCCTTTCCTTTAAAACAATCCATTCAGCTGAATAGCTGTGTGGAAAATTTTGGAAAGCCATTGCAGAAAAATCATATAAACAAACACTCTAAATCTGTCTCAGTGCTTTGGAGTTTTACCCAATGTTTTTGTATTTTCTTAAATACAGTATGATGTGGAGCCTGTACATGGGCCTTTAGAAACACGGCACACATATGCAATATCTAATTGATCTAGTTATCTTGTTTTGAAATGTAATTTATTTCAGACCTGCACTGCGATGATTGTGGATCTGTATTAACCACACAACGAGGACTGGCATAGAACACAACTTTAATATGTTGATTGAAGCCACAGTTTTAGTCCCTTACGGACCCTTCACCACACAATCATAGAGTATGTCCAGAAATTATAATTTTGCTACTGTTCCACATAAGAAAATGCACTCATAGTTTATTTATTTCTAATCCTAATCAAAGATTTGGCATCCTTATACCTTCCTCTAGCCCATGTAGTTGTTCCCTCACACTCTGGAATAAAATGTGGAATAATATCTAGGACTATGGGCCAGAACCCTTTGGCCTTCAGCTGAGTGAAATCATGTGAAACAGAATTGGACAGACAGCAGAGAGAGAGAGAGAGAGAGAGAGAGAGAGAGAGAGAGAGAGATTCTTCAAGCACCTTTTATTTTGATCAGGAACTAGACTAGGATGATGAAATTTCCTATCTTTTATATCACTTTTATTACTTACATAAATGAACCCCCAACCAATAAGAAGTAGCCTGTTTGCATACATGATCTATCGGGGTGTGTGTGTAAATGGAACCCCTACTTTTCCAGCACATTCCTTTGAAATATTCCAACAATATTTATAATTCCATATTCATGGTGACATTATTGTTTTTCTTGTAGTGTTCTTTCACATCTTTTCAAAAGGTAAATGCCATCCTATTTATGCCAATGGTATGATGCTGCCCTTTACTGTAGCATCATCTAAGTCCCACATTACTGTAACTGAGAATCAGCAAAAGTTCAAAGCAGCTTGCACAAAAGTGGCACAGAGCTGAATTTTTTCATTGTTGTTAGTCCATCATGGCTGATCTACTATTTGCTGAAATTTGGTGTAGTTGATGGTTATGGAGGCCCGGCAAGGTTCAGTTTAACAGCACGAGCCCTCAGTTTACAACCAAAGTAAATATTCCATTCAAACCCACTATCAGCAGTTTGCAAGCAGCCACTTCAGCTGGAACTCAGTAAAGTTTTAAGTAAGAGAAATTGTAGTGTTATTGTAATTGACTCTGATCCTCACATTGTGCTCAGGGGAAACTTTACTCATCATGTTAAGAACGTTAACCTGTTCTTCATTTTTACTCATGAAAAGTGAATGGAAAAAGTCGAAAAAATAGCTGAGCCTCATCAAACCATCCCCATTTTCTCTGATTTGACATTGCTTACTTTCTTGTTGATGTTGTAAAAACTTACTCAGGCATAAAGCTAAGTACAGTATCTAGATAAAGGGACATGGGACTTCAGGGTTAAGTGGCATGACTTACAGGTTACACAGCAATCTCAAATGCCTTCCATACACAAAGAGTGATGCTCCCCATTTCATAAATGTAACTGTCTTTTGTGGTTGGAGCAGAGTTTGCTCTTTGCATGCATGAAGTTTTTAGCTGAATCCAGCCTTGGCATCTCCAGTTACAAAGAATATGTGGGAGCTGGACTGGAAAATACTGCTTGAAGTCTCAAGCCTGAGACAGTCAGGTTGCTCGGTATAAGGCTGTTTCTTGTAACCTTTTCCAGTCAACTGATCTGTTTTTCATTCTGCACCTGGTGTTGGGGGGAAATAGGTTCACCAGTGGTCAGGTTGTTTGGTTCTGCACTGTGAAATACTTGATGAGTTTCCCACAAAAAGTCCACAAAAAGTATCCATTTTTAAAATGGAAGTAGACACTTGTATGTCATTTTTTAAAATCAAGATGCAATTAAAAGAGGCTGTACAATTAATAATTATAGATGCCAAGAATATATTAAAGGCTGTTGGTTTAGTTTGTGGAGCAATAGGATGAAAAGAGAATTAGAAATCCTTTTAAGCATTCATTCAACTCCATTGTTCTTTCTCACATATTTCACTTCTACTCTGAGATATTATCTAATGCTGTATTTATTTATTTATTTATTTACGGCTATTAGCCCATAAAATATGTACAAACATAAAAGCACAGAGGCATAGGGACCGATATATTCGACACCAGAGGGTGAACACCACGATGCAAGGGTGGGTCAATGAGCAGAGCCAAGTAACAGCTTGGGACCCGGAGAGCTCCAAGGGACGGATCACAGAAAAAGGAAAACTGAAGACAAGGTCCGACATGCACTCTCATCGTAACTGTCCAATTAGTTTTGGTGTTGTTGTTGTTTTTTTTTTTGGTTGTTTTGTGTGTGAGATAACCGCGTTCAGGAATCTCGCCACCTGCAGAGTTACCGAAGGATCTGTATCCTGCAAAAGTAGCGCGGCGTGTGACTCAGCAGGCCTGCCCACCAAGCGCAGTAAAGCAGGACCTAGGAATTTAGTCCTGGCTATGCTATGTAGGGGGCAGTTGAACATTATATGTGGAAGAGATTCAACAGTTTTCCCGTCACACACGCATAGCGGAGACACCAAACCCTTGGAAAATCTGTGGCTCAGCAGGTTCGATGGAAGGACATTGAACCTTGCACGAATAAATGCAAGTCGGTGTGGTACAGATGAAAGAGCTGACATGTATGATGGAAAGCCAAGTGGTGGGGTTATTCCGTGATACCTGGGGGAGCAGACACCCCCACCCCCGGCGAGGTTGTGTTGATTTTCAATGTCTGCTAATCTTTGCTCAATAAGGCTTTTGGCTGAGCGTAAGTTCATCTTTAAGGAGTCCGCTGGGGAAATTCCGATGCTCAGAAGTTTGGCATGGATTTTTCCTACCCACGGATTGACAAAGTCATCCCGCCAGAGGCACTGAAAAAGGTAATGGTCGGGAAGCCTATGCCAGCTGGACAGCCAATAACCAAAGACTCGCTTCCAGATGACAGTCTCCAATGATGCAATCCTTAACTCCAGACGTATGGCTGCGTTGCTCACACACATGGGGAGTTTCAGGAGGCGACGGAGAAACTGATTCTGCAATGTCCCCAACGATGTTAAATTGGACCCAGGGGCCCAGAGCGGGGCAGCATAACAGAGGGTGGAAACCACTTTTGCATGGTACACCTTCAATGCAGAAGGGATGTGGGAGGCTCCGTCGGCCATCTAATGCTGTAATGTATTTCATATTTTCTTTATTACTACTGCTTGCTGCAAATCTATTATTTCTGTTGCTTTTACTTTGTCTATAGGCAACCTCATTTAATTACGGTACTTCATGGTATCCTCTTACCTTCATTCTACTTTTTAATCACATTGAGGGCCTTCCCATTTTTGCTTCAGATCTGCAATGGCAATCTCTCTGATTTTGTGCATTAGGAGTATGACTAATGACCATAATTATATTTCTGTAAATAACTATTTGAATCCAGTTAACTGTTTTATTTCCATTTTTTTTTATCCAGTTCCTGTCTCATCAAAGTTTCTATCACTTCCCCCAGTTTTTGGACTCACTACATTATCGTTCATAAATTACAATACGCTTGAATGTAAAGCAATAAAATTTGGCCAGCATACCCTTATAATTATTCTTGTGGCTCATCTCTTCAAAGGTGAAAGGTACAAAAATCTGGCTAGCTTTGCTGCATTTCAGAGAACAAGTCAGCATGTCTCTGTTTCCCTTGCCATGAACACCTGAGCAGATCTTTCCTTGGAGTTATTTCTGGATATATATGGCAGAAGCTCTGTGGGACAGTAGACTGTGACATGCTAACCCAACTATATAATTTTTAATATTATTTTTCTGACACTGCATGATATTTTTTTTAAAAAAAAACTTTTGAAAAGCTTCGTTTTAATGGTTAAGTTTGACTTTGGTTGTATTGTTATACTTCATTTATTCTTATTCTGTAAGCTGCCCTGGGGGCCTAGACTGTTGGACAGAACTTTAATTAATTGAATGACTGAATGAACGGTTTCCTAAAACAATGTGGCAGCTTCAAAGTTGTTGTCAAAAGATACTCACTCTAGCATCTAGCAGCAAGACACTACGAGAACCTATGTGCATCATCATTAAGGTCTATATCAAATAGATCTCTGCTATATCTATTCCAGATGGAGGTAACACTAGTGTTTTATAGCAGCTATGGTAACTGGCTGCGCATATGATATTGTTTGATACATGAACAACAGGCCTTTGCAATATGAATTTTTCTTTAAATATGCCAGTATCTACTGATGTTTAAAATTAAGCTTTATAGGTATTTATAGGCTGGTTTTATCACATTTTTTATGTTGGAAGCCACTTTGTTATATGTTATGAAAGAGCAGGTGATAATGTTTCAAATAAATAAATAAATTGCAGTATGCTAACTACTGGTGACAAATTCTTGGCTGAAAAAAATGTTCCTGATGTGAATTCACAGCTCCGCTAGTATAAATGCTGTGAAAGAAGTGGTTATGTATATGTATATATATGTACTCCCACCCTTCTCAAACCAAAGAGAGAAGACCAGCAAAGCCACACACTCACAGCAAGGGGGAAATGGATGCTGCAGGATTCATTGTATGAGAATGCAAAGAATGGAGAGGTAGGAGGCCCTCGAGAGGTAAAATGAATCCACATGGCGCACACACAACCAGGAGTTGCTTGGGTATACATGGATCTCCACTCCTATACTGCTGCTGAGACAGCTCCTCCCTCCAGTAAGATCCTCCCAACCAGGGGTTACATCTCTCATTTTTCTCCAGTGCTGGACACCTCTGGTCACCCTCGGTCATTGCTGGAGAACCTTGTTCAACCCAAAGGCCACATTCCCTCATGAGCAATCTTCTAGGGGCCATTTGCTAATAGTGGGTGGAGTCAGAAGCAAAAGTAAAAGTAGTCAGAGGTTTCTACACACATACCTGCATCCCACCACACTGGCACACAAGAAAAATTATCGCAGTTGAAGGACGCATTCTAACCAGGCAAAAGGAGGCAGGGTGTGTGTGGAGAAGAGACCAGAAGTGGTTACAGTCCCAAAGGCCGGAGGGAGAGCCCTGGGTGGTCCCACAGCCTGAGGTTATCCGCTCCTGCTCTATGAATGCAGTTCACCAGAAACTGCTGTGATGGCTCTGTGCACACGCATTAACTAGGATAGAAATAGACATGACTCCAGGGTCAGTCAATCTTCACTCCTATTCTCCTTCTCTGAGATTTTGCCTTAACCCATCTCCATCCCTGTGTGCTACTTTGCCCCCAATAAACACCTCAGTCACTCTCTTGCTCTGGTGAAAGCACTTCCCAAAGTACCAGCCATGATCTCTCCTGGAAACAGAAATGCTACCCTGATTTTTTTGAGGAAAGATAGCTCAATGCCTTTGCACCTTGGCTTCATCTAGCCCACCTTGGCCTATCACTCACAACTAAAGTTTTATTCCAGGGCATATTATGGCTCTCAAAATCTTCAGGTGGAAAAAATGAAAGTATAAAGGCCCACTTCAGCAGTAGAAGCCATTAGGGAGTTCAGTACTGAAAAGTAGGTAAGTTGCAGATTCTACCACCTGAGCTACAAATTTGCCTTGAAATGAGAGAGAGAGAAACCAGACACATCCCAGAAGAAAAAGTTACACTGAAACACAAATGGGCATATCAAACCTTGTAATTGTAGCACTCTTAGAGCATAAAGGAAATTAACTTATTAACAAAAAGATCCCTGTGTGGGCACTTCAAGACAGAAGCAAGTAGTAATTAAAGGCAATTGAATCTTACACTATCACAGTGTCCTATTCAGGACACAGTGTAAATGATAAAATGCTTTAATTCATAAGCAGCGTGTTAAAATCATGTAGAATATAGACTTCTTGAAGGAGAACATCTCAAAGAAAACACACAGAATGAGCCATCATTTACAATCCTTCAGAACTTGTCAAATACTTCTCAACCCCCCCCCCCCACATTCAGATTTTTGTTTACTATAGTAAATTCATGCTTGTAGGATCAAGCACGAAGATCCCACAATTGGTATGGGAGACAAGTTGCCCCCTTGAATTGACTCCAGTGCAAACTTGGCCTTGAGCTGTGATGCCTATGAAGTTCCCATATAGCACAGAATGCATCACACCACTGGCAGTAGAGAAGGAGCCAGTGAGGCGACATATTATGGGACTGCAGCTCCTATTGACCCCAGTCACAATGGCCAATGGTCAGAGATGAAGGGAGTTGGAGTTCAACAACATTTGAACTCCATTTTGGCTATCCTTGTGGATGCTTCTTTTTCCTTGGTAGTATAATTACATTATGCTACCCATTCCATCTCACCACCTGAAATGGGAATTGGTGCCTCCTGGCTCTTTGCTCTGCATCCACTTCTGCCACCACTGCACCCCCACTCTCACCAAAGTCAGTGGGAACTGAGATGCTCTTCAGATTGTTGCTGCTTGGCTTCCTGGGGTGGGGAGCTGACTGGCAGATGAAGTGTAGGAATGCCCCAGCTCCTGCTGAACTCAATGAGAGACAGGGTGCTCCTCAAAACGTTGCTGCTAACTTGCCTTTTCTGCAGGGAAGAAGGTCAGCAACACCACACACTGGACCCCCTCCCTCTTGGCAGTGGATGTGAGATAGGTGGAGTGCCACCTCTTGCTCTTCTGACGCCTGAGGCAGGTGCTTTACCCCACCTCATGAACTGGTTGGCTCGGATGCTACCAGTTTAAATAACCTTTCTGGGCAAGATAGGTTGCATTTCTAATTAAAAGCCAAAGGTCACATTTTAGCTGGCTGAATGTCTTTGGTTAAAACTCATTGTGGGTTACAAGTTGAAGCTATACAGTCAGAAGTAAGCACACATGAGTTCAACACAGCTGTGTCCCATGAAACGATGGAACAGCAGTGCACGAGGGGAGAACAGGGCCACTTCTGCCACCAATCCAGAGCTCCTCTGACCTCACCACCACCTCACTCTGCCCTACCTGTGAGCATGGCACTGCTACTAGGAGGAGACTACTGCTGCTCCACCACCCTTCATATATCACAACTGGAACTATGCATAGGACTGCAGGGATTCTAATCCCAGTAAAGTGGGTATTGTGCTTGTTGTGTATGTAATAATGGATCTACAGAGCTGCCTGAATTTTGGGAGTCTCTTTGGGGACAGGTCTATAAGGGCTGTCTGCAGGAGCTCCTGCACTTCTAGATGTACCACTGCACCACTGGACTTGACTTGGCTAAGTTCTATGGCAAGTGCATTTGAACATGACAAGATCCATGTGGCGCATCAACCTATGGTTTGCGTCCTATCTGCTGCAGATCTTCAAGTTGCATAGACACTTGGAGCCCTCTTGGGGAGCCCACATGTGCTTAGAATTGTCCAGTGGTGGTGGGAAGTATCAACATAGCACATCTCTTTATGCATCAGTTCCTCAGTAAACAAGTGCCCTATCTCACAAATCAGAAATTAAAAGTATTTACCAAAGTTTGTGCATTTTCTGGATTTAAAAACTAGTCTTTCCTTCAGGAAAACTGAGAGAGTATGTGTCAGAGTTGCTTCCAGATCCTAGCTCACAGAGGATCACGCTAGCCAGCGATCATTAAATAAAAGTCTTTATTGAGTTACAGTTTCCATTCTCAAGCTGCTGCGTGCAACTCTACGTCTTATGCTTAGATCGGCGAAGCTCCGTCTGAGTCTCCGCCCCTTGTACACCAACTTAATATCCTAGCCCTGCTCCACCTTTTCCGCCTGACTGTTCTTCTCTGGGTCCCTCTGCCCCCCGGGGTCTCTTCCTTCCGGGATTCTTCTGACGCTGACCCCCCAGACCCTCCTGTCTCCTTGCGCCGGGCTTTAGGACCTGGCTCCCTTTCCGGGCTGCCTACTGCGCCACCTTCCTGTGCATTTGAACTTGGCGCGCGCGCCCAACCTTCCACCTTCCGTCTAACCGTCTCTTCGCTCCCCGATGGAGGTGTGGCCACTCCTGACTCGTGCCCTCCCTCCTGTTGTGAGCTGCCAGCGCTTGATCCCTGGCGCCCTTCCTCTTCCCTGCTCTCTGGCGGTGACGCTGGTCCCGATTTCCAACTGCTCCCCTCTGAGTCCCCTCTGGCTCTATCTTCCTGGGGTGTCCCCCTAGTCTCCCCCCTTGCCCTGGCCACTGGTGCTCCTTTCTGTGAATCTTCTGATTCACTGGAAAGACTCAGAGATCTCGGGTCGTCGTCATCACTCATCTTTTCTTCTGCCTCCTCCCCCTCGCTCTCTGTTTCCTCCCTTGCCCTCGCCTCTGCTCCTGAACCCCTGACAGTATGCATTTCTTCTTCCAGCTCTCAAATTTGACACTCTTGAAACTGAATAACACCCAAGTAGGAAGACAGTTTGCTTCCAGGTACGTTCCTAATTGCAGAGCTTAATAGTTGTGTTAGAGAAAAGAGCATATTGTTTATTCTAAAGCAAAGAAAAATACCGACTGATAAAATGATCAAACAGGGCTTGATCGCAATTTATTTCTGACCTTTTAATGCCTTCTGTTCCCAATGATTTTCTGTCATTTCTGTCTAGCCTTGGCTTGAGATTCAATCCCAGAGGTGCTTTGCTTTTTGTTGCCACTTAACTTTCAGCTTCCATTTTCAGAATTGAAAGATAAGTAACTAATTGTCAGCACAGTATCTGAGGGTCTATCTGGCACCCAAATCTACGAAGTTGCTATAAGCCATGAACTTGAAAACTTTACTGTACTAGTTTGGCATGGAGAGCCCTTTGTGCGAGAACTGTGCTGTAGCTGACTGCCGCTGCTGTCATTATTTAGGGCCATCACGATGATTATCTGCCTTCTGCTTTATTAAGCAGTAATGAATTACCTCGTTTCAAACAGTTCAACATCTTTCAGTGCAATATTTCATCTGCCGTTCACTGCATTTAAAATCATGCTGTACTGCCAGCTCAATTTAAATACACAGGGCCAGAAACGGTTACGGGAAATATGTCCACCATATTTTTTTTTTTTGGGGGGGGAGGGGGAGTCTCAGCTTAAAAGAATATGAACATGGGGCTCCAGCAGCCACATCCAGCAATGGCAGCAGATAGGAGGACCTAAGCTGATGAACATCCTGGTATATTTATTTCCTGAGAAAGAAAAAAGTTGTCTGAAAGATGACAGAACAAAGTTTGGAAAAAAGGCATGTACCTTTTCTTGGTCTCTCTCTCTCTCTTTCACAGAATCATATAGTTGGAAGGGACACCAAGGGTCATCTAGTCCAATCCCCTGCAATGCAGGAATCTCAACTAAAGCATCCATGACAGGCACATCCATCCTTGCATCCATCCATCCATCCATCCATCCATCCATCCATCCATCCATCTTTCTCTTTCTCTCTCTCTCTCTCTCTCTCTCTCTCTCTCTCTCTCTCTCTCTCACACACACACACACACAAAGCTTTCAGTTTCATGAATCAGAATTGTCATATATTAAGCAACCTAAAAAGGGATGTGGGTGGCGCTGTGGGTTAAACCACAGAGCCTAGGACTTCCTGATCAGAAGGTCCGCGGTTTGAATCCCCGCGACGGGGTGAGCTCCCGTTGCTCGGTCCCTGCTCCTGCCAACCTAGCAGTTCAAAAGCACGTCAAAGTGCAAGTTGATAAATAAGTACCGCTTCAGCGGGAAGGTAAATGGCGTTACCATGCGCTGCTTTGGTCCGCCAGAAGCGGCTTAGTCATGCTGGCTACATGACCTGGAAGCTGTACGCCGGCTCCCTCGGCCAATAAAGCAAGATGAGCGCCGCAACCCCAGAGTCGTCTGCGACTGGACCTAATGGTCAGGGGTCCTTTTACCTTTAAGCAACCTAAAAACATGCTGTGATCACTTCTCAATGAACCTATTTTCCTGGTGTCTAGGTAGTTTTAGCTCCTAGGACTCATTCTCAGGGCCACTGAGGGGGCATTTATTTTTAAAAAGACAAGGTAACAGCCAATATCTTCTTCATAACCTATGAGTTAGCCCATTTCTAAGAGGTACCTACATTCTCATGAAAACAGACTGGATAGGTAATGATCTTTAATTTACATTGCTCAAAAATCTGAATATGTAGTACAAAACTTGAATTTGAGGATGGATCACAAACAGAAGACAACCATATCACATGCAGCTGGTGATGTGCTGTGGTAAGCATGATGGCTCACACATTCTAAGTTAGTGCACAATACTCCACAATACTCTTACAGAGAAGAAATTATATTATTGCCATGCCTTTCAAGACTCATTTTAAAATTAAATTATGCGAAACAGTTGTTGTTGTTTAGTCGTTTAGTCGTGCCCGACTCTTCGTGACCCCATGGACCAGAGCACGCCAGGCACTTCTGTCTTCCACTGCCTCCTGCAGTTTGATCAAACTCATGCTGGTAGCTTCGAGAACACTATCCAACCATCTTGTCCTCTGTCGTCCCCTTCTCCTTGTGCCCTCCATCTTACCCAACATCAGGGTCTTTTCCAGAGAGTCTTCTCTTCTCATGAGGTGGCCAAAGTATTGGAGTCTCAGCTTCACTATCTGTCCTTCCAGTGAGCACTCAGGGCTGATTTCCTTAAGAATGGATAGGTTTGGTCTTCTTGCAGTCCATGGGACTCTCAAGAGTCTCCTCCAGCACCATAATTCAAAAGCATCAATTCTTCGGCGATCAGCCTTCTTTATGGTCCAGCTTTCACTTCCATACATCACTACTGGGAAAACCATAGCTTTTACTATACGGACCTTTGTTGGCAAGGTGATGTCTCTACTTTTTAAGATGCTGTCTAGGTTTGTCATTGCTTTTCTCCCAAGAAGCAAGCGTCTTTTAATTTCGTGGCTGCTGCCACCATCTGCAGTGATCATGGAGCCCAAGAAAGTAAAATCTCTCACTGCCTCCAGTTCTTCCCCTTCTATTTGCCAGGAGGTGATGGGATCAGTGGCCATGATCTTCATTTTTTTGATGTTGAGCTTCAGACCATATTTTGCGCTCTCCTCTTTCACCCTCAATAAAAGGTTCTTTAATTCCTCCTCATTTTTCGCCATCAAAGTTGTGTCATCTGCATATCTGAGGTTGTTGATATTTCTTCCGGCAATCTTAATTCCGGCTAGGGATTCATCCAGCCCAGCCTTTCGCATGATGAATTCTGCATATAAGTTAAATAAGCAGGGAGACAATATACAGCCTTGCCATACTCCTTTCCCAATTTTGAACCAATCAGTTGTTCCATATCCAGTTCTAACTGTAGCTTCTTGTCCCACACAGAGATTTCTCAGGAGACAGATGAGGTGATCAGGCACTCCCATTTCTTTAAGAACTTGCCATAGTTTGCTGTGGTCGACACAGTCAAAGGCTTTTGCATAGTCAATGAAGCAGAAGTAGATGTCTTTCTGGAACTCTCTAGCTTTCTCCATAATCCAGCGCATGTTTGCAATTTGGTCTCTGGTTCCTCTGCCTCTTCTAAATCCAGCTTGCACTTCTGGGCATTCTCGGTCCACATACTGCTTGAGCCTTCCTTGTAGAATTTTAAGCATAACCTTGCTAGCGTGTGAAATGAGTGCAATTGTGCGGTAGTTGGAGCATTCTTTGGCACTGCCCTTCTTTGGGATTGGGATGTAGACTGATCTTCTCCAATCCTCTGGCCACTGCTGAGTTTTCCAAATTTGCTGGCATAATGAGTGTAGCACCTTAACAGCATCATCTTTTAAAATTTTAAACAGTTCAGCTGGAATACCATCACTTCCACTGGCCTTGTTATTTGCAGTGCTTTCTAAGGCCCATTTGACTTCACTCTCTAGGATGTCTGGCTCAAGGTCAGCAACCACACTACCTGGGGTGTACAGTACAATACCAAAATTATAAAAAGAAGAAATATGCACATACTGTCTAAAAATAAATAAATTCATAAATCAAACAATCATTTCATTTTTTAAAAAGATCTATATTCCTATGTAAATTTAACATGCCCTTAATTATTTAAAAAATCAGCTTAGTTAACTTGGTCTTGTTTGATTATACGTGTTGCAATGTAAAAAATAAAATAAAATCTATCAATACAAACCTTCTTTCCTAGCCTTTGTCTAAAAGACACAACACAACATAGAATAGCACTTAATTTCCCATGATATTACAGCTGAGGGCTCTGAGTCTTTGAAACACTGTGCTATTAAAATCTTAGTTGTCAATATCAAGTGGAACACCACCTTGGTCATAGAGTCCCCACATTCCAACTAATAACTAAATATTGTCCAAGATCTGATCCCAAAGTGTTTGTACTTTAGAACATATCTACCATAAAATAAAAAGCAGAGCCTAACAAAATATGACATTAATTGAATGAAATCAGTTAGCTTTTACTCCTTTTAAGGTAAATAGCTGGGGGGGGGGGCAGCTGGACCTCGGCGGACAAGGAGAGGTTTAGTCCTTTCCCTCCATGCTGTGATCCTAATGAAAATTCCCATCTTCCTGACCCTGGGAGAGAAATGGTCTTTGATACCAACTGGAGCTTTCTCTCTGAGCCAATTAGCAGCTTCATGATGGGGATATTTTCACTGGTATTGCAGAGGGTGAGAGTGTTAACACTTGCCCCACCCATTATGGGTGTTCCTTCCTATCTTATGGTGTCTGTTTACATTTTTTAAAGTGTAAGTTAATTACTTTTATGCAATTAATTTTACATTTAGTCTGGTCCATATACGGTTGTAATGCTAGCAAAATGTCTGTCAATGTGACAGGTGATATGGGTACACTGTGGAGGAAGGGAATGTGCACTGCAAGGGTGAAGATTGCAATCTGGTGAGGGAGAACATGACTACTGCGGATACATCACAATTTTGTTTCTAGGTTGCCACCATACTGCCAGTATTTTGTTGGAGTGACTCAAGCACATACTGGAAATGTAGGTTTGTTCTTGTAAAGTGGATTAAAGTGTTCTGGTGGTTTGGCACAACAAATTTGCTTTTAAAAAAGGATTTTTGTTGCAGTTAGGAAAGTGATGGGCAAATGCCCTGAAAAGTGTGGGATGAACAAATTATTAACCAGAAGGCATGTTACCACTGCATAAGCAAATCAGGGTGAATTCAGGACGAATACTCACTGCCATACAAACAAATCAGAACAAATGTTCACTAAAGGCCTGATATAGTGTCATGAACTGGCAGGACAATGGGGAGGAGGAAGATGATCCCAGCAAAGGCTGTAGCTGGGATTGGGACACACTGGAGCAAGCAGAGGATAAGGAAGGAAGTATTCACAGGATGATGGAGGATGGTGAGGGGACAGGAGTCAATGCACAGAAACCAGAGCAGATCCATCACCAGAGCCAGAGAAGCTTCTATCTCCACAAATACCACTGCTTCTGGGAGTGGCTCTCCAGGAGGCTGAGGAAAGCAAGGGCCCACAGCCCAGCCCAGATGGGTCTCATTAGTTCTGGGAGGTGGTGTGTGATTCCTCAGCTAGAGTAGACTTTGAACAGGTGAGGTTCACATGTCTCATCAAGCTTGGATGTTGCAATCAGCATGCAGAGCTGAGATGATGTGTCTTCTGAACTGCCCATGTTGATGAAACTTGGTTTGGATGCTCCTGAACCTCCATGAGACTGTGCTTCAGGTTTGACTCTGGACTATCTCCTGACTTCTGGACTTGGCTTACTTGGACTGACTCTGGACTGTGTTTCCTGACCCTTCGACTATGGACTCTGCTGGTGTGGACTGACCCTTGGACTTTGAACTTTGGATTTGGCGTACTGACTTGCTGCCAAGTAGGCCAGGGTTCAGGATATATAGTCTAATATGCACATAAGCATTGTGCAAGCAAATCAGAATGAATGATTGAACTATATATTTTGTCTTGCCTCTCTTTCTCATATACCCTTCGAGATATTATCACCAAACCTTGCTTGAGGGTTCCTGAGGGGGTGGTGGTGAGTGCTCTTTGGACACTGATCAACATTTTGAATCAAGATGGCAGACTGAAACATGACCTTTTCATGACTTTGCCCTTTTTTGGCATCTGTTTAGTCACCTCTCAATATATCATTGCCAAACTTGCTCAAGAGTTCTGAAGGTGGGGGCAGCAGTCTTCATTGAGGTTTGAATGCCAGGCACCATTTTGAATCAAGATGGCAAACCAAATCATGACTTTGGATTGATTCCACCTGATTTTTGGCCTGATGGATGTAAACTCACAAATTGTATTATCCATTTAAAAGTCATAATATTTTTTAGTTTCTAAAAATACCCAGGCAGCACTGGACACTCTCCACCACTGTTTAATAAAGAAGTCACCCGGAAGAGCCCTATGTTTACATGGCTTACATTTTGTCACAGAAGTGAGAGGAAGCCATTGAAAAAGTGCATTCAAAGACACAATTGAAGCTGATCCCCAATCTTCTTTCTGACCTGGTTAGTTACCATTAATCAACCCTACTTCTGTTTGCACAACATCATCTTTCTATCCTTTAATAGCTCCATACCAGTGTCTGCTTCTCAGTCATTCTAGGACCAGTTTAGCCTCCAGTTGTTGTTGGACTACAACTCCCTATCTTCCCTGGTGAGTAGCCATGCTGGTGGGGCTGAGAAAAGGTGGAGTCCAACAACACTTGATGGGCCAGAGGTTCCCCATCTCTGCTCTGGCTGCATGCTTGATTTTAGAGATCCTACTTTTTTCAGCGCATAGGTTACAGTTCTGAGAACTGAATCTGTCCAGTCTCTGAGTGTTTCACTGTGTTTATGAAAACAACTAGCATTAGGTGTCATGAAGTAGTGATTCTGTGAGCAACTACTGCTGAGTGGGATCCCTCAGGCAGGTGGTGGCCAGGAGAAGGAGGAGAACATGCTGTGTTTTAGACTTGCTGTTTGATGTTCTGTAGCTGGTGAGTGGCACTGTGGGTTAAGCCACAGAGCCTAGGATTTGCCGATCAGGAGGTCGGCAGTTCGAATCCCCGCGACGGGGTGAGCTCCCGTTACTTGGTCCCTGCTCCTGCCAACCTAGCAGTTCGAAAGCACGTCAAAATGCAAGTAGATAAATAGGTACCACTCTGGTGGGAAGGTAAACGGCATTTCCATGCACTGCTCTGGTTCGCCAGAAGCGGCTTAGTCATGCTGGCCACATGACCCGGAAGCTGTACGCCGGCTCCCTCGACCAGTAAAGCAAGATGAGTGCCGCAACCCCAGAGTCGGCCACGACTGGACCTAATGATCAGTGGTCCCTTTACCTTTACCTTTTAGCTGGTGCCAGAGAAGAAGGCAATAAAGCCTAGTAACCCATTCAGTGTCTGTGTGTGATTGATTAGCAGTCTGGAGGGAGGAATCGAGGAGGCAACTCCCTCCATGACATTAGGGACTGAAACAGGAATGATTCCATAACCTGGCAGTGGTAAGGGGAAAAGCCAGCAGCAGCAGCAGCAACAACACTCAAGCTTGCTGACAAAATTATGGTAATAAGAAAAAGTACATAGACTCCATGGATATGTTGCTAAACGAAGCCGTTATTGCCCTTCAGTCACATTTCTAGACCTTATTGAAGAACAAGTGATACATGGTTAACATTTAGATCAATAAACAATTATTGTTCTCCGTGAGCTGCTATAAGGGGATTGTGAGAGTTTGCAGGTAAGTTACTGGCGGCTGTCAAGCTAACAACTGCTATGCATTCTCTGTATATTATTTGATTTTTATTTTGCGGAGCCTTCAGTGGGAAGCCCCGTTCCTTGCCTCATAGTGTGAGACTCACATAATGGAGCCAGCAGGCTCCCCTCCTTGCCTTCAATAGAGTGTGAGGCACCAACTGAGTTTCTGAATGCTTCCCATCCCAGAGTCCCCGTTAGCTATTATTCATCTGGGGGGAAATCGCTTGAGCAACTTGCAAAGATTTTCTTTTGAAAATCATTTAAGAATATCAACAGGATCTGGTCTCTTGAAGCTATGTAAGCCACAAGGTTACAGAGGAAGTAGGTTTATAACAACGGAGATCTACGTTTGTAGAAACAAAATACCTAATTACCATCCTGTGCAAAACCATTCAGTTTTCCCCACCCAATTTAAGTCTCCATGCCGTGCTCCCGTTCCTCTTATACACACAGGGAGTGGCGTCTTTTGTACTGTACCCCCTTATAACAACATCTTTATTCACAAGTTTGGGACTTTTCTAACGGATTTTGTATTGATCAGCAGGGCATGTCAACTCATGTGTAAGACCTTTGTGGTTCTTTCTTCCCAGTTTCCTAACGAAGCTATTCTGAGAAGTTTGTTCAGCTCACCTGGCTTGTTACTGTGCTTACAGTGCTTCATTTCATCAATTGTATCACAAACGAAGCTAAGAGGCACAAGCAAAGCTGGATCTATAAAGTAGATCATATTTTTTTGTGGGGGGGGGGGATGACCTCGGGTTGCTTTACTCACATCTGCTCCTGCTGCGTATGGGTACAGTACTTCTATTTTGAATCACCGCCATAGAATTCGCCAGGAAATGAACACAAAATCAGGTGCTCATGTTGCAAACACAATTACCTGTCTGTTCCAAGTAACTGTTTTGTCTGGGGCAGATGTTCTTTTCACTAAAACTGTGCTAAAGCTCAAGTGTTAATTATCAGATGCATTGCTTCAAAGAGTAACAACAGGATGTTGCAATTTGATAGCAACTTAATCTTAAGAAACATAACCCAGTTCACACGTATGGATGAGATGCAACATTATCTCAAATATTCAGGTTAACATGTCTATTTCAAATGGAGACAGTCTATTTATGGGGGAAATTTTAAATTAAAATATGTATTTCTGTTTTCATATTTATTTTTTTCTGTACACATTTTTAAACCAAGGAGTCAGAAGTATCCCTTAGTCTGGGAGAGAGATCAGTGACTAGCAAACAGACCACATTCGTCTGAAGGAGAGCAGGATCCATTGGCAGGATATATGTTTTCCTCTTCCAGCGTTATGAAACACATCCTATGGGCATTTCTCAGAGAAGTGGCTTAATTACGGTAGCAGCGAAATAAATTTGTAATTTGGGTGACTACATATATATTAATGTGTCATAATCGGCATCAGGACTGGTCCAGATACATTTTGCTACATGACGTGAAGGACAAAAATCCATCTTTTTCACTGGAGACTATGGAAATGCCTTTTACCCATAGTTGTCAATGTTTTCCCTTTTTAAATGGAAATTCCCATATTACGAATAGGATTCCTTGCAGGAAGAGGGAAAAGTTGACGGCTATGCTTTTACCAGCTGTGGCTGGTATTCCTACTATGGGTCTTCTTGGGCAGAGATAGCTTGATCACAATCACAAATGTCCCTAGGCAAATCACTGTGGGTTGCATAGCTCATATCCACCAAGCACTTGAATTTCAGGTGGTTGGACTAGATGACCCTCGGGATCATTTCCAACTCCACAATTCTTTGTACAGTATTGTGGGCCCAACTCTGTGGAATTTCCTTCCAGATGAGACCAGGCAGCCTTTCTCTCTGTTAAACCTCCATTGCCTGGTCAAGAACATTTTACAGTGGTACCTTGAGTTACAAATGCCTCAGGTTACAAATGCTTCAGGTTACAAACTGCTAACCTGGAAGAGTTACCTCGAGTTGAGAACTTTGCCCCAGGATGAGAACAGAAATCGTGTGCCGGCGGCGCAGCGGCAGCAAGAGGCCCCCTTAGCGAAAGCACACCTCTAGTTAAGAACAGTTTCAGGTTAAGAATGGACCTCCGGAATGAATTAAGTTTGTAACTAGAGGTACCACTGTATTCCATCAGGCATTTTAAGCTTTTTTGATGTTATGCTAATTTTTAACTGATTTATCTCTTTATTTTCACTTTTGTACCCTTATTAGATGCTGCTTAGAGATTATGCGGTGGCTTCAACTAAATCAGGCTTCCTCAGCCTCGGCCCTCCAGATGTTTTGAGACTACAATTCCCATCATCCATGACCACTGGTCCTGCTAGCTACGGATCATGGGAGTTGTAGGCCAAAAACATCTGGAGGGCCAGGGTTGAGGAAGCCTGAACTAAATAGTTGCACTAGCAGGAGCCAGTGCAAGGAGTCTTGCTAGCACAACAGGTTACTCTTCCCTGTGTGTGTGTGTGTGTGTGTGTCCCAAAATTAGGTCGGCATAGGGGATGGACGGGCGGTTGTGTGAACGCCAGAGCAGCATACAAGGGTAGGAGAGGGACGAATGCTCCATCTGGCAAGCAGAAATGCTTGCACTGATAGACTGATCACCGTAGCGCATTGTTGAATGTAAGTTGTAGAAACAAATAAATACCATATCTTTATTCCCCCTCACATTCCAAGGGAAAAATTTCCCAGACAGGAAGCTGACTCTTGTGCTGGGGTGGCATTTTTACATCTGAGGGCAGTAGGATGGTTTAGGTCAGGCATGGCCAAACTTGGCCCTCCAGCTGTTTTGGGACTACAAATCCCATCATCCCTGACCACTGGTCCTGTTAGCTAGGGATGATGGGAGTTGTAGTTCCAAAACAGCTCGAGGGCCAAGTTTGGCCATGCCTGGTTTAGGTGGTGCAGGGCAGGCCACATACCACAATGCCCAGACACGGACTGAGGAGAAGGGCGCCATCTTGTCCTTCACATCAGGCAGCAAAATGTATCGGACAGTTTTTCTCTGCTTGCTGCATTCCTGCTCCAACTTCCAGGATAACTTTGTGGACCCTGAGCTGGCAAATAGTCCTCTAGGTCAGGATTTAAGTGCAGGCACTCAGTCTGGCCTGACTGATGTGGGGCCTGTCAACCCAGAAAGGTATCACATCATATTTTCTTGCTCCAATACTTCCAGATCACTCCTACACAGATTAATTCCTCCTCCACTTGCTTGTGTTATAAGCAGGAGTAGCAGTCAACACATATGCTTGCCGATCTGACACTTTTTTTGCAAGGGATAATTCTGAGCATCTTAAGCATTTTAGGCGTGTCAAATAAAAACTGACATACCATACTACAGCTTGTTGTTGTTTTCCAACTGGAATCAGAAACTTGAAGACACTTGAATTAAATTGTAAAAAAGGAAATGGTAACATTTCAAGAAGGTAAACCCCATTTTCCCAGTGAATGGCTTTTTGAGGCGTGCTTTAATCTTTTCCCCTCTTTCAACAAGCTTGAGAAGGCATGTATTGAATACAATCCTCCCTTCGTTGGCAAGCATGGATGCAGATAACATTTCCTTATGTCTAAATAGCATTTCTTTAGTGCGGAGTCCCCCTGATTTCCATTTTCTAAAACGAAGTCTGGAGTATGGGCTTGTTTAGTCCTGTCCACTTTGGTTAGTGTTAAAGTGCAGAGCTGAAAAATATCTACACTTAAAGTATCTATATACACGTATAAGTTTGTGCGACGAAAGTGATGTGACCTTCAAAATTATGGCTTCTTTCTTGTCTATAATTTACTTTTGTCCAGCCTCCATTGTATTAGAAATTAATGCTTCAGTTGTGTGTGCATCTGATAATTCCTCCTCAGGAAAAGGATAACGATTTAAAATTACCTTACAAATGCTATATTTTTGTAGAATAGGTTCTGTGACCTTTAGTTAACATGAATTTATTTGTTGTTTTGGTAATTCTGCTGTACCCAAAAAGTTCAGGGCAGAGAATAATATGTTAAAATGTATTTATTTTAATGAAATATAATTTATAGCCCACTTTCAGGGCAGCTTAGTGCTTAAAACAACAGGGAAAGTATCAGTACACACCTAACCATGTCTCCTCAGAACTAAGTCCTATTAAATTCAATGGGGCTTACTCGCAGGTAAGCTAGGTTCACAATCTAAATCATTAAATGTCATTACTATAATTAATTAATGACTCGCTTTCTGTGAGGTATCCTGAAATGATTAATAATATAATAAAAACCAATCTAAAACACTTACCTATATTAAAACAGCATATGTATACATACATAATACAAGAGGAAAGAGGAGCATTTTTAGCAGGTGCTGAAAAGTCAATAAAAAGGTGCCTGTGATATATAATTGTATAAAGTTTCACAGTTAGGTGCCACTACACTAAAGGCCCTGTTCTGTATTTTCGGTAAATAAATACACAAAACAAAAGGGTAAACCAGCGAGTCAGAGAGAAAATCAACAGTAAAATGACCAGATAATGCCTCACAAGCACAAGGCCTTTTCTAATAAAGCAATCATTTTTGACAATGCATCTAAAACTAGAAGTGTTTTCTGCTGTTTCTTTGTTTCTGTTCTGTATTTCTGTGGTTCTCTATTCAGGGTTAAAGATGGGTTAACATGCAAATGAAAGTGATGGATAGTTGACAAAGGACCCTGTGTGAGGGGCAGGGATGGGAGACTGGGAGAAGAAAGGGAAGCTCCCAGGTGAGAGCTGACAGGATTCACCTTTCATTGTATGGGACAAGTTAAGTTTTTTCTGCGAAATAGAACTTTTGTATTATTTTCTCTTTCTTTTTCTATGCTTTTGTTTAGATTAGTTGATTTTTTAATGGCGCTATGCAGCTAGATTTTCCTGTTGATTCAGCCAGTGATAATACATTGGCATTATTTTGTTGTCACACTTACGGGAAACACTGTAAGTGTTTCCATACATTGGGGCTGCTGATGGCCATGTGACGTAGAGGAAGAGCCTTGAGTACGACACCTCCTGAGTTCTGGAACAGGAGGTTTACTAGGACTGTGGGCTGGACATGACTGAGTCCCGAGGAAAACTGGGCATATTGAGAGGGAATCAAGCCTTGGATGAGTTGGGCACAACCATGGATTGCCACAGGTTGGGTTGGATGGCCCAGAGTGATCCTTGGCTGTCAGGGGTGGGGCATCAAGGAGAAGCAGGTGTGAAAACCCTACCTCAAAATGGCAAGACCTACCCTGACTGCTGGCTACTGAAAACTACCTTAATTGCCTGCTGTTGGCTGGGAGGAGGGAGGAAGGAGATGCAATTAGTCCCATACCTCCAAACTAATTTGGGACTAGCTACAAGATAGGATGGTCCCTGGGTTGGTTCAGGGCAGGTCAGCCTGATTGGGGACCAAGGAAGAGGGCCATAGGCTTGTGCAAAGCCCTAGAAATCACTGCCAGGACCCTTTTGGTCTAGCCTGAGGACCGTAAACTCTCCGAAAGACCAAGGATCGAAAGCTTCACACAGAGATCTTTTGTAGGGTAGTCTATAGAATGCACAGCTTCACCTTGAAAGGCTGGCCAGCTTTTTGCTTCATATTTCTTTAGGGCTCACTGGGAACTGAAACGACTTTAAGCCAATACTTTGAGGACATACCTGAAACGTCATAGATCCAAAGGCTGGTAAACTTCTTTCCTTGGCACTGCTTCAAAAATGCTGGGTTATTTGTGCCTAGATCATCTGTTTTTTTGACAAGCATTTGTACCTGGCTGAAACAGCAATTTTAAGTGCCAAAAAACCAAACTAAACCAAAAACAATGAAGGGCAAAATCCAGCTAAGTCATACTCAGGGTTAGTTAACCCATTGAAATGAAAGGGCTTTAAGTTATTCAATTCCATTGATTTCAATGATGGATAATTCTGACTATCACTCAACATAGATAAAATACTACTCAGTCACAGTTTGAACTACTAGCTTTAGATACATTCCCTGCTGGTATTCTCTCTTCTGGACTAAAGACATAAAGTTATTTTGGGTTAATGATCTGCAGATACCCCATAATACTTTTCAAGACATTTATTGCTTTATTGGTGACTTCCCACATGTGACTGCACAGATTAGTTTCTATTTTAGGGAACGGTAGTACATTTTGCTGTGAGGATGAAGTGGGGACTGGACTAATCACATTATTTTAATTCTGATGTCCATTCTGCCTCCTGGTTTGTCATATGGGCTCATTTCAATTTACAGAAATGCAAATGAGATCCCCAATGATACTCATTTAATTGTTTGTCAGATGATGGAGCCATCATTTTGGGAAAGACAAAATATCCTTCTGACAAAAATGTCAACAATGAGATGGAGCATGAAGAAATGTCCTAGACAATGTCCATGATGAAATGTCAGTCGCAACATGCTGCATGACGAGATGCTGCCGCAATGAAATGGTGCATGGCGAAATGTCAACGCTACGAAATGTCAGCCCCAAAACATTGCCATGACGAAACTTGTAGGACAAAATGACATGGTTCCATGGGATTATGACACAGCAGGACATGTCCTGCCATGCTTAATTATTTGTAATCAAATGTAAGGTTTTCTCAATCCTTTTACAGTAACACATCTGTCTGTTTGGTGCAGTGGAAATTCAAATACAAATACTTTTCTGTTTAGAGAGCAACGCATGAAGTTTTCATGCTTAATATTTCCCATTAAACAGGGTTCACTGAAGCAGCTGCTCCTGGCAGCTCTGAGACAATAGCCTAGTTAGATTACTATCTATCCTTTTATTCAGTTGAAATACCATGTCCTTTACAAAATCTGTCATGAGTTACTGGGAGAATGATAGTTACCTGGAAATGTAGCCGTCTCTGCAGTTTTCAATTACACTGCAACAAATAAAAGTATTAGCTTAAAATACTTAAAGATACTTGTGACGATACCAGGGAAAGGGGGCTTTAACATTTTAAAAATATGTCTATCAAGAAAAGCAGTTTTCAAAAAGTTCTGTGTACCTGTCACAGTCTCTCCATTTTTGCAATAAGCATGGCATCCCTCTGGACATGTCATTCAGGTTCAGAGGGCAATAATATATGGTGAAAGCATGATCAGGATTCTGCGTCCCTTCCTGCAATAACAAGTCCTGCAGGTTTTTCAGATGTTCCATTATATCACATCTTAGAAGTGGTCTCCCCCACCCCCAAAGGGCCAATGACAAGTGGATGTGAGAGTTTCTCTCTCCTGTGATCTGGCCTTACATCTGCTGCCTCCATCGCTGAGCAGGCTAACTCTTTATCCTTTGCTAAGCAAGATTAGCCCCTGATAAGATGTAATAAGCAGACAATCAAGAGTCTGATTGAAATTCTTTTGCCCTTTTGTATTGTTTAATCTCTGATTGATTGAACGATTCACAAGCAAGGTCCACGTCTGTCTTTGCTTTTGGTTTATCTTCTTGACAACAGAGGCTCAACTGTAACTGGATCTCTTGACCAGTTTCACGATTTGAAATTTGTGTGTCCTTGATTCCCATAATAATGAGGTGGCAGCCTACAAACAATGTTTACTTTCTGTAAAGACAGATACACACTTTCCTCATTATAAGACTATTTTCAAAGCCAAGGATATTGAATGTTCTAACAGTAATGTCAGCTCTCATGATTTAATCATGAGGCACATGAGGATTTTTTTTTGTTTAAATTTGATGTTCTCATGATCTCAATATTTTTCATGCAAATCTTGTTATTTCTGCATCCTTTCACACTCAAGCTTAAATTGCTTGTCAATTGCATTGCTCTTCTGGAGAGCAGCCGCTTCTGAGATTTGGCAATATGATTTTATACATCTATTTATAGCCATTACTTCTGCATTCTATCTCTTGACAGTGACGACATTGTATTTTATCCAAAATCTCCTTGCTGAATGAGTTGACTTAAAAACATTTAATATATGAGTGGTGATGGCAAGGGGCTCTAAAACCATTTAATTTTCAGTATTCAAATTATGCTGATAGATCATCTGCTTGCATTGGGACCGAGGAAAGCAAAAGGACAACACATTAACAAAAGGCAGATGCAATGAATGGGAAGTCAACTGTGATGACTCAAAATATGGCTTTTGAAAATGTAGAACAACCTCATTAATCATTAATACATCTCAAAGCATCAGTACAATATTGCTGAAGTTTAAATTATCAGCCATTGCACTGGGTGCTTCTCTCCAAATTTGGAAAGTTGTTTTTTTTCCATCTCTGGAGTGCTAATTTGTAAGTTTATAAAATTCTGTTGTTAGATTAATTTGTATAATGCAAGCATCAGTGAGAAGAAGGTCTTAGGCTTGTATTTACATTGGCTATAACTGAAAACATTTCATGTATAACTTCATGGACCATTTGGATTGTGGTCGTTAGCCTCAGTATGATGCTCCTTTCCATATATATTTCTGAATTATGTTTTATATTCATATCCTGACATGAGGTTTTTTTCAGTTGATAAGGAATGGCAACGAGCACAAAAACTGTAAAATAAAACTGATGCATAGCTGGACCATTGAAGGGACTTTGTTCTCTCTCTCTCTCTTTCTCTTTCTGTTACCAGTTGATTGGGCAGCTACGGGTGGTGGCTGTGAGTTGAAAACCCTTTCAGAACCTGTGCCCATTAAAAAAAAGAGAATGAGTTCTTCGTCAGCATCTGCTCTTGACAGCCACTTTCCTCTCAGGCTCTCCTGAGCAGCAGCCCTAAAGTCATTCTAAATTAAAGTCAAGTGGATTACCAAGGCTTTTTTTTTTTAAAGGCCAGTGCCAATCGCTGGGAGAGCTTTTCAAAGCCTAGGAGCCACCACTGAGAGGACCCTGTCTCTCATGCCTGTTAGCCTAACTGATCTTGATGGTGGGCAGACAAGCAGGGCCCCTGAAGCTGATCTTAAGGCATGGGCAGAGTGATGTGCTTCTTCAGAATTATGGGAAAAGTCCTCTTTTGGCAATTTACCATTTCATGTCACACTTAACCACCAATACATTATAGTAGGGAAGCCTGAGCTCACTATGAGAGTGCATCAATTCTTTATAGTACAAAGAAGTCATGGAATATTGTCACCAGGCAGGGCCATATAATAGCAGGTAGGCACTGGTGAAATAATAATGATGGTAGGCCCTGTAACAGGCAGTTATCTTTACATTACAGGAATACGTTGAACTTGGGCTGAACTAAGATTCAAATTTCTCTTGCTGCCTTTAATGTAGTGCTGAAAGCTTTCTAGCAAGTAGCTTGAAGGTGGCTCTGAAGTGATGGTAAATGGTCTAGCAGCTAGAGACTATTAAGTACAAGCTGCTTGAAAAGGGAAAAGTTGTGGACACTCATGAGACAAAAACTAGGGAGAGAAAAGGGGACAAGAATGTGGAGCTATGCATTTCATTAAGTCTCAAAGAACATCTCAGCTTCTTAGCAAGCGAAGCAGCTAAGCTCCCAACATACACAATCAGCCCCCCCCAAGCCCCTCCCCGCAGTTTAGGTGCATAGTTTATAAGACTAGCCATTTTGTTTTGGCAGCTAAAGAAGAAAATCCCACAAGTTCCTCCTCCCCAGCAGTAAAAATACAACAGTCATAAATTAAAATAATTAACAATGCGCTGCCCTTCCATGACACTGCAAATCTGCTGCCTGAGGTTGCTGCCTCATTCTGTCCCATGGGGTAGCTGATCGTGCTTCTCAGATCTATTTTATATTTTGCTTCTTCAGATTCTAGATTTTCTCTGTGTTAGGAAAATTAACGTGCTACATTCTTGTAAGATTTCAGCCAACTAAGAGCCGATTCCCACTTCTATCTGCTTAAATGGGAAAAACAAGAATGCATAAATTTTGCCCACAGACTATTTTGCAATCTTCATGATCAATTCATATTGGGGGAGGCAAATCATAGGGCTAAAGCTTTTTTTTTAAAAAAAGGAAAATTAATACTTTCAGTACCAGTCCATATATTTAGTCTCACCCCTGCTAAAAACACAGAAAATGGATACAATAATGCCATTTCTCTCATATATTTTTTTGTAAAGTGATGTTAGCTTCAAATCATCTAGAGATTATGGATCTCATCTGTGGGAGGTGGGGGTGGAGAAGAAATTTGATTCAGGCAAGCCTAGTTACTTTTCATTTTCCAAAGCAACATGTGAACTAAAACACAGCAATCCTTTGCAATTCACACTTCTCCAGATTTTGTAGTGCAGTTCTCCAGCCAAGGAATGTGTAGAAAAATGCAAAGTGTGCATAAAAGGGCATATACTTTTAAAAAAAGGGAAATAGAAAAACCAAAATTGACAGATTTCCACTCACTTGTTAGAGGTGGGAAAAAACCATAAAGTGTAATTCACTTTGCTTCTACTTTTCCCTGCCTTCCTTGTAATGTATGAACTGCCCTTTAGTTTTCTACACATCTACAGAATGTTCTCTCGCTCCAGGGTGATTGCTCAAATTGGACCCATCTTTGCCTCCAGTGTAATGTTGGGATGGCAGGCAAGTATCTTAGGATAAATGCCCAAAAATGTATTTAGATACCATTCGGACCCATCAGTGCAGAAAGAATGAAGATGCTGCTGCAGAGGGGAGCCATTTAATAAAAAATAAATTTCAGAGAAAAGTTCCATCGGTTTTATTATGAAAGGCCTGGGTTCAATCCCTCCTGTAGAAATAGCCAAGAAATCCAAGAAATATCAAGATGACATTTAAAATTCTATGGCACTAACTATCTGATCCCCCAAGTGTTCTGCCAGCACAAGTTCCAAGCATTTTAATGGGACTTGTGCTAGCAAAGAGCTTTCATAATTGAACTGTCTACTAGATTTATATTACTACATTATGCCAGTGTTTCTTTGCATCCCACTTCCAAGAGGACTATAGCCACCCACAGACGTCTAAAAGAAAATTAGTAGAGCATAATCTTGCTATCACATTACGATGTGCCTGAGCATGATTCACTTAGCTCCTCATAAGCAAAAGTGTTTTAGTTTCGTGCCGTGAATTGTCCTACGAAGCCTAGATTGGTGTTAGAACTCAAACAACTACTTCATTTTTTAAGCCAAACAATAAATGATATCCAATGGAGATCTGTGTCAGATATCAGTGGTTTTAAAAACTGAGGAATTTTAAATAATTGTAACCACCTCTGATTTGGTTTGCACAGCCCTAGTGTGTAAATTTCACACTGATGTTCTTCACTGCAATTAGAAGCTCCAGTGTACACCAACCCTATAAACGTAAATTTATACATGTAGATCAAGGGTTGTCAATGTGACTCCTGTGGCACCCTTGATATTTCCCATGAAACCTCTGCACCCTCCTCTACCCTACTCAATGATCCCATGGTCATGAGGTGGTGAGAGCGGTTACCTTATTTTCCCTTGAAAGGTGCATAGAGCTGAAGGAGGAAGTTGGAAGAGTGGTGCAATTTCCCACTTCCTCTTTCATCTCTATGTGCTTTTCAAAGGTCAGGTCAATTCTTCTGGGTCCAACTTTTAACCAGATCCCTTTAGAAAAGTGAAATGTGTGCCTTTTCTTTTTATGTCTTGGGTTGGGGGCAAGGGGCTTACACTGTGCACAAAACAAGTTGCCTGACGTGCAACCGTTCTGATCGGCATTGTGCAATGCACCTCATCAGGCAACTTGCTTTGTGCACATGATAAAGTAAAGCAGGTTAGGCTTTTCCATTTGTAATTTACTGCACAGTCATTTACTGCAAACACACTTAGTTAAGCACTATAAAACTGCATGGAGAAAATTACTGGGACAATCAAATGTGAATATTTGACAAATTCCTTATGTTAACCATCAAAGAGGCTGTTTATGTACTATAAAGTTTTAGTGCTCACATGTTTCCTTAGTGCATTTTTATTCCTACTAAGATTCTCCTGTG
Source organism: Podarcis liolepis (assembly GCF_965112155.1). NCBI lineage: Eukaryota > Metazoa > Chordata > Lepidosauria > Squamata > Lacertidae > Podarcis > Podarcis liolepis. The sequence goes on from NC_139558.1 coordinate 63,070,399, forward strand.
GCATTTTAAATCAATGCTTGTGTTTGGTGGAATCCATTATCTGCTGATAGATTCTCTTTCCAAGTTGAAGATTATATTTTAAAACATATGTGGTTCCAGAATTCCGACTATGCTTGAGATGGAATGTGTTTGGGTGAATATTTGTTTATGAATCTCTTGACATTTTCAAGTAGTTGCCAAACCCATTTAGATCTTTGCTGAAGCAAACTACCCTCGATACACTTTGCAGTCCTTCAGATCTTTTAGAGGACGGTTTGATGTGTTATCAAAGAAAGAAACAATGTGTCAAAGCTCAGAATACCAAAGTGTATTGATGTTTCTGTGTTTTTAAAATGCACATTTGGGGGCCGTGTCATTTGATTTATTATTTCAACATCCCATCAGACTTGAAAGCAAATTATGCTTATTAAACTGAGCTGGAATCCAATTGCTTCATTGAATAAATGAAAATTTGTGTCAAAAATGATCTCCACATTTCTTTCTCTCTGTAGCACAGCACTGCTGTGTAATGTGAATGTAGTGTGTGTGCTTATATGGGATTCAAGAATACACAATTAAGAATAACTGGCTCTTAAGATTACCGGAATTATGTGAACCTGAATCCCTGAGGCTCCATTTCATGTCTATCTGGGGGGGGGGGGGGACTAAGAAAGTAGAGGAATCACCAAGAAACGGGGGGTCCTTCTCTGTCTGCCCCTTCTGTGAGATGTTGAGGACAGGGGCATCAAACAGAGAACAGGCCATTTCTGTGATAGTCCCCCATTTATGGAATGTTCTCCTGAAGGAAACTTGCCTACCTTCAACTTTGCCATCTTTTCAGCATTGGGCAAATACGTTTTGGTTTTCTCAAGTATTGGAACAAGTGTAAGGCTCTGGCTTTTAGTGGTATTCATAGAATCATAGAATCATAGAGTTGGAATAGACCACAAGGGCCATCGAGTCCAACCCCCTGCCAAGCAGGAAACACCATCAGAGCACTCCTGACATATGGTTGTCAAGCCTCTGCTTAAAGACCTCCAAAGAAGGAGACTCCACCACACTCCTTGGCAGCATATTCCACTGTCAAACAGCTCTTACTGTCAGGAAGTTCTTCCTAATGTTTAGGTGGAATCTTCTTTCTTGTAGTTTGGATCCATTGCTCCATGTCCGCTTCTCTGGAGCAGCAGAAAACAACCTTTCTCCCTCCTCTATGTGATATCCTTTTATATATTTGAACATGACTATCATATCACCCCTTAACCTCCTCTTCTCCAGGCTAAACATGCCCAGCTCCCTTAGCTGTTCCTCATAAGGCATCGTTTCCAGGCCTTTGACCATTTTGGTTGCCCTCCTCTGGACATGTTCCAGTTTGTCAGTGTCCTTCTTGAACTGTGGTGCCCAGAACTGGACACAGTACTCCAGGTGAGGTCTGACCAGAGCAGAATACAGTGGCACTATTACTTCCCTTGATCTAGATGCTATACTCCTATTGATGCAGCCCAGAATTGTATTGGCTTTTTTAGCTGCCGCATCACACTGTTGGCTCATGTCAAGTTTGTGGTCAACCAAGACTCCTAGATCCTTTTCACATGTACTGCTCTCAAGCCAGGTGTCACACATCTTGTATTTGTGCCTCTCATTTTTTTTTGCCTAAGTGCAATACTTTACATTTCTCCCTGTTAAAGTTCATCTTGTTTGTTTTGGCCCAGTTCTCTAATCTGAGGTCGTTTTGAAGTGTGATCCTGTCCTCTGGGGTGTTAGCCACCCCTCCCAGTTTGGTGTCATCTGCAAATTTGATCAGGATGCCCTTGAGTCCATCATCCAAGTCGTCGATAAAGATGTTGAATAAGACCGGGCCCAAGACAGAACCCTGTGGCACCCCACTAGTCACTCTTCTCCAGGATGAAGAGGAACCATTGATGAGCACTCTTTGGGTTTGGTCAGTCAGCCAGTTACAAATCCACTGAGTGGTAGCATAGTCAAGACCACATTTTACCAGCTTCTTTACAAGAATATAATGGGGCACCTTGTCAAAGGCTTTGTTGAAATCAGGTAGGCTACATCCACTGCGTTCCCTTCATCTACCAGGCTTGTAATTCTGTCAAAAAACGAGATCAGGTTAGTCTGACATGACTTATTTTTCAGAAATCCCTGCTGACTATTGGTGATCACAGCATTCCTTTCTAGGTGCTCACAGACTGTTTGCTTAATGATCTGCTCCAGAATCTTCCCTGGTATTGATGTCAGATTGACTGGGCGATAATTATTTGGGTCCTCTCTTTCCCCCTTTTTGAAAATAGGGACAACATTTGCCCTCCTCTAGTCTGCCGGGACTTCGCCTGTTTTCCAGGAATTCTCAAAGATGACTGCCAGTGGTTTTGAGATCACATCTGCCAGTTCTTTTAATACTCTTGGATGCAGTTCATCTGGCCCTGGAGACTTGAATACATCTAAACTAGCCAAGTATTCTTGTACTTAGTTATTCTGGGCTGTGTTTCCTCTGCTGAATCATTTGCTCCAAATTCTTCAGGTCGGGCATTGTTTTCTTTATCGGAGAAGACTGAGGCAAATAAGGCATTGAGGAGTTCAGCCCTTTCTGTGTCCCCTGTTTGCATTTCACCATCTTCTCCTCTGAGTGACCCCACTGTTTCTTTGTTCTTCCTTTTGCTACGGACATACCCATAAAAGCCTTTTTTGTTGCTTTTAACCTCTCTAGCAAGCCTGAGTTCATTCTGTGCTTTAGCTTTTCTGACTTTGTGTCTACATGTGCTGGCTATTTGTTTGAATTCCTCTTTGGTGGTTTCCCCCCTTTTCCATTTTTTGCACACATCCTTTTTTAATCTTAACTCAGTTAAAAGTTCTTTAGGTAGCCACGCTGGCTTCTTTAGGCACCTTCCATGTTTCCGTCTCTTTGGTATTGCCTGAAGTTGTGCTTTTACTATCTCCCTCTTAACAAACTCCCAGCCATAATGAACTCCCTTTCCTTTTAGTATTACTGTCCATGGGATCTCACCCAGCACTTCCCTAAGTTTTATGAAGTCGGCTTTCTTAAAGTCAAGAAATTGAATCCTAGTGTGCTTGGCTGCTCCTTTCCGCTGTATAGTAAACTTCAGAAGAGCATGATCACTCGCGCCTAATGATCCTTCTACTTCTACCCCACTAACCAGGTCATCAACATTGGTTAGGACCAGATCTAAAATGGCTGTTCCTCTTGTTGCTTCTCCCACTTTCTGGACAATGAAGTTGTCTGCAAGGCCAGTGAGGAATCTGTTTGACCTTATGCTCTTGGCTGAGTTTGACATCCAACAAATATCCGGGTAATTAAAGTCCCCCATTACTACTATCTCCCTTCCTTTTGCATGCTTGGCCATCTGTTCCAGGAAGGCATCATCTATGTCCTCCGTTTGGCTTGGGGATCTATAGTAAACTCCCACAATGAGGTCTCTGTTATTCTTCTCTCCCTTTATTTTGACCCAAATGCTCTCACTTTGGCTTTGAGGTTCTAAATCTTGGATCTCTTCACAGGTATACACATCCCTGATCACCACATATTTGTGGTGATCATTTTTGTGCTGGGTGAGAGAGGCTATCTTTATTAATGGATTCTGTGGATTATGAAGCTATTGTTGCTGAAGGGCAAGCAGGATTTAGACAAGGCAGATCCACTACAGACCTTTGCTTTGTACTAGCCCATTTTATAGAAAAATGGGGAAAGCGTCTCAAAGCACCAAAATTCTGACACGCTTTTTCCATACAAAAGGTGGCAATCGCATACCATCAGCACTCAAAGTGTTTCAAGCTAAACCCCTAGCACAGTTATTATATGGGGCTTTGATGTGGACAGGCGCTTACCTTGGATCTACAGAAGCTGTTCAATCTAAGTTCCTAAGGCATTTTTTTCTGTTCCATCCTGTGTTCCAAATGCTTCATTGTGCTTGGAGGCTAATCTCCCTTCTGTTGAATTACAGACTTGGTGTAGGACATTTAATTATTGGTTTCAGCTAAATTTAAACCCCACAGGTCTACTACCTTTAGTATCACAAAATTGTCATGAGAGCGCTTGGACTAAAATTGTCAACCAAAAGCTTTACTTTTCTGGTTTATCACCACAACAGTTATTAACACTGGGCTTCAGTAAAGCAAATAATTTAATTAGACAGTGCCTATATGATATCGAATGAAGAATAATTTGTTCATGATAAGGAAATTTTGTCCATGATATGATTATTTTCCACCTAGTCATTGTTTATATATTGGCACCTTATTTACAAAATTTAACAATTCCAAAATACAGGTGTGCTTTCACTTACGCAAGATTGAAAATACTGCCTTCAGCTGTACTTGAGGGTCGATTTCAAAAAAATTGGCTGGAAAAAGAGTTATGTCTATGTGGAGATGGCAGTATTGAATCACTTGCTCATGTGCTTCTAGCTTCCACTCTTTATAAAGATTTAAGGAGTGATGTTATTACCGCTCTACTACTATCCATACCAGGTCACTCAAACATTGGTACTGTGTCCTTTCTTCTAGCTGATCAAGATAATCAGGTGACAGCAAAAGCTGCAAAAAAATTAGCAGAGGCAATTAGAATAAGATATTTTATTTGATTATTGATGTAAACCTCCAGAATGTATTTTGTATAGTTAATTTTTTACCTTTATCTTCAGTTTACTTTATTTTATTGCAATGGCTAGTAGCTAATGCAAATAAAGATTCTTCTGATTCTGATTCTTCCTCTGGTGCCTATGACAATTTGCTAGAGGATTGTGTGTTCTGTTTGATGTAGATTGGACTAGGATGTTTCAGCTGCAGTTAGCACTCATTTAGGTTCCTGGGATTATTTAAATCTCTCTCGACTGCCCCCCTCCCATAATTTTATGGAAAGTGGTTACAGCTGTACCCAATCAGACATGACTCAAAAGTTAACTCTTTTACATCATTTGCAATCTGAAAGGAACACATAACTTTCCACACTACCTGCAGATGATTTCGTGTGATTTTCATTTTTATAGTTGCAAAGTAGAAGTGGTGTATTGTAACCTAAAACAGGAGAAGGTCATATCGGACCCTCTAGAGAGGTGTGGGAAGCCTTTGGCTCTCCATATGTGGCTGAGCTGCAAGTTCCATCAACCACAGAAAGCGTGGCCAGTGCCCCAGGATAATGGGAGTTGTAGTTCAGCAACATCTGGAGGACCTCACCTGCTTTCTAGCACAGATAGGCAAAATGTGGTTCCGGCCCATTATATGCACCCTCAGCACCTTTTGAACTTAAGAACATAAGAACAACCTGCCTGTGGGAAACCAGCAAACAGAATTTGAGCACAAGATCCCTCTCCCTTCCTTTGGTTTCCAGCAATGGGTATTCGGAAGCATTGGTACCTCCAATGGTGGAAGCAGAGCCTATGTATCAAAGGCTAGTAGCCATCAATAGCTTTCTTCATGAATTTGTCTAATCCTTTTTTAAAGGTATCCAAGTTGGTGGCCATCCATGCCTCACTGGGACTATATTGCATGAAGAAGTACTCTCTTTTCTCCATCCTGGGTCTTCCAACACTCAGCTTCATTGGAGATTCAAGATTTCTAGTGTTATGAGAGAGGGAGAAAAACTTTTCTCTAGCCACTTTCTGCTTGGCATACATAATTTTATGAACTTCTACCATGTTGCCTTTTACTTGCCTTTTCTGTAAGCTAAAAAGTCCCAAACGGTGCAACCTTTCTTCAAAGTGGAGTCTCCCCATTCCCTCGATCATGTTGGTGGCCCATTTCTGCCATTCTGTCAGAATGCCTTCTTTTCTATTCATTTTCCCTGACTTATCAAGGCTCTCCCCTTTCTCACACACTTTAGATGTAGCTTCAAAATAATTGGAAGGAGTGGCATTTCATTTGAAACAAACAAACAAACAAACAAACAAACAAACAAACAAACAAAACACTTGGTTTTATTCTCCTTGTTGAATTGTGTGGGTTTTTTGGGGGGGGGGTGAGGAGTCTGAGATGATGATGATGATTTTCTGTTTTGTTGTTTTCCACCCCAGGTTCCTTTGGGTGGAAGGGTGGAATATAAATTTAATCAATAACAATAAAAGCAAATTGGCCATGGCCCTGTGGCTCTTGGCATGCTTTACTGAGTTAAACATTTACTTTTCAGCTTCTTAAAAAATCCAATCCTACTCCCATCGGCTCTAAACACTGCTTGGAAAAAGGAGAAGTGTCTCTTGTGATTGCCATAAGGGACAGCCAATCATACTTCACAGTAGTTGATTGAGGTGGGATTGTCATGATTATCACAAGGGTTCTTCTTAACCACCAGTTTTCTACAGGAAACAGGAAATTCCTATTACCTAGTTCTCTAAGAAAGGTTGCACACCCAATATTTTTGCTGGAGCCAGACTTTTGGTCCTAAGTAAGTCTCAGACATCAAATGACCAACAGAGATAACAGCAGGTGATGGAAGGGAGCATGGCATAATGGGGGAGAGGTCTGCATCAGTAGTCATCATAAATATACTGGGACTAATCACCTTTCACTTACTTCTTCCCCCTCCACCTCTCTCTTTCTCTCTCTTTTAAAAAACAACAACTGAAATAGGATGGAAGTTTCAAAGCAACCAACTAGGATGGTGGGGGAGCTGTTTTCTCCTTTTCTAATTATCTTTAAAGCTGGGTTTGAAATGATGGGCTGTCAGTGAACCACTGGCAGGAGATCCAAGTGCTGTTGCCATGCTGGGGAAATAAAGATGGCAGGCACATATAGAACCTCTGGCAGTGCTTTGCTGAGCAGCACAACTTGATGCTCAAACAGAGCATGGCTTAGGGAGACAAATCAAGCAGGATAGTAGTGCATATCCACAAGGGAAGAATTGCATGGGGAAGCAGCCAGGGTGGTATTACGGTTTTCCAGAGGGCAGCTTGCTTTGGGTACCCAAACCTGGTAGCTCCACTGTGTGCTTCAGGCTAAAAGTGTAAATGCCACTATGGATGTCTAGTCACACTCTCAGTGTAGACATGAACACATCCAGTTTTTTTGTTTTGTTTTACACATTTGTTGTTATCCTTCCCATTGTTAGCTATTTCACAGCTGCATAGAACAGTTTGGATATGAAATGATCCCAAGGATGTTTATTTGGATATATTCCACTGTAATATTTTTCACCAAAAATAATATTAGTCTTAAAAAGACTAAATAAATATGTTTCAGACTGTGGTACTAGATATGCAGAATCCCAGAGGTAATTCATCTGCTGAGAACACCATCATCTCATGTCCCTATAGGATTCCAGCTTAGTCTCAACAATTGTCAAAACACCACCAGGAGATTCTTCATAGTAAAACTGCTTGCCAATTACCTGAATTTCAGCAAATCTCAAGATGAGATAGAAATATCTGAGTCCACATGGACCATGTTGTTGTGTTTGTTGATTATTATTCCTCCGTCTTCTTCATCAATATTACTGGAGTTCTTCAATATATGGCATAATGGGAATACAAAGTTGGTTGTTGCAAGAGATCTTACTGTGCTAAAAATAGCATCTATTTCCGGAAAAATGAAATCATAGTTTTGAAAGGGAGGAGGAGTTAATAGTAAGAAATAAGTACGCTATTTTCAACATTAAGCTAAGCAAAACGCTCTCATTTATACATTTCCACCCTGGAAAACAACATGCATCTGTGCTGAGATTTGAGACCTCAGAGGTGTTTCATTCTTGCCACCCAAACCAAAGCTCCTTCCCAGAAACAATTAGCTTGAGTTGGCCATGTGATTGGGGAGGATCAGCAAGACAGGCAGATTTGAAATGGGAGAGCCTTCTGTACTGAACCATTTCCAAGCTAAAAAGCACAATATCGGCAAAGCAGGAACAAATAAATGGAAACATCCTGAGTTACCTTTCTATTAATGTCTGTGCAGCTCCACGGAGCTGTTCAGCGTTCATAAATTATTGTTTCTGAAAGAACACATACTAGTTCTGGCTTTTATTTGTTAGGTTGTATCTTTGTTTTGTCTTCCATGCTATTATGAAGTAATATTTATCCTTCACAACCCCCAGCTTACTTCTCTCTCTTCTGACACTTTCCCCCCACTGATTATCTTCTTTCCAGTGTGTGTGGAGATCACTACCCAGTGCTCAGAATTAGCAACTCATCTCTCCTGAATGAATTCTGAAGAGGCAGTTGGGTGGGGGTGAAGGGAGGGAGGAAATGCTGCTGCTCATTGCTTTCCTTGCAATTCTCATTTGGACTACAGCTTGTAGAAAATTGAACTGAACTACCTTCAGCTTTACAGCAGCTGTGAGGTAATTGTTCTGATTGCTCAAGCCGAAAAGTATTTCTTTCTTCCTTCTAGTTTTGCAAATATGCTGAAATAATCTGATAAATGCTTATTGCCTACATTCTAAATCCTTCCTATACTTTTCTGTGTAACGTTTGTGGGATCATGATGATAGGGGGAGGGGGGAGTTCCCTGTACACTTTTATTGCACAACATGCATACCACACAGTAAGAAACACATGTAACTGTCATAGCTTTCCTCCCATTAATCCTACGAATTGTCGTTTACCCTCACAAAGCTCTAACTCCCAACACCCTTGGCAAATTATAGTTCCTTTGGGGGAAAATAGGACACAAATATTCACCCAATCCTTTTGTGGGAAAGGGAAATAAGATAAAATGAGGTAACAAGTGAAAGATTAGCTTTCTTCTTGTGCAAAGCAAAGCTGAATGAGAATGAACCCAGTTAGCTCTAGACTGGGGATCCATACTGGGGACCTGGGAATCTGTAGGGATCAGCTGCACTAAATGGTGGCTCACTCACATGGCAAATACAGCAGAATTGAAGTCACCACCTACCAACAGACTTCAAGCCTGCATATTACAGGGATTGGTTGCACGATCAGCTTTCATCTTGCAGCCAATCCACGGGTAGTGACTTCAAGCCAGTTTACTGGGATCAGCTGCAGGAATAAGTTCCCATCTAAGGATACAACCATGTTTACCTGCTTCACCTCAGACATACAAGGAGGCCAGGTGGGCTTGGGGATAACAACTCCATGGGCCATGCTTGACCCACTGCCCAACAGTTTCCCACCCCTGCTGTAAGTTATTCCAAGCCAAACACTTAAATACAAACAAAATCCTCCAGAAGCACATCCAGCTAACAGATTATGTCAAGTTTTCCTTTAGTTGGAAAGTTCTTTTTAACTTTGAACAGCACAGTTCTAGTAAGATACCTGGTAAATGGGCATTTAATTGCAACACATACAAAAGAAGACTAGTAATGGAAAATAGCAAAACAACAACAAAAACCCACTATTTTAAATCATACTATTACAATTAAAACCAGAGAAATAAATCAAATGAGACCCTGAAGGATAGTGATAAATACTTAAATACAATAATGCAACCAAATGTGAAAAATGGTAGCTTCTAAAAACAGGACTTCTTTGCACCCATTTTTTAATCCAAATCAGCTTCAAACATTGAAAATTCCACAAAAAGCTGTGTAGTATCCACTTATGACTGGGAAACCTCCCATTAACATTTAGGGCACCAAAATTGATAAAGGGAGTATGGAACATCTTTAGAATGAGAAGAGGTTAATAATATTAATTCTCTTCAATTTAGGAAGAGATAGCACAGTGTCATAATAAAGAAGTATAAGATTCTATAATTGAATTGACTTACTTTTCCATTGGATACTAGAATAGGCAAGTACTCCAGAAAATTAATACCAGAATAGTTTTAGTTTAGATAAAACCAATAGGGTGGTATGTGACTAAGTTATACTCAGAGAAGACCTATTGAAGTAAAAAAAGGTAGCCAATTGGTTCTAGTGGGCCCATTCTGTGTATGACCTGGATACAATCCATTGTACCTGAATTATATTTGAAGCTCTTTGCTACAGAATATAGTGATCATCAGAGATACTGAGTTTTTGACAAAGAGACCTGGCAAATCAATGAAAAACAGGAGATTTACTATTTGTTAATATTATGTAAATGGACTCTCACTAGAGCACCTGAATTTTATAGGCCTGTTGGAATCCTGATAGTCTTCCACACCTTTCATCTATTCACAAGGGACTATATTTGAGTTATAGATTTCCTACACACCCCTAGTGGTATAGTGAAAAGCATCATTATTAGCAGTATTGGTACTTTGCAAGTACTAAGTGGCAGGTGTGCTTGCAGGAGCCAGGCCCTGTGACCAATAGGACTTTGCAGGACTGGGGCTTTCCTAAGTTTGTTCTGAAGAGGCAAGGCGCGGCCTCACAAGAGCTGGGAAGGGTTATAAGGTCAGCTTTTCCCTTCGGCTCTTTGCCACAGCAACACGCTCCCTGCCTTGCTACGTTTGATTTCTTGCTTACTAATTCTTGAACCTCGGCTTCTTGACTCCCTGCTTCTTGATCCTCAGACCCCTGACTTCGGGCCTCCTTGCTTCCTGACCCTTGGCTTCTTGACTCCCGGCTTTCTGACCCTCAGACTCTTGGCTTCCTGACTTCTGGCTTCTGGCCCCCCGTTCCTGCTCCCACCCCGCCATCTTGCCCCCGGTCCCGACGTCCTCAGCCAGGACTTATACCACTTGTGAACCAAACCGTGAACCTAAGTATTAGTATTCTTAGCCTAACCTGCCCTTTACCTGAAAGGTTTCCGGAGTGGCGTACGAATATTACAATAAAATGCAACAAATCAAAACTTTAGTAGCAGTGCATAGTGCAATACCCAATTTATTAGGATTACTATGGCTGTAAGCCCACATATGGGTTTCTTGGAATTACCACCATATAAATCCGTAGTGCTTACTTTTGATTGCACAGATTTTATTTGTAAAAAGGAAGGGGACATGCCCTACCTTTCCAGGAAGTCTGCAATGTTCAGTCCCTTGTAGGGTTGCTATATTCTGAAGAGCAAAAAAGAGGCCACATTTGCCATCTTCAGCTTTTAACTACAGATTGTTATGACAACTCTACCCATGAAAAAGAGGACGAGTCCTGGAAAAAGAGGACATATGGCAGCAGTGATGGCAGGAACAACATCAACCACTAGACATAGTCTCAATGTTTTTGTAATATTATTCCAGATTAGAGTGCTTCCTTGGATAATATGGGTTTGGATGACACACATACAAACATGCCTGTGTGTGTGTGAATATAAAATACACTTTCTATATGTGTGATCTCTTCACAGCAGAATTCTGCATCGGTCTGATGTCTGTACCACACAAATAGGAGGAATGTATCAAGGATTCATTTGAGTTCCTGCTGGTAGCTCCTGCCCTCTTGGACTCAAGTAGTGTGTGAAGTGATCCCAAGGCCATGACATCCTCAGAAAAGTCTGCAGAGCAAGAGTCTTTGGCTGCAACTGTCAGGGTCATTTGGGATTTGGAGAGAAGGATAAATGTAAGGCTAGAGTTGCTGGCAATGAAAAGGGATGTTTTTGCTCTACAAATGCTTTGGACAGAGAAATCTTTTAAAATTCAGAATGAGGAATTGAGTGCAAATGGATATGAAACCTGACTCTGGATGTTGAAGCAATCCATTGAGCTTTTTATCACCCCGTTATCTAAAAGTCTACTAATGACATCTGAACAATTTTGATCATCTAAATTCAGCCTCTTATGCAATATTGTTGATATGGTGCTTTCAGTCTGGGTTCTATTTTGCAGCTTTATTCTAAAAATAACAATTGATTTACATACAAATGCCATAGCATCTACATTGTTTCCCTCAAGTTCTTTAAAACTTCAGATATGTGCTTGTTGGATTTCATTAAGCTCCATAAACTTGCTTTTTTTCTCTTTACCCACAGTCCAGTTCTTCCTCTTGTTGAGCTAACTGATAGGCATGTTCCAAACTTTCACTTTGGGTGAAAGTGAAAGTTTTATTTTGGGGATATGGGAGTGCTTCTGCCATTTTGGAGATGAATACAGTGTGCTGGAGCCAAAAGGGTGGGGGAAGAGAAATGATGGGGAAATTTATCTGGGGAACAGGATGAGATAGAAATATGTAATGTGCGGTGGCCAGAGAAAAAGAAAATGCAAAGGAGAAAGGGTGTTGGAAACTGAAAGCCACAACAGAATAGCAAGTGATCTTATATTGTTAGCAGGCTAAGAGCCTGAAAAGTTCAAATTCCATAATTCAGTGGAGCTCAAGAGAATTTCCTTCTTCACTTATCATTTCTCCAAGCTGGGTCCTTCTGGGAGACTGAGGAGACTTGAGTTCATTTCTCAAAGCAATGAACTATTCAACCCTGTTATCAGTACTGGAATGATGTTTCTTTTAAGTAGTCTTCCATCCTCAGAGAACATCTATTATTGCACCTCAAGGAAATTTGCATGGGCTTTAAAAGATGCTGTCATTCAGATTCCCTTAGCGGAATGTTTAGGCAATTTGTAATTTAATAGAGAATTCACACTCCTTTCTTTACTCTAACAGGTCGCCTCTCCTTTTTCTCCTTTTTTTAAAAAAAATATTCTTTTTATGTAACATTGTAACCCACACTGAGCATACAAAGTGCTGTGATTAAGCTGCAACCCAGTGACCTTAATTATGTGTTTTCTAAAGGCTTTCCAATTAGGCTGCCAGGATTTAAAACATCTGAGCTCCCATGTGACTGTGTCTCATTTTTTAATGAAAAAAGGAGAGTGATAGCAATGATAACAAAACATACTGGTTTAAGTGTATGCCGCCGTATTCTACTGGCTTACGTTTGTGGTGCATCTGTTTCTAAAATGGTGTGTTTTCTTCAGAGCAATTCCCCTTGCCTCTGGCTGATCTAGTCCCCTTTTCAATTGATGTACATCACAGGATCCTATATAGATTTGCGCTCTAAGGCTTTTCACTGTTCTGTAAAACTTTTTTAGCCTTAGACCGCTACCTTCAAGAGATTGATTTGTTGGGAATTCAGATAGAGCCTCTCCATATGAATTCAGTTCCCCTGTTAACGAAGGAAGAACGTTTTTGATGCTTTAATTCCCCCCCTCTAAAGATTTCATCCCCTTCACTGCATCTTCCTAGTATTTGTTCTTTTCCAATGGCACCCAGAAGATGTGTAAAGCATTCACATTGCAACAGAGAAAGCGGGGGGAGGTGGGTGGAAAAACCCTGGACACCTGCCTTGAAAAGTACTATTAGATGATATCACAGAATGAGGGGATAAAACAAGATAGAGTCAGAATGAACTTCCTCTTCATTTTCTCAGTCTGTCCCTTGGGCTCGCCAGTTTTATCTTGAAGTCTGAACATACAAACGGTAACTGATTTTATCTGCATGACACAGATGCGTTGCCTAGGACACTGGTAATTGGACATGGGGTTGTTCATTTTCAAGTCATTGGTTCAGATCAAGACCAGACTGACAGCAATGAAAAGTTGCTGCTATCTGATGGTTGTTTGATGCTCTTTGGCCTACTAGAAATGAGTTGGTGGCCTACATCAAAGCCCCAAAGGGGGAAGCATTTGTGTCACTAAAGCCACAACTAACACTAGTGATTGGAGGGAAAAAAGAGCAATTATCTGGGGACTGAATTACAGCTGTGCTTGCACCATCACTAAAGCATTTGGCATGGCCAAATGAAGAAATCTCAACTGCTCCTTTTCTAGCTGTGAGGGTGAAACTAGACATTATAGAAGCTGCAGAAAAGAACAGCCCTAAATCGTATTATCTCCCCTCGTTCTCCTTTGCAACATCCAGTCAAAGAAAATAGGTTACATGATGCCAAGTGTTGTTATCCCCCCCACAACCTTATCTACTGAACTGAGAACCCCCTTGATGCCCAGAAATTGCAGATTGCAAGAACATTGAAATGTGCAGTGCAGTGATATCAAAAGACACATTAGGTATTGTAGGGTTGCAACTAGACATGATGTGGGAGATGCATGATTTGAATATTCAGAATGTTTCATAAAATTATGGAAGGCCGTGCAAAATGAACCCATAGGATTGAGAATCGTGAATCATTTTATTCTTTGCCATGTTCTCAGCTTATTTATTTATTCTATTTAGCTACTGCCTTATCCTACAATGAACTCAAGGCAGTGTACGTAGTTGACCCCTCCCCATTTTATCCTCACAACAACCCTGTGAGGTAAGTTAGGCTGAAAGACAACCACAGGTCCAGAGATCACGTAGTGAGCTTCATGGCTGAGTGGTACCATCAACAAAGGTGGCCCTCTCTCTACTAATCCCTAACTGAAGATCATTTATAGGCACAGGAGAAAAGCTGGTACTGAGGTTCACCACCTCACTATCATTCTGAGTATGTCCTATAGGAAGACTGGGGGAGACATTTGATTTGGTTTGCATTTTAATGTCAACCTACCTCAGTCATACTTCCAAAATTAGGAAACCCACACCCTATTTGCACACAGAACTCCAGTAGTAACTCAGAAAGCTCCACTGCTGGAGGCTTCTCTACTCTCTCTACTCACATGGAACCCGCCTTTTACTTTTCATTTGTGTTCCTGTGATGGGAACCCTAAAGTACCCCCGAGCAGCCTTTTCATTTTGTTCAAGGCAATCCCTCTCCTTGGGTAAAATAATCTTTAAGAGTTCTCCTCAGAGGAATCACATTGTTCAGTATTAGCAATGCTTCACAGGACCTTGGCTGGATTTCTCTAGCCTTGGTCAACCTTCCCTTCCTTACTTCTACTTCCCCAGTGTCCTTCTCTCTCTCTCTCTCTGCTTGTAATTTTATTCAGTCTATCCAGAACACAAAAGCCTCATAGCTTAAAAGAACAGATATCTTTCTATTTTCTACAAAATTGGGAGAGTTCAGGAAGAACCCATATTGCTTTTCTTGAGAACGGTGTTGTGCAGGGCTTAAGGGAAAATAATGAAGACTAGTCTACCATAGACTTTCCATCATAGCCTTTATCCTTATGAGAATGTAAAGCCTGTAGGCTGCTTTTCCAAGATAAAGACAGCCCAATCCCAATTAGGAAATTGGCACAGAGGGAAATGAGATCTGTGTCATGGACCCAAACCAATTCTGGATCACTATTAATGTTGTAAAAGACAGGAGATCCTAAGACTCCTAACCTGAGACCTCCTGCATCATATCCGCTTTGATCCTTAGATGTTATAGAAATGAGGTGAACAAGATGCATTTTTGTTGTTGTTGGCACCCACCTGTCTTGCGAGAGAATGGAGTGTGCCTCCAGAGGTCACTGAAGTGACCTTCCATAGTGTGCAAGCCTGGGCATTGTGTATGGGGGTCCTGCACTGCCCAGATAACAAGACCCCCCTCTCGGCCTCGTTGATGTGGTCCAAAGGAAAGTAGAGCAATACCTTTGGCACCAGCTTGGCTGCAGGGGTTGCCAGAAGTAGCCATTCAAGGCAACATCCAACCTTCTTTGGGACTCCACTCTGGATTTGTGCAGGGCTTACTCCTTAGCCTTTTCTTCTCCCAAAGATGTCCTGCAAGGCAGCAAAAGTTTAGGATCTGAGTTTTCATCCTGCTTGATGGGCTACCTTCCCAGGCTGATGACTCCCATCCACCCCTCACTTCCTCCTACAGCACATGCAGAAACAACCTTCTTGACAGTTGGACTCACTATTGATCTCATCCACTCAATCCACTGTTTCCTGTCTTTGCATGCAGCTCCCTAACTCACAGGAAGAATAGTTTCGTGCCGTTCATAGAATTAGATGAACTATTTACTATTAATGGTACACAACAATTCTTCAGGTATTCTGATTCATTGCCTAGCATGAGAATGACAGATGAAATAAAATGATGTTAAAACACAACATAAAATATGGGTTGAATCGTGAGTTCTGTGAGGAGGGCACCCTTGAGTCTTGACTCATCCTTCCTCCTGTAGTTATCCAAGAACCTAGAGGATGGAGTACTCTCTAGTACAGCTAGGAAAGGACACAGGAGGAAGGGGAAATCTGCAAATCTTCCCAACCTTTTTGGTTCAGAGGGGTGCTCTCCTGGAGCCAATGTAAGCCGGGGTGGGGAGTGGGTGGGTTATCATACGTAAAAATAAAAATAAAAAATGAACAAAACTCTGAAAGACTGGCAGGCATGAGAAACCATATTGTATTTTTTCCCCTACATTTCTTTCTGTTCCTCATAAGGTGCTGCTCAACTCATTTTTGCTTTTGGTACACATACAGTTTGCTTCTGCACTCAAATGTGTGAAGCAAGAGATTGTCATAAAACGTCCAGCATGTCCAGTAAAAGAAAGGAAGGGAGGTGAAAACCCCAGTCAGAAAGCAAGGAAATACTGCAATTTTAATGCGTTTCACGCAAGGGACCTCTGGAAACTGCTGGTTTTACGATGCAGTCATTCAGAAAAAAGCAGGCAATGGGGTCTATTACAGGCTGGTGTTTCAGGAGTCCCAAATGGGGATGGTGGCGGAAATCCTAAGCCTTAGCAACCACAAGGAAAGCAAATGCACTTTCGGGAAGGTACTTGTAGGAAACAGAGAATGGAAGGGGGGAAAAAATCAATTCCTGCAATGGTTCACTGCTAACATCTCCGACACACAAAGGCTTGGTGTACATTTACATATTCTGCTGCTGCCAGCGGACACATTTGTGCTATTGATAAGGACCCCTGCTATTTATGCTTGGAGGTGCTGGATGAATTAGTGTAAGGGAGCTTGCTGGTTTCAGATCACTTATTCTGGAGTAAAATCAAAGTGTGGCTTCCCCTGTTCTCCTCTTAGATAAATAATGTGCATATTTGTTACAGTAGGCATTACACAACTTCTTCCGAGTTGTCCTGCATGTTTGTAAAATCCGGTCGACATTCATAGTTCTTAATGGAGAAGGGAAAAGGGTAAATAAGATACAGAGATCATACCCACAGACTGGCACTTCTTCCAAAGGAAGTATTTTATTTATGTATGTATCTATCTATCTATTTAAGAGTTTTTCTAAACCATGTAATATTTTAAAAATATCCAAATATGCAACATTAGAAACAATAAAACAGTATAATAAAACCAGAGTCAGGATAATAAAAACCAGTAAAATAGTACTATAAAACCAGATAAAAGCAGGAATCTAGTAATAACTGGCTGCAGCCTTATGTGTTGGGAAAAGCCTGGACAAAAAGATACATTTGTACATGATTTCTGAAGGAAGTGATAGATAATGCTTCATGTTTGAGAGAGGCAAGGACATTCTGGAGTGCAGGGGCAAGAAATTCCTATTTGTGGGTAGCTGCCCTGTGATATTCTGCAGGATATAGTGCCATGAGTAAAAAAAATTCCCAGAAGATCTAAGCAATGCTTATATTAAGCATTTTCTGAATGCCTTTCTCTTGTCTCATCTTTACTGTCGTACTGACTGGAATACCACTCAAGGACTTGATGAACACATGAGAACCGTCCACCATGTGCGGAAGTAAACAAACACATGCAATCTGTACACTGATTGCACACCTGTTCAGTGTAGCATTTGAATGAGACTCATGTGGTGTGGCACATACTAGTCCTTTTCAGACTTTTTAAAGCATGGCAGTCAAGGGCCACGATGTAAAATGCCCATTTTCATTTCTTCTGTTGCTAAGAGTGTAGCCTGTGTGATGCATCTTCATTGGTGAGCAGGGAAGCTGTATTGAGACTGTGTCCCTCTCAGTTAGACAAACAGCACATTTGGGTTGCCCACCTGCTGTTCTCTTCTGCCAGCTGACAAGCCACACATTTATTCCCTCAATCAGGGAGCTCTTTGCATTGAGAGAAGCTGGAGCTGACACACACTGGAGTGCTTTAATGTTATTCACCCCATCCATTGGCTGTAATTCAGCAGCCACCATTATAACAAGCAAAGCTCGATGTGATAATAGGCTGCAACAAGGTAAATCTTTGTAAGTTTGACTCTCAGCACTTGTAGCTGGAAGCTTATCACGGGCTCTCTCTCCTTTTAGGATGCAGCTGTTTTTATAGCTACAGATTTGGGGGTATTAGTTTATTACTGGTCTAGAATAAGAGTGCTATGTACAGAGTTGGCACTGTGTTTATGGCAGCTTTCACCAACCTAGTGCCTTCCAGATGTTTAGGACAACAGGACTACAGCTTCTATCAGATTGGGATTACAGTACAGAACATCTGGTGGGCATGAGTTGGTAAAGCCTGATTAAAGGAAATTCTCTCTCTCTATATATAATATGTATGATTATATCATAGATGTAAGCATTGTATTTGGTATCTGATGACACACTGAATGAAGTGCTGATCAATTAAGGCACCTTGGTGAAACATGGAAATTATCAGAAGGAAATCAAAGCATTATTAACAGGAGCCGAACATGGAGTTATGCCTTTTTACACGGGAACACAGAGAACCTCTTAATTCACATAGTTATTTCTGAAATTGTGTCATCTGCATGCAGTGTTTTTATTACCCCCATTTCATATATCCAGAGCAGTGTGCAAATAGTCTCTTGAAATTCTCCACCTTACTTACCAGCAGAGAAATTGGGTTTCACTAAACTTCCCCAATAGAAGAAAAAATTATCCAGGACTTTCTCAGTCTGGAAGCAGCGCAGTTTGTTTTTTAAATCTTTCTTCCCTAAATTGTTCTTTGTTTGTTTTGCTGTCACTGCAAGTGACAGCAGGACCAAATGTACTGGCTGTCTAGCGGCCATTTTGTACAATGCCCTGGACCTAGTGTCATTTTAGTGCCATTATTGGGGGCAGGTGAAGAATGGTGGCCACCCCCCCCCCAAAATAGTGGACAATATTCAGAAAAAAAATTCTACAAAGTAGATTCTTCTTTCCCCCTGAGGTGTAGAAAAACAAAAACTCCTGAAATTATCTTGGGGTGAAAATTGCTGAATAATTTTGGCTCAGTGTTATAAACAAACAAACAAAGATTATCAGAAGCATTCTGGTGTCACAGCTATACCAGATGGTTGGTTAAACTGCCATGGCTGCTTCTCACATACTGGAGTACAGATACATGCATTTTTGGTACTTTTGTACTACAAAAAATAAGTGTGGATAGGTTTATTTACACCATCTTAAGCAGCTACCTAGACATTGACTTGGAAAGGGAGGCATGGAGGCCTCAGTGAGGAATGTCCTTTGGTTTTGTAGGTCAGGTTGCTGAGGTCAGGGATGGTCCCCTAAATGGACCATGTCCTTCCTAACAGTGACGGATGCCTTCTGCTGTGTTATCATGTTTCCATCCTTCCTCCAAATAATTCAAGGCAGCATGTAAGGATTTTCTCAATTTTATATCCACAGCGATCCTATGAGATTGGTTAGGCTCAGTGAAACATACCCTCCAACATTTCTCCGTTGAAAATAGGGACGTCCCATTCCATAATGATAATTTTACTAGTTATACCCCCCACATCTTACTGGATTGCCCAGCCACTCTGGGTGGCTTCCAATGTATTAAAAACACAATAAAACATTAAAAAAAACCTTCCCTATGCAGGATTGCCTTCAAACAGCTCAGGGGTTGGATAATGCTGTACCCTCCAACATTTCTACAGTGAAAATAGGGACATCCTAAGGAAAAGTGGGACATTCCGGGATCAAATCAGAAACCGGGACAGTTTCTCTAAATCAGAGACATGAAAAATAGGGACATTGAAGGGTCTGGTGAACTTGTGCAAGGTCATACAGAAAGCATCATGGCTGATAAGGGAATGGAACAGAATCAGAAAGTGATGTAAATCCATAAGCTTACTTTTCAATGTCTATGTATCTAGAGTACAGGCATGCATGAAAAGCTGGTATGCTATAGACACTTTGCCTGTTTCATCTGTACCACTTCATAAGAACATAAGAAGAGTTATGTTGGATCAGGCTGAAGGCCCATCTAGTCCAGGTGCCTATGTGAAGGCCACAAGCTATACAAGCTGTCCACTTGCTTTCCCCAGCCCTTTCTCATGTCACCACTATCCACTCTAGGGATTTTGGAACAGTGACAAGGCTTGCCAACTTATTTAAGCTTGGCCTACTGCCTTTGTTGAATTTTCCCACTGCTTTGCTTCTTCTCAATATGTGACTTGTATGGAAATCCATGTGTATTTCATGCCCATAATGGGAGAATAGCCCTTTCCAAATTAAATCTGCAGAATAGACTCCTCACTTCTAATTGGCTCTATTGTGCATGAAGCATGAGGAGTGATTAGATGTTCCTGTTCTGTAAGGGCTGTCTGTAGGCTGTGCCATGCTGAAGTACTCCACTTGAAAGGAAAGCAGAGCCCAGCCACACACTCACTCCTTGTCTGGCTTTGTTAGCATCAGGAGAGCCTAAGGAGGACCGACAGAGTCAGAGAATTAGAATCAAGGGGATCCATCTATGATCTGCCTTCGGATTGCACTCTGAAGTGCATTGACCCTCTTAAATTTGTTTACCATTTTGACCTTTTGAAAATTAAACTCTTACCCTTTTATCTGTGGACAGTGAAACATGGAGGCAAAATTGTGAGCTAAGTATAAGCTGATCAAAGATTCATTAAGAGCGAGTGGCAAATAGCGTATCAAGTTAAATGTACTACACCATTAGATGGCTAAGAGAGTGGCTTCAATAAATTGAATTGTCTCCACAGCTTATGCTACAAAAGGAAAGATAAATAGATAAAGCAGGTGCTCTCAGAAGCTGTAGTGACTAGAAAGCATCGTGTATGCCATAGATAATAATCATTGGGATGCTTCAGATGTAGTGCACGCATGCTCAACAATATGTATTAAGTCGAAAATTTTATTATTAATTACACACTTGCATGGTATTCATTTATTTGTGGTTAACTCAATTTAAAGTGTCATGCATTTTGTTAGAATATGCTTTATGCCATCAGCATTTTCTTTACTGGAAAATATGATTTGGATTCATATTTTATATTTCAGGCTCACCAGAGACCAGAAAGACTATAGGTGATCATTTTCTATTCTCTTCCCTAAAAACTTTGCTATTTTTTAAAATTAATGTCTACTTTAGCTAGTTTTCAGGGGTTCTCATTATTTTGGCTGCAATCCTCTACCCACTTATCTGGGAGTAAGCCCCATTGAACTTAGTATGGCTTACTACTGAGTAGACATGCATAGCATTGTACTGCTAACCAACACACAACTTTTGCTGCTGGGAAAAGGCTAACATAACTCAATTATTATTGAGTATTTAGGATTATTCTGCGGCTTACCCCAGTCACAGGTATGGTTCATCTGTGAATATTCAGAACCAATCAGATGGATGGAAAAACACTTTATTAAATAATAACATGAACAGCTTATAATTATTGCGTAGGTGAGAGCTGATATCCTCTGAAGAATGTGCTAATGACTTTTTTATACATATGCTAAGACTTCTCCAAGGTTACTTTATAATGAGACTCAAAGAAAACTAAAATAATTCTTAGCAATCTATAATTCTGATGCCTTTGCAGATTATGAGTTCATACATTATTGTATAATATTCCTAGTATAGTGTGATCCAAGGAATCGCTTTTGCATGTGAAAATGGGGGTTGACATACAGACACTTCAAACAAGTTTCCTGAACAAGGAAGACCAAGCTGTGCCTAGATCTTTTTGTTCTGCAAAACAGATGCCTATTTCATGAAGCAGATGAAGTTTTGCTAAATCTAATGGGCAGAATTCTGCAAATGGTGTATCTTACATTTTGTTGGATGCTCTCTGGATCATAGCTATATTGTTTTCATTACCTTCCTTCGAAGTGCACATCTTTACAGGGTGAAAGAAGATATTAATTTCATCATGCCTACCATGGCAACTTGGGAGAGGCGAGAAATGTAAGCATAGAGTTTTCATCTTCTCATTCATCCTAAGGGTTTTGCATATGAGCTGCATTTGTAGAATAGAATATGGCTTATCAGTTAGGCAAATGTGACTGGAAGCAAATCCCCTACATTGTTATGCTCAATTGCACAAGCAGTTAAGCTCACATGGTAACAATCAGCCCCACTCAGCAAGGCCAGTGGTCAAAGATGATGGAAGTCATAAACAATAACTTCTAAAGGCACCATGTTGGCTACCCCTGGCATATAGAATCACTGTGCTATGTTAGGGCTTAACTAGATGTAATATTAGCAAGATGATTAGCATACATGATTAGTCCTGCTAGATCAGGCCAGAGGTCTATCTGTTAAGCATCCTCTTTCCCACAGTGGTCAGCTAGGTTCCAATGAGAATCCTACAAACAGGACATGAGTAATCATGGTATGTGTATGTTTGAAAATGAAATACCCAGTGTGGAGGGATAGGGAAATGATTAAGATTACATAATGTGTGGAGGAAGGTTTGCAGCCTTCTATCTTAGTCTCTGTCTCACTTGCTGGATTATCACCTTGTCATGGTGAGTGGGCTTGCACGTTCCTATGACCCTTGTGGGCGAAGCTGTTGGGAGTCTCGTACTCTCAGCAGGGTCATCCAAGGCGGTAAGGTCAAAGGGGAGGAGCTAGACAAAGAATGATCCAAGAAGTCCTCAACTGCAGAACAGGAGGAAAATAACAAGTGGTATGTTACGACGACTCACTGTTAAAACCGTGTTCATGGAAGACAATCTGACTTGGCTACGAGTGATCGCCAAAGACAAAGAAGACAGTCTCTGTGAAATCCACCCTTCCCCAGTGCAGCTATTAGCATGGCTAAAAGCGTTTCAGACAAATTCTTGGAGGATAAGGCTATTAATGGCTACTGGCCATGATGGCTCTGCTCTGCTTCCATGGTTTGAGGCAATAATGCTTCTGAATAAAGTAAAGGGACCCCTGACCATTTGGTCCAGTTGTGACCGACTCTGGGGTTGCGGCGCTCATCTCGCTCTATAGGCTGAGGGAGTCGGCATTTGTCTGCAAACAGCTTCCGGGTCATGTGGCCAGCATGACTAAGCCGCTTCTGGTGAACCAGAGCAGCGCACGGAAACACCATTTACCTTCCCGCCGGAGTGGTACCTATTTATCTACTTGCACTTTGACATGCTTTCAAACTGCTAGGTTGGTAGGAGCAGGGACCGAGTAATGGGAGCTCACCCCGTCACGGGGATTCGAACCACCAACCTTCTGATTGGCAAGTCCTAGGCTCTGTGGTTTAACCCACAGCACCAGTTGCTAAAAACCACAGCAGAGTAGAGTGCTGTTATACTCAGGTTTTACTTGCAAGCTTTCCAGAGGCATCTGGAAAGTTGACCACTGTGAGAACAGGGTGCTGAACTAGATGGGGGTATTGGCCTGATCTGACAACTTCTTCTTATGGTCTTACATTCTTACACACACACACACACACACACACACACACTTAAAATGCACAACAAAAATACAGCAAGGTAGTATACATAAGAACACAACATCACAACAGAATCAATGAAAACACTGATAAAAGAAAATAGAGGGGGGGAAAACCTCTTATTTTTATCACATGTAGATTAGTTCCTGAGGTATCAAAGTTCTCTTTAACACTGCAGTGTCAATCTCATGCTTGAATTAAATTCCACTGAATTCAGTGAGGCTTCCTCCCAGTCAGCTATGCCTAGGATGGCAGTCTACATCAGTTTTCTGCCTCAACAACATTTAATGACACATCTAAGTTCTCAAAGACAGGCTACATCTGCTTTCTCCAGCCTGGTGGCCTCAAAATGATTTGAACCCCCATTCCCATCAATCTCATAGCCAATAGTGGTGGATGAAGGGAGTTGTAGTCCAAAACATCTGGAAAACTCCAAATTGGGGCGGGCTGGTCTACACCAAGAACAGATTACATGGAAAAAGTGTTTCTGGAGTGTGCTACTTTAGATTACTTGGAATGGAATGGTATAATTAAACCCAATCACTCTCTGCATGTAGAAAACTAAATGTCAAGGAAAAAATATCTAGTCTGGCATGCTAGTTTTCAGTGCACACAGTACTGCTGTTTCCCCGTGTGGGGAACATTGAAACATGAAACTTGTTCACCTTAGAGTTATGACATAAAGTTTTCCCCAGGCAGCCACTGCTTGGTATAGAAAATATTGGTATGAAAATACTGCATATCAAGAGGAAGTATAACATGAGGACCAGTGCTACACTTCACGACGATGACTGTGTAAGGCACTGCATGTAAGCTGTTTCAAGCGCCTTCTGTGTAATTCTTTTTTTAAAGAAAGGCAGGCCAAGCCTATATCATTCCTTTTAAAATAAATAAATACAATACAATGTGGATTAAAGTTCGTGCTAAAAAAGCAACAGCACACACACTTTTGTCCAGTGTGGTTATTGACACTAGGTCCCCCCCCCCACCGAAGCAACCAACCGCAGGAACCCTGCAGGCGCCTCTAGAAGTTAGACTTCATATTCTGTGGTCTGGATGGGTGCCTGTTGTGCTCAGATTTGGCTGGCAAATTGAGGGCCTGGCTCTGATTTTATACTGCTGCTCCGTCTGATATCAGGCTGGTTCTGCTCTGCAGCTGTTTGGCCCAAGTGCCAAAATGAGCAGTGAATAGACTCTGACCACCTGGCTTGGGTCACCCTGCCAGCTGCCATCTCTTGCCTCGGGCTAATACGCAGGCATGCTGCTGCTCCAGCCTGCTTGCAAGATCCTTCCAGATGCATTCTCAGTTGCTTTCACACCTCATAGTCCTATCTGCATATGGCAAGCCCAAACTCAGGGCTTGTTCAAACCAACTGAAAATGGCTTGCCAATTAGTCCCTGTTACAGTACACACACCCACACACACACCCACACACACCCACACCAGTGTGATGCAATGAATTCCGATGATGTCAGCAGAGACATTTCAGTTTCTTGCCAGTCCATCAAGTACTCTGTTGAACTGGCACAACCATCCCTACAAGTGTGCACGAATTCCAATCAGGTTTTGAGCGTCAGGCCGTACCAACCTATTTATTCATATCCTTAATTTGCCTATTTGAAAATGTGAGTTTTTAATTGGATTTTCATCATTGCCATCACTATTGTGAGGCTCTTTGGCACTCATCCCATCACTGTAGGCAATGTAGGCACAAATCTTTATGTGCAACACATCAATATGACTTTAGAAGATGGAGATAAATTGGGCGATTTCAACGATACAAGTCAAGGCAGCAAAAAGGTCACAATGCTTTTCCAGGGATGCCACAGCCCAAAGTGGGGCATGCTGGCTCATCAACTCCTCCATGAGTTGGAGGGTCAGCTTCCATAGTGGGAAGACACTTTTTGTGGACTTTCCCCAAGCAATTTATAACTCTGCATTATCAGGATTGGTGAAAGCCAAGTTCCTGACTTGCACAAGTAGAAGCTCCCCCTTCATAAAACTCAATATTTTTTTGCTAGCAGAAAAGTATTTATAACCTCTTCTAATTTTATTCCTTATTGTACAACAAAAATAGTAATTACAAAACCCCAACCACTTGGCTGGGCTTGACTGACTAACCAGCTAAAATTCACTCAGAAGTTAGACCCTCCCAAGTGAGTTCAGTGGACCTTACTCCCAGGTAAGTGGGTATAGAATTGAAGTTTAAAGGTTGCAGTCCTGATCTCTGCAAATTTTACACAGCCACTGTAGAGTATTATTGTTTTGTGGTTAATTGTGTCTTCATGAAAAAGAACACATGAACTTTGTTCTCAGGCTTATCTTTAAATTAGCTTGGGTTAAGTCAGCAGAGATATAATTAATTTGCTTAAAATCATTAGATATATCAGTTTTATCAACTAGAGTTCCAGTGAACTAGAAAGTTTGAAAATAAACAAGACAGGAGAAAGAGGAATGAAAGAAGATTTCAGATAAGACAGAAGGAGTATGCACATTGGTCCTAAGTAATCTTCTGATTTCCCCCCCCCCATGTTTTCTTATGGTCTTGCATTCTAGGGCAAGATTAATTGAGATTAATTAGTGGGATAGAAGCTATTGTGAACTTATTGCATGCTTCTAAAGTTTACATTTGTTTATCGAGCACAATTTTGTTAGCATCAGGTGCTGAAGTTCCAGACATCAGCACCAGCATAGAAATTACTTTATTTAGTTCCCACTTGTAAGTTTCTATAGCAACTGCATCGTATAGCAGGAAGCTAATATTCTAGCATATGACTTGAGCCTCAACTTGAGATTTTATTGCTATAATTTGGACACACACACAGCATCGCACTGCCCCCGGACCTATTTGCAGTCTACCTGCTTAATCTCATTATTAAATGTATCATTTGAAGTGATACAACCTTTGGCTTCAACAGCAAATAATTTGCCTGGGTTTAATGGCATCCCCAGCTCCCTCAGTCCCTTTGAAAGCAGTTCCTCAAGACAAGAGTCAGATCGCTGGCCATGGTGCTGATGGGTTCCTCTTGACTTTTCAGATCCTGGTTCACTGCATCAGAGCACCTCAATATGTCTTTAGGAGATGGGAATAATTTGGTAACTTTTACAAACCAAGTAAATGCAGAAGTAAAGCTGCAAGGCACTGGTCAATGATACTATTTAAGACTAGCTTCTGTCTTCGGCATTTAGCTCATGAAATGAAATGATATGATGAAATGGCCTTGCTAGTTGTGCTTTGCCATTGGTCTTGAAATGAAAACACACACCCTAAATCATTGTGCATTAGTGGGACATCTGATTTAGATAAAGTAAAGGTAAAGGTACCCCTGCCCATACGGGCCAGTCTTGACAGATTCTAGGGTTGTGCGCTCATCTCACTTAAGAGGCCAGGAGCCAGCGCTGTCCGCAGACACTTCTGGGTCACGTGGCCATTGTGACGAAGCTGCTCTGGCGAGCCAGCACCAGCGCAGCACACGGAAACGCCGTTTACCTTCCCGCTATAAAGCGGTACCTATTTATCTACTTGCACTTAAGGGTGCTTTCGAACTGCTAGGTGGGCAGGAGCTGGGACCGAACGACGGGAGCTCACCCCGCCGCGGGGATTCGAACCACCGACCATGCGATCGGCAAGTCCTAGGCGCTGAGGTTTTACCCACAGCGCCACCCGTGTCTCCGCTGATTTAGATACTTCACCTAAATGATTCAAATCAGAGCTCAGGGAGCAAATTTCAGCACCATGTGACCTCCGGTTGTGGACGGGATCCGTTCTGGAGCTCCAGTCGGATCCTGAGGTTTCCACAACCGGAGGGACTGCTTCTGCGCATGCACATGTGGCGAAACCTGGAAAAATACTTCCGGGTTTGCCACGTTTACATCCTGAAGGATACGCAACTGGAGGTTTGTGTATCAAGAGGTACCACTGTATTTGGATAGCATCGGATTCAGAATTGAAAGAATGCCTAGAGTAGGGATGCCCCTGAGCCAGAGGCTTCATAAAAGTCCACCTCAAAGGGAGCTGTGAGCTATGAAAGATAACAATTATTTTCCTGCTCAGATTATAATCCAAGAGGGGTTTGCCCAGCTGGCAAATCTTTTGCATGGTCTGAGCTAAACCTTTGCCAGGGATCTTTGGGGCTTTGGTAGTCTAAATTGCCTTGGTTTCAAATGCCAGAGTCCCCAAGGCCTATTCAAATTAACCCCCTACTAGGTAATCAGACTTAGTCCATCTTGAAGGACTCACTCTTGGATCCTATGGCCAGAATAGTTTTCCCTGGATCAGAAAAATTATAGAAGTTCTCCCAGTTTGGGGTGTTTGCCAATCTCTGCATCAGATACAGTGCACAACAATAGATGGGGACTCTCAATCTTGGGGACAGCAAAAGATGGTCCTCTAGGATTCTCTGTATGGCCTTCAGGATTCACACAACTTCTCCAGGCTACAACTTTCCTCCCAGGCTGCATCTCCCATCAGCTCTGCTTGTGTGCCTTCCTGGTATGCTTTTGGAATGCATTCTTTACTGTAATAAAGCTTTTTGCTGTGTGTGCATGTGTGTAGAAGCTTCTTGATTTTGTGTGACTGGAAAGTAGTCTACCTCTGCAGCTACCTCTGGCTATGTCCATTCTTGTCTCTGGTCATGCCCACCACTGGCATGCATCACATTTCAGACTGTGGTCCTCAGACTGAAAGAGGTTTCCCACACCTGTTGGAGAAGAAGGAATGTAGCACAGATATTATCTTATAGATGTAGGCACGAGTGTCTGAGCTCCTACAATTGATAAAGATTCTGTGCACTGTGGATAAGAAAGATATTAATTGCAGTTACCATCAAATGTAACATTAACAGATTCATATCTTGTCTAGCTACTTATCTAGCTTCGTCATCAAACTGTATACCTCTATGCATTATTCCTCCTATCATGGCTTTATATCTGCATTATGACTGAGGTATATGTGTATGCTACCTGTCAACACACATGGGAGTTGCCTGTCATCCACAGCTACAAAGTCACAGCTTATCTAGCTGTGCTGTAATATAGTCCCTTCTACTTTATAGCACTGTCAGACTTCTAACACATTTCCTTTCCCTTATGAGTTGAAAAGGTAATGATCAATAATACCTTACCACTGTGTTTGTGAGGTATGTTAAGGCTCTTGGCTGAGATATTTTAGAGATGTGCAAGGCTGAGCTTCTGGAAAAGGGTAATGCAATTTTCATGAGATTCTTTTTTTTCCGCTGTGAAAAACTCTCATCCTTCATGCATCACATTTTGCACTTTTCAGCAGTAGAACATTGTGTCTTTATTTTTGCTATTGCTCACTGAAACACACAGGAGCCTGAGCAAATTATATGGCATTTCTGAATCAGTGGTCATTTAAAAGAGAGACGCAGTCAGGTTCTCCCTCTCCAACTACTCTGACTGCTCAGTTCCAACTCCAACCATCTTGCTCGTCTGCTGTCCAACCACCCAGCCTGTTGTTTTCTTTAAACATATTTCTGGTTTCAGCAGTAGTCACCCAGTCTGTGGAGAGCTATGTGACAAACAAGAATCTCCATTATTTCAACTGCCCACCCCTTTTCTCTTGTTGATGTTTCCTCAATTGGGGGCATGAGGAGGGCCATAAATCAGTGGTAGAGCATCTGTTTTGCATGTAAAAGATCTCAGGTCCAATCCATGTTATCTCCAGGTAGGGCTGTGACTGAAATTCTGGAGTATCACTTCCAGTCAGTGTAGACAATACTGAAATAGAGGAACCAATGGTCTCACTCAATATAGAGCAGCTTCTTATGTTCCTATAATAAAGGTGGTGGTTGTTTGCAGGATTATACTGGACATAGTTTTCTGGGATTGGGCTGAGCCACCTACCCCCTGTTACGATATAGAAGCAATGCAGCTGCAAGCTGGTAGCTTGAAAACATCACATGATGGAATGTTTGGACTGTTCCGTGGGAAACAGAGGGACAGTCAGTTCACAGTGCGAAGCACCGGAATTAGCTCAGAGTGTAATATGAGCTCTTCCTTTTGTTCCTGTACAGGAAGTACAGGAAGTGTTTGTCACTCGACTGCTGGAGCTTGAAGAGAGCAGTCATGTTTTTTGTAATGCTGCAAAGACAGAAATAAAGGCATGTAAATACGTTTCTGTCTATCTTTTTCCTCTGCCGGGGGGGGGGGGTAGGAAAGAGGGTGTGTGTTCTTCTCACGCTGAGTAGAATCGCCTATCGCGACCTAGCCTGAATCTTGCTGGGGAGTGCAGACAGGGAGGTCAACAGGAGATCAAGCCGGGTGCCTGGGAGTGTTGCCAGTTACTCCTGATATAGGCTTGAATTCCGACACCCCCATCTGCCTGCCTTTTTATTTACAACTAGCCCAGAGGGTGGCAAGCCTGTCACCTTCCTCCTCCTTAAACCCTTGTACAGGTAATTGAGTTCTACAAGACATCTGGTTGGCTACAAATAGTTAGCTCTGCCTGTAATCACCTCTGCCTCTGTCTCTTATTGGCTCTGATTACACCTACCGTTGGGCCCTCTGTCTTCCATCCTACCAGTCCCGATGGGCACTGGGTCTAGCAGCAGCGTGGCTCTCTAATTTATTTGTTTTGCTTAAAGTACAAGGACACCCAACAGTCATTTCTTTTCGTAAGGACAAACTTGAAGGATATACATATTATAGCATTCAGTCAGCAGCTTCACTTCCTGGCTTCTGTGCTTGAACTGGACGTGTAACTAAGGTCCCCCCAGTTCACTTTTCTTTTGCAACAATAATGTCACATTGGAAGTACAGCATTCACTTATTTTTCCAATGAGAGGGAAATGAAGACAGGATGTTGTTGTATAAGAATAGCAGCAAGTGTGCGCAACCGCTGCCTGTTGATCCTAACTTTGAAAAAACACATGCATTGTTAAATCAATGCTATATGCAGTTTTAGACCCATCGTAAGTACTAATAGGGAAATTGTTGCTTTTTTGTGGTATGTATGATTTCCTTTGGAATATATTCAAATTGCTAAATAATTTTTGTCATGGTGGAAACGGAAATCTAATTTTATCAGTCAAAGTGGTTGTGGTATAGAAGAGCTAGACC
The DNA here is from genome assembly GCF_965112155.1 of Podarcis liolepis. NCBI lineage: Eukaryota > Metazoa > Chordata > Lepidosauria > Squamata > Lacertidae > Podarcis > Podarcis liolepis. The sequence goes on from NC_139558.1 coordinate 63,100,660, forward strand.
TGCAATGTTCCAAGGAGAATAATAGCCTGCCTAGGGACAAATTGGATGCTGAGACGCTGCCTTAAATAATAAAGTGAGAGATATACCAGACTTCCTTTTCAAGAAGTTAGGGAATAGGTGGGAAGGGCTTAACCCATTTAAAGCTGATAAGTTTTTTTCAGAGGGGAAGCAGAGTGATGAGAATAAGAAGCAAATAGTTCACTGAAATAATAAAGAAGACATTGGGCTATTGGACTGGTGGTCTGCGTCACTTTTCTGCTTGAAGTCCACAGGCTTTAACACAAATTAAAAACCTGTGAGCTTTAGACAGTAACACTGATCATTCTTCCTGGGAAACCTGTTACATGGAGTACTAGCAGTAGTAGTTCTTGTACTTCCTATTTTCAAAAGTCACAAAAGGTATGTTCCTAAACATGCTTCCATGGGGCTCTGTTCCACGGAGATCAGTGGGATTTATTTTCATGTATCAAGGTTGGAGTCAGAAGGGTAGTAGAGATTATGTGGAATAAAAGCATAATATACCCAGTCTTTAGCAGTATAGCACATTCTCGTAAAGTTTGTATCTCATCATTCTGAATCTTTACATCCCTTTATGTAATCTTGAAGAGCTGTCCTGCATGTGTGATTCCTATCATGTCATATAGACTTCTGTGTGGTGTTTTCTCTGTGTCACCAGTACTATAATGGGTAGCATTACTCTTTAGGGGGTTCTGATGGGTCATGTGAATATTTTACATGCCAGTTGTAAACACCTCTAGGAACAATCTGAAACTTCTTCAACGCAATGTTTTGAAACTGGAAAGCAGGAAAGTTCTGCTGCATGGTTATGTTGGATTGTGTGCTGTTGAATTCCCCCACAACCCCACTGGAACATACAGTCATACAACTCCTAAACAGTAGACTGAAGTGGCAGAGTCCAAAAACAATTTTTCAGCATGATAAACTGCTTATCTAGCAAACACATTAGTTATTTTCCCTTGTACCCTTGTTCTTCTGTTCTTGAGAAATCAGATAAAAAGGTAAATTAGGTCCAGTCATGACCGACTCATCTCATCTCGGGGCTCATCTCGCTTTACTGGCCGAGGGAGCCAACGTTTGTCTGCAGACAGTTTTTCTGGGTCATGTGGCCAGCATGACTAAGCCGCTTCTGGCGAACCAGAGCAGCACACGGAAACGCTGTTTACCTTCCCGCAGAAGCGGTACCTATTTATCTACTTGAACTTTGACGTGCTTTCGAACTGCTAGGTTGGCAGGAGCAGGGACCGAGCAACGGGAGCTCACCCTGTCGTGGGGATTCGAACCGCCGACCTTCTTATCGGTAAGTCCTAGGCTCTATGGTTTAACCCACAGCACCACCCGCGTCCCTCCGAGAAATCAGATAAACCAAGGCTAATAATTAGAAATAATCTCCTGTGTGGTTGCTTGCTCTTTCAAGATTCCAGTGTCTACTGAAATTATACTGGCTACTCATACCCAATCAAACTGGGTGATGTGAGATGAAGAATGACAAAGTTGAATGACAAAATTGGTAAGAACTATGTGGTGGCTAGAGAATTTCATTCTATGTGAGGACATTTTAAAAATAAGTTTGTGGCATAGTGGTTAGAGTGTCAGACTAGGACCTGGGAAGCTGCAGTTCAAATCCCCACTTGGCCATGAAACTTAGTGGCTGGCCTTGGACCAGTTACTGCCTTGCAGCCTAATCTACCTCACAAGGTTGTTTAGGGGATTAAATGGGGATGAAGAGAAAATCCTGCATGTCATCTTGAGCTTCCTGGAGAAAAGGTGGAATATAAATGCAAGAAATATATACATTACTACAGTGGTGCCTCGCAAGACGAAATTAATTCATTCCTCGAGTTTTTTCATCTAGCGAATTTTTCGTCTTGCGAAGCACGGTGTCAGAAGAGTTTTGGAAAAGCTTCAAAAATCACCAAAAACCTCAAAAAAGGCTACCACACCGTGTTCTATGAGTTACTCCTTGAAGTCAAGTCGCAACTGTATTAACGGTGTTAAGAAAAAGGAAACAAACTTGCAAAAAACGCAAGACGTTTTCATCTTGCGAAGCAAGCCCATAGGGAAATTCGTCTTGCGAAGCAGCTCAAAAACCGCAAAACCCTTTTGTTTAGCGAGTTTTTCGTCTTGCGAGGCATTCGTCTTGCGGGGCACCACTGTATATTAAAAATTATTAGGAGCCTGACCAAGATTTCAGGTACATTAGTTTAAAAGACAACTCTTTCTAGATGTTGAAGAGTGGTTGGAATTTCAGGAGGCATTTCAAGGCCACATTAGGCTTATCAATATTTGTTTCTATCCGATGAACATCTCTCTTTGATCAGTCTGGGGAGCAGAGCTTCTTTTAGGAAGAAGCTTCTTGTTCATTTTGATAGTGCCTGGAAATGTCTGAGCATATGTTCTGAGACAATGAAGTTTCAGCGGGATGGCTTTTCCTTTGAAAACTCAATCCTTGGAAGACCCACTTGAAACATGTGGCAGCAGGAAAAGTGAGTCAAGAAAAGAAGAGAAGGAAAGACATTTAGCTGAGAGATGTTGCAAAGGATTGGAGCTAAATCTTGTAAACACTGCGCCATTAGAAACTGATGAGGACAATAAAGAACAAGGATTACCATACATCCACTGGAGAGGTTTCAATCAACATCTAAACAGTTTCAGGGGATTTCATTTGAAACAGGGAGCTTTCTCAAATAAGCAATCAAAATAATCCATTAGGGCTGTAATCACAGTCATGTTTTTCCAGTGCGGTGATTTTGGCGTAAGCTGAGAGGGTAAATATTTTTAAAATCACTCCTTTTTTGACTTCAACCACACCATTGTGCATTCTCTTTCCTGAGTCTTAAGGAAAAGGGAATAGTTCCTAAATAATTAAATGGTCTCTTACGGAAAAGCCACTAATGTGTATAAAACTGTCTAAGCCCTATGGATATCATCTAGTAAACATTAGTAACAACTAAATGTTGTGGAAACCAATGAAGTAGAATGCTTGGTCACAGCAACTTAAACTTTGCTGTATTGTGTCCTGTCTGTTTAAAATAAGCAGCACTGAAACTAGGTTACCAGTATTGTAGAATGCATATTTTGATATGAAGACAATGGGAAAATATGGATATTTTAGAGGAATAGGTTTCATAGAATCATAGAATTGTGGAGTTGGAAGGGCGCACAAGCATCCTCTAGTCCAATGCCCTGCAATGCAGGAACCTTTTGCCCAACATGGGGCTTGCACTGACAATCCTGAGATTGAGAGTCTCATGCTCTGCTTTCAACTTTTTGATACTCAGGATTCACTCTCAGCCCAAACATGCATTTGGGGACTCACTTCTCTCTCTCTCTCTCTCTCTCTCTCTCTCTCTCTCTCTCTCTCGGTCATACATTTCTATTGTGGAAGTGCTGCAGCAGCAGCCCACATTAGATCACCTGGTAGTGAGTCCCCTTGACACGAAATGTTCTAGGACACTAATACAGCGCTTGTCTTCAGTTTCCTCAGTGTGAACAACCTGTTTTCACTTTTGAATTAGTTTCATTTACTTATTTTTACAAATAAATCTAAACTTTTTCCAGATTATTTAAAAACATAAAGCAGGAATAAGCCAATCTATGATGGGACCACAGTTAGACTACTGTGAACTAATTTGATCTTAAGGAAGCTATCATGGAACTGGATAAAGTTAAAAAAAGAACCAGCTAATGGAAGTTTGTGGTTAGATGTTGGAGAACAACTTAAGATGGGTGAGCATTTTTTTTTTTTAGTTTTTATTTATACTTTTTAAATGAAGGTAGTTTATAGCATTATGAATGATGCAAAGTTATGGCCATTAGTTTAGGGCAAGGTTTCCCAAACTTGGGTCTCCAGCTGTTGTTGGACTACAACTCCCATCATCCCTAGCTAGCAGGACCAGTGGTCAGGGATGATGAGAACTGTAATCCAAAAACAGCTGGAGACCCAAGTTTGGGAAAGGCTTGTTTAGGGTGACCTTGAATACATGGAAGAGTCAACAGAGTGAATTTTGAACTATCCCTGCAATGTTCAAGCAGTGACTTGTACTTTTCCCTGGTAGTGAGACTGATGACTTTCTGTCGAAGGACAACCTTTCAAATCTCAATCTCACTATAGCTTTAGTTGCATAAGGTTTTTGTCTGAACTTTAGGAGAGAAAGGAGTGGAAAAAGAACTTGGGTTAACTCTGCACCCCCCCCCACAGGAACTCACCAAGAGTGTGCAAAAGCACTTGTGCTTCTGTTGTTATGCTCTTTCGAGGAACAAAACTGCTCTCAGATTAGTCTAATCTATGGAAGATAACTGCTAATGAATATTAGCCAGAATAACTACAATAGAGACTCCATGTTCAATGAAAGGTTTCTAATAATTGCTGTGTTTATTAGAAATGGAAGGGGGAGTGCAGATGATGAGAGGATCATGCATTGTATCATACCCTGGGTACTTGGTCTGATGCAGAAAGGCAAGTTTTCAAAAAGCTCTGTCTTACATATTTTAAAACAAAGAAAAAGATATTGTGGATATCTTTTTAACAAAGTAAAGAGATTGCCAGAAAATCCCTTTCCTCCTGAAGTGTCATGTGATTTAAGAATCCTGGATTAATCAAAATACCTGCAGTCAGTCAGAATTCATTGGATAAACTACCCATATATATTTTTGACATACATTTCTGTATGGTACTGTCATAAACAATTTCATGGTTCGGTAGTGAGGAGGCATCCAGCTTTGGTTACACAAGTTTTTTTGTGACCTTTAGAAGAGAAAGGAGTATAAAATACATGAAATCGAGTGAGGTCTGCACCATGCACATGTATTTGTGCACCCTCTTTCCCCCACGCGCATGCAGATATACTCCCTGAGGAACAGATTCCATTTGCTGTTTAGGGTGACAGAGCAGGGTGCATTTGAAGAAGGGCAAACATATCAGGAAAAGGGAATTGAAAAACGCCTCTCTGCTATACTGCTACTTCTGCTCCAGAGGGAATGAATATAACATATCTGAAATCTGGTCCTCAGTAGTAAGATATACCACTTTTCAAGAAAGCTTGTTATACATATTGTTACAAAAGCTGGGTGCCACTCCCAACTGTGCAGTAGCAAGTTTCCAGGGGGTTCCAGGTGCTCACCCAGGATTTGTGCTCCTTTAGAGAATTGAAGACACGGTGGAGACTGTCGTAGCTTTAGAAATATTATTTATTCACATATTTACACCTGAGTTTAGATAGAGGGAGTCCAGATCTTATGGGATGGTTATCTTAAGCAGGGCTTGCTTCCCACAGCACTGCAACACTGGAGTCAAAGGCAACTCATGCAGCCAGCCTTCAGCCAGCCTGCCCAATATGGATCTCAGTCTTTGTTCTCTCCCTTCCTCTTCCCAGCACACCTTGCTAAAGACACTCTTTTCTTGTCACCTCAAACACACCCACCCACCACCATAGCAACTTCTGCTTGCCCAGCCTCAAGGATTCCTCTTAGATGGGCCATCAACACCTTTTGTCATGTTAACTCCTCTGTCCCAGGTGAGGCACTGGCTTGGAAGGAAGCTTAGCCTGTATTTTTCCACTTGCCTGCAATCTTTCCTTCTGACTGACATTCATTAATTTCTCCCTCCCCTCAAAAAAACACACATAATGTCATAGATGAGGAAGAGTCTCATCTCAGTGGCCAAGCATCTGCTTTGCATGCAGAAGATCCCAGTTTCAATCCCTGATATCTCCAGGTAGGGCTGGGAGAGACTTGCTTGAAACTCTGGAGTATCACTGTGAATCAGGCAATACTGACCAGGGTGGACCAATGGTTTTAATCAGTGAAAGGGAGCTTCCTATGTTTCCAGTTACAAGTGACAACAAAAGTATAGCAAATATGCTTAGGAGAAACAGGTTACAATTATTGCTCAAATATGGACCTCTCCAGGTAGCCTTGGTGAAATCAGATGCATCCAGAAAACACCAGTTGCTGGGATGCAACAATGGGAGAGAGCTATTGCAGTCCTAGCCAGTTTGTGGATTATAAGGACAAGAATCAGAACCCAAATGCAAGACCTACCATGATTTTGCTTAGTGTAGCATGTGTGTATGCTAAAATCACTCCACATTATTTTAATCACACCACTTAAAAGATAGCCCATGTTTTGCTGCATTGGTATGATATATCCGGGACGCGGGCGCTGCTGTGGGTTAAAACCATAGAGCCTAGGACTTGCCGATCAGAAGGTCGGCAGTTCGAATCCCTGTGACGGGGTGAGCTCCCGTTGCTTGGTCCCTGCTCCTGCTAACCTAGCAGTTTGAAAGCATGTCAAAGTGCAAGTAGATAAATAGGGACCGCTCCGGTGGGAAGGTAAATGGCGTTTCTGTGTGCTGCTCTGGTTCACCAGAAGCGGCTTAGTCAAGCTGGCCACATGACCCGGAAGCTGTACACCGGTTCCCTCAGCCAATAAAGCGAGATGAGCACCGCAACCCCAGAGTCGTTCACAACTGGACCTAATGGTCAGGGGTTCCTTTACCTTTATGATATATCCAGGTCAGAATTGTGTAGACTAACCAGGAACAAGAAATCCCCCACATAGGGAGTAATTACTGAGTTTGTCTTATTGAAGGCACAGAGTTTCCTGTTGCATCACTACAATTTTCTTTAAACAGCCTGCTTTGCAGGAAGTGATGAATGCGATCAGACGGTGGAGCTGATTAACAGGAAAACACATCTTTCTACCTGTCGTGTTATGTCTAATCTGTAGTCATTTGGAGATAATTAGCAATGAGTACAAATTTCTGCATTGTCTGAGCCCCACACAATCTTTGTGCTACTATCTGATAAAAATAAAACTTATTTTTATGATTCATAATTAATCTGAGGTGTTGTGCTGGGAAAAGCCCTGTTTCAAATAAATGGAGTAACAGAGATGGCTACCATCTCAACATTCAAGGAGATCGTTGACACGGATTCAAAACAGCAGAGTATATCACAGTGATATAATTCTTTCATTGAGAAATCATTCACATATGTAGGAAATGGCAGCTGCTTTCTAGAAAAACTAGACAAAGACTTTTGGGTTTCTATCATTCTATTATTTGTTTCCTCAGTTTCTCTGAACTTGACTGCTTAAATCTTCAGATTGCTTTGGCATGCAAGCTTGTGTACATGCCAGAACTGTATATTGAATACATGTTATGATTTCTGGCCTTTGCTGGGCAAATTCTCTATTAGCCGTGGGAGATGCGGCCTATGCTGTGCCAATCCCTGTAGTGTATTTCTATGCTGGCTTTGCATTTCTCTATCTGAAGGGAAAGAAAAACTCGTAGGTTAGCTATGGCAACGTTTCCCACTACTGATATGCTGAGCTTGGCAGAGAAACAGAAAACATTCCTTGGTGGTGTATATTACATCAAGGGACATAGCCAAGTGGTCACCAGTGCTATCAATGGGAGGTTCCCTAGTAAATGTCCTGGCACTGTTCTGATAACATATGTGAGCAAGTAAATGGTAATTAACCACGGCAGTTAAGAAATCACAGGGAATTGATAGCCTTTCAGAACTGTTTGGCAAGCTAATTTTTTTTTAATCATTTCACAAACACAAAAGATATTTTAAAAGGCCCTTTGGCTTCTGTTCTCATAAAGCAAGGAGAGACTATCATTCTCATAGAAATAGATATGTGTGGCAAATTTACAAAGAAATCAGTGCTCTTAGGGTAGCTTCACATATTGAGAGCCAGTGTTCCCAGAAAGTTGCCTAAGATGGAATGTGGTCCCCAAGCTGTGCCCCTGCAACTTTAATGACTATATTGTGGTGTCTTAATCTAATTTTTACATATGCTGTTCTTCATTTAATTTAAATCACAAAGGAAAAGGTATGGAGTTAGAAAAGCCTTTCCAAAAGCTCACAAGAGAAGAAGAGTAGATAGATCGGAAAAGGAAAGGACCAGCTGGTGATTCCTGCTCTAGAACTGTCTTTCATTCTCTCCCTGAGGAACTTGCAAGAGTTCCTGTTGTGGCGTTTATTCACACTCTTTTGGAAAACACTAAAAACTAGTGTAATTCAAGACACTGCATGATTAAAAGCGGTCGGACTCCATAATATTTTCCATGAAGTGAGACAAGCTGTCTATTTGAAGAATCTCAATAAATCACAAGACAAGGCATTCTTCAGACTAGCCTAGATCAAAGAAGTTCAGATGATCCTCAAAACTTTTTTTTTAATTTTAATCTATGAATTTTATGGTTCACCTATCACTCCTTGTGACACCTGTCAACCCTTGAATTATCATGAGCTAAGATGATCTTATTGCTGGGATAATGTGGAAGTTATTGCTTCTGAATACAATTGTTTCCATCAGAGAGCTGACCTGGAACTCTGTAGGAAATTACCTGCCATATTGCACCACTTGGAATCAATACTGTAATTAAAGGTTTTTTTGGTTCTGAAGGGAATTGATAAAACTGATACAAACACATTTTTCACTATTGTACAGAAAGAGAAAGAAACAGAAGAGGAGCATGATCTGAACGCTGAGAAACAGATTGCACCAAGAAACTGGCTCCCATGGGGGCTTTGTGTATGGTGTAAGGAAAATAAAATGGGAGGTTTAAGATTGGTTATTAGGAGAAGATATCAGAGCTGCAGGAAAAAATAAGGAAAAGAAGGAGAAATAGGAACAGTATATTATAAAACTAATCTTTGGAGGAGGATCTCCACCCGCCCAAACTTCTAAATTGCACCTATTTGTTGTGAGCTGCGTAACCTGCAGCAAAAGTTGCATTTTTCTTAATCTGAAATACAGTACACACCAAATTCATTGCTACTGATACAGTCATTGTTGAACCTTCAAGCAGCCATTAAAGCTAGGGCTATGCAGCCATGGCTTGGCACCCAAAATGAATATTGCACAGTTGCCACATATATCAGGCAAGATTTCATGAGATTGGCGATGCACAGGAAGCGGTTATAGGTCAGTGGTTCAGCACATGCTTTGCATTCAAAAGTTCCTCACACTTCAGAGTTCAAGGGGCCAGGGATGATCTTTGACTGAAATCTTTGCAAGAGAACAACCTGCCTTAAATGGAGAGCTGGCCTACAAAGAGGGGGACACACAACCCTCTCCAATAGACAGAGGGCCACAGAAGCTAGCCCTGCTATCACCACACACTGCTTCCAGGTTTGCGCAAGGAAAGTCTGTTTGATGTTCATTGAAAAAAGCTTCCCATATGTGCAGATGTACCTATGGAGAGATTGTGCTTGCAAAGAGAGACCTTTCCAGAGAAACTTCCAGTGTATACCTTTACGTGCAGAGAACTCTTTCTGGCAGACATCAAATGGACATTTGTTGGGGGAGCATGCTGCCAGTGTACCGTGATAGTGGTATTCAAGCAAAGGTGATACCAGGTACATCTAACCCACAGAGCCTGTGTCGTTGTGCATGCATTCAACATTTGGAAGTGTACATATGGGTGTACCCATCATGATACCTTAATTCTAGAGCTAACAATTACTTCAGAAGACTGGTTTTACTGATTTAACAAACTCTTGGGCCTATTTTAGAATGCTGGTAAGTAGGGGACTACTTACCAAAATGTATTTAAAAGAATAAAGTTTCTAAACTGATTATTACTACAATGCTGGTGCAATAATGTCTGTAAGGGCCAACAAAATTTAAAGCCATGCTGTACATTTAGAAAAAATGTCTGCCTTCTACAATCCCCCCTCTCCCCGATGATACCCAGAGCAACCCACCAGACCCCAGTGGCGTAGCGTGGGGGGTGCAGGGGGGGCCAGCCGCACCGGGCGCAACATCGGGGGGGGGGGGGGCGCACTAATCTAGTGGAAGAGACTCGAGTGCTAAAATCCACGGGTTAGGGGGCGCAAATTACTTGCCTTGCCCCGGGTGCTGACAACCCACGCTACGCCACTGCCAGACCCTACTGCATGGCATTGGTATGATTTTTATTATTATACATACACAAGCTGTTGACCCCCCCTTTTAACAACAACAACAACAAAATCAGATAGTTTGCAAATACAAAAAGAAAAAGTGCCATACTACATAATGCATGTGTCATAGGGCATTGAAGAATTTCACATTTCTAATTTACAAAGACTCTACGTACTATTGCATTTCAACATATTAAATTAAAGCATTATTGCTTTCTTTGAAATAAAACATTCCAAATGGAAAACTTCTCTGTTTAATATACTATTTTGTACATTTTGAACAATGGTTCTACATTTCGAAGTGGACTATTTTGCATATGTACAGGCACTATCCTTCAGGTTCCATAATGTACCAATTTTTAAAGGGGGGCAGTCAAAGTGGCTTTGCATTTTAAGATGATTTACAGGATGAAATGTGAGGTTCAGAAAGAAGGCTCCTACTGTAAAAGGAATGGCTACTTCTTAAATATTCATTTCATTTATTATATATTTATAAGGGAAGCAGCAGAAGCTAGCTCTAAATATCCAAATCTCAATTAGCTTTGCAATCTTTGTCTTCCCATGTGATGGAGAGTTTTGATAAAACTCCTAGCTGAAAAGGAAAGAAAATGCCTTTACATAATTCCCACTTGTCTGCTGCAGTGTTCCAGCACTGCCATCCAAAACAGCTTGCATTTACCAGCAGGAGAGGAGGACAGCTGATAGTCTCCTTGACATCCAACATAGGAGAAAAAACAGAATAGGACAGAACATAGAATGAAAACTATTTGGAGTATTTTACATTGAAATCAAATGTAGATGGCTACCCAGGTTCATTTGCAGAGCTAGAAAGCAGTCCAGACTGAAACAGATTGTATTTTGTTATTATTTTAAAATGTTATTATTTTTTATTGCACATAATATTTCAGCAACTGGAAGCTAATAGTTGTAATAATAACAACAACAGAACTTTCCCAAAAGCCACAATAGAGTGATTAGTTTAATTTTGTCCAACTGGTATTTAAAAGGTCTCAACACTATGCTACTGCTTTTGCCAGTCCTGGCAACCTAAAGTAGTCTGGAACAACAGACTGACAGCATGTGTATGTGCCCATAGTGAATATATATTCAAAAAGAGAAGCCTGCCATGCACATAAATTGTCTGTACAATTGCCACGGATTTATGGGTCATGCTTAGAAACCAGCCACTTGGACACTTAGTTTACAGTCAGTTGACTGGACCACACTATTTGGCTTTGACGTGATTTAAATGATGGCAACTAAGCCCACATTCCCAGAATGTTCACACTCCTGTCTCAGCGATGTCTATGCCAGCTTCGTCATGTCTACAGAATGGAAGATGGCAGCATCCCCAAGGACGTGCTCTGTGGGAAGCTGGCTTCAGGCACCAGGCCCATTGGCAGACCAACTCTGCATTACAAAGAAGTCTGCAAACGTCACATGGAGGCTGGAAACATTAACCACGCCGTGTGGTAATCCATTGCAGATGACCTCAGTGCCTGGAGACAATTAGTCAGGTCACAGCAGTGACCAGAGGATGAATGATTGCTGGGAAGAGCACAGAAAGAAGAAACACCATGGTGCACCTGCATTGGCACAACCAGACACCTTCATCTGCCCCAGCTGCAAAAAAAGTATCTCTCCTGTATCAGTCTCTACAGTCACAGTAGGCACTGAAACTCTCCAATGGTTTGACTCAGTGGTCAGCAAACTTTTTCAGCAGGGGGCTGGTCCACTGTCCCTCAGACCTTGTAGGGGGACAAACTATATTTTGAAGGGGGGAAATGGACGAATTCCTGTGCCCCACAAATAACCCAGAGATGCATTTTAAATGAAAGGACACATTCTACTCATGTAAAAACATGCTGATTCCTGGACCATCCGCGGGCAGGATTTAGAAGGCGATCCGGCCGGATCCAGTCTCTGGGTCTTAGTTTGCCTACCCATGGAACTTTGGCTTCAGCCCCAAAGGCACACTCTTCCAGTGTCTCTTGAGGCAGACAGATGCCAACTGAAACCAAACCAAACACGGCCCTTGCCTTTTGATTGGCCCCCCCAGGGAAATGTGAAAGGATATGAGAGCCAGTCAGCTAATATGATGGCTTCTATACTGGGGGCAGGGATGTCCAGATCTAAAGGCTCTTCAGAGTCACTGGCAGTGTGGAGATCTGCTCCACCAGCTCCTGCTCTGAAGAGACCATAAAACAGGGCTTAACCCTTACATTCATACAGCCAGTCCACCCTGTGTGATAAGCTCTGGGAACTTAGGAGGGGGGTTGCTGGTGGGTTCTCTTTTTCTGACCCAGGGTAGAGAAACATGGTTTGGGTGACCCTTTAAAGTCAGTAGGTAGACCTGAATGACTGGACAAGGAACTATTCCCTTGTGATAATATATTCACTTCCAAATGTTAACATTCTGGGTACAGTTTCAGCAATATATGCAATCTCAAATCACAGCAGCTTTTTGTTGGTGCAACATTTATAACCATGTTGCCAGAAATCCCAGGGAACCTCCCCAAGACATGTGCCTGTAAGCAGAATAGAAGCCATAAATAATTTTTAGACCTTTTCCACATTGGGAGCTACTTCCTTACAATGAGTTAAGCACACAATACTTCTTTCCCTCTCTTTTTTAAAGTTAGCAATGAGAAATTGTAGGTAGTTAATTATAGCCAGCTAGTCAGTGGTATTTATGGCCTATCAGACAGGTCTGCTCATCCAAATAAATCAATACTTCTCAGTTTCTATGGTCAGTGGTGCTATATGATGTAGCTTAGTTCCAACCTTTTGAAGGGAAACAAAATGTTAATGTCGGAAGCAAACTTACGCCTGGTGGCAACAACACCTGTATTGACAGATCAGTTCAAATCAAAGAAAGTGTAAATATAGTCTTTATGTTTATAGTCTCTAGGAAATGTGCTTCAAGGAAAAGTGAAATTAATAATGAACAGGGCATTGCTCTTAGAAAAGCCAGGTTCTAAACAGTTATAATCGCTGAAGATACAAAGCTGAGTGAGCTATAAGAAGATAGCAACAAATGCTTCCTCCTGCTCTCCATCCCTTTGGAAATGTAGATTGCTGTTATCAATTACTTAACAAATAAACTTTTCTGTGGGCTAAGGGGAACCTTCCCCTCTAAGAGGAATTTTTTATATCTGATTTTATTGTCCCCCCCTATTTTTATTGTGTAAGTCACTTTGAGACACCTGAGTGCAAGAATGTGTCTCATAAATAATCGTAATCATCATAATTAATTGTTTGATGGATATGTGATAGGCAGACACACCATATAACTATGCTTTTAGATGATCTAAATGTTTTGAAATACTTCCAGCTGGTTTTAAAATTATTTTTAAAATTGATTTTTAAACTTTTGAAAAAAATTGTAAATATGCTTTTATTTCAAATGGCATTATTTTAACTGGTAGCCATTGATAATTTTACCCTCCATTAATTTGTCTAATTGTCAAAGTTGGTGGTCTCTTGTGGCAACAAATTCCATAGTTTAACAATGTATTGTGGAAATAAGTGCTTCTTCAAGACTTCAGGAGGGCAAATGTATTCCTCAGATGTGCTGCTGAAAAATGTGCTTGATTACTGTGGCTTGTGACCACATTACCTATCCTCCTTATTTTGAGTGCTGTTGCTGGCAACATAAATTTCCAGGAATCAATGACAAGCATCAAGGAAGACATGTGCACAGGGTTAGAGCTTTTCATTCTAAACTACTTAATCCACATTTACTGTTGTTCCATTGCAACATACAGTGATGAATGAAAATGAATAATGTGTATTCCTAAAACCCCTTTAACTTAACAGTACTTGAATGAATACTCTATACTAATCTGTCTCTTAGCCACTTCTGCCGAAGCATCATATGTTCTGCGCTCTCTCTCCTCCCCTCCCCTAACCTGCTCATCTCATTTTTATATATCATGGCATTTTGGCTTTGTTGTGAAATAATCAGCCAATCAAAAGCATTGTAGCAGGAAGCCATTGCTTGGTAGCTTTGACCTTTAACTCACAAACTATTCCTTTCTCCCCAGAACCTATCCAAAGAGAGACAGAGATATTGGATGTGATGGATTAGATTTCCACTTCACTATGATCACTCATGGAGTAATTTCCAGGAATTGAGAAGATTTTGGTAAAATGAGACTTTTAGCAAGGGTTGGTTGAGTCAGATATACCTCTGGCACCTTTATGAGGGGTAAGGGAAGGTGCCTGAACTTGCTTCTGAGAAGCAGTCCCTCCTTAAGAAAACTGTAAGAGTAATGGGCTCCTTTCCTTGACCTCCCTGGAAAAGAAAACGGAATAGTTGTTGAACTTTACATATTCAGGCATCCCTGTGCCTGAATAATAGAAATCATTCTATATTTTATTTTTTACATTGATTATTCAGAGTGCAACCTTACCGAGCTGCCAAATTGTAGCTGACAAAGATGTTCTCTGGGAAATATATGCTAAAGAATCGTTACTTAGTCACAAAGCATATCTTGTTGCCATCAAAATTTTAAATCACGACGCAGTCCCATAACTGGGAACAATGAGAAGAATACCTAAAGCACCAGCTGCTTGTTGCTTGACAGTTCCATAGGGGCTGAAGAGCATCTGGCTTCAACCTGTTGGCAACACTTTACCCAATGGGATAGCTTCCATTAACATCAATAGAGTCAGAATTTCACCCTTTAAATGAAGGGGGGAAATGATTTACGGAGCCAAGAATAACTGAATCCGCAAGAAGCTTTGTCTTCCCTAGTGGAGCTACTTCACGTCGTTTGACACATAGAGCTCTTGCTCCTTGGTTTTCAATTAGAAAAGGCACATGACACTTTACAGTTCTTTCACTGAAAGTCACTTTCTTGTCTTGATCATGCCTAATTAATAGCAGGGGCGGTGTGTCCTGTTTTGCTGCCTAAGGCAAAGCAGAAACGTGCCACCTCACTACTGCACCACTGCATTGCTGCACCACCAAGTCCTCTCTTACCTGGGTTGTGTGGTGGTACTTTCAAAGCAGCAGCAACATACTTTGCCGAGATCTGTGCTCTGCCAGATCTCATATGATTTTGGCAAGATCTCAACCTCATGTGTGGGCTGACTCTAATTAATAGATTTAATGTGCTGAATTGGGATGGGGAGGAGTTCTATGGTGGTGGTTCTGCTACATCCAAACCCCACTCCTTTGCTGTGGCCAGGCTGGAAGAAGGAGAGAAATGCCTGATCTCCCCTCACTTTTCAACCATTTCCATTGCTTTCATTGACACTAATGTTGTTGTTTAGTCATTTAGTTGTGTCCGACTCTTCGTGACCCCATGGACTAGAGCACGCCAGGCACTTCTGTCTTCTACTGCCTCCTGCAGTTTGGTCAAACTCATGCTGGTAGCTTCGAAAACACTGTCCAACTATCTCATCCTCTGTCATCCCCTTCTCCTTGTGCCCCCAATCTTTCCCAACATCAGGGTCTTTTCCAGGAAGTCTTGTCTTCTCGTGAGGTGGCCAAAGTATTGGAGCCTCAGCTTCATGATCTGTCCTTCTAGTGAGCACTTAGGGCTGATTTCCGTAAATTCCTGGAGGATGAGGCTCCCAAATGGCCACTAGTCATGATGGTGATGGCTTTCCCCCCCTCCCACTGTTAGAGGCAGTATGGCTTTGAATACCAGTTGCTGAGAATCCCAAGTGGGATGAGTGCTATGTTTGCTTGTGGGCTTCCAATAGGTACCTGGTTGGCTGCTGTGGTTCCAAAGCTCCTGCCAACAGCATGCCCAAATAACACCTTTTCACCCCAGCAGTAAGGTAAGATCACTGACATTACATCTATGCCTGTGGAGTTTTATCTGGGCAGAGCATAGAGTTTCTAGAGGCTTAAGTGCCATGCCAATGACAGATCTACCTTTCTGGCAGTGAAACAGGACTTATGCTACATCCAATGGCACTGGGGCTTGCATGCATAGCCGAGCCCCCTCCACACTTTCAGCCCTCATGTTTGCGGGCAAATGCCTGAATCAAGCCATTGTGACCATTCATTCACACTGAGCTGGTCAAATGAGTTCAGGAGAGCAACAAAACTACCGTATTTTTCGCTCTATAGTACGCACTTTTCCCCCTCCAAAAATGAAGGGGGAAAGTGTGTGCGTCCTATGGAGCAAATGCAGGCTTTTGCTGAAGCATGGAGATCGAGAGGGGTCATCATCATCATCAGACAGGTTACAACATTAATACACAATATTAAAAACTGCTTAAAGCAACCTACAGTCACATAAAAGGTTGGTCCTAAAAATATACACCTCAAGTTTCGAAAGCCAGGGTAAGGAGATGAATAGGGTTTCAGCAGTCATTGGAAATTGTACAATAGAGATGCCACACACACCTTTCTGGAGAGTTCCACAGCTTAGGGGCCACCATGGAGAATGCCCTCTCCCCAGCTGCCACCATCTGAATCTCAGTAAGGGTGGAGGAACTACCAAGAGGGCACTCTGCACTCAAGAGGGTCTGTAGGGAAGAAGGTGGTCTTTCAGATATTTCCGTTATATGGGGGGAAATGTCACTTTTCTCTTTTGGGTACTGCAAACTATTCAGAATACACTTAAATATATGGCTCAGAATGCTTATTTTAGGTATTTAAATTTCATAAAATTAACATTTCACAGTAAAAAAAAGTATTTAGCTATAGTTCATTCCTGGTCAGCTCACAACTCCCACACCCTTTCAAAATGATCATTAGTTCTTGAAACTGGTTTACATACAATAGTGCAGCTTACAACATATGCCTGGCATCTAGCTGACATTTCAGCGACAACTTTGTTTAAAACAGATAATGAACAGTGTTTTTATTTTTAAACTAGACCTGTCTTCCTTTGATCTTCAACTGCTATTTCTCATCACAAGCTACATGTATCTGACTCATATATGATATATCATCTGATGTTTCATTTTCAGGAAATAATTATTGGAGGCGGTGAAGAAATTGTTCAGTTTAACATTCAGTTCACAAGTCAGTTCCTCAAAGCTGGTACACATGAAACAGACCCCCTTATGGAGTCCACTTTCAGCGATTCCCTCTGATGGCTGAGCTCCATTCACACAGCAAACACGGAGACCGTAAGGTTATTCTTATTTCCTTATTTAACAACATTTATATGTCACTTGATAATAATAAACTCTCCAGGCAGAAATATTAAAATAATCAATAAGAACAATTTAAAAACATATCAAGATCATTAAAATGAGCAGTAAAATAAATTTAAAGCATATCAGCATCTACGGGTCTGGATAGGGCTGCCTAAACAAAAATGTCTTAAGCATGCACCCAAAGAGTGCAGCAAAGGTTTCTGCCTGAGTACCAAAGTTTGTAGGTGCTGCCACACTAGAAAGGTGGATTTCTTACAACTGTGTAATGAGTATTACATGGCACCTGTAACAGGGTCAGTTCTGCACATCAAAGTGGGTGCATATGGGTTAAGGAGATCCTGCAAGTAAACTGGTCCAGTCCCCCGCCCACCACCACTGAAATTGGGGCAGCATCTTTGTAATTCCCTGCTACCTGACCACCTAAACACATTCTAGCAGCATCATCTGGTATCACTAGTGGGCAGGCAGCAATCACACTAAGAATGACAAACTCTCAGACCGAGGCAGCCAAAGCACATACAATTTCACTGGCTGGGAGAGCAAACCAGGCAGGGGTCAGGATGGTGCCAATTAGCAGCACTCTGATTGGTCCTCCTGTAGGTCTGCTCCCCACATTTTGCTATTGAAGCTGCTAGTGCAGTGTTTCCCAACCTTTTTTGGGCAAAGGCACACTTGTTTCATGAAAAAAATCTCGAGGCACACCACCATTACAGCTCCGTGACGTCAGCTAGCAAATTACATAATCACCTCCTTGAGGGCTGGCTCATCTTCTCCGAAGGCAGAACCCCATTAATTAACAGCACAGACTCACACCATAGCCAAGACGAGGGGGGAAAACCTCAGTCATGCACAGTCATGCACATGTGGGGGCTAAATGAGGACGAAGACCGGGCAGAGAGCAGGGTTCAAATCACCCCACCTGGCCAGGACAATCCCTGGGTGCTCCCTTGGACCACTCGCCTGACCCACCTCGCAGGGCTGTTGTTGCGAGGATAACACGGGGAGAACCACGCGCGCCCCCGGGAGCTCCTTGGAGGAGAAAGCGGGCGATGAATGCAATGCACGAAATATATGAGAGGCGACCAGGTTTTGCAGGTGAGGGGCCCCCGCCAGCCTCCGCTTCCAACACCCGGCGCAACGACGCCGAAGTTTCCCCCCGGGCTCGGCTCAGGGAGCAGCGCTGCTCCCCCCGGCTCCCCTTCGCCCTCCCGGCTCTCTCTGCCGCCCACTGGGGACCCCCCTCACCTGCCAAGTCCGGAGCGCCGGTGGAAGTTGCATGCATGCATGCAGGGCGCCGCGTTGCCATTGCATTGCACTGCACTCCATGCAACGCCTGCACGCATGCATTGCCTTGCACGCCCGCCAAGGGGTCTCCCCGCGGTCTGATGCGTCCCCTCCGGCGCGGATGCAGCATTGCAAAAATAACACACCCCCCGACGCAGCCCTACCTGGGGGGCAGCCTCCGCCTCCGCCGCTCCGCCTCCGCGGGGATCCCCGGGCTCCATCCTGCCGCCCGATCTCCGCGGGGGCGCAGGCAGGCTGCGCGGGGTCTGCGCGGAAGAGCCCCTGCCCGCCCGGCCGCCGCCGCGCTCATTCCATGGCCGGGAGAAGAGCGCTTCAAACAAAACGCCCGGCCCGCCAGGCCATGCTGGGAAACGTAGTTTGTGCACCCCGCGCGGGTGCGGAACCCAAGGGTGAGGGGACTACGGATCCCGGCAGCCCCCGCGCCGGGGACGGAGGGGGAGAGGCCGGGTGCAGGGATGGAGGGACGGGTGGGCAAGCGAGTGAGTGAGTGGCAGCCGCCAAGCCTTGGCCGAGAGCCAGGAAGGGCCTCCCCGGAGGAGGAGGAGGAGGAGGGAGGCGCAGAGCGGGAGGGAGGGAACCCCAGGGGTCATCTAGTGACGGCGCCCCAATCGAAAATTTGACTTTTTTTTTAAAAAAAATCTTTCGAATTTTTTAATTTTTCCTGCGGCACACCAGGCAACATCTCGCGGCACACTAGTGTGCCGCGGAACAGTGGTTGGGAAACACTGTGCTAGTGGATACCAACACAACTGCATTTTTCAGCTGCCATGGATCTTGCCTGTTAATCCTGTGTCATTAAAGATGATCTGCAAAGAAGCTAGTATCCCCAATATGATAAGACCTTCTCCATTGGCTCTATAGCCCAGGTCTTAACATTGAAAGACATGAGCCAACCCACAAGGTAGCTTTTGAAAAGAAATAATTTGCAAAGCAAAAAGGCAATAGATAATGTAGATATTGCAACATATAGATCTAAAGGGTTTTATGCTTACTGACAATGCCCAGACACTAGATTTATTAGGTTAGCAGGCTACACTGTCTAGTCCAAAAGACATCAAATATCTTCTGCTGTATCTGACGTGGTTTCACAGTATCCCCATTGTTGTTTTTAAAACCATCTTGGCTTAATGTACTATAAATGTTATTTCTCCTCCTTCTCTACTAAGAGCAATCTGATTGTCCTGCTATGAGAACATGCATTTTATATCAAAAGGGCCAATGGGCTTTGTTGCCTTTCCTATTTTTAATTTTGAAGGACATTACTGCTATCAGCACTGCTTCCAGGTTGACAGACAGGTTCAGTTCTGAAGTAAACACAAAAAAAGATATGACTCCAAGAAATTTACTTTGGTCTATGGGTTTCAGAGGAAGGGAAGGAAATATGAAAAGACTAGAATGTGCACATCATGAAGTGTCTTTTCTTTATTTGAGGTACTATGGAAAAAAATCTCTGGGAGCTGCCATCATTTGCCATGTGTGCCACTTGAACAATGGGCAAACACAGAGAGTTATTATAGGTATGGGGAACCAAAGACTCTCTAGTTGTCACTGGACTCCAACTCCCATCAGGCCCAGCCTGCATCAAGGATGATGGAAGTCATAGTCCAGCAACAATTGGGAGGCCACAGGTTCCCCATCCTGGATTGAGATTTAATGATTTTTAGTTTTATTAATTTTTGTATTGCAAACATGGCTCGACAAAATGTGATAAAACGCCCTCTTCAAAAGAGTAAATGAGGGATTGCAACTTTGGCTCTGCCCTTAACCACACAGTCCCAAGAACTACTGCACAGAGCCTATGTGTGCAAAAATTGTATGTGTACAGACTCCAGTACACACCGGGTTTTTATCCTTCAGTGTAGCACTGTTCACAGGAAGTCATGAAGCTGTTCAGAAGTTCAGAGGACTGCATGAAGATTAGGGAAACATAAAAGATAAGCCAAGATTTGATGAAATGCAATCAGTTTAAATGTGTTAAATATTTATATTTAATTCTTCTAATGCCTTACTAATGGCTTCTCCAAACGATTCAAAATAATTAACACAGTTAACACATATTATTATGCACTCAAATGCATCATCAACATTTCCTCAAACACGTGTCAATCTATTATGAGGGGAAACATGACATGCAGTATATCATTAGTTTCTTTGTGCATAGCCAAAGTGAATTGTTTTCAATATTTATTCAATAGTAGAAAAAATGCCTGCTACACAGTCTGTGTCAAGGGTTGCATACTGCTGGGCTTGCTGGTGTGTCTGGGTGTGTTGTACAATCATATGCATCTCCATGTGCTTTGCTCTGTGCACAGAAATCTATCACAACCTTTCCCCTTGGCACCCCTGGGTCATATTGCAACCCTTCCCTGTGGCATTGATAGAGACTGGGCCATCCTCTGTTACAAGATAGTGACTGAAACACTGTCCCAGATGTCGAACCTTATTTCCCCCCACATGAGTTGCAGATGTTCGTTTATATGAGAGTAACTGCAGCTATGGATACCCTGTGATGGAGATTTAACATTGGTGTCAGAAAACCTGCTAACAATACACTGGTGGCAGGGATAAGCTTTAGCCCTCTCAAGTGGTCAATGGGATAGCAATAGCGCACTGGGAACATAATACTACATGTTGTGGCACTTGGCTTTTTGCAGAGAGAGTTACATAAGATAAAGTGGCTATGACATGTGCACATGGTTGAATGGATTGGTCCTCAAGTTGTCTTTTTAATATATATATATATTTCAACATATAAAAAGCAATCCACATAATAAATTCAATCAGGACACAGTTTGGTATAGTTCAGTAGTTTCCAAGCATTTTTTGCAAGAAGACCCACAATACAAATGGAATCCTTTCTTGCTAAGGGACCCACACGTCAATTTCAGTTTTTGACCTGGAACTGAAACCCTGTTAGGCTTTTTGCAGCATTTCCCCAAGCTGCTGTCACTGCTGGCAGCCTAACAACACAGCGAAGGCTCCTATGGCTGGCTGGTTGGTTCTGACCAATCAACCTTTCTTTGCTCTGCCTGCCACCCTCATTGAACATGCCCTTATGGAGCAACCAATATAAACAAAATACTGGGTTGGAAGTGAGAAGAGAGGGAAAATATCCGTTCTTTGTTTTACAATTATGTATCTCTCCCTGTCTCTCTAGGGTTGCTCACACATATAATGTATAGTAAAGCATATCCCATCCCTTATATTCTTGATGTCCAAGTTAGGACCCATTAAGAGTCTGCACAGTGAGACTTAGGGCTCATCCACACTTCTGTTTGATACATGCCTAGAAAGCATGGGTCACAGAGGTGTTTGCTTGTCTCTTGTTTTTCAGTAATGGATCCAAGTGGTTGTTCTTTTGTCCCATGGCTTTCACTGGGAAAATCTGTTGTTTATTGCTGAATCAGAACCAAAGTCAATCCACAGAAAAACGTGATTGATGTTTGTTTTGATTTAGTGGAAAACCATGGGTTTCTCCAGGGGAAAGTGGTGTGGACAAGCCCTTCTGAGATAACCTTTGGAAGCTTTGCACTGCAAGCAGCCGAGGCTGCACTCTTATTTGTGCTTGCTTGGGAGTATGGAGGAGCGCTGAATGTCTCAGAGTATCATCATCTATCTTCCACTTTCGTATGTCTCTTCCACATGCTAGTTCTGTCACCAACAGAAGGAAAACAGCCCATGGGGCACTACTCTCTAGACAGCAAAATAATTAAGTAAAGTGTTTAAAGCATGCAAAAAGTGCATTTCTGTCAACTTACCACAGGCATCCATGAACTGGGGGGAGGGCAAGTTATTTGTCTAGAAGGACACTTGCTCTCCTCTCCCTTAGATAACATGTGCATGTTAAGTACACACTGCAACATTGCAGAGTCCCACTTGTTTTTTATATTTTTTGAGCCCCAATGTCTGGGAGTTTACAGTAATATAGGGTTTTTTTTGAACTCTATTTGTTGCTGTGCTTTGGCTTTTCCTTGCTTATCATGCTACAGTGTCTACTATTTAGCACATTTGTCGAGTAAAAAGAGCCAGCTTTGCTCACAGAAAGTAACCTTGGCATATTAGTGGATCTGCGAAGAGACAAAATAGATGTTCCGTTTAGCTGCGACACATGCACACATTTCCTGCAGTATATTTCTCAGAAATGTGTGTCTGCAGCTGCTCCTTTGGAACATGATTAGTAGCTATTGTTCACAGGAAGTCATGAAGCTGAATGGCCCCAAAAGGCTTTGATGTCAGCCACTTCAGTTGCTACTTTCTTCCTATTCCTCATGGTAGGGCTGCTGAGCTTGAAAAAGCGTGTGTGCCATTGCCTTGGGGTGCCCAGGGCAGAAACATGCCTGGGGGGGAAGGGGGCTGCAGTCATTAATTATCCATTTCTTTTGTTGTGCACAGTCACACTGCTGAGAATTGGGGAATGATACATCCTAGGTAGGTCTATCAAAAGCTGCTTTATGCAATGCATATTCAGTACGTTCTGCTGATATCCTGGTCAACAGCTCTTAAAGACTCTTTAGACTCAGAAGGTACGGAAAGCTGCAAAATGCTCATAAGGTCTTGGCAATCAAAGGCAGCAAGGCTCTCTTGGGGATGGCTTTCACAACAGTAACTACTGTCAAATGCCTGCCTCCTTGAAGCTTCTATATTGCTCTCAGCTTTACATAAATAGAGGGCATGCTTCACAGTATCAGAGAAATCAGAGCTGGGAAAGGCTCTGTTGGGTCAGCCCGTCCTTCTTCCTGCCAACGCACTGACTTTTATCTTCACTGTATCCTTGACTGCTTTACAAAACATCCTTGAAATGTTTCCAGGAACAAGATTGCAAATATTTTCCAAAGGGAGAGATCCCCTGTTTTTTGTTCCGCAGCCTAATGGATGCTGTTCTTTATGTGGGATTTTACTGCACATGATAGAAGGGTTTTATTTCATTATGACTTTGTACAGATTGAAATTTAACAAACATTGTGCTGGAAACATTAAATGACTGGCAAGTGTCATTTGTTTATCTACTGTGCTATGTCAAATCATGTGAAATGTGGTAAGGTCACACACATCAAGGTGATATTTTCCCCTGAGACAAAAACCCTGTGTAAGGGACCCTATATGCTTCAGTTATATGCGTCTAGGCTTTGTATACATGGGACTCTTGAGTTATGATCCTGATCTTCCTTTATCATATTCATTTATCCCCTGAAAGGCTATCCCTTCACAAGTTGCTCAGTTCCCATTTCTGTTTAAGCCTTTTTCAGGTGTCCTTGAACTTTGTATTTTAGGGGGCATAGAGATGCATGCAGCATCTCACCTCCCCACTCATCTCAGGGGATTTGTGAGCTGAATACTCTTACAGTTTTCCCCATAATCAGCATGGCGATACCTTGAAGAGAGACAATGGGGCCATGTATGCCTGCTCCATGCCCAGTATCATGCCCTTGACTATCCATATGTTAGAGTAATGACTGTTGGGGAAAATGTGAGCAGGCAGTCTCTGCCAGTGCTTTTTGTTCTGGGGGTACACAGGGGTACGCCTACCCCTAAACATTTTGTGAATATGACAGGAGAAGAAACTAAAAAAAATAGTTTCTTCTCTAGCATGGTGAATCGGCAGTTCCATTGCTACCCCTGATGGCGGCCTCATTTCCTCTCACATTTGAGTCTTAGATGGAAGTGAGCATTTAATGTGTGAAGTAGGAGTTGGAATCTAGCATGGTGATTGGTCAGTTTCATTGTTACCACCTCCGATGGTGGCTTCATTTCCTTTTCCGGTGATTTTCTTGAGTCAAAATGAGAGTACCATATATATATATATATATATATATATATATATATATATATATATATACAGGTTTTGGTGTCTTCGGGTGTCTTCCCGTGTAAGAGTTGGGGTGTCTAGGCGACGTTTCGACGAGGTCTCACTCGTCATCTTCAGGCTGGTGCTTTCGGCTTCTTGTTACTGGAACAGAGCAGGATCTCAGTGTTTGAGTTCCTATAAATACTGTTGAGGGGGTGTGGTGTATAGCCTCCAACGTTCTGGGCAGAGAGGAAATTCCCAGGTTAGTGTGCCTTTTCTTCTTTTGTTCCTTAATTACTTGAGGGATATCTTGAGTGATTTCTTGAGTGATATTCTGAGTACCACTTAGGTGGGTCATTAAGTGTGGATTAGTTGCTAAAGCTTTCGTGTCTTGACCTCTTGAGCTTGTGAAGAGTTTTTCTGAGAAGATGGCTGTACTGCACTTAGTTGTGCTCTGGCTTGGCTTCGTGTATAGGGGCGAGCTGTGGTTTTGTGCCCTGTGCCAGCCAGATCTGTGTAGGGATTGCAGGGGGGTGCAGCATCCGGAGGTGCCACTATGGTTTGGCTACTGGATGGTGTCTGTAATTTATCTGTGGAGAGGGTCTGGGTTTGGGTCTGGTGTGGTTGATTGGTGATGGCGTTCTGTGTGCCTCTGGTTCTGGTGTCGGTTTTTGTGGGGAGGGCTAATTTCCAGATGTCTGGCAGGCGGGACGTGTCGTCACGCTTGTTCATGTTGTGAGGGTGTTTCTCTATCTCGATGGCTTCCATGATTATTCTCTTGTGGTGATGTTCCATGTTAAAGAGCAATTTGGAATCTGCAAAATTAATTTCGTGTCCTGTTTCTTTCATTTTCTACAAAAAACCTGATGGCTCCCTAGGACACACTATCTACCGGAAAAAAACACACACCAACCGCTACTTACATGCACAATCACACCACCACCCTGCACAAATAAACTCCGTAGCCAAGACTCTCATCTCCAGAACCAAACGCCTGGCTGACAAAGACCACTTGACAACTGAGTTACAGAATCTCTCAAATGTGTTAATCGCCAATGGATACCAGCAAAACAGGGTTACGAAGCTAATCCAAAAAGAAACACCCCCCAAAAACCAAGACACAGAAGAAAACAATGGCATGGCCCTCCTTCCTTATATCAAGGGCACTACAGATAAAATTAGCAAAATCCTCCATAAACACAATATCAAAACAGCCTTTTGCACCAACCAAAAAATAGCCAATATCCTCAGAAACCCCAAAGATAAAATCCAGTTGGAAAACCAAGGGGTCTATGAAATACCCTGCAAAGTCTGCCCAGCCACGTACATTGGACAAACAAACAGACGAATAAATGCACGTATCGCAGAACACAAGAATGCCGTCAAAAAAGAAGAAAAAACTTCCTCTCTTTTCCAACACATGAAAGAAACAGGACACGAAATTAATTTTGCAGATTCCAAATTGCTCTTTAACATGGAACATCACCACAAGAGAATAATCATGGAAGCCATCGAGATAGAGAAACACCCTCACAACATGAACAAGCGTGACGACACGTCCCGCCTGCCAGACATCTGGAAATTAGCCCTCCCCACAAAAACCGACACCAGAACCAGAGGCACACAGAACGCCATCACCAATCAACCACACCAGACCCAAACCCAGACCCTCTCCACAGATAAATTACAGACACCATCCAGTAGCCAAACCATAGTGGCACCTCCGGATGCTGCACCCCCCTGCAATCCCTACACAGATCTGGCTGGCACAGGGCACAAAACCACAGCTCGCCCCTATACACGAAGCCAAGCCAGAGCACAACTAAGTGCAGTACAGCCATCTTCTCAGAAAAACTCTTCACAAGCTCAAGAGGTCAAGACACGAAAGCTTTAGCAACTAATCCACACTTAATGACCCACCTAAGTGGTACTCAGAATATCACTCAAGAAATCACTCAAGATATCCCTCAAGTAATTAAGGAACAAAAGAAGAAAAGGCACACTAACCTGGGAATTTCCTCTCTGCCCAGAACGTTGGAGGCTATACACCACACCCCTTAACAGTATTTATAGGAACTCAAACACTGAGATCCTGCTCTGTTCCAGTAACAAGAAGCCGAAAGCACCAGCCTGAAGATGACGAGTGAGACCTCGTCGAAACGTCGCCTAGACACCCCAACTCTTACACGGGAAGACACCCGAAGACACCAAAACCTGCATTCCTGTACCCGTGAAAATCTACGAAAGCATATATATATATATATATATATATATATATATATATATAT
The DNA here is from genome assembly GCF_965112155.1 of Podarcis liolepis. Classification (NCBI taxonomy): domain Eukaryota; kingdom Metazoa; phylum Chordata; class Lepidosauria; order Squamata; family Lacertidae; genus Podarcis; species Podarcis liolepis. The sequence continues at coordinate 63,127,105 of NC_139558.1, forward strand.
ATATATATATATATATGCAGGTTTTGGTGTCTTCGGGTGTCTTCCCGTGTAAGAGTTGGGGTGTCTAGGCGACGTTTCGACGAGGTCTCACTCGTCATCTTCAGGCTGGTGCTTTCGGCTCTAAGTGCAGTACAGCCATCTTCTCAGAAAAACTCTTCACAAGCTCAAGAGGTCAAGACACGAAAGCTTTAGCCACTAATCCACACCTAATGACCCACCTAAGTGGTACTCAGAATATCACTCAAGAAATCACTCAAGATATCCCTCAAGTAATTAAGGAACAAAAGAAGAAAAGGCACACTAACCTGGGAACTTCCTCTCTGCCCAGAACGTTGGAGGCTATACACCACACCCCCTCAACAGTATTTCTAGGAACTCAAACACTGAGATCCTGCTCTGTTCCAGTAACAAGAAGCCGAAAGCACCAGCCTGAAGATGACGAGTGAGACCTCGTCGAAACGTCGCCTAGACACCCCAACTCTTACACGGGAAGACACCCGAAGACACCAAAACCTGCATTCCTGTACCCGTGAAAATCTACGAAAGCATATATATATATATATATATATATATATATATATATATAAAAACGCTGGTCTCTGCTATATGAAACCTCAAGCATATAGAGTTCTACCTCACATGCATTTGTAAGGGATCTCTTCTTCAAAACCTTCACCCAAAATGTGGACATCATTGGGCAGGGATTAGTATAATAGTGAAAACTGGGTGAAGGGCAAGCTTTGATATCAATCATAGGGAGCAAAATGGCTGAAGAGGCCTTTAGTATTAATCAAAAGATGACTCTCCCTAGTGTTGTGGTAGATTTACTCCAAACAACATGTTAAAAGCCCTTTGGGGGTGAGTATATATATATATATATACTCATACATACTCATATATATGACTCCTTCATGTTACTTTCATGAAGTGGTGAAGTATGTAAAAATGTGGTTTAACAATCAATTTCCCTTCCCAGGGAACTCCGGGAATAATAGTGCCCTGAGCGGAACAGAGGCATCCTAACAACTCTCAGCACCTTTAGTTGTCAGGATTCTTTGGGGGAAGCTATCCCAAATTAATGTAGTATAACATTGCTTTAAATTTGCAGTGCAGATGGGATCCTATTTTCAAAATTGTTAACCAATACCACAGAAAATTTCATGCACTTAACTCATACTTTGCTCTTGCTGCTCCCCTCTTTCTCACCCTTTCTTTCCCTTCTACTCTCTTCCTCATATTTACTGCCATGCCATTGCCATGTCACACTTTGAATTTATACAGGAAAGTGTGGATAAACACATTGGATACCACATGAAGCTACATCTTCCTCCCCCCCCTCCCCAAGGCTATCATTGACAGTTGCTGAAAACAGTTTTCTCTTTCTCTCTTTGGTTAATGTTTGCATTCATGGAAGTCTTTATTGAAAAAAGATACAAATCACAGAGCACTTTCCCTTTGCTGTAGGAAGGAAAACACCATTTATTTTGTAAATGCAATTGGAAAAAAGTATAATTCTACTTTGTTACGTCTTGGTAAATATAAAGCAGGGAATGACTTGAGCAGAGCTGTAACCAAAGTACCCGTCAGTTAAATAGATAGATTGTAAATCTACTCAAACAGCTATAGGGCATTGCACTGTCAAATCCGACAGTAGATCCCTGGCCCCCGGCTTTGCTGTCTTTCAGAGGAGGATGCAAACTGTTTAGCTTTCTCAAGCCCGCACTTTCCATCTGTCCACTGACCCATGCAGCTGCCCTTCCCCTTACATTGCTGGAAGATTCGTGATTGCCTTGATGGAAGAAAGCAAAGTGCAGAAATGACAGCACCTTCAGTGGGACTCAGGAAAGAATGATAGGGTAGACTGCAAGACTCATATGTGCCTGGAGAGCTTAGAATTAGAAAAAAAGAAGCTTTGTGAAAATCTGGATGGAGCACCTGCCAGGGGTAGAATATTTTAGAAAGGAAGAATGGGAGAGGGAAGAAAGAAATTAAAAGACGATAAAGCACCACTTGCCTCTGCCTCAGAAGAAGCAAAGGGCAGAATATCTATACGTAGTATGGGATGGGATAAATGAAGCTTCCTCCAGAAGCTCACTGTTGATATTATGTCTACAGATTAACAGCTCATGATATGAACAAAATCCTTGTGTTAGATCCAGATTTAGGCTGCAATCCTAACAGTGACAGTTCAAAAGAAAGCCCTACTGGATTCATTGAAGGTGATTCTCAGGTAAGAGGTGTAGCCTTGGTCAGGGCTGGTTCAGCTGCAGGTCAGTACAGAGACTTAGAGATGAGCTGTAATTCTTTATTTAAGGAAACAGAATACAAACAGAGAAACCATGGCGAAACTATTCCCAGTAAAACAGCTGCCAGAACTGACCATCTGGACATCCCACTTCCCCCTAAGTCTCCTCCCTGTCCAGGTTTCCTCCTGCAGTCTTAAACTCCATCAGGTGTGCATTCTCTGTGCTCTTTGTTCTGCTACATGCAAAAGCCTCTAAGCCCTTAGAGACAAGGGAGGAGGGGAAGGGAACTGAATACAGAAGGACCACCAGGGTCCTCTGAATCTGTTACAGCCTCAGCCCTGACCTCCTCCTCAGCTGCTGCCTCTTCTTCCTCTCTCTCCTTCAAGCCTGTTGCTTGTTCAGCATCCAACCATTTTGCCCCCTCCCCTTCATCCTCTGACCTATCTTCCATGTCCCACCACCATTCTCCTGGCTCAAAGCCTTCCTCTTCTAAGGCTTCCCTAAGGGGCTCTTCAGAGGGAGCCTCCCATCATTGCTCCTCATCCAGCCAGTCCCTGACATCATGCTTAGAAATCAATGAACAAAAGTTAGTCATGATGAACAAGTCCCACTGATTTCAGCTTAATTTTCCTATGTAATTCTTGTTAGCATGGAGTCAACTCGTAGGAGCCAAGATCTCTTTGTCCCCACTAAAATATTGGAGGGGGAGAGCAAAGTTGATGGCTGTTGCCATTCAAATGGTGTGTGTTTTGCCATGTCATGAAATCAATTATGCAGGGTGGGGATTACCTACTCCCCCAATATTTTATTCCAGTTGGTACCCCTGCCTGTTAGCCATATTAGCCATGTTTCATTTTCTTCCAGAACATAGCAGCAAAAGGCCTGTGAAGAGATAGAACAAGTTCTGATCATTCAGCATTTGAGAAACCCGACACTTATGCTCAGGTAAGAATGTGCTCAGTTAATGAACCTTTGCATCTGATGAAAGGTGCTTCTTCATCTAGTCTTCTATTGTATTCAGACTCTGCGTCATTGTATAATAGAATCATTCTCCTCTGTGCCTCAGTTTGCAGCTTCACTAATCTGTCACATATAACATTTTGGGAGGGAAAGCACCAGATTCCCTGACTGAGACCAGAAAACACTGAGCACTTTATAGAAAGTAAATCAATTAAAAGAAAAAAGATTCTTCCCAACTTGGCAACATAAAAATTCCTGTAGTGTCAAAGGAGACAATTTGTCCCCATTCTTGCTGAACATAGCTGGCACTATTCATTTCAGAGCTTCAGGCTATCTCATGGTACCTTACTGGGCTAAACAGATCAAGGGCACCTCATTATTTTTTGTCAAGCTCAAAAGTTTCAGGCGGCTGATTATTCTGCTCAATAACAGTAATCTTTTTAATCACAGCCGGCTTGGTAGTACAATATTTACTGCTGATGTTTCAGAACAATTTGGAAGCTTTTGCTTTTGAAGGCAGTCAAAATCGCAGAGAAATCTGAGCTATCTCTCAATGGGCTTTCTTTGTGCTGCAACATAATGCCACAGTTAAGGTACTGGGAATAATAAAACCATGAAAAGATATTTTAAAATGGCTTCTATGTGCATTAGATATATAAAATTAAGCAGACGGCAGCTTGCCAAAGAGTCCTTAGCATGGCACATCTTACATTGTACATAGTGAGATTTATCCCCAAACTCCTTGGAAGTCAAAGCAGTTGGGAGAACCAAGACCCTAGTCCAGTAATGACCGTATAGATCTTCAGTGTTCAAGGATGAAGTGACCTACTAGAATTCCCCACTGTGGATGACTCGTTCCCCCATGAAAGTGAATGAGTGAAGTTCTTATCCTTCCCCTTCCACCCTGACTATTCTAAGTGACCCTGCCATGGTTATGAGATGAAAAACAATGGGCAAGCATGAGTGTTGCTCTTGTCTTTTCCTTTTTCTTATGGAATTAGGTTGCGACAAACTATGTGTCAAGACATATGGGTGTGGATTTTTTTGTTTGTTTTAAGTTTAGTTATGCCATTTGCTTTTGTCATTCAACATACATTCATTTCAGTACTCATTCATTTGCATAACTTGCATCAGTAATTCATTTTCCTTGTTCTTATTTGTTTCTGTTTACCCCTGCTTTCAATGGAAGATATTTCTGCTGCATTTAACTTTGGTGTTTTCCATCCAAATGACATGAAATCTTCCAACCTTCTGCTATTCCCTAAACACATATCTATCATATTTCAGAAAGTTTGGGAAACAGGGCTCATTTTACAGGTATTTAAACAGATATATATCTTAAAAGCATCCTCTTGTTTTCAGTTAGAGATTTGCTTCTCTTCATCTGCTTATAATTTTCTATGGGAAGAAGATAAAGATCCACAGTAGTGTGGATTATGTTTTCTCTACCTTACCTACCAATCTGAAATAAAACATTCATTTAAAACCAACTCCATGCATGTTCAAGGATATCATTACCTTGACTCTTTGACTTGGGGTGGGACGTGGTTGCTCTGCTTCAGGCAGCAAAATGTATTAAAATTAAAAATGAATGCACAGGTCTACTGGGAAGATTTTCTGAGCCAAACCCAAGACGCTCACACATTTTAGAGCCATACTAAAGAAATCCTGTCATCTTCTAATATATGTCTCAGTGGAAAGGGGTGGGTGTTATTATATGAGCCACTTTAGCACCTGTGGTATTGTGTCTTGCCTAATTTGTGACAAAATAATAAAACCACTTAGCTTCTCATCTGAAGACTGAGTACTGGTCACATAGTGACTTGACATTGTAAAAAAGGACCTTGGGTAATGATGTGAATCGGAAGGAAGCACTTCCAGATTATTGCATAAAGCAATACCAGCAAGAAGCAGGAAGCCAAAGTATCAGTCGCATGAGAAATGTACAGTGTTAAACTGCCTTTGCTTTATGATTCATTGTACTCCATTTCAGTAGCTTGAAACAGAAAATGTTACTGCCACAGACACATTAGGGCGTGAGAGATATAGGAGCAGGTGGAAAAAATTGTTTCCCTAAATACTTAATTTGTACTGTATTGGGTAACAGAAGAGTAGTCCCCTGGGATAAGAGGATCAGAGAGCTGGGCTACCCCAAGGGATCCTAAATAACATGATAATGAACCGCTGCCCTCAATAGTTTTGTTACTTTCATATGGGTGGGGTGAAAAACACCCTCCAAAAATTTGGATTAGAAGGAGAAATGAAGAACTCTTACCGCAACCGTGTGCAAGCCTGCAATCTCCTCAAGTGGAAACAAACACATAAGGTAGGGTGGGGGGCTGCCAAGCCCTGACCTCCCTGGCCCGTTATCTCTATACATATTAGAGACGCCACAGGAATACCCCAAGGCTGCTAAGGCAACCAAGCTGTCACTTGAAGTAGTGGCAAAGCTTAAAAAAGAAGAAGAAACCCTTGGCCACTTTGCCATTATGGTAAACCCATCCCTGAACATTCTTCAATTTTGCCTGTACTCGAAAGCCATTATTACCCCAAGTCCTGGCAATTGGAAAGAATAATCCTGTGAAAATGTGGATATTTGGCCCAGCTGTAATGCTAAGTCTGTTATCTAACACAAACTTACCTCAGAATAAGTGTCGCTGAGCACCACAACTCAATTAGTAGATGTGAATAGGGTTTTGCACCATAACTATAATTCCGTCTATAAAATATCTCATTAAAGGAACAGTAAAAACAGGTGAAACAAAATGAACCGTGTAGCTCAAAGCTCTTGCTTTTGGGGGGGGGAAATGGGGAAAGAAAATTACATGGTCACGAAAATAAAAAGAAGCAACTTCAATAGCTCTCTCTGTTAAGCATGTGAAGCGCAAGGATCACATACATCTTGCAGGCCCCACGGGGGTTTTGAATGGGTGTGCTGAGATTCTGTAGGACTAAGTTTTTTAATTAATTTGTCAGTTAGTTGTTTGAAGCAGCACAATTAATCAGCTCTAAAATCTTTAACTGGTTGACAGCTCTAATGACTTTACAGTTTAAACTCATTGATCTGAGTTGTCGGTGGGGACATCAAAAAACTTTCAGATAATTGGACATTCAGATAAATGGGAGCACGGGTGGAAATGGGGGCAGAAATCATAGGTGGTTGTAATGTTCAGAAAGGAAAAAACCCAAGGGTCACCTAATAGGGTTGTTCTGTATACACACAAAAATCAAGGCACTCCCTTAATGAAGCATGGGGGTGACCAGCAATGCAGTTCTCTCTAAAAAGGGTCTGTGTGTTAACCAGCGAAGAAGGTGGGTGAATCCAAAACTTCTGCTTTGTTATTTGTTCCATTATTTCTCATTTATATAGCTCCCTGCATTTGCAAATTCCTTTAAAGAATACTGTTCCCCCCCTCAAAAAGTAAAATAAATCATTTTTTCCTAACAACATCAAAAAACTTGGCTTAAAATATATATTAAAAAACCCATTTAAACCAAGGGGGCACAATATTCCCACCCATATGCAGAGCAGGGCAAACAGGAGGACCCCTTCCATAAGCATTAATGGAGCCCTTTCCCCTTCTTCTTCATTTTGTGTTGGATTTTGGCTGGGGCACTGGTGTGCAACATTGTACCAAACAATTACTTACTTTGAGAGACGTGTATGTCTCCTATAATAATATGTCCATAATAAATAATGTTTCCTTACACAAAACCAGACCACTAATCTATCTAGCCCAGGCATGTCCAAAGTCCATTTTGGGGGCCTAATTTGGCCCACCGGTCGATTTAAGCCGACCCCTGTGGCAGTATATGTCCTGGGGTAAAAACTTCAATCCTAAAAAAAGCTCACCAACTTTGGTCGGCCCTTACGCATGTTTGAGCACCCCTGATCTAGCCCTATGACAGGCAGTGGCATTCCAAGGTTTCAGCTGGCAGGCTTTCCCATCCCTCTCTGGAGATGCCAGGGATACAACCTCAGACCTTCTGCATGCCAAACATATGATCTACTACTGGAATTCTGGTCCTTAATTTGCCCCAGTGGTCAAGAGGACTGTGACCAGATCAAACCAGAGGCTGACATCAGTTTGTAAAATTTAATGTAGATATGTTATCAGAAAACCAGTGAATGCATTTTGATTTATGAAAGATGTCAGAACAATCATAATATCAAAGGAAATCAAAAGCATATGAGAGATAAATGAACCTTGGGAAGGGAAAAATATAAGGGAAAGGGTAAGCAAGAGCACAATTAGGATGTATGGCTTACATAGGGAACCAAATGCAACTTAACTTTTCAACTAAATGCTATTAAAATAGAAGAAATGTTGAAGCCTGGAATGAAATGACTGCTGCAAGCAGTAATTACGGCATGTATATCAAAGGGTGAAATGAAGAGAGAGGAGGGATTGTCTACAGCTCTCTTTTCAAGTGTTCACTTGGAGGCATAGCTGTGTAGTGTGGGATATGGCCCTAATCCCACCTCTCTCTGTACTGGATCACATCAGCTCTCTGCAGGAGCTTAGCCCAGTTTTCTCATCTCTTTCTGCCTTTGTTTCTCTTCTCATACAGGCTGCTTTCCACTGGGACCTTGGTGGGGCAGGTTGTGAGTTTTATATAGTAGTGATCTGAAAACACGTCCTCATTCTACTTTTCAAGTTGCAAACCTGGAACAGCATTTTCAGTTCACTTGCCAGGGGTCAGGAGAAATTCAAAAAATTATCACTTATTACATATTGTTACCTCAATGGGCTTATGGTAGGGATGGGTGAATCTGTCAGTTTCAATCTTTCTCCAGTTCTCTTTTTTCCAGACTTCACTTCTCCACATCAGTGTATTTTTTAAAAAAAGAAAAGGTTCTCGTGAAAATTCGTCAACATTTAGTGGGAATTTCTTTTAATATACACATGTTTGTATGTCATTTTACCTAACATACACATTTTTGAAAACATTTTCCCCATATATAATGCATTTTGGTATGTTGTTTTGATGAGTACAAGCATTTTTGTGCACATTTACCTCCAAATATACATTGTTTGTACATGTTACTTAGCTGGAGAATTGCATTGCAAAATGCGGATTTCAAGGAAGCCTGTGTTTTACTTTGTGCTTTGCTTCAGAAACTGAAAATTTGGTAGCAAATGGAATCAAAATTCTCTCCCACCCTTGGCTTACAGTGATAAGCAGTGGTTGTTGCAGCAGTAGCTGTGTGTGTGCATGTGTGTGTGTGTGTGTGTGTGTGTGTGTGTGATAGTCTCCAACTGCTCTGAATATGCTGATGAAACTGCATGATGAAAACCCTTGAGCCATTACAGCTTCTCACTTTGTCACACAGAGTCCCAAAATCCCATCTTTGTTGAGGTAAGCTAACTGAAAATAGCTTTATGTTGGGGGCAATTTGGGGAAGAGAGAGTTGCCAACTGAAGTCTCTTTCTCTTCCTCCTCTTCCACCATCACCTTCTTTGCCACTGCTCCTGGGAGACAGAGAAAGTGGGACGGGAAGAAGAGGAAAGAGTCTTGTGCTGGGTCCAAGGAGTAGCAGCAGCAGCAGCAGGAGAAAAGGGGATTGAAGCAACCAGGATGCCACCTGCCACTGTCCCTGGCATGAGAGGCTGTGACTCTCTGGCTTGGCAGACCTGCAGCCACCCATCCAGCTGGCCATTCCCAATAAAAACAAGAAGGAGAAATTGAGTCAGGTCAGGCCCGAAGAGAAGTTGGCAGCTGGATGAGACCCTGTGTAGGAGTAGGTCCTGGGGGTGGTGGGGAAGGGTGTAGCTGGTGGGGTGCAGACAGGCTTGTGGGGGTTGGAGTTTGAGAGGTGTGGGAGCAAGGAGATTATGGGTGTTGAGGGTGGGCACTAGAACAAGCTGGGCTTTCACAGGGGGTTGTCAGCATAATAAAAATCTTAAGGTGCAAAAAAGCACCTCCTCCCGGCAGTGATTCTGATGTAGAAGAGAATGTCCCCATTTTCATCTGAGGAATGTTGGAGGATATGGTGTGTGTATTTTCTGTGTTTGTATTTTCCTTCAAATGAATGCTCCACTACTGTTCACTTGTATCCCTCCTCTGTAAAGCTTTGTTTGAAATATGCTATGTCAGAATGTCCTCTTGTTCCTTCCTGGGTCACTGCAGAAGACCATGGTAGCTCACCTAGGCTGCAAGCAATGGCACAACAATTAGTCAAAGAAAGAACTTTCCCAGAAAAGCCACCACCATTTCCTATCAAAAGCACCTCCCTCTGTAGAACTTTGAAAAAATATTTTATTGCATCCCTTAAAAATCATTATTTTCTCCCAGCTGACAAACTGAATTGAAAACTTTGGCTCAGCTCTAGTTGCATATAAATTCTCCAAAAACTGTTTGGTCCTAACTTCAGGTGGTGCCTCTAGGCACTACAGCAATACAAATAATAACCTGGGGCCATCCTAGCCCCCTATGTGCAGTAAACAGGCCTTTTGCTTGCAGTGCGCTTTGAAGAGGGGATAAATATTACAGTCATAAGAGTGCAACTCTTTTTATAGAATTTTGTCAGCATGAGTGACATTTTACCTAACGAGCATCTGTAATTGCTAATAGGAATTACATGCATAAGTTCCTGCACATTTGCATGACATATACCCTTTCAAATTATTTTAATACAGCTTTTGTTGGAAGAGAGATCTAATATGTTGAAGGAAACTGGAGGACCATTTTTGATTTTTCCATGTATCATACAGTAAATTATTGATGAATTTCTGGAGAAAACAAGCTTTAATGGCCTATTAGGGCATTTATTTGAATTAAAGGATAAAACCAGTCACTCACCAAAATGATCTAACCCACACTTCACAGGCAATTGCACAAATTATCCAAAAGCAACCGTGACATGAACCACTTTCCATTTCCAATATGACACATGCAGATAGGGCTTGCCACTTCCAGGGCTATATCTCAATTATTTGGAAAAAGAAAAAAGCGAGAGAGGCAACTTTAGCAAATGCATTCAATTAAAGCCTATTTTTAATCAATCTCAACCTTGCCTGACCAATGCTGCTTTGATCCAAGTCAAGCCTGCTTGCAAAATAATTAAGGGATGGAGAAGCCCAAGATTGGAATAAAATACTGTCTGAAAGCAGGAGATGAAAATTATTCCTCTAGGACTGGCTGCAGGTAGATACTAGTGTTGTGCCAAAAATTCCACTAGGAACTTTTTTTTGAGCATGTTCATGAGATGCAGGTGGGCGGGGGGAAATGAAAGGGAGTGAGACAAAGCTCCCAGCCTTCAATGAGGAAGGGAGAGGGCAGGAGACTTAAGTTTAATACTCCATGGAAAGAAAAATGGATTGTACTGATCTGGTATCAGATCAAATGAACCTCAACAAATAGAATAGATGCAGCATATTAAGTATGATATTGTTTGCAAATGTAAAAATGAATGCTTTCATGTGATCTCCTATTTTTCATGATAACAATATAGTTACCTGTAAATCACTGGGTTAATTTGAATTCCTGCTACTGTGTAAGCCCAGTGGTCAGTCTCCCTTAGTGCTGCCTGTTCTGTCTGAAGGTGAATAGCCAGCATCTCATTTGGCCAAAGGTATTTTCTCAGCCCTCCTCCCTGGGATCAATTTAATGATATGTTGGAGCTTAAACCAGGGATATCCTGCATGCAAAGAGCATGTGCTTGACCACTGAATTTGGGTCCTCTCCCCATATGAGGTTTCAACTAATTAACTTTTTCTCTGACATGTTTCACGAAGCTAATGTTCCATGGACAACCAAAAATTTCTGTAGGTATATTGTCCCGTATACCTTTTACTCTTTTCCTCAATCCCCCATTAGATAATTTAAATGGCTAAATATATATATTTATCATATTTATCCAGTATAGATGGCTGAAAATGCTACTGCTGTTGCAGCTGTATTGCAATTCTGTTGATTTTATGTCTTGCCTTATATCAGCAGTATGACGTGAATATTTGCATTATGGATATCTGAAAAATTCTAGTCACTGCTGATTAATTCTCACATTCCTATCTCTAGCTGAATGACTCACCTGTGGACCTACTTCTGCTCCTATAAATTAGAGACTGCTGTTCTGGTTGCCTCTTCACAAGCTTTTCTATTTGAGTTGGCAGTGGTGGGCTGAGCCCAGGAGTGAATTGTATGAACATTTTTGGTCTGGGTAGGGAAACTCAAGTAAACACCCTTATGTAACTGGCATTGCCATTCCTCACTTATGATCCTAAACAGTTTTAGGGGGAAATAAATTTCACTGAACTCACTGGACAGTTATTTCAAGTGAAAATGTTTCATAGCAAGGTGTAAAGTATTTTGGCACACAAAGTCCACAATGTTGGACTTTAGGGGGAAGCTCTGAGGGGGTTAAATCAGTTTCAAGGACTGGGACTGGTGCCAGTAATATTGTATCTGGACAGGTTTAAATTGAATTTTAGCCACCAAATGTACATGTTCAGATCTCCAGAGGAAGCTGTTTTTTCATGTGGGTGAGGTAGACAGAGGCAGCTGTTCAAATTGAATCCACGGCATCAAACAACTTGTGAGCTGATTGAATTTAAAATTGGAATTTCTTATTCCTTGATTTTTGCCTCAAAATAGGGTGAGGGGGTGCAGGTGGCTGATAAACAAAACGATATCACTCAGCCATAAGGTTAAAAAAACCCAAAGCAACAAGAATGTAATCTTTTTTGGGGGAGAGGGAGGAATCAACAATGAATTATAAAACTACTTTCTCAGCTGGTGAAAAATCAGCAGAGGTCTGTTGACCTTAAAAGGAGAAATACTGGTTTACATTGAATGAGGATAAAGCTTTAGCAGACTCTGTGGCCGGCTAAGCCAGCTCTAAGAACACCATATTGACTTCAGAAGTAATTAAATTCATACTAGTGAGCCGGAGAACTGCAACTGGTAAAAAAGGGAAGCATATACATATGAAATCAAACATTAATGGTAATGCAATAGACTCTATTCTGCACAACATTTATTAAAACACAGTGTTTGAGAGTCAGGCTAGACATGATGTGACAAGACCCTCATCCCCACAAAAAAACCCTCCCTCCTTATAGCCGTGAACATGCAGGATTATTGTTATGTTCTGCTGCTGCTACAGTGGCAACAACAGCACCACCTTCTGCCCTTCTTGGCCGGCCATGATTTTAGCAGTATTGTGGGGGGAGGCAATACTGCTTGTATTTCCATCCATCGTGGTTGTCCATGATCTATGCAAAATGCACTGCTGCAGACCCAATCTATATGAAATCTACATTTCAGAGATCTACAAATTTTATAGAACTATAGGCTGGGTTTTGTGGATTTTATAGTTCTTTAGGCCAGGGCACTGAATTTTGTGCAAATTGAGGTGGGCAGCTGCTGTGGATGGAAATCAAGCTTTGTTTCCATTAGCAATGAAGCCTTAGCCTACTGCTAAGATGCCCATCTAGGGGCCCAAAGCGAAGGGTGGGGAGTAGCAGCAGAGGTGGACCAGGGCACAAGGGGCTCTTGAGAGCCCCTGGGGCCCTCAGTCAGTGCCTGACCTGGCCAATCACTGAGCTTGGTGGTCCTGGTTGGAATCTCCAGCTGTTTCAGTAACGCATCAGCTGAAACATCTGTCTGAAGAAACAGCAATATATCACTTCCATGGCAGCCTGCTCAACATGAAGCAAGAGGAAGAGGAGGGCGCAGAGAAGAGGCAGTGGCCTTGGCCACTTTTTGCTGTGGTTCCACCCACAGCCAGTTCGCTTAATTCCCATTGCTGGCATGTACCACCCCCTAGAAGAAATTACCCAACAGATTAATATTCAACAGAAATAACACTGTCTTACCCATTTGTGGGGTTTGTTGCTATTTATGTGCTTGCACATTGCTGTCTTTTGAGAGGTTCATTATAGTTATTTCCTGCTAAATTGTATTTTTATTGCACTGATTTTTTTCCTTGTAAAGGACCCTGATCATTTTAGTAAAGATACAAATATCTATAAGCAAACCAATCAACCAACCAACAAAAAAGGGTGGGGTGTTCAGTTTTTACATAAAACATTGTGCATTGGATGTATGATCCAAGTTTCATTCTGATATCTCTGTTTTTCAGCTGGGTTTTCAGATCGTAGAGAAGCTTGCTTTGACAAAAATCTTGCATGAAGCATTTAAATCAGCAAGTAAATGCCAACAAGTGATTTGGAGGAGGCTGTTTGCCATGCCAGGCTGGCCAAGTCCTCAGAAATGTCCTGCCAGCCACTTCTTTTTACTCCTGTTCCATCCTTGTTCTGTCCTCTGACTCTATCCTCCCTGCTTTCTAATATATACTTCTTTCTGACAGAGGGGGAAAGTGTGTGCAAAGATTTTACATAGGAGCAACCTTGCACACACTGTGTTGTTTCAATAGCCCAAACGTTTGTTTTGAAAAGAGGTTATGGTGGCTCAGTGAAAGAAGTTGGGCTGGTAAATGAGCCAAGCATTATTCCCACAGGGATCCAATTTCCCCAAAACTACCAATCTTTAACCTTTTCAGTTAAGATGCCGCATTTACTGAGAGCCAGTGTAGGATAATGGCTGGAGGGTCAAAGTAGGGCCTGGGAGACCAGTGCTCAAATTTCTGCTCAGTAAGCCTAGCCTATCTTTTAGCCTGTCTTTTAGCCTAACCTACCTCACAGGGTTGTTTATATAAGTAATGATAAACCACCCCGCCACAGAAAATAAAGCAAGGTGGTATGCAGATAACAACAGAATACAACAATAAAAACATTGGTAAATACTTGGTTTAATGTGGTTTGCAATGACGATAAAATAGAGCTTGTGGAGGACTATCCATGTCCCCTCAAGCTCCTTGGAGGAAAGGTGGGATATACCGTATTTTTCGTCCCATAGGACGCTCCATCCCATAGGACGCACCTTTTTTTGGGGGGGGGGAAATAAAGGAAATTCCCCCCTTTATTTCCCCCCAAAAGCAGGTCGGGGAAACCGAACCAGATTGAGGGACAGTGGGATGGCGGCGCTGTGCCTCCCTGCTGTCCCCCAAGCTTGTGGGGCTGGCCGATGTCTGCCCTGCGCGAGGGGCGCCCTGCTTCAGGGACCTCCTGCAGGGCTGCCTAGGCTGCGGATGTGTTCCCGAAGCGCCGGGCGCTCTGCTTTCAGGGCGCCCGGCGCTCCGGGAAGCAGGCTACTATCCGCAGCCTAGACAGCCCTGCGGGAGGTCCCTGAAGCAGGGCGGCCTAGGCTGCGGATGTCTTCCTGAAGCCTGGAGAGCGAGAGGGGTCGGTGCACACTGACCCCTCTCGCTCTCCAAGCTTCAGCGAAAGCCTGCATTCGCCCCATAGGACGCACCCAGATTTCCCCTTCATTTTTAGAGGGGGAAAAGTGTGTCCTATAGGGCGAAAAATACGGTAAGTGAAACAAATAAATGCAATACTTTTCATGACTCCACCTTTCTGAAGACTGGAGCTGTGTTCAGATGGCCCCTTGAAATTCTCTACCCTATTAGTGGGCAATGAAACTGGGGGAACCGTTTCACCAAATTCCTCCAGGGGAAGGAGAAATTTCTCAAAGATTCTTGCAAGTTGAGATCAGCATTAACAGTGGCAGTAGACAGCGCCTTTCTCCTCCCTTCCTAATTCTGTTTGTTTGCTGCAACAGCAAGTGATAGGAGGACAGTGTATATTGGCAGCTTGGCCATCATTTTGCATCCTCAATGCTCCAGGGGCATTATGTGTAGGGAAATGGCAGCTGCCATGGAGAGATGCAGATGCTGCTGCTCTTCCTTGCGTTCTTTGTTCCTGCCATATCTTTTCTCCTTGTTCCTCCTGACCTCACTACAGCCAGGCCTAGCCCTCGGCCTTGTAGCTTGGATTTAGTAGAACCTCGCTTTGATAAATGGTTTTGTCCAGATCTCTCACATACACCCACCACCTTCATTTATAGTACAGTACAGAGTAGTCGTGTGCCAATAGCTCATATAAATCTTGCCAATAATAAAGGCATTGTTTAGTTTGCACTGTTCTTTCAGGTGAGAGACAGCCCATGCCTCAAAAGGGCTTACAGTGTGTTGACAAGACAGACAAGCAAACAAAAGTAGATAGGCAGTTGCTCAGAGTTTCATTAGCAATGGCTTATACAAAATCAGGACATCAGGAGGGGAGAGAGAGAGAGAGTAAAAAAAAGATCTCGCGTTTGAGCTACCTCTGCCTCCAATGCTGTTTCATAATGTTTGGACTGGCACTAAGATTGGCAGCTCATTCATGTGCTGACAGGGATTTAGAACTTCGGCTACCAAAGTTACTGAAAGGTAGAAAAATAAACAACAGGCCTGGTAATCATGTGCTAAAAAGGGAGAGGAAGGCTCCTTCACCTCAGTTTTGTTACTCCCCCAGGGAAGGAAGTGAAGATGAGAGAAGATTGTCTGCCCACCCAGCTTTAGCAAGGCTGCTCTTTTGTAAAATGTCGTGGATTTTCTGGATTTACATCAACAAACAAAGGGATATATATATATATATATATATATATATATATATATATATATATATATAATTTCATGGGAATTATGTTGGTTTCTGACACATACAATTTCTAAAACATACAATTTCATAAAACAAATAAAGTAATGGCATAAGATGAAAAATCATAGAAAAAAGTATTGTTTCTTCTAGGCAAGTTAGAAAACATGTCTCCCTCCATTGTCAGGGCTTGCCCAGAGGTGGCTTGTGATGGTCCCCAAACTGTATAAACTACATAAATGCCTGCTAATTTTGCATAGTAGAACAGAAAGCCTAGATTTTGGCTCAACCAATTTCTGTCCTGTGCTAACTTACTGTGTTCACAAAATGGTATCTGGGTTGTTGCGTTTGTGAGCAGATTTTTTATGCATACGCACATGTCAGGCTGCTGCCAGCGACTCCCATGGCTTGCTATAGTTGCCCAGGAACGTACAAAGGCAAGGAATGTTCTTACCGTCCACTTTTTATTCAGTATTTACAGAGAGAGGCTATAAAACCCAGTCTCTTTGATAATGGTGTTGTCCTGTGTGAATCTTCACTGCCCCATCTCTTCTACTTCCTCATTCGTCAATCTCAATATCTCTCCTATGGATGCTGAGAAGTGCCCACTGTCTATGAATTCTTTGCTCTCCTACTTTCAAGGATCACTGGGTTCGGTGTGGGGTCTGGAATGCTTTCTAAAGACAGCTGTTGCCCCCCTGCTGCTTCCTCTTCTTCCTCCTCTATCATTATTTCCCAGCTTTCCCCATCATCTGCCTCTGAGCTGTAACCTCCCACAAACCCCTGTTGTAAATCTAATCTTTCTTCCTCTTCTCTGGAAGGGTCAGGCTGGGGAGGTGGTCACCACTTTTCCTCCTCTGCCAAGTCAGGACACAAAATGATTATGAGGTGGTCCAAACTTTAAAAACAAAACCCACAAAAAAAAAACCAGTACAGAGTGAAAGATGGCTGGTTCTTACAATTCCTTAGGAAGGGACTACTCATTAATTACACTCACCCACCCACCCATTCCTGTATTTTTGCATCCCTTATCTTATGGTTCAGTGTTGTCTTGTGTGTCGAGGTCCCCAAGCCACCCCTCAAATGATTCACAAATCACACATAATTTTTGTTTAAGGTTTTTGGCATAATTTTGGCCACAACTTTATTAAAATACTTAATCTGTGAGTGGTTGCTTAGGCATTGGTTAAGACTATCTGTCCCCCCCCCCCTGCCTGGGACAGAACTGACTTTCCAAACTACCTCGGAAGCCAGTGAAGGGAAAACAATATTGGGATCAGTTGAGCTGAGTTACAGGCCCTCACCGTTCACCCAACCTTCTCCCCAGGGCTTGCCGGCCCTGGTCCCATTTCAGGGATTTGACGAAATCATGGCAAGCCCCTGGATTCCTTTAATGGAATTCCCTTCCACACCACCATTGGAGGGGCAGGCCCAGCCTATCCTTACCCTTCCTCCACCAATTTTTATAACCAATGCCTAACCGCAACCTTACAAGTTGTGACGAATTGCTAAGTAGTAGGCAAAAACCAAATGGCACCAGCCAATCAGCCAAATGGACAAAATTCCTACTAGGCCCCTGCCCCAACAGCAGACGGCCCCATGACAGGCATAGCAAGGTCAACTGGAACTCAGGGCAGGCGGGCGGGTGATCCGATGCACTCAGAGAAAGAGAAAGCAAAAGCTGAGTGCCCCAATATTTAAAGCCTTTGGTCCCACCCACCATATTGCAACATGCAATTTGCCCCAGCAACCCGGCCATCCAATCGTTGCCCCAGGCCAGCTCACTTTTACCTGCCTGGCAACAGAGGGTTGGCTTGGCAGACCCCACCACAACACGTGCTCTCATTTCAGGGAGAACACGCTTTCTCATCACTGAAATGGGCAGATGTTTTATGGAAAGTCTTCCACAAGCTTAACACCTTTATGATATAATGCTCAACATTTGTGGCTTGAGTTCTTGAAGTATCTCCTCTACACATAAGGCATTTTCCTGGTTTTGGGTTGTGATATAGATTGTATTTATCTGTGGTTGCTGGCTATTGACAAGGGAGAAGTTGGATGAGAGTTGCCTTAGTTTTAATATACACACAGCTAGCAGATTTTGCCTATATATTGGGTGTGGAGTAGAGACCCAGTCTACATACAGTGTACTACTGGCATCCCTTATCTCAGAGCAATCCCTAATGGCAAGAGCCCCTCTGAAAGTGTGTGCCCCAAATCCTTTAAGACCCTAGGAAAGTGCATCTGCAACAAAGTCTGTATCATAATACTCATCTGTAGACCATCGTCTTTTGACAGTGATTTGAATGGGAATTCACAGTTCCTACTAGAGTCACTAATTACACTACTTGTCTTGCATTACTACAACTGGATTAAGACCTCTGTCTTAATTTTTTAGACAAAGTTGAGCAGTCTAAGGTGAGCAGGTCATCCTAAGAATTATGCCTATATCTGTAACAGATATTAATCAAATGGAAGCTTTAATTCCCGTTTCAAGCTTTGGGACCAGAATATATTAGTAGCATTGTGAGAGAAATAATGGAAACACACAAATAAAGCATATAAAATAGCTGACCTTGCATAAGTGTTTGCCTTTTAGGCAACATCAAAATAGGTCCCCAGATCTGCTTCCCAGGGCTTTATTTTAAAAAAGAAGTTTGAAGCATCGTTTTTAGCTTGACTAAAATTGTGATATTCCATTCTCTGAAGAATAAGCATAAGAAACACGCATCATGGCTGACTTAACAGTGACTTTGACTTTATTTCCGATGTTAAAAAAAGGAAACTTCAAAAATTTCCCACAAAGACTGGGATGTTTTCCACTATTTTTAAAGAACAAACAACAAAAAACTTCTCCCTGCTCTACTTTATCTAGAGGCAAAAGAGCTCTCTGTGTATGTGACAGCTGAATAAAATCCTCTTTGAGATGGCAAAATGGAACCCGCAAGTACAGCTCTTTCCAAGCATAATATCATTGAACTGCTACTACCTCTTTGTTCTTTCTAAACCTACTTTAGAAAATAAAAGGGGTGGGGAAAACGAGAGCCTGTGCATATGATATAATGAGGTTTGGGGCTGGTTTCCCCCCTTGCTGATTTATGAGAGCAAGGAAAGTTTGTGAAAGATAGAAACTGTGAATCCCCTCTATTATCATCACGCCTTTCTTTTGAGGTGGCAGATGTGCCCTACAATACTTTCCTCCCCTCCAGATGCCTTTCAAGCATTTTTCCCCAAGTGCCATATCTATAATAAATGCCTTTACAACAGCTTAAATGCTCCTCTCTAGGAAAATGCAAAGTCCTGTGTTTCCAGGGTGCAAGGTGACCCACTCTACCACGAAAAGGACAAACCAATGGGAAATCATTGCTATTAAAACAGAAATATATACAAGTTTTAAACCTGTCAGTTTAAGGAGAGGGAAGCACGATTCCCTCCAAGAAGAATAAATGTCATAATACCACATCACACATACAAATTTACAAGTGCCTCTCTTCCTTTTCACTGGAAGTTCCACCTTTTGATATGAATCAATATAAAGCTTATATCAAATTATATAAATTTAATATAAACTTTGTATATATATTTTTGGAAAAAAAGTTTGTTTTAGGGTATTATGTAGCTTATGTATGTGACCATCTCAGTGTTCCTGACCTGAAGGAACAAGTTTTGAGTCCCTCTTGACCTACAAAGGGGCTCTAAGATGATGATGATGAAGATAATGATGAAGAGTGTAAGCCAGTCCTTTCCCTCTTGGTGATAATTAATATGTTTTGAGTCCTTACCATGCATCTGTTCCGATGCCAGATAGGCTCGTGTTTAAAATTCTCCAATGTGTTTAGTTATTTTCATCCCCTAGCCAATAGAAAAAGGGGTACAAACAACTCACCATCCTGTAGGAAAAGGCCCCCCATTATTATGGAGCTGTGGGGTCCATTTTGCTCTTGTGTCCATTATGCATCTTTCCCTACCTATCGCCACTATATGATTGCCCCCTCACTTTCCTCCTCATGTGTTCACACGCTTTCCCCACCACCACCACCACTGCCCTGTTCTCTTTTTTCTTGGTCCCAGTTCCTTATTGTGGTTAGCATAATGCATTTGCTGATAATAATGCTGATCATCGTTCAAATGAGAGCCTTCAAGTACCATCCTAACCATGATTGCAAACTGTGGTTTGTGGCTAATTATGGTTAGCGTTAGGATTGGAGGACACATAGCACTAAACATGGTTAACTACAAAGAAAATGAAGGCAATGGAGAGTTGCATGCTGCTGAAGAGCAGGAAGAGATGCAAGGAATAATTGAGTGCCCTAAGTCTCATGGATGATTCTGTACATGTCTGAATCCCACCTGGTGTCTGCACTTACTCCGTGTATCCTCTGGCTACTTAATATACAATTTTCACATTATCGAATACAGTGCAGGTTTAATTTAGGGCTCTGAACAGTTTGCAATCTTATCATTTGATACAAGGAAATAGGGAAAGAAACCCATGTATGTCCTTCGGCTACTATATAACAATTTTCACATTATCAGATGCACTATATGTTTAATTTGAGGTTTAGACCAGTTTACAGTCTTATCATTTTTTTACAAGAAAGTAGACATTTAATTAACAGATCCATAAAGGACACACATACTGCAGCTTTACCTCACCTCTCTGAGGACAAAGTTTAATTAAAGTATTGGGCTACAGAAATTGGCGCTGATCTACAGATTTTCCCAGATGGGTCAAACATAATGATCATTTGTAAAGCATATGAATACAGTATTTGTGAAATTATCAAGGTAGTTCTGTTACCCTGACACACTCATATGTTATTGTTTTATATCTGAAGAAGCAATTTTATGATTCATCGTGTGGTTAATTCCAGCAACACAACAATATGGAAGTTTTTGGTTCTGTTTTACTCTCATAGTTACATTCAGTGCGGGAATAAAACCCATATTGTTCTAAAATGAAAGTGCTTCAATTGCTCTTTTGCAACCGTAAGTGCTGCTGAATAATTGGGAATGAGTTTCCAATAAAAAAAGACCCTGAGGTGTTTTTATTAGGAACTTTAATGGAAGAGAATTATCCCAAGTGGGAATTCTAGGCTGGATTTGCAAAGTCTTCGTTTTGTATCGTTCAGTCAAGCTGAAAGGAACATTGCTGCTGCCGACACAAATAATAATCATGCTTAGACAGTGGAGCTTGGAAAAAGTAATTTAATTAATTTGCAGCAGATTTAAAATGGGAAGCAATTTGTGTGCCAGTTGCTAATGGTTTGTTTACATTTTTAACAATCAAACACGGTGAACAATAATTAATAAGTTACACTACACTACATCTTCTACCTACACATTTTAGTGTGTTTTACAAGTACTATTTCAGGCTCACATTATCTGTGTGAGGTCTAAGAGTGACAATGGGAAAACCAGCCTTAATTAAAGTCCCACAGAATCACATATCAGCTAACCAGCATATATATTGGGGTGTTTGGGTTTCATTTGTTTGCAGTGCATTTGGAATATTTCACCTATTTCTTTCTACGCTCTGCTAATATTGTCAACAGCACTGGTTCATGGAAAGAGAACAAGTTTACCTCAGCATGGGCAACCATGAGCAAATGAGCAGCTTATCCATTGTCTTAAACTGCAGATGAGCCATGCCAAAACACACACACACACACACACACACCCAAAAGCACCATTCTGCATGGTTACCCCTCCCCCAAACATTCCCCTTCAGCAAATGGGGGAAAAAATGGCAATCAAAATTTAGCAAAGCGGAGAGGAAATTATCATGGATCAGATTCAAAGGTTTTGTTGTGGTTTCCATATTTCTGAAGTGTCTGAGAGATTTTGTGAATGTCCTTTTTTCTTTCATTCGGAAACGTGTATAAAAAACATGTATAGGGAGAATAGCAAGTGAATGGAGGAGCTGGGAGTCTCCAGGTATCCACAGTGGGCCCCTGAGCTGGTGTAGGAATTGGCATGGGCCAAATGATGCTGACCCTTGGGGCCAACCTTGCAATCTTTCTTTCTCTCATATCCCTATAGACTGTGTGTCTTCTTCTTTGGTGATCACTCATAGCCGAGTAAGATTGTCTTCCATAAACATGGTTTTAACAAGGAGTCCATAAGTGACTGTGGAGGCCAAAAAGCTTGGCCTATCACTCAACATCCAAAAAGAAAAGAAAAGAAAAGAAAAGAGACTGTGTGTATAGTACTGAGTACATGCTATGCCATTAAAACATATTTAAAGCACATTCTTCCCCTCAAAGAGTTCTGGGTAGTTAGTTCTGTAGTTCTGTTCTGTAGTTAGTTAAGGGTTGCTGTGAGCTGTAACTCTGTGAGTGGTAAGTTATAGTGCCCAGGACACTTTGAGGGGAAGAATATGAGCTCTGAATGTGCTTCAAAGCTATAGTGTACTCAGTCTCTATCAGACTTCATCATGCACAACAGTATCCATTTCACTTGTCTTACTTTCCTCCATTTTTATCCTTTCTATTTTTTCCCCTCTCTCTTTCACACCCACATCCACCTTTTCCTGTAATGTTGTACTTCCTGAGGTGCCTTCAAATGCATGTAGAACATATCCTTGGTCATTCCCTCTTAGTACATAATATTGCTCTCATCCATCTCATTGTAAATCATCTTAACGATTGCCCGGTTTGAGTACATTACTACAGTCCACTTTTCACTGCTATGGCTTCAGAAGTGCTAAGATTCAAGTGGTTGAAAACTGCCACAATCTGCTATGCAAGCACACCCAGTGTGAAATGTGTCCTGTGCTTTTTATAATGCAATAGAAATAATACAGTTGTTGAAATGAAAGTCAAATACAAAATCACCAAAGAAAATTACATTATATGCAAAATAACGCAGCCCAGCACATCTAGCTGCAGTTTAATTGACCAGATATTTTATGAAATCGTGATATTGAACAAATTTCTTCTTAAGAGTGGTCTGAAAAAGCTAAGAACAATGTGCAGGATCCAAACTTTTCTGCCTCTGATGGAGAAGGGAATACTTTTGCCAGTTTCCCCTTCCCTTGCAGCATTTACTGCCACCTCCCACACTGTTCTGGAAATTAGAGGATTCTCAAGAACAGTGTGGGAAGCAGTGCTGAGAGGGTGAAGAATTTGGGGGAAGAGTTTTTTTCTCTCCTGTCACCAGGATCCCTCTGCTGGATCAAAAGTCTTCCATGGAAAGAAGGCATCTTCTGTCCATGGACGCAGGTCGTGATGTGGTCTAAACCACTGAGCCTAGGGCTTGTCAATCAGAAGGTTGGTGGTTCGAATCCCCGCAACAGGGTGAGGCTCCTGTTGCTTGGTCCCAGCTCCTGCCAACCTAGCAGTTTGAAAGCACGTCAAAGTGCAAGTAGATAAATAGGTACTGGTCTGGCGGGAAGGTAAACGGTGTTTCTGTGAGCTGCTCTGGTTTCACAAGAAGCAGCTTAGTCATGTTGGCCACATGACCCGGAAAAACTGTCTGCCTACAAACATTGGCTCCCTCGGCCAGTAAAGTGAGATGTGCACCACAACCCCAGAGTCATCTGTGACTGGACTTAACTGTCACGGGTCCTTTACCATTTTTTATCCATGGAAGATGTTGTCTAGCTCTAATCTCGTGTTTCTGGCATTATGAGTTTGGGGAAGGTTGGGGAAGTGGTCAGGTAAGGTTTTTGTTTTTTAAGAGGAAGACCAAAGGAATGAACTGGATGAAATAGCTGCATCTAAGTGAGAAACAAGCAAGAAGGCAAAAAGAAGGTGGTGCTAGAGAGTTGCTGTGTGAGTGAGCTAGAATGTGGAGGGAGTTGTTGTGAGACGTATCTTGCTCTGTGCTGGATCCAAAGTTGTGACTAATGGAGATGCAAGTTCTTTTGTGGGTATTATGCTGTGAGCCTCTCCATCTTATAGTCAGGTTGTATAGATGTATAAATAAAACAATTCCTCTTAAACCATACACGGTCTACACTGTCCTTTCTGCCAAGGAAACTGAGCCTCTGGTAAGCACACAACCCTGGAGTCTCACACTTCTCAGTGATTGGGGTGGCGTGTAACAATAATAATAAACAAAGTAGCTTGATTGCAAGTACTGGTGGTACTGGTTCTTAGGGAAACAACCTATGACAGGGTGATCAGCTGTTTATAACACTCAGAGTATTCATAGAAATGGAGTAGTGGCTGGGGAAATAGCAATGGATCAAATAGATAATGAATACGTCTTTGGGAGTAAAGTATGTATCTCTAGTCCAGAGATCTAATAGGTCTAATAGGAAAATTATGTGTTTTCCAAAAGCAAGAAGGATTAACCCAATACTGAATAAATAAAAGCTGCATTCATGGCGACAATCCAGCAAACAACTTTAGGCACATCTCACACATGGCTGTCAAAATTTTAGACATCATTCTTGGAGTATCAGAATGGAGCACTTGCTCTGGCCATGTTGCAAACTATGTTTGTAACTGGCTGAGTTACAAATGTGGCATATAGTATACCATGGTGGGCTGTTTGAGAAGCACAAGCCCCAATGCCCGTGGTATACAGCATGCAGAGCTAGTTCTGTGGTTCTCTGGGTTTTGGCCAGTACATTTCAGCAGAAACTGTGATAATCACATTTGTTTCTTATATCCAAATGAGAACATATTTCACAAAGGACTGATGCCAGAACCTTTATCACAAAGGGCTGCTTCTCATACATATATAATCTCAAATGTCAATTTATTAAAAACAGATTGTAATTTTCCAGTTTTACCTTTTTAGAAATTGCATTCTTCTGATGGCACAGTCTCAATAAACTATGAAATCCATGCTTTTTGAAATTTATTTTACAAGGTATGTGTAGAGGGTATTCATTCATTCATTTGTTTCTTCATTCATTAAATGGGCATCTCAATCTTCTGAGCACAAACAGGAAAAACACACTCTGCAAGACAAGTAGATCAAAACTAACCTCTGTACAGTTCTATACCACTTGTCTCTAGCTGTAACAGGAAATTATCTTGGTAGCCATGCAAAGGCTACCCCAAGCCTTAAAGGCAGGGCTCAAGAGGTCCTTTATTCATTCTGCTCTTACAAAATCCTTGGACAACTCTGCAACAGAGATTGCCTTCTAGCATCCAAATGAGGCCAGAACAACAGCTTTGATAATTGGTGCTCATTAAAAAAAGCAGAACTATCTGATGATTCTAAAAGAACATGGATGTTGACCAGCTGTTGTTGGACTACAATTCCCATCTTTCCTGACTATTGGCTATGCCTGCTATAGCTGATGGGACTTAGAATCCAGCCACATCTGCAGAGCCAAATGTTAACAATTTCTATACTAAAATATTTCTGAAAAATATTGATGGTTAGGTTACCTTTTCAAAACACACAGCCATGCTCAGAACTCTCATCGATTAATTTTAAACAGTAATGCTTAACATCAGCTTGCATTTTCAAAAACCCTCAAATCCAATGGTGTTTGTGTAATGAATACATGTATACATCTCCAGATGTATGTTTGTTTGTGCATGTATTCACATTTTTGCAAACTGGGAGAATTTTTGCAGACTCCCCCCCCCCCCCCGTGTCCCATTGTCTGAGCTCAGTATCGCACCATTGTAGAATGACAAATTGGAATGGCAGCTGTAGGCTATCAACAGCAAACACTGGTTTGGATCAAAATATCATACACTCAACTCATTATTGAAAGAGTCATTGAGAATGCCAAGGGAAAAGATTCTCAGTCACCCTAAGCAGCTTGTTCCTTTGAAGAACCATTCTTACAATTAGGACTCCCCCACCCCTACCCCACATGTAACGTAAGTCAACTGTCCTCCAATGGAAACCCACTGCTTTCATGACCAGAGGTAATATTCACGGATATTGGTCAACAACTGTTCTCTTTCATCTCCCTGACAGACTGTTAAATATTTGAAGACTATCAATATGGCAGTGTGCTTTGGGCAGTTATAGTGCTGATTATGCAGAGAGCTTCATAAAACAATCCTGATTGGCTTTGGATTGTACAGTAGGCTTCGGCAGGTAATTGTGCATCATTTATCCCAGCTAGCATCTTCAATACCATTCAAGGCAATATCACGAAATTAGCTCTAATGAGTGATTTAAATGCTAATTGACTAGTTTTGTATCAGTAACATGTTTATTTGAGAGATTTATAGCTTACATTCAAATGGATTCTATCTCATGAGGGCTGCAATTTTATACTCGCTAAGCTGGGCTTACTTCTGAGTAGGCATACATAGAAATGCAGTGTAAGACAAGTAACAAGACTGCCGTAATAAAACGAATCTCATTATTTGAAAATGTGATCAGAACTATTCCAAGGGAAACTATCCATCTGAAAGTTTTGCTTCTTTTGCTTCTTTCACTCTTTATAGTCCGATTACGTTGCTGTAACCTGTCCTGAGACCTACTTGTGAAGAAATTTTATAAAATAATAATAAAAAAGACAAAATTCTCAGTCTTTACTAGAGCACTGAAAGGGGACTTCTCATTCTTGAGATAAACACACAAGGATGTCAAGCCAGGATTATTTCTGCAGACACCCATGGCTGGATCACAGAGTCTTCTGTCAGTGAAAGGATACGGTTGGAAACAACGTATGGTCCTCTTAAGATTCAACAACCTTTGCTTCTTTTCATTTTATTTCTTGTTAATCAAACATAGTTCAAATATTATTTAAAATCTGGTTGCAAAAGTCAGTTACTGGGAGCTGCAGGAGGTGAGAGCGTTATTGCTCTCAGGTCCTACTTATGTGCTTCCCATATGTTCTTACACTCACCAACATGGAAGGATAAATGCTTTTTATCCCCATCTTTTACAAAACAATTCAGAAAGTTTTCCATATAATTAAAGAAGGTGTGATCGTGAAGCAGTGAAGAAAGAGATTGAGTAGTCTCTGTAACTTTGCAATGGTTTATTATTATTATTATTATTATTATTATTATTATTATTATTATTATTATTCTGCTCCACAAAGAAAAAAGAAGAAGTGCTTTATGACTTTTAGCCTTTTGTGCGCTGGACCTTTATTGAGCAACTGAACTGAAATAGGAATTGGAGCCTTTGTTCCAGGAGTATAAGCTGAACAAACAAAAGACATGACTTATGAGAAGACTTCACAACTTGAAAGATGGTGGAGAATTTAAGACAAAGAACTGACCTGACTTAAGCAGTTTGGGCATTCTGCATTTGCTCGCCACACGACACAGGCAGACATTAATCATCCAGAAAATAGATGAAGATGAAGTCCCAATCAACACTTATAGCCAGAGTTCAAGACTGAAGAAACACTGCTACCTCAAGTTAGAGTTAGAGACAGTAAATTATTTTAGTCCATATTGAACCATGGTATCTGTGGGCTCCCTCTGTCTCTGTGTGTTTTAAATCAAACAACATTATTCAGCTTGCCTGCTCAATACATATGTCCTGCACAATATGCGAGGTAAAATAGCAAAATAGATGTAGAGAGAGGAGAGGAAATGGGTCAAAATTCTCTATGGTGGCTCATGAGGGGAGCTGGCAGAAGTGGCATCCTCCTAGTGGCATTTGATGTGCTGGGACAGAAAAGGAAAACAGATGGCACCTGAATGTCTGCTGCCACCTCCTCTGATCTCGCTAGTGTCACCATACCCTGTCCCATTCTGACTAGCACAGCATTGCCACGGGGGGGGGGGGCATTGTGCACCCCAAAAGCTTCTGCTTATAACCCTTGGGATCCAAATTGACTTTTTAGACATGGTTGTAGAAATAGCAGCTAAAATAGTAGTTGGATATAGATAGATTCCTTAAGGTGTCATTCTTGCATGACACATTTGTCTTGTCAAACAAGCAAAGTCTTTTCAATTTTGTTTTACCCAGGCATTTAAAATACCGTTTTAAATCATGGATGCTGATATTTCATGTCACACTGCCATTTCTTAATTTAACTTTTAATATTATTAATTTTTGTATTTCAACATTATATTTTTGTCTTTGCCATATTGTAAGTGATCCTGGCAGATTTCTTTGAAACGATGAATATAAATTCTTTTAATAAATAAATGCCAGGGCCATCACTTGATGCCATGACATGGTCAGCAACAGGGTCAGTCTCGTTAAACCCTTCAGTTAATGTTAGGTAAAGCCTATTCAGAACAATATTATCTGAAGAAATGTCAGTTGCATACAACAGACCCCAATTGTTTAAACCAATATCAGCCACTTATTGGCAGAGTGGCTTAGTGGCTAGAAGGTTTGCAGTTTTGAGTGTTGTGGAAATATGTAATAATAATAATAATAATAATAATAATAATAATAATAATAATAATAATTTTATTTATTTATTTATACATACATACATACATACCCCACCCATCTGGCTGGGTTTCCCCAGCCACTCTGGGCGGCTTCCAGTAAAATACTAAAATACAATAATTTGTCAAAAACTAAAAGCTTCCCTAAACAGGGATGCCTTCAGATGTCTTCTAAAAGTCAGATAGTTGTTTACTTCTTTGACATTTTATGGGAGGGCATTCCACAGGGTGGGCGCTACTGCCGAGAAGGCCTTCTGCCTAGTTCCCTGTAACTTCATCTCTCGCAGTGAGGGAACCACCAGAAGGCCCTCGGCGCTGGACCTCAGTGTCCGGGCAGAACCATGTGGGTGGAGATGCTCCTTCAGTAACAATTTACTGTGCATAAACAACTTGTCCCTAGGTAGAATTGTAAGCAGCTGTTACACTTCTGTTTGCATGTGTGAATCTGGGTTTAGGGATCAAAACTGGATTTGTTTCAGTACTCATCTTGTTCCTGCAACTAGCCTTGCAATAACTGCTATGCACCAGCCATAAAAAATGTTAATTCTTGACAGCCTTGATCCCTGCTGTGCCCTTTAGCAAAATGGCATGCAAATCCACGTTGGAGAATAGCAGAAAGAGCCTTTGTTTTCTAGGTCACTTTTCCTGGTGTACTTATCATGACAACCCAATACATGATGAGAATAGAGTCTGCTAGCTCAGGGAAACAACAATGCAACATTTCAGGTAGTTTGATCTGTGGACCAGATTAAGAAAGGGTCGGTTAGCTTCAAAGTTGGATAGCGGATATATGTAGACTTGAGGGCATGAGCCAGTGAAGGTTAGCTGCTGCTTTCAATAAGACGTGAGTCAAATCCCATACATTCTTGTTTTTGTTGTTGTCACCAGTCTGTCTGAAGAGACAATGGAGTGTGAAGTCAAACCGACGGAGTTCCTGCCATGGCTGCAAAGACTGGTAACTCGTAACTGCTGTCTCCCACAATGGCTTTGCTGTATTAGCAACACCAAAGTGACCTCTCTGGGGTGCAAGACTGGGCATTGTGTATGGAGGTCATGGGCGGCCCAAATGACAAGACCCCTCCCTCTCGGCCTTGCTGATGTGGTCCAAATGAAAGTAGAACAATACATTTGGCACCAGCTTGGCTGCAGGAGTTGCTAGAAGGAAGCACACAAGATGCCACCCAACTCTTTAGGGACTCCACTCCAGATTTGTGTAGGATTTGTTCCTTAACCTTTTCTTCTGCTGAAGATGTCAGTGCGTATGGTTTTTTTTCCTCGGGGTTTACTCTCAAAGGCTTTCTCATGAATGAGTATAGCAACAAGGCAACAGAGGCTTAGGATCAGCATTTTCTTTCTCCTAGATGGGTTACCTTCTCAGGTTGATGAATCCTATCTGCTAGTGCAAGTGCAGCTGGCATATATGCTCCTGAATGTGTCCTTATTGGGCAGACTGAATTTAATTTTTGTGGGCTTTTCCCATTGTCCCATGTGGGCTTGTTGTCTGTTGGCCTCAAGAGAAGATCCCTCCTCCACATCGCCCAGGGTCATGCATGGCCACAATTCTGCCTGCTGCTGCACATGCTAAGTGGGCTTTACTCCTATATAAATGCACATAGAACTACTGCTTTAGTGAAAATTTAGCTTTGTTGGATTGTGCCTTTGAGCAAACCAGCCACATTTATCAAACAAGAACGCCAATTCCAATAAAAACCACATATCTCTAATTAGCATGGACAGTTAGTCACACACACACACACACACACACACACACACACACACACACCTTTTTAAAAAACATTTTGAAACCCAAACATAAAGGGTTTTCTAGTGGATTTGGGAGGACAGAATCAGTCTTTTTAATATGTGTCAAGAGTTCAGACTGTGACTCATATCAATCATATGGCACTCGCAACATGCATTTGGACACACTGAAATTCACAACAGAAGGCAGCTGTTGACTTTAGTACATTCAAAATGGGTTTCAACTTGGTGAGCAACTCTACTGAATTTGTCTGCTGCAGCAGAAACAAGTTGGTTCGTTAGTTTTTTGCCCCCTATCTATTCTTTTCATTTTTCTTTCTTCTGCTTTATATTCCTCTGGTCTTTTCCCATTAACTTGAGTAATGTGAAGACTGGGATATATCGTGGGATGAGACCCGTATTCTCTCTGTGTGTATTCATCCTTTATTTTGTCGAAGGATCTTTCAAGATTATCGTTTCCTTTCCCTTTTCTTTCTTTACTGAAACAGATGTGCAATTGCTGCCCATTTGTTGTAGGGGAATGTGATCAAGGATCAGGGGATATGAAGGTTAGCTTTTTAATATTTGTAAAGCGTTTAAACATTACTTGCCCAAGCCTTTGTAATGAGGTGGAATGTAAACAGAATAAACAGCTCATCCATGCACAAGGCAAACATGCTGAATGACTCTCTTAATAATATGTGCTACAATGTATGTTAGGTGACCATAAGCATCTCAACAAAAGCACAAAATCCCAACATTTTTGCCCTAAACTGAGAGTCACTTCCAGCCTTTCTAAAAATGCAGCAGCTGGTTTTTCGACCATTTTCTAATGAGGGCTAATGTAGTAGGTGGTCTGTTTGAGAGAGTGGCAGTATCTATGCTGTTTTGTTCCGATCAGACCAGATGTCTGTTGTTTTGTTAGAAATTAACTCTGTAATTGTTTAAAAAAATACTCAGCTGATCAAGGCCACACATGTGGCACAGATGCAAATCAACGGTTCTGTGGTAAACGTTTTGTAATTAATGACTGGCATGGTGTATATGCTTTCTATTGAAAGCTGAGTGCACGCTCTTAAAAAGAGATGTGGAATTGCTAAAAACATTAGGAATCGCAATGAACACTTGCCAGTTCAGTGGATTTGCCATTTTTATGACTATGCTAAGCTGATTTGCATTTAACTCATGACACAGCAATGAAGACAAAAGAAAGGAAATAATGCCAAGTAATGTTTGCTAATTTGAAACGATGCCTGCAAAACAATGAGTGGACTTTTTATATAAGTAAGTCTGCAGGAATTCAAACCTGCCAGACTGGTGTAAGCATGATATATACTCCCACAATGTTGAAATGTAGTGACAGAGTGCTAAACATGATAGAACAGATGGAAGGACCAGCACAGGAAGACAGACTAAATTAGTTATCATCCACTTGCTCCTTCCACTACCTGAACAAGGGAGGAAGGAGCGTTAGCACTAGTCAAAAACTGCAGGATCAGTTTGCACATAATGCTAAACCAACCATGGCTTAGTGCCAATGCACAAGCATCTGGGCTCCTGGTGAGGAGATTGCAGGTGCTTTGCTCCTTCTCTGCTCCTGTGGTGCTGTTGTGAGCTAGGCCATGGTTTGGGTTAGCGTATCATCAAAACCTGGGTGCCTTGTTTGCCTGCTCCAGAAAAACCATGAATTTTAGAGCAAAAACAAACCTTAATTACCCTGGTTTGGCTTATTATTCTCCATGAACTGAATCAGTGAAGCAGCCTGAATACTTTGACTAGGGAAATTAAATCCTGGGAATTCAAAATCTAGGGATGTTGCACCCACCACCTGTTATGTCTTGAAGCAGTCTCATTTTTGTCTTTTTCATTCCAGTATTCACCTTCTCCATTATTTCATATCATGGATGATATTGCTCTAGAATGTGCATCTTTCCCCCCACTACCACTCCTTGATCCAGGATTGTAAGATTCTGTGGAGTAGCAAGAGCATCTGCAAGCTCTGATCCATAGTTCTTGCTGTCCCAAAAGGCAGAAAAGTTGGACTGCACCAAGGAAGCACCATAGCTTAACAACAGGGGTGAGTGCTTCATATGCAGAATTTCCCAGGTTCAGTCCTGACATCTCAGTAAAATGGTGAAGGAGCAGAAAATGGGAAGGACATTCCTCAGTCACAGATGGACTGCCAGCCTGAGTATACAATTCTGGGCCAGATGGTCTGGTGGAGGATTAGGCAGCTTCATACTGCTTCTACTTGATTGAGCCAAGTTTTTACTTACTTGAGAATGAGCTTCAGCAGCCACTTAGACAAGACCAGGAATTTTAGCAGTGTGGAAGCAGCCTATCTGTCATACCCTTTCAACCACAGCATCTGGTTGGCCAATGTGAAGACCTTTGACTTGATCTAGCAGGGACTTTCTTCTGTTTTTATCATACATCTTCCACCATTAAGCACTGCCAAACTTATCAGCCTATGGATTTGTTCAAATTCCTCCTTGATTCTAAAGGCAACACTTAAATTCAGAATTCCCTACTCTGAACCTTACGTCATTGGAAAGAACCTCACCGGTGCTGGTGCTGACAGATATCAGTAGCTGTCTGGGATGGGCAAAGGGGAATGTGGATGGAAATTCAAGGCATTTCACGGAGACACCAATGCCCATAGACTCTGTGACCCAAGATCAGGCACTCCCCCATCCTCAGCAAAGGGAATATATTCAACTCTTGTCCCCATGTCCATCTCCTACTGCAGGCTAGTAGTGGATGCTGAATCAATTTTGCTCATTTTCTTGCTAAAGCAGTCTGTTGCCTTAGTACAACAAAATTGTTTGATGACACACACACACACACACACACACACATATGCACACCAGGATATTTTGCAGTTTTGAAAGTGACTGGCAAAATGCATTCAAAACTGTGGGCTGGATGAATACACATTTTCCATTTAATCAAACACCCCAAAAGCAAAGCAAGTTGAATGTTGATTATCTTGTAACCAGCCCATAAGCAGATCAGATTAAATGTTCAGTAATGGTTGAACATAGTTTAACCACCCTGTAAGCTTTGTGCAAGCAAATCAGGATGAATGCTGAATAAAGTAGAATGTAGCAGTGGGATGGCAAGGAGAAATGTGTTAACTGTGTGCTTCACAATTGCAGTAGTACACACACCATCTCAAGGAGAGGTGTGTGCAGTCATTAAATCCAGTTTCTAAGGCCATTGCAGCAAAGCATGTGTGTCAAACTAGTTTTCAGAGGCACTAGAATTGTCACACTGAGTTTGGAGAATGGATCATACTGTATATAGTTGCATGTAAATCCTAAACTAGAGTAGCACAAATCATAGAAGAATTGCACAAAAGCAAGGCAACCTTGATCTAATCGCATTATAACACCATTAAATCTGTTCTTTGCAGCAAGTCAGTGCTCCCCAGTCTATAGGAAATTATTCATTTGTAGTCATAGCTTTCATATAATTAATGGATTGTTTTGAATTTATATAGCACGTCTACTCCAATACTGTATTTATTATGATACAATTAGGTGTATATTTGACAGTTTTATTGCTAAACTAATCCTGAAATGTGGAAGTCAGAAATTAAATGGAATAACACATGCATTATACTTGTACTCAAAATGCTTCTGCATGCACGCAGCTATCGTGATATATGGAAGCTGAAAATCATCAGGGA
Source organism: Podarcis liolepis (assembly GCF_965112155.1). Taxonomy (NCBI): domain Eukaryota; kingdom Metazoa; phylum Chordata; class Lepidosauria; order Squamata; family Lacertidae; genus Podarcis; species Podarcis liolepis. Next base: position 63,160,517 of record NC_139558.1, read on the forward strand.
GCCTAGTCTTTTCCCATCGCATTTCCATCCTGTAATGGCTGAAATTATACATTCCAGAAGCAAATTTATAGGCCTAGAATTGTGGCCTTATGTTAGGGTTGAACCAACTAAATCACAGATCACTTGTGTGATGAATAATTGGAGGTGATGGTGGGGAGGTAGGTTCTACAGGTTATAATTTAAACATGGTTCAGTGGACTGTATCATTTCTTGTGGACAGTGCTGGTTGCCAGTTGGGTACTTGTAATGTGGAATGGTAGCTTCAGTTGCATGATAGCTTTTGTTGCATAGATTCCATGTGTCTATTCCAGGCGAAAGACAAACCAGGGGCTTGTGATTAGTTCAACTTAGTTGGAGCTGTCAGTGGGAAGAGGGTAGATCTAAGTCTCAGAGTCCAGGCACATTCTGTATCCAATGTCCCAGGAATAGACCAGAGGGAAGACTAGTGCCCGCAGTCTTTCCCTTGGCCCACATTCAAACTCATGCCCTCTGGCTCGCCTATGATTGGCTAAAGTCGTGGGAGAGCACCAGCAGCCCCCACAGCCAGCAGAGGAATGATGTCCTTTGCCACCCATGCAGGGACCAGATGGCCACTACAGGCCACACAGGCAACAATTATCACCTCCTTCCAGAAATTGGGAAGGTGACCAGTGCCTGTCATCTTCTGTTGTCTGTTGTCCATGTGCTGTTTATGGGTAACATCATCCATCTTTTAATTCTTTACCTTCAAACAAGACTCGGACCTGGTAGTCATCAAATAGAGAATAAACTAGAATACATGTCTGTCCTAAGATAATTTCAACCTCAGGAAGAAGAGTGGAGAGAAGTTTTCCCCTTTCAGGTATTTCCTCAGGATTCAAAATCCACAGAGAGCTGTCAGAATAGAATTTCCTTAAATACACGTGTGGCAACTTTGCCAGAACAACTGTAAGTTCCCAACAGTACTCCTGGGTCCATTAGCTTTCTTCTGTCCAACCCCAAATTCACAAGATATTATATATAGTCTGCATCAGGAGCCATTGTGGAAAGCACTGGGGATCAAACAGTGTTGCCAAATCTTGGAATAATTGATTGAATACCAACAACAAAGTGGGTGGGCTATTTTTGACACTTGCTTTTCTAGAGATTGGTTTGAAAGACTGTTTTAAAATGGTTATTCTGTCCTCATTACCCACCCACCCCTTGGTGATTTAAGGACCAAAGTGGCTCTGGTCCTTAGAGTGCCTCACACCGTGGATGGGACTGAGATTGCACCATGGATGGGACTGAGATTGCAAACTGCGGGGGAAATTTGCTGCAGTCTTTAGTGGAATGCAAGTTTCAAAGTATGCAAAGTGGCAAAATCAACATATGATAAAATACCGAGGCTTGGGATTGGAAGCATTTAATAAGCGGGAGAAAAAGACATGGGAGGAGTCTTTGCAAATAAGTATATAAAGACAGAGTGCTTATTAAATATATACGAGACATCTGAGTTACAGGAATGGCCAGAAGCCAAGCTGTGATTAGATTTATGCTGTTAAATGGTGACTACATTTCTTCTGAAGGCCAGGCTCTGCTTTATGGTTTTGCAAAGCCAAGTTAAACAGAAGGGTGGGTGTGGGTGTGCTTCTCTTTATATCTTGGGGAGGTGCTCAGAAAAAATACAACATTCCCATGGATGTCAAAAGAGTGTAGCAAATATGGTTGTCACCTACTTAAGGAAGGGAGGGGAAAAACATTACAGCTGGTTTGTGGATCTCTGAAGTACAGGGCTTGAGGGAATAAGAGTTAATGTCCCACTTGGCACTACTTCCACCATCATCAAAGCAGCTATCTGGGGCTGCTTTTTTATGGAGATCCTTGCCGCAAATCTCCCTTGCTACCTGTTCTTCATCCCCTGGCATGCAAGTGTGACTGATGTAGCCCTCACTTTTGAAGCTGCCTTATACTGCATCAGACCATTGTTCCATCTAGCACAGTATTATCGATTCTAGCCTCCCTCAACCCGCTGACCCTCAAATGTTCTTCACTACAACTTCCACCATCTTCAGCCAGCATGTCAAATGGTCAGGGATGACAGAGTACCAGGCTGAGGAAGCCTGGTGTGCTCTGGTGGACCACTGCTCTTCAGGCAGATCTTAGGGGTCTCTCCTATTGCAATACGTCACCCAAGGGATACCAATAACTTTCTGCATGCAAGCAGCTTTGGCATCCCCCATGAGCATTTTAATAGGAACTGCCAGGCCTAGATCTGGCATGCTGCAGTGCCCAATTCATTCTCACTGGCATTCAATCTGTTTTGTACCATTTTGTGTGGAATTTGTTGTTCAAAGGATGCATGAAAAGCCATGCATTTTATTTTATTTTGCACAGTAAAAGTAAAATATGCACTTTTAACATAAGACACACACTTTTTTATGCTTTTTAAAATTCATTCATCCGTAAAAAAATACATGTTAGACTAATGAAAAGACCTCTAAGCAGTTTATCCCAGTCTGCATCTGTAATGAAACTCTTTTTATATGTGGAATTGTTTTTGAATGTTTTGATTGTTTTTATACAGGTATATGGACTTCCTTTTAAATGTTTTTTACACTTGCTTTATGGGTTGCAACTATTTCATTTGTTTTGTAAGTGTGTATTTTATTGTTGTAACCTGTATTACAAACCTTAGAAAATGAACATAAATAAGTAACAATGAAACTCTTCCTTCTTTTTGCCTATGATCCTGTCCTGCCTCAATGGGATCATGGTTGGGAGCAGAATCTAGTATTGCCTAGAATCATATAATCACTGAGATGAAATGTTAAAATCTGTGCTAGCGAGAGGAAGGGAATTCCTGTACATTATATATTCACCATTCAGTCACGTTCCCCATATATCTACTAACCAGCCTTCTTAGATACAGTCAGGCAGCATGGGGGGGTATAGTACTGTGAGATGCACCACACTAAAAATATATGCATCTATGTAGGGTACATTTGGAGGAGAATGGATCGTGTGCTCTTTTTCAATCCTTTACCTTCTTCTCCTAGTTGCTCATATCTCCATATATGCCATGGAAGTGTTTTGCACATAATAACAATATAAATCACTGAGGCTTGTTACTATCTGCTTCCTTGATACAGATTTTACAGAGGATGAGCCTGGAAATCTCACTGGGGAGAGGCTGCTGCTGTGTTTCTGAATAGTAAAATATACCAAAGTCAAGAGCTGCATGAGAAAGAGAAATATGCAGCTTCTGTAGACCTTTCTTGTCTGTGTTACTATCAGCATAAATCCTGTGTGTATAACATACTGAATTAGAATGATGAATGTTCACTTATTAAGAGAGCTGTGGAGTTTTATTAATACAGCAGCAAATCTGTGCTATTGGGGGGAGGCAGGTGTCTGTGTCAGGGCTTCTTTACTAATAATTATGTTGGGGAATGGATAATTTTGGATGCCAAAAGGGCGGTGGTGGGAATAAAAATAGGAAAGAAATATCTGGCGGAGTTTTTATACTGAACTTCTTAACCTATGATTTTTTTTTAATGCAATAAATTTAAGTAAGCATTTTGGCCCTCAGTTATTACATAGCAGGATTAAAAGGTTGTGCTGCCCAACCTCCCCATGATTCATGCCAGATTATCAGAAATAAGGCAAGCTTCCTCATCTCACTCCCACATGGAAAATGAGTTGACTTTATTTCAAGCCAATTCAAATTCTCTATGGGTGTCTCAGTTGGTTTCTGTAAAGAGATTGAAAGAAGCTGCAGTACCTGTCTGGTGGTTCTCTCTGTGTGTAGAGAGTGTGTGTATGCACACATACATGGGGGAAACAGCCACTAAAGCTCTGGGGGTAAGAGCAACTTCAGTGGTGATATACTGTTCATGGACAAGATGTTTGAGATTTAGTTGTGTGGTAAACCAGTATGTTGTCACTCCCTCAGATTTTAATCTGAGTCCTCGAAACACATTTCCACGCTTGAGCCTCCCAGGTTTTACTGACATCTCTATGAAAGAGACAGAGTATCTAATTTTTGCTCATGGGACCAGTCTGCTGAATATGAATGGGGATCCAATGAGTCATTCACCATATACTACATGCCCAGGAGCCCTTTCTGGTCACCCCACTCTCGTGAAATTCTCCTTATTATGAAAAGCTGCTACCAAATGGTTGAGGATCGAGAAATGGCATCCCATTAGGTCTGAGGCAGCAGATAAGAACATAAGAGGAGCCTGCTGGATCAAGCCAATGACCCTTCTAGCCTGACATCCTCTTATCACAGTAGCTCACCAACTGTTTGACTTCATCCCAAAGGCACACTCTTCCATCATCTCCAAGACAAACAGATGCCAACAATTATTATTATACCTGTCTCCTTACCCTCTTCCTAAAAAAAGCCCAATGTGGCAAACACCAAAAGGTTTAAACGATGCATTTTAAAAAACAACATATTAAAATAATTTAAAAACAATTTAAAACTATCTGAAAATAGTTTGAACACCAAAAAACAATTAAAACCAATCACATACCCTTGCAGTTGCTAATTTCAAGGTTGCCTTAGTCAGCATCTTTCAGCCACCATAAGCCTGAGCAAACAGGAAATTTTAAAAAAACAAAAACCTGAAAATTGATAATAATTGAGACAGATGTTCCTCACAGTTTAACACCAACCGGAGAATACCCAGATGCGGCGCTTCTAACATAGACTTTTCATAACATCTTACACCACTCCAATTGGACGTTCCCATTTAGCTTTGAGTCATTGTCTCATGTTACATGCATGCATGTGTGAACTGTCTCAACATATCCGTTCCTCTTTTGGAAAGCACAATGATTGGGATAGAAGACATATTTTATCACATGGGGATGCCATCTTCCTCCTACCTTCAATTCCCAACAGGCCTCTCTGTTCCTATCTTCTCCCACCTGCAGTGCTGCTTGGAGGCTACTGGGAGGGGAAACCTATCATTCCAATCTTGACTATATAAAACATACATCAAACATATCCATCACTGTGGACAGGCTTTTTTCCCATTTATCAATTGGCCAGGCCTCAATGTGAGATGGAATAACATGCTCAGATTTTCAGAATTGCTCAGCAGGTTCCACTGAGAAGACTAACGCCAAGTCTGTGATGTCAAAATTTCTTTTAAGAACAAGGTACTTCAGTTAGGTGAATGCATGACAGCTTCTGAGATGGTGAAAAGAAATTTGAAATACAGAGAGTGATGTTGAGCATAACACAGCAGGTCTCCCCACCCCAACTCTGAAAAAGAAAGTATAGACTAGAAGTGTTGGGAGTAAATTATTAAAACGAAAGAAAAGAAAAAAGGGGGGAAATAATTTGACTATATCATTCCAGGAGTTATCTAAGTTCAAGGACAGATTTTAACTGATACCACATATAAATTAAGATACAGTGGTACCTCAGGTTACGAACTTAATTCATTCTGGAGGTCCGTTCTTAACCCAAAACTGTTCTTAACCTGAGGTGCTCTTTTGCTAATGCGGCCTCCCACTGCTGCCCCGCCACCACTGTGCGATTTCCGTTCTCATCCTGGGGCAAAGTTTGTAACCCGAGATACTACTTCCGGGTTAGCGGAGTTTGTAACCTGAAGCATTTGTAACCCGAGGTACCACTGTACATATAAAGTAAAGGTATGTATACAGCCTCACGATTATGACATATGTTGAACTCTCACACCTAACTATCCCATACAGCAGTCATTATTGCAAGATATGGAATCCTCCTCCTTGACCAAGTGGCTGATGGTCTGAGTAATTATGCTATTCCAAGAAGGCAGTATGCTTCCGAATACCAGTTGCTGGAAGAATGCTCTTGTACTTGGGTCGTGCTTGTGGGTTTCCCACAGGCATCTGGCTGGCCACAGTAAGAATAGGATGCTGGACTAGAAGGACCATTGGTCTGATCTAGCAGGCTCTTCTTAGGTTCCTATAGCACCTAATACTTACAGTGTTAATCAGCTTTGTGGAAGATTTCAGGAAGAATTGTACTGTTGCCACAGTCACTTGTTTTCACTACATTGCAAAAGAAAGGAAAAATAGTGACGAGGGATCAATAGCTTCGTTAATAACCAGTATCATCTTATGAAGGTCCACTTGTTGCTTGGCCTAGAGGCCCTTGCCTCTAGTATACAAGGGATATTCTGAATGAAACTGTATGTTATTTCAGTATGTGTGAATGTTCACACACGTGCATATGTGTTTTTCTTTTTATATTGCTTCTGGACAAGTCAAACGTATTTACATAATGTAGAATTAATACTTTTTTCCTTTTGAAAAATTATTGTTAACAGAGCCGCTTATTTACCATTTTGCTAGTAGAGTTCTTTCCCCAGATATTTATAGCATATATTGCTGAAGTATAAACGTAAGCAATTTCTTACAGTTAATAACTAATCCTGAGTGAATCAGAACTAGGGACACAGTCCATTAGGTTTCTAACTATAGATATAATTTTATTTAATAGACTGAGATACAGCCACACTACATTTTTCATTAGGGTAAACCTGATGAAGAGTGCTGAGTGGCACAAAGTTGAGCAAATTCTATGTACTTCACCCATTCTTAAGTCTGGTGTATGCAGCTATCAAATATCAGCCGAGCAAATCAGATGCCTAGCAAACTAAAGATCTATGGTTCCATATCTAAGGCCAAATAAATCTTCATATTCTACAAATCACTCTCATTCTGAAGCTTACAGGCTGCATACCTGCTTATAAAGCTTGCAGATATAGCAACAGGTGAAGGACACCACTTGGGGCTGGTTTGGTTTACAGATAAAAGAGATAAGGGGAAGGGCTGTGGCTCATTGTTTTGCATGCAAAAGGTTCCAGGTTCAGTTCCCAGTATATCCAGGGAAAGCTGGGAGATACTCTGAAATTCTGAAAAGAGACTGCCAGTCAGTGTAGACAATGCTGAGCTATCTGGACCAATGGTCTGACTCAGTATAAGGCAGCTTCCTATGTTCCTCTGAGTTGTATCTGAAAAACTATGGGCTGGATCCAGACTAAGGCTGTGAATGTAACTTCAGCAGGGAGTAACCACAGTTGAGTTCAATAGGACTTACTTCTGATTAGACATAGTTAGGCCTGTGTGGTATGTTACTTAACCTTAATTCACACTGGAATCAAGTCACTATTTCAAAGGGACCTGAGCTCAACAAACTTGTATGCTTGTATATTATATTGTTGTAACCCTCCCTGGGACCTTAGTGTGAAAGGCAGGTAAGAAATCTTATGGAAAAAACACAGATCAGATTTCAAACCAGCCCTGGCAGATGTGCTGTTGTGACCTCAAGTGGAAGACCATGAGGCATGGCAGGCTAAAATTGCAGGACCATGGACAGTTCTGAGTGACTATCTTTATCAAGGCATGAGACTGAACTGAGGCCCTTCATCCTTCCAGGGCTAAGTCAATGCCCTATGGGTTCCATGCCTTCCCTAAAGAATGGAAGGTCTTAAAGTGTCAATCCTCCGGTCAAAGGCGAGGTACTGCATCTCTTTCCATTCCCTCCAGGCTTGCTGACTGTTTGCTTGAGTTGTAGGGTTGTGTGAGATCACCCATGTGGAGGGTGCCAGCTCCTCAGGGGTACAAGCTTAGGAGTTTCTAATTCAGAGGCCCCTGGCAGTATTTCGCCATGTGACCTGGACAATATATGCTATATATTTGCAAATGTGTGTGTGTGGTAGGTGGAAATGTTGGTACACTGTGCATGAATGAACAGACCACGTGGTGACAGTTACCACATGGAGACTTTTAAAGCACCAGCTCTTGGTATTAGGCTAGGACATCTGAGAATGTTCCTTATTTCCTTCTTAAATATTCTTTGCTATTAAGTGTGCTGGGTAGATTGCTCAGAATTAAAGTAACTTCAGGCTGGAATCAAGACCTCACAATAGTCTGCAGAAAGCAAATAGGAATCTTGGCCATATTAGATGAATGTTTCTGTTCAACTGAAATTGGTTGAACTGAACTAGCATGGCCATTGCCTGTGCACTGCTTCAAGCATTATGGCACATTACCAAAGCATGAATATTAAAAGGCAATTGGGTGCCACTATTCCATGATGTTTTCTCTTATACAGCATTTTTTAAAAATATAACACTATGTACAAAAGTAGATTCCCTCTACTTGGCTTATCAAAATGTTTATTTTTGTTTCCTGTATTTGCATACGTCCAACTCCTATTGTGCCTTTGATAAAACTTTTATAGGCAATAAATTATAAACAATGTTGATGTATAATTTATCTTTTTAAATACATATTCTATGTCCCAGCTTTTTCAAATAGAGGGGCTTACTTTGGCTTTGCGGTTTTTAAAAAACGGATTGAAGATTTTAAGGGATTCATGAATAACGTATGCTTCAAGGTGCATTTGCATTTTTATAGTGTGGCTTGTGTAACAGTATAGATTTTGCTTTTGCAGTGTTCACTTTCAAGTCAACATGAATTCCTTCAGAATTAACTACAAAAGAGACGTGGGCCTCAAAATGCACCTTTTTATTGTATCCCTATAAACCATAAGTTTCAGTAACAATCAGGTCATGAACAATGCTTTTCCATATAAGAAAATCTCTGTTCTGCACTTTTACATACATATCCAGATGCACACAAAGAGAAACCTTCATTTCTCTAACAAAGGTAAGGAACCCCACAGGCTTGGAGGACAAATGCAGGCCTCCAGAGTCATTACTAGAGTTCAGCCAGGCAATTCAGCCAGGCAGGAACAGTCAAGAAGAGTGTGAAGCAAGATCAGTCAGGGTTGCAGCTTGAAGAGACTCCCAAAGGCCATATATAGAAGACTGGAGTGGTACAGGCTCCCCATCCTACTTTCTTCTAGTCATTAGAAGCTGTTGCAATATTCCCCCAAATTATGCAATCCGTTATGGTTGTTTTATCAAAGGAAATAATGCAGCTTCTGTATCAAACCATTATGGAAACCTCAAAGAAGCCCCCCCCCCCACTTTTTTTTTTTTCAAATGCAGCACCTGGAAGAGAAAATGACTCATTTCCTTTGGCAAAACAGAAAGGAGGAAAACAGCACATGCCATTGCCGACTGAACTGCAAAATCAAAATGGACAAATCTGGAAGGAGGAAGCTGCTATTACAAAGCCGAGCATGACTGAAAAGACTGCCTTGACTTCCAAAGATAGTTGTTTCTTGTTGCCACCACATAATAGCCCCCAAGGTTCTAGTGACATTACTCTGGATTTTCAGACAAGCTAAGGAAGAGAAGGATAGTTTTGTCATTGAGAAGAATGGGGAGTGGGGGGTGGAAACACCCAGAGAAACAAAGGCTGATGTTGAAAATGGCTACCGTTGCAAGTTGTGCTTTGAAGAAAGGGCAAAGATTGTGCTCAGACACAGTGTGGTGCCTGAGAACAGTAGCATCATCATTTTTCACAACTCCCTGGTTTAAGAGGTACAGAAGTATAGAGAAAAGAATGCCAGAATTCAGGAGAAATAATGAGGAGACAGTAATATCAGTGGCTGTTCTTATTACCAGCATAAACAGCCCTGCAACTAAGATGGAAATAAATGTACAAAGACAGAGTTCTTGTTTATATTATTATTGTTTATATTACCAAACACTTATGAGGTCTAAATATAAGACTTCTAAGAAGAGCAGGGGATAAAATATGACTAGGCATTTGGAAATGGTAGCTAATCTTTCTTTTTATTTGGCAAAATGCTGGCCTTAGCTGTGCAAAAGTGCTTCTGACCACCACTGAAACATGGGTTTCCATGAATACCTAAATTTTCAAAGGAAGTGCAACCCATCCAAGATAGGTTGAATTCCTGTTACCTGCTTTTTGAATGGCCAGAGCATCTCTGTCTTATCTGGGTTAAACTTCAGTTTTTTCAGCTTTATCTAGGAGATTCCTGACCTCAAACACAGATTCATATTTTCCTTTGATTTAAATGGAAAGGAGAGGAGTTAGATGACAAGAACATAGTGGCAATACCAGATCCCCAAAACCTGAGTGGCCTCCCGCAACAATTACATCTAGATGTTAAACAGCATTGGAGACCATATAGAACGCTGTGGAGCACCACAGACTAATGATCAAGGCCTAGAAGTCCCCCAACATCATCTTATGAAACTTTTGAGGGACCAGAATTACCATAAAACAGTGCCTGCAGGTCTCATTCCAACCTGGTGGTCCAGGCGGGTTCCATGTTTGATGGTACTGAAAGCTGCAGGGAACTAACAGAGACACACTCCTTCTCTCCAGTTCCCTGGCAGATATCCCAGAGCTGTAATATGACTCATCCACACATTCTTACAGCATCTTACAGAGCAACAAACATTAAAAACAAATTAAGCCATATATTAAGCCAAAGTGATGTGTTTCTTGAGTGATGAGACATCAAGCGTTTACAATGTACATGCTTGTGTGAATTAAAGAAACCATAAGCTTATGAAATGTCAAGAAACAACAAAAAATAACACATTGTCTGTCCATCCCATGGCAATTGTACCACCTAGGTTCAGACGGATTCTGCAGTACCTCAGCTATGCCATGTTAACCGTTAGAAGTTTAACATTGCAAAGTTTGTATAATTTGGGTTATCTGAGCTGCTAAAGGTGAGGGAGACATATACTGAATGTCTGGAAAATATATTGGAAGCTTTCTTCTCACATTAGCTTCAGATGTATCTGAGACCATTAGAATTAGATTGACATACTACATGCACAAAATGCTATTTGTACTTTAGGAAACAATTACCAGTGGGTAACAGCAGTAAAGTATCCAGCAAGGGTGATAAACTAGTTTTACTTTCTCTAAAAGGGTTAGCTTAAGATAATAAATATGTGCTAGCTCTTCTTTGCAGGAACATCATTGTACAATGGGAAGTAAGACAAGCAGACAGTGGTATGAGTTCGGGTTTTTATATTTCTAAAATTGAGGGATGATTTTAAGCAATAATAATTTCAAGCTGTGAAAAGCCAACATTTGCTTTGTGATAAGATTGCAAATACAATGAACTGTGTATGTTTTAGACCAAACAGGGAGACAGAATAAATAATGGAACTTCATTGATTTAGAAAGGAAAAACAAAAACAGTTGTCTGACGATAAGAATCTCACCCTAAATGTGCACTGATTCAAGCTGAATGAAATACTGAGGTGTGTTTGTCTCAGATTTACAAGTCCATGTACAGACACCGAGGTCTCTTAGTATTTTACAATCACTTCAAAGTTTAGATTATTTAAACTTAATGAAAATAGTTTACCCATAGCTGGGTTCTATCAAGACCAGAGATTAGCAAAATAATAATATCAGCAATACTTTGAGTTTAACAAAGCAATTAGCCTCAATTTTCAGGCATATAATAAATTCATTGGGGTAATTTTCTATTGCTGGCAAGGGTTCATTAAGAATATAGCACCCCCATAAGCTTTATGTCCTTCTTTGAGAAGGGAACATCTTTGATCAGGGACAAGACCACATTGGATAGAACAGATCTTGATTTCAACCAGGCTTTTGACCCAGTTCCACATTACTATTTCATAATGTTTTGGAGGAAATTGGTTCAGTAGAAACTATCATAAGGAAAATTCCTAACATTGAATCCTATGCAAGATTAATGGAAGTTAGTCCCATTGTGTTCAGTGGGGATTACTGCCAGGGAAGATTGCAACCTAAGGAACACCCAAATATTGGTTGCTAGTTAAACTATACCATGCTGGAAAGTGGTAATATTTGGAAACTATCCTGGATCCAATACCGTTTGGAATTTTTATTGTGGCTTCCACCTTTCCCCAACTCTGCTCATGCACCTTTCCCAGCAGCCAGTCATACAGAAATAGTGTCAAATGTATCTTTGCATCGAACTTCAGTTTTGTTTCTAAGTAAATTGCACCACTTCAGGGGGGCTTATTAGTAGAATCAAAGCAGGCATTTTCCTCTCCTGCTGTGGTTCTGAGGAAAATACCTTTTCTGAAATATGTATTTATTTTTTTAGAAGAATCCCTCACACTAGTGTCTCTCCATGTCTACTTTTATTCTACTAATTACCAAGCCCTTACCACAAGGTGATGGAATTAACATTTTTAAAAACCTGAATGTTGAATGTAAAAATACCTTTATTGTCACACATACTTTGGCATCTGTTTGCCTGACTGAATTCAAGAAGAAGTTGCAATTCTCTAAATGATACCAAACAGAAACAAAAATGTATGCAAAGCTCTGAAGACTGCAATAAAATAAAATATTCTCAAAATAGCACCCCATTATCATGTTATTGGTGTGTGTGTGTGTGTGTGTGTGCATGTGTGTGTGCGCGCACGTGCGTGCATTGATAAAATACTGCAAAAAAGAGAGTGTTGACTGTATGCAGATATATCAGGCTTATTTTTTTTATAGTGTTTTACCACTGTGGAAGAGTACATATGCCTCAGTAAAATATTTCCCTCCCCTGCTCCTTGCCCCAAATATGCAGTCAAATGTATGATCACAGCCAGCTTGCTTTTCTGCAGGGTTGTGGCTAACAATGCACCTATTTGCAAATGCAAAGAACTATTAGAACAGGAGTGAAGTGAGTCAAAACATCAACTGAGTAGCTGGGGAAATGCAGCCAGGTGGGTGGGTTATATATAATAAAATTATTATTATTATTATTATTATTATTATTAGTAGTAGTAGTAGTAGTAGTAGTAGTAGTAGTAGTAGTATTCCAGATATGATAATAGATGCTTATGCAGTTTCCTACCATTGATTAGGATCAATTTCCGGCTGCTCTGGGGAGAGGGTCACCATTCTGAGGAATATGACTGGGATTCTAGGCAGCCAAGTCAAGAAGAAACATTTTAATCACTCAGTGGAATTATTAGCTGCTTTCCACTGAAGTCGGTCCTGAGACTGTCAGTCTCTAACTGCAATGCAAGTCCTTTTGACACATGTTAAATGGGGCTGACTATGTAATACTGTGGAAAGAAGCCAAATTTCTGTCTCACATATACATATTGCATGTGAAAAAAAATCACAGATAATCAGCCTTCCTAAAAGACCATACTTTATCAGAATTACACATACTACTGTTCCTTCAGTGGTAGACAATGGGAGTGATGGATCTCCTACGATTTTTTTTTTTAATGCAAAGAAGAATTCTTCCCTTGTGTCTGTGAACATTCATTATTTTCTTTCCATTACATGTGTTTGGAAGTCTTGTCTTTGCTTGGCTTTTACACAAAGATAATTTCATGTTTCTACTTGAGGGTTTTTTTTTAAAAAAATGTTTTCTATATTGTTTGTCTGTTCCTTAGAAGAATTTGCATTGGGTTCTCTTGTCAAATAATATTGCTCACAAGATACTTCCCTGCGTATTTTGCTTATTGCATTTCAGTATAAATGAAAATTCATTTTCTCTTCTTCCACTTGTTATTTAATAAGCAATCCCCACCTCCTCCCCCAACTCCCGCAAAGTATCTATACAAGCAGGGAAGCTCTTGGTAATTATAATCAAACCAATTTAATTTCTCATAGAATTCCCTGAGTATTCGGTTGACAACCAGTATAACTGACTTTTTCATTTTCATTTACTGTGCATCCCACATTTTCCCCCTTTGAGGTAAATGTAGCTTTGCAATAGGAAATGTTTATTGGGTAAATACATTTAACAGAAAACTATTAGAGGACAATAACATGGGTCTTTTTTTAAAAAAAAAAAAGAAAAACCTAACAAAACTGTTTTTATGCTCTACTGGCAAGTAAGTTCTTCTGGGCAACTTTATTGCATGTCATTATATTTTCTACCTCAGCTAGAGCAATGAGATATAGAAGGGGAGGATCACTTGTAGCGTCTTATGGTTCCCTGCAGTGTAGACTGGCCATCAGAGCAAATGGGGCACTACCCATCAGCCTCTGAACTTGTCCACATTTCCACTTGTGCCGTGCCTAGAAAGCATGGGACCAAGTGGTTTTCTGCTTCTCCCATGATGTCCAGGCATGGGGCTGAGTGATTTTGCCTTTGCCCTGCCCGATCCCTCTGGAAAACCTGTTCTTCAGTGCTAAAGCGGAACAAACATCAATCCAGAGAAAACCCAACTGATGTTTGTTTTGATTTTCCTGGGGGGAAGCAGCAGGACAAACACATGTCTGGATGAGTTCTCAGTCTCTGTCAGCCAGCCCCCACCTTCCCGCCTTCCTACTTACATCCAGTTCAGGAGGTAGCACTGCCTATCAGCTTCCTCCTGAGTCCCATTGTTGCCCTTGTTTAACACATCAGGGAGAAGAGTAAGGTCAAAGCTAGAAATAGTTGTCTCTGCCCAGGGATGCCAACTTGAATAAAACATAGGGGTGGGGGTGCAGGTAAGCTCCACCCCACATATTTGAGCACATGATGTATTGCATGCACACCATTGGAATGGCAGTGCTCATCTCCTTTGGAGGGGGGGCAGCCACCTCAAATATTTTATTTTATTATTTTTTAAAAAAATTTTCATTGGTTTTACAACATTTTTTAAACAATACAAACAAATAAAAAGACAAACAAACATGTATAATTTCATAACATTTTTTTCATAACCCTCATTTCTCGGACTCCCCCATACCTCCCCTTTCTGCATCCCAATTTCCAAAATTATTTCAGCAGCTTCTAAATAATTTTATCAAATGTATGTCCTCTTAGTCTTTTCTTCGCACCTCAAATATTTTATTGGGGGGCCCAAAGGGACCTCAACCCCTAGGAGTTGGATCCTATGTCTCTACCTCTCATTGGCTCTAGCTAGCATTGGTTTCCCTGCCTTCCACCCTACTAGTCTGCACTGTTGTGGCATGTCAGAATCTCATAACCAGACTCTAGCAGATTATTGCTTCTCCAGGGATTCACAGCTCCTGCACATTTCTTCTGAGCAGCTGGGAGAGCACCATCACACCATATCGCCAAGTCTTCAGCTGGAGAATATATGCCAGCCCTGGTGGACACAGCCAGCACAAAGCTGTAGTCGTATAAAGGTAAAGGTAAAGGGACTCCTGACCATTAGGTCCTGTCGTGGCAGACTCTGGGGTTGCGGCACTCATCTTGCTTTATTGGCCAAGGGAGCTTCCAGGTCATGTGGCCAGCATGACTAAGCCGCTTCTGGCGAACCAGAGCAGTGCACAGAAACGCCTTTTATCTTCCCACTGGAGTGGTACCTATTTATCTACTTGCATTTTGATGTGCTTTCGAACTGCTAGGTTGGCAAGAGCAGGGACCGAGCAATGGGAGCTCACCCCGTTGTGGGGATTCGAACCACCAACCTTCTGATCGGCAAGCCCTAGGCTCTGTGGTTTAACCCACAGTGCCACCCGCTGTATATTCGTATATTTCATTGTAGCAAGGGACAGCTATACAGGGCATCATATATGAGAACAGGTGTGTGACAGGGTGTCAGGTAAAGACACAGGAAAGCGGGGTTTGCAGTCACTGCTGATTAGCTGACTATAGTGACTGCAGTACGAAAATAGAAATTCATTTTTGCAAAGCAAACCTTTTGGTGACCAGGGAGGACCTATTCTTTAAGAAAGGAACAGGAACACATAGGACAATACAGGGCCAAGCCCTTTGTAAGGATAGGAATTTGCCCAACAGAACTACTTACAGCAGTGCTTACAGGCAGTAGAAAGCTTTAGTGAGGATGGTCCCTTCTAAGCTACTCTTAAATTAGCTAGATTCACTAGTCATGGAAGCTGCAGCTTCACAGAAATATCCATCTGCACTGAACACACTGAAATATTCAGCCACGGTTTGTGATTCTGTGTTTGGGAAATGGCATGAAACACAGCCTCCATTTTTAACACCATGATTTTAGCCAGTTTAACAGGTTCTGTCAGAAAACAGGAAGCAGGGGTGTGGGTGTGGGAAACCTTGAAAAAGTTTCTCTAATATTTTAAGTTATGTCTAGAGTCCGACCCAGAAGCCAGAGCCTGCAATAAATGTGTGACTAAACAATGCACAGGGCTTTCTACAAAACAAATTATGTTTCCAACAGAGATTAAATCAATTTCATGCATAATTTATTAAGGGCTGTCACGGGTGGCCTGCTTTAAGATAAAACCCAGACAAATTGAGTCATTTCTCTTCAGCAGGACCAAATATGTTTATCTATAGCTGAACCACACAGCACTTTGCCCAAGGATGACATGCGGCACCAGATCACACTTTCACCTGGCCAAAGACTCCACTGATGTGGCAGAGCAGCTACCGGTAATGTGTGGCCACAGTTCTAGACACATAAATGTAAGCAATTCTTCTCTCCCACAAAAGGCAAGGAAAGAGTACACATATTATCAGGCCTACATGCATGTGGCTCTTTTGTTTGGTGTGATTGTATCACACATCATGCTATGTGCCCAGGGAGGACACATGTTCAGCTGCTTCTTCAAGTGTTCAAACTATAGGGAGGGGGCAAAAGGAACCTGAATCCATTATCTTTTATGATTGAGGGAGATTCTAGAAAGCTTAAAGGGAGCTATAGATTGGCAAAAAAGAAGAAGAAATTGGGTGATGGGATTTGCAGGTTTCATTGCAGGCTTTCCTGCTGCACAGGCCCTGCCACCACTCAAGGAGGACCCTCAATTATGCAGTTGAACCCGATCATGCTTAGGGATTCATAGAAGGCAAAAGGGTCCAATTTGGGGGGCCAGGATCCAGAGTCCAAGAGCTAAGAAGTTTTTTAATTACGAAACTTTCTTTCAGCAGATGCCAAAGCTATTTGACCAGCAGCACTGTATGAGAGCTGGGTGAAATGGCAGTACTGACCTCCCAGCAGTCATAGCGGTGCCACATGCTGGACCAGGGTGAGGCGGTGATGAGGTCAGGAGAGATACAGGTTTGCATCATCAGCACCACACATGTCTCCTCTGTAGAAGACCAATGGCTGATGGTGGGCAGAGTCAGGCCTGCGAGAAGAGACAGAGACCAAATATTAATTAAGCTGGAAAAAGACCAGCTCACTTCAGTCTCCTCCATGGCTACCTTAGATTAGAATCCCCAGTCTTAGGCAAAAGTACTCAAAATTAAGCCCCACTAGGTTTGATGGGGTTACCGTCAGATATGTACCGGGGATTTTTATTGTTGTGCAGCGAACCAATGCACAGGCAGACAATGCAGCTACTGTTCTGGAAATGAAGCGAGTTATTCCTTTCTGCCTTTAGTGTGTACATAACTGTAGCTGGGACTGGGTGAGAAAGAGGACCATAGGTGAGTGGTAGAGCACCTGGATTACATGAAGATGATGCCTGGTTCAAACTCTGGCAATTCCTTACAGGGGTTTTAGAGACTCTGTCTGAAAACCTGGAAAGCCATTGCTAATCAGTGAAGATAATACTGGGCTAGATGAAGCAATGGTTGGACTCAGCATAAGACAAGTTCCTGTGTTTCAAAACAGGAATGAAGTAACTCTGATAGGTAAAGGAATGAAACAGCTTCAGAAGATGTCCAGGAGGATGCACTTTGAATGAGGTTGAGTCCTGCATGTATCTCCTGGGCTGCCCACCTATGCTTTGCACAGCCATCAAATTGTGTTTTTTCTATCTTTTGAGAACTTCTTGATTTAATTACTGAAACAGCATATAACATAGTAGTGAAAATTCAGGACAGTTGGGGAAAGAGAAGGAACTATGTGATTTGGACTTCATGCCCAGAGAAGCACTTGCTCACCTTGTTTTAGTTTCTTTCCACCCCCCTCATGTTGCTTTGAAAGACTTTATGGAGAAGTTTACAGATCTGAAATAATTTCCTCCAAAAACATTTGCCATTGCTCAAGTTCCCCAAATGTTCATTATCTGCATATAAGAGCATTTTGTTACCGTAGAAATGCAAACAATTCCCCAATTTGACATCTAGCAGGTGGATTGTAAGATGGCTTCAGCTTTTCAGTTGTATTTTTGAAAGTGTCTCAAAAATACTTGCTACCGTACCATCTGATGGACTCTTTTCCATGTGCTCCTGTGAAGGCAGCATCTGCTGCTCAGCATTAGACTCATGTGAAATAAACCATCTTTGTACAACGATGATTACTGTAACGCTTGCAAATTTCTCAAGATTCAATTTCTCAAGTTGCAGTTTCTTCAGTTTCTCTGGATTCAACTATCCTATCCCAATGCATCTATTATAATTTCTAAGGTGGAATCCAAAGCATGTGCATGTGAGATGGACTTGAATGCATTTCTGACATTTCATTAGTGACCTCCACTATGGAAGAGTAAAGTTCTTCCTTAAATAAATGTGATGTTTCTTTGACTCTCAGCCATTAGCTGTGTTGGAGGGTGATTGGAATGGGGCTAGCCTGCCATTCATTGCTGCCTCACCCCATAAGGTAATGCTTAATAATAATGTCTGAGGAGGGATTCTGTGCAGGAGTGTAAGGATGGATATATCTGTCCATTTCAGTTTATCGTTGTTTCTCATTTTCAAATCTTAAGTTTTCCTTATAAGCACTCTTTTCTAACACACATATTTCAAAGAAATAAAAATAAACCCCTGTTATGCTGCATTTTTGTGTGTTATTTTCACCAATATATGCATCTATATGCACATTTCCCCCTGCTACATGATTTTTTGTACATCTTACTTGGCTGGAAAACTGCACTGCAAAATTCAGAGAAGTGTGAATTTCAAAGGAGGGGAGTGTTTCGGTTTGTGCACTCTTTCAGAATCAGCAAATTAGGTAGGTTTGCCTTTAAATGCAAAGTGAATTGATCTCTCCCCCAATCTCTAAGGGAGTAATCTGTAACAGAAGAGTGATGTCAATGGTGGAGTGAATCATAGAATCATAAAATCATAGAGTTGGAATAGACCACAAGGGCCATCGAGTCCAACCCCCTGCCAAGCAGGAAACACCATCAGAGCACTCCTGACATATGGTTGTCAAGCCTCTGCTTAAAGACCTCCAAAGGAAAAAAAAATAAAGACCTCCAAAGAAGGAGACCACACTCCTTGGCAGCAAATTCCACTGTCGAACAGCTCTTACTGTCAGGAAGTTCTTCCTAATGTTTAGGTGGAATCTTCTTTCTTGTAGTTTGGATCCATTGCTCCGTGTCCACTTCTCTGGAGCAGCAGAAAACAACCTTTCTCCCTCCTCTATATGACATCCTTTTATATATTTGAACATGGCTATCATATCACCCCTTAACCTCCTCTTCTCCAGGCTAAACATGCCCAGCTCCCTTAGCCGTTCCTCATAAGGCATCGTTTCCAGGCCTTTGACCATTTTGGTTGCCCTCCTCTGGACACGTTCCAGTTTGTCAGTGTCCTTCTTGAACTGTGGTGCCCAGAACTGGACACAGTACTCCAGGTGAGGTCTGACCAGAGCAGAATACAGTGGCACTATTACTTCCCTTGATCTAGATGCTATACTCCTATTGATGCAGCCCAGAATTGCATTGGTTTTTTTTAGCTGCCGCATCACACTGTTGGCTCATGTCAAGTTTGTGGTCAACCAAGACTCCTAGATCCTTTTCACATGTACTACTCTCAAGCCAGGTGTCACCCATCCAGTAGCGTGGGGGGTGCAGGGGGGGGCCCGGCCGCACTGGGTGCAACATCTGGGGGTTAGGGTTAGGGGGCGCAAATCCAAGGGTTAGGGGGCGCAAATCCACGGGTTAGGGGGTGCAAATTACTTGCCTTGCCCCGGGTGCTGACAACCCACGCTACGCCACTGCACCCATCTTGTATTTGTGCCTCTCATTTTTTTTGCCCAAGTGCAATACTTTACATTTCTCCCTGTTAAAGTTCATCTTGTTTGTTTTGGCCCAGTTCTCTAATCTGTCAAGGTCGTTTTGAAGTGTGATCCTGTCCTCTGGGGTGTTAGCCACCCCTCCCAGTTTGGTCTCATCTGCAAATTTGATCAGGATGCCCTTGAGTCCATCATCCAAGTCGTTGATAAAGATGTTGAATAAGACCGGGCCCAAGACAGAACCCTGTGGCACCCCACTAGTCACTCTTCTCCAGGATGAAGAGGAACCATTGATGAGCACCCTTTGGGTTCGGTCAGTCAGCCAGTTACAAATCCACTGAGTGGTAGCATAGTCAAGACCGCATTTTACCAGCTTCTTTACAAGAATATCATGGGGCACCTTGTCAAATGCCTTGCTGAAATCAAGGTAGGCTACATCCACTGCGTTCCCTTCATCTACCAGGCTTGTAATTCTGTCAAAAAACAAGATCAGGTTAGTCTGACATGACTTATTTTTCAGAAATTGGGCTGAACTCAAGTTAATATGGACTTACATATCACATTTCATTCCTGACCTGTGTGGGTATCAACTCAGTAAGGAGGTATTTCAAGTTTGATTCCATAAAAAGAGGAATGTTTCAAGTCGTATGCCCCATTGTCCTTCTTAATGATCCTTAGGTGTAATAATTTAACATGTTTAGAGTTATTGTCCTGCCCTACTCACAATTATTTTAATATGCCTTATGATGAAATTTTCTCATGTGAATGGGGGCCTGGGAGGGAGAGGGCTTTTCTTTTATTGGGGAAATCTCTCCCCACAGAGATTGTATAGGCTCTGCCACATTCTGAAGATGCTTATCTATACCTGGCATTTGACCGTTAAGATTTTTTTTGTGGGGCCCACCTCTTCTCTTTCTGTTTAAACTATACTGTGCTGCCTTTGTTTGGAATTCTTTCAATTGCTTTTATCATTGCATAATCTTGTTTCACTTTTTTAATTTTTGGTTATATTGTTGGAACTCAGCCTGGTTTGTTGGAACAGCACCACTGAAAAATTTGTCTGGAGAAATTGTCACAGACTGCAGCAAGTAGATGAAGTGATGGGCAGAACACTATCAAGGACTGTACTCATAGGAAAGCATGGTCTCCTACACACCAAGTGACAGCATCTAGACTCCTTGTGTTTTGGAAGAGCTGGATGTCCCTCCCTTCCTTGATGAGCTGAAGAATGCCCTCAACTTTCAGGCAACCGTTTTGCCCAAGCCAGCATGGAGTTTGGCCTCATCACCAGCCTGGTGACAACCAATATCAGGATGTTGCCAGCATTGTTGATCACACACTTGTGGTGGTAGAAGGGTTTGCCACAGCCACAGCCCCACCCCCTAATCTCTGGTCTTAGAAAATGAATAAAGGTGTAATAAATATGTATCTCTTCCCCCCATTTGGTACAAGACTTCTGAAAAGAAAAGCCTCCAAGCCCTGGCATTTTGAGGATTACTAATGACAATTACAAACTAAGGCTGCATGATCCAGACACGTTTTGCCTGTCTGACCACCTTCCCACTCACCAGCTGTGAAAACAACTTTGGTCCGCTTTTAGCCAACTTGTGGGATTTATGCACAAGATGTTCAAAGTGCTATAAATTAAGAAAAAATCAAGTATCATCTGTTTAAGTAACCCAGGTGGGGGAAAAAGCCAATATGCTAAAATATAGAACGTCTGGGGCAAAACCAAGACAATGTGTTATCCAAGTGCAGAAAACAATTTATCAAAGAATATTTTTAATGGTGTTGGCTACTTACCTGTGTAAACATCTCCTGGGGTTCTTTATTCCAGGATGAAACTTCACATTTGGGCACACTTGACTTAAGTTATAGGTGTGAATCAACAAGTTCTTTATTCACAAAATAACAGTATAGTTGAAATAAGCATCCCTTTCAGACACTGCAACTCTCTGTCCCTACGGGTATTTACTTTAAGGATAAATAATCAATTTCCTCTCTTAGACAAATGTGTAGAAATTACCCATGGTTCTCTGCTTTATTCTCCCTGCAGCACCTTCCATGTCAGAAGTATTGAGGCTTGAGTTTTTTCCACTAAACTGCAAGACTTGCTCCTTTTTGTCTCTGCGACAAGTACACAAGCATCCCTTAAAATAAGCTACTTAAGCAGATTTCTTTCTGCTTACAAGCACACGTTCCCGAGCAGACCATACAGCTATATTTCATCATAATTAGAGCTGGGGAAAATCCACCTGGTAAACAAGCTTGCGTGTTAAAAGTCAGTCTCAGTGCTGCATGTTTGTGAGCTAGCTGACATGAATATAAAGGAAACAGCAAACAGAATACATAGGATCAGAACAGCGTATGTGTGGAGCAGAACCCTCAGTTTCCCAGTAAAGGCACCATTGAAATGTACTAGTGATTAATAATAACCAAAAGTGTCAGGTTATTATTCCTTCATTTATTATAACCTTCATTTAGGTGGTCCATGGTATGTCTGTGAAAAATTCATACAATTTGAATGATAAAGAATTCTTTGGAATTCAAATTGTAATACAACATAAAGCAATATAAGAAATAAAATAACAAGAAAAACCATATACAGTGGTACCTCGGGTTAAGTACTCAATTCGTTCCGGAGGTCCTTTCTTAACCTGAAAATGTTCTTAACCATGAAGCACCACTTTAGCTAATAGGGCCTCCTGCTGCTGCTGCGCCGCCGGAGCACGATTTCTGTTCTCATCCTGAAGCAAAGCTCTTAACCCAAGGTACTACTTCTGGGTTAGCGGAGTCTGTAACCTGAAGCGTATGTAACCTGAAGCATATGTAACCCGAGGTACCACTGTAACTAGCTGTACAATTATAATCATTACAACATGCATAAAAATAATTCAGTGGTCTACCAAGACACTCAGCACTGGTGGTTCATGGGTGGGAGCAAGTTGAAGAACCACTACAATAGCGAATGTGAGTGTGAACACTTTGGTGTGAGTCTGGAACTGAAGTTCTAGCAACATTCATATGTGATCCTTTTCCTGTCTTTTGCATTCTTATGATTTATTATCTAGGCATTATTTGCCATTATGACCGGCTTTTAAGACATTCCTTTCATCAGGTGTGGCTAACCTCCCTGCCTGCCCCCCCCCAAAAGCTACATTTACCTCAACTAACCTGCTGGGAGCTGGATGCCACCTCCCACTTTCTCACAACTAAATTCATTCAACTAAATGTTACTCAGACTAGACCTACTGAAATTAATGGACCTAACTTTGTCATGCTCATTCATTTCAATGAGCCTACTCTGAATAAATCTTAGTTGAATACCATACAAGCACACACACACACACACACACACACACACACACACACACTTGAATACAACCCCATTCATTCAGATTTTAATATTTGCAGCCATCCCAGTGCATTGTCTATATTATTTATTTCTCGCCCGCACAATGTGTGGTAAATTCCACTGGGAGAACCCACGAGTAGAGAAATTTCTAAAACTTGACTAAAAACTTGAGGAAAGTGATGTACTGATTGATTGGCTTGGCAGATTATGATGGAGAGGGTGGGGCTTGGCAGTGTGCCCCCATGGCACCTAGTGTGTTTCCTTACATGGAAATAAAAACCAGTGCCCAAATAGGTCTATAATGGCTCTCCCAAATGAGCTTCTTGACCAAATGGAGATTTGAGCCCAAGCCTCCTCTGTATCACACATGTTCTCCCATGAGGATATGTGAAAAACCTATGTCCATCTATACTGCATTCTCTATTCCTGTTTGGCTTGGCTCCAGAAAAATTGTACAGCTCAGTTCTATTGTACATATATTCTCTCCACGTAAACACAGTTTTGCAGTTTGATGGCTGTTTATATGTGTTTGTGTGTGTTATATCTTCTTATTCCTTGCTAACAGACATTTGCACACTGTTTGCACTGAAGGAAATGCTGAAATAATAAAAGCAGAAATCCCTGGTAGCAGCTACAGACAAAACAAGCCACATTTTCCCCTTTGTAGAAGAAAACCTGGAGCACCAGGGAGTCTTCACCTCTTGATCTGTCTTTGGGCCATTTACAGATACTGACATCATGTGAGACAGATGACATAACTGAAGCCTTGACTTTGACTGCTTTATTTCATTTTATTTCTTTGAATTGTCAAAGAAATTGGGTTTCTTTTTGGAGTCAAGCTACAAGTTACACCGTGATGTCCTGAAGGTACTTACATACAGAAGAAATGAAAAGGCGGACCTGATTTTTCTTATTTTTCTCTCTCTTTTCCAGCAGCAACCACTTAACTATATATCACC
Source organism: Podarcis liolepis (assembly GCF_965112155.1). Classification (NCBI taxonomy): domain Eukaryota; kingdom Metazoa; phylum Chordata; class Lepidosauria; order Squamata; family Lacertidae; genus Podarcis; species Podarcis liolepis. The sequence continues at coordinate 63,184,489 of NC_139558.1, forward strand.
AAGAGCTACATTTTTTATAATAAAACCAATATAGGTACAATGACCATTACAGAATAGTCTTAAATCTCCTGTCTATTAAAATTAAAAAGGAAGATAATTTAACAGAAAATAAAACGCTTAATTAAAATAATCAGACTTAAATACAGAATAAGTCCTGCTGTATCAGGCTTGTGGCTCATCGACTCCAGCATCCTGTTTTCACATTGCCCAAAAAGATGCTGCATAAAAATAACAGAAATATATAGAGAATTTCATGGTGTAGGATAATGTGCATAGATCATCCCAGAAGTCAATGCAAGAAAGTGCAAAGCCCCCATTCTCAGTACTAGGCTGACTGAATTAGAGCCAGCAGAAATTCTGCAGTGTTTTCTGAGGTGAAGAGATCTTGCCACCTAATTAATTGTATTCATTTTGTATGCCCATTTTCTTTGAAATTTTCTCTAGGGCTAGGGACTCTATTATAACAAAGTCACATTGTACAAAGAGGAAGCATGTTCCAGTGTGCTAAAATTGAACTTTGGAGACTCAAGATCAATGTTACCACAAATGTCCTCTATGACCTTGGGCAAATAACAGCATCTCAATTACACAGGAGTATAATGTAGTCTGGTAATAGCACTAATTTCACAAGTGCATTGTGAGGGCAAATACACGGAAGACGGTAAGGTGGTTTGATTAAATGATAATAGGCGCCATATGTGCTTGACATAATATTGTGAGGCTTGCATCCTTATGAAAGATATGAAGCAACAGGGGAAGAATTATTATTGTTTCTAAAGTTTATCGTCTTTTGCAATATCAAGAGGTTTCAAAAATTAAGCTAAAACAAATCTGCCAATGTAAGACTGTGAACTGAATAGTAGGGGGCATGAAATGAATTATTGTTTGATTTTGTTTGAGATACTTTGGTGTCTAGTTTCTTACCTGTTAGATGTCTAATGAAAGCAGATCGTAGGTGTTAGGGAAACCTTTTTGTCACATACATGAAGCTGTAAAAGGTAATAATGTGGCCTATTACTTACTTTGCTAAACCTTTATTAGACATTACAAATATAGGTAAAGGTAAATGACCCCTGGACGGTTAAGTCCAGTCAAAGGTGACTATGGGGTTGCAGCACTCATCTCGCTTTCAGGCTGAGGGAGTCAACTGTCCACAGACAGTTTTCTGGGTCATGTGGCCAGCAGGACTAAACCGCTTCTGGCACAATGGAACACCGTGACAGAAACCAGAGTGCACGGAAACACCGTTTACCTTCCTGCCACAGGAGTACTTATTTATCTACTTGCACTGCATGCTTTTGAACTGCTAGGTTGGCAGGAGCTGGGACAGAGCAATGGGAGCTCACTCCATTGCAGGGATTCAAACCGCCGACCTTTTGGTCGGCAAGCCCAAGAGGCTCAGAAATATATACAAATAAACAGGCATGTAAAATATGCAATAACGAGGATTTTCATTGGAGTTTCTTCCGTGCCAATTATTAATAGGGGCATGTGGAGAAGCCATAACAATCTCATTTAGTACATAGTTAGCAGAAGACATACTATTTCAAAGCAAACAGAGGCAAGGTCAACTGGGAGCCTTTTTTGTTTTTGTTTTGCTTTGGATACTTCAGGTTTTTATTTGCTGTGTTGTTGTTGTTGTTTAGTCGTTTAGTCGTGTCCGACTCTTCGTGACCCCATGGCCAGAGCACGCCAGGCACTTCTGTCTTCCACTGCGTCCCGCAGTTTGGTCAAACTCATGCTGGTAGAGAACACTATCCAACCATCTCGTCCTCTGGCGTCCCCTTCTCCTTGTGCCCTCCATCTTTCCCAACATCAGGGTCTTTTCCAGGGAGTCTTCTCTTCTCATAAGGTGGCCAAAGTATTGGAGCCTCAGCTTCACGATCTGTCCTTCCAGTGAGCACTCAGGGCTGATTTTCTTAAGAATGGAGAGGTTTGTTCTTCTTGCAGTCCATGGGGCTCTCAAGAGTCTCCTCCAGCACCATAATTCAAAAGCATAAATTCTTTGGCGATCAGCCTTCTTTATGGTCCAGCTCTCACTTCCGTACATCACTACTGGGAAAACCATAGCTTTTACCTTTGTTGGCAAGGTGATGTCTCTGCTTTTTAAGATGCTGTCTAGGTTTGTCATTGCTTTTCTCCCAAGAAGCAAGCGTCTTTTAATTTAGTGACTCCTGCCACCATCTGCAGTGATCATGGAGCCCAAGAAAGTAAAATCTCTCACTGCATCCATTTCTTCCCCTTCTATTTGCCAGGTGGTGATGGGCCCAGTGGCCATGGTCTTGGTTTTTTTGATGTTGAGCTTCAGACCATATTTTGCTCTCTCCTCTTTCACCCTCATTAAAAGGTTCTTTAATTCCTCCTCACTTTCTGCCATCAAGATTGTGTCATCTGCATATCTGAGGTTGTTGATATTTCTTCCGGCAATCTTAATTCCGGCTAGGGATTCATCCAGCCCACCCTTTCGCATGATGAATTCTGCATATAAGTTAAATAAGCAGGGAGACAATATACAGCCTTGCCGTACTCCTTTCCCAATTTTGAACCAATCAGTTGTTCCATATCCAGTTCTAACTGTAGCTTCTTGTCCCTCATAGAGATTTCTCAGGAGACAGATGAGGTGGTCAGGGACTCCAATAACATTCTAAGGTCAACTGGGAAATGCACAAGACTCTTGCAATGGATGTTGGCTTAGCTTTTCTTCACACATTATATTGTTGTCTAACTTCAGTGCTACAATTTGGATGACATCATGAGCACTGATGTTGACCTTTGCAGTCATGAAAACTGAACTAGAATAACTCCAGACTATGAAGTGGCCATATGATTCTTTATAGAGTAGTGTTCTAATTAGCCACATAAAGCTTATTTGGTCTGCACACCAGAGATGGCAAAGTTTTGATCAATGGATCAGGTTGGATAATTCAGGTTGAATAATTTTTAATAGAACTATCTGGAAAGTGGTCTGAAATGGCTATAATTAGTCTGATCCCTTTGCTTTTACAGTAACCCATGAACAAAAAAATGAACTGATTTCCTTCCTTAGCCCCTTTATAGTAAATCTCTTTTATAGGGCTTTTAAAAGAATCCATCCTGCAATCTATCATGTGACAACACAGATTGGTGGTGCTTAGTGAAATTCCACTCTTCTACCTGTAAAGATGCTTAACACAAAGTTCCTGTTTTTGAAGGAAGCATCAGGAGTTCAAATACACAAAACATTTTAAACTCATTAATTCTAGATTTTAATTCTGTCTGCGAGCAAAAAACCTTTCGTCTGATCATAGTCTAATTGTGTGTGTGTGTGTGGGGGGGATTACTTGGTAACATTTGGCAGATTGTGTGCCCTGTTTCTTCAAAGAAGCTAGAAGAAATAATTTAAGTGCAGGAAAAAATAGATCACCAGAACAGGAGAAAAGAGTGTTTTGTTTTTATTTCAGACAATCTTAACTGGAAAAAGAAAGATTTAAGAAGAAGTTTATGTCAGTTCCCATGATCATTACATCTCTGAAGACCAATTCACATTATCAAATTGCTATGTTGAAAACATGAGTTAAGTGGATCTGTGCAGAGTAATTGATTCACTATACATCTATCTTGCAAATCAAGGCACAGCTACTGCACAATTGCAATGCTGCTAAAACTGGAATTGCAGACTGCACTTCCTTTTAAAGTTACTTTCACACTAGACAATTTCTCTGGAATGTTATCCTTTGTTTGTTCATTTTTTAAATGGACCACCTGGAACAAGTCATTGTGTTTACTGACGTCTTGTGGCTTTTCAGATCCGATTTGTTGCAAACTTTTGGTGATAAAATGCAATTGCAGCACTAGTTGTTTAGTTTGGACAAAGTGCTATTGAACTTTTAATGTGCTCCTATTTTTTATATCCTTTCCTGTTTGTAGGTGTTGTCCATTTTATGACTTTGCCAGGGGATTAATGCTGTTTGCCCCTTGAATAATTTTTTTTGTAATTGCACCAATGTTAGGTCATATTCACACTGTATATTTGAAACAAATTTAAAGCACATGGCTGTTCATTCCCCAATAATTATGGGAATGTAAGAGTGCTGGGAATTGTAGATCTGTAAGCAATACACTGCTGTATTGTTCTTAACACTTGATTGGGAGCCGCCCAGAGTGGCTGGGGGAACTCAGCCAGATGGGTAGGGTATAAATAATAATCATCATCATCATCATCATCATCATCATCATCATCACCACAAATACCGGGTTTCTTTTGGGAAAAGCAATATGCTTTAAATGTACAGTGTGGATGTGACCTTATTAGTTTCTGTCCCCGCGTTCAAAAGTACACACTTTACAGCAAGAGAAAAAGTAAAAGTGATTTGTTTGGGCAAGTTAGTGAACATCTCAAGAGAAAACAAAATAGTAAGAGTATTAACTATTTTTAAAAAAACTCCCACAAGGCAAAAGGAAATGTTGGATGATAAAAATGGGGAAATGCAATACTGAGAGCTCAGTGCACCAAAATATCCCTTAAGGAATATAAAAATCAAGCATTTCCCCCCACGGATTCCGATTTATTCCAGTGGGTGATGGCTATATACCTGCCTAACAATAGACACTGAAGGTTATACACTAATATTCATCACTCAGAAACAAACATTTAAACAGTGGGGCTTACTCCCAGGAAAGTGGCTATTTTTATTTCCTTTATCCAAAAATATTTCTATACAGCTTGCTGTTAAAAAACACACAAATATATCCCAAAGCAGATTACAGAATAAAGCCCAGATATTACAGATCACTGGAAATACAGAGTGACTGGAACCAGTGTTTAAAGGCTGAGGAAGTGCTGAACCAAAAAAGTGTGTTTTTAACCCTCCTAAAAACAGGTGGGAGGTCTCTCCAAAGGGCAGGTGCCACCAGCAGAGAAGACCCACTTCTTTATTGCCACCAGATGACACTCCGTAGAAGACCATAGTTATTGGACTCATTGGACAGATCAATAGTGTCTTGATATTACTATGAGAATATCAGCTATGCAGGTTGACGCTATTTCCTTTGAGATAAATTCGCTTATTTATTCCACCTTTCTCTCATCATCATGGTGCACATGGGATCTCCAACTAGCCTTTCATAAAAATGCCACTCAGACCCAAAGTTGCTTAGCTTCAGCAAGTGGACTGTACCATGATAGGCCCTCAGACTCAGCACACAGAACATTCAGGGCTAAATCCCTGGAATTTCCAGTTGACAAGGTGGCATGTAATGTGAAAGACCTTTCTCTGTCTGAGGCTCTGGAGTAGTCATAGTGGACAACAATGGGCTATAGATGGACAACATAAGGTATGTTCTTATGCCACCTGTATTAAAGTTTGGCTGCTTTCTCAGTCCACAATCTGAATAATCAGAAGTTCACTGCTCTCTACATGTGCTGTGTACAAAAGGAAGCAGGTGCTGTGTTTCTTTCTATTTTAAAACAAAACAAAACAAATAATGTTGGATATGGCTCCACAATCACCCTATTTCAATGAGATGATGGAATATATCAATCAATCTAAATATTAGTATTTCTTATTATTTTGAATAGATTTATTTTTAATGAAGTATAGAAGGGAATCTAAACTTTCAATAAGTAACATTGGAAAGTAATAAAATGGCTGTGTATCATGTGAAGGATATGTTGATGTAAAATGGATACGCTGACAAAAATTCATCCTACCTCCACAGGAGCATTATATAGCATACATTTAGTATACGTAAAAAAAAAGAAAATCAAATCCGGTTGCCTGCATTTTTCTTTTTCTTCCAAAAGCTATGAATAGGGGCCAGGAGTAATGGGGAGAAAAAGATTTCTTGTGAGAATTGCTCCAGTTTCTTGTAAAGATCATAATACCGCAATATGGGAACAGGATGAACAATGGATCCCAATAAATGGCCTTCAGAGATTGCTATCTCAGTAATTTGGACTCCAGTGCAATATTAGAAAGCATAGGCCGGAGCCTACTGAAGCAGAACTGGTGTCTGTTGAAAACTTGGAGCACAGAAGTGAGAAGCTACACAGCAAAGCTGCCAGTCTAGATGTGAATTTGAACATTCAAGGAGATAGGTGAGGAAAGTGTATAAGGTCATTGCTACATGATTGGTATAAACTACAAAAGCCTGGCTACCACTGATGCACAACAAAAAGGTTAGAAGCAGCTGGCCCAAGGCTAAAAATGAAAAACTAATAGCTCAAAGGCTAACCTGGTGCGGGACAGAAGGTTTCAACTGTAAATGAAAGGAAGGTCTTCTAAGACAGAAAAGGGTAGTTTTAATGAATAAAATATGCAGCTTAGACCTCACTATTGACACTAAGTACATAAAGGCACCATCTGATTGTTGATGGGCATTTTCATTCAATTCCAGGAGTTCTACATGCATGACTCCTGTTTTGAACTTTGACCAACTCCATCTGTATGGCACCAATAGCCTCCCACTGGCTGAATAAAGAGCTCCCTCATTGCTCTTCTAGTGCAAAAAAAGAGAAAAGGCCCAATGCTGTATGAACATACAGTGGTACCTCGGGCTACATATGCTTCAGGTTACATACGCTTCAGGTTACAGACTCCACTAACCCAGAAATAGTACCTCGGGTTAAGAACTTTGCTTCGGGATAAGAACAGAAATTGTGTTCCGGCGGTGCGTCGGCAGCGGGAAGCCCCATTAGCTAAAGTGGTGCTTCAGGTTAAGAACAGTTTCAGGTTAAGAACGGACCTCCGGAACGAATTAAGTACTTAGCCCGAGGTACCACTGTACATAGGAGTAAGAATGAGAGTCCAGATGCGAGTAAGTGACTGTGTGGGTGTTATGTGTTAGAATAGATTTTTGTAGCTGTTATGTCTATGTGTAGATGTGAATAACTGGGTATGTGAGAGGGAGGTGACCCCACCTACTTTTTGCACTGGCCCTACACAACAATGACATGTGGTCCCAGTGCTGAGCAAGTTGAGTCAATGGTCTAGCTATTTATAAGGCAGCTTCCAGAAAACCTGATTCTAATGGGCTATTCTGGTTGTGACAGAGCTGTGACTGAAGCTGAGACTACTGAAGTGGCCAGAAACCATATTGTCTGTGAGTCCTGGAAAACCTACTCCCTGCCTTGCAGGACTTTTCCCACCTGGCCTGGGAGGGTGGGGTCCTGACTGACTCCAGCTACAAAAACGAAGGTTGCTGAACAGACTTTTGGGCTAGGAAGTTTTGTTTAGGATTTTTGTCGCTGTTGATGATGTTTTTTTGTGTACTTTTTGATGTGTTTTCTTTATTGTTTAAGACTACTTTTACTATTAAAAAAATCTTTTCATGGTGTCAGCCACTGTGAGTATGGTTTTAACTGTAGAAAGGAGGATACAAATAAAATGATGGTAGTGGTGGTGGTGATGATACTCTGATCCAACACTTAATCTCTTCATGCTGTCTGTCTTTATAGTGTACCATCAGCAGACAGTCATGGCTGCACCTTCTGACAGTTTGATTATGCCAAACACCAGTAAACCGAGCTAGGCTGAAAAGTTAAATGGGGTAGATAATAGTTGGACAGCAACAGAACATCAGAGAGCAAATGGAACCTACTGGCAAATCTGGATTGCTATTTATTTATTCCCAAGGATAAGAGGGTAACATTGTGGCTGTGTGGAATTGTTTACTGTGGAGATAGCATTTTATACATTACACTTAGGAATTATTAGACAACAGAGCATTTGACGAGACTGTAACAGTACTAACTCAAAGTAGTTCCAACATGCAGAGATATAAACCAAGTGCTTTCTTTTTTAATTTAAAATTGTTTTCTCTTCGAATAAGTAATATTATTTCCCTTGAAAGCGTTTCTCTCATTCTCATTTGTGGAAAGACCATATGAGTCTCCCAGGTCATTCACAGTTATGAAAGAAAGAAAGAAACAAAAAAATCCCTTTTCAGAAGTGAGATATCCTTTCTTCTTCACAGGAAAACAAATTATTTGCTTGGATGGAAACCTTTTGTATTTTGGAGTAATTGCTGATATCTGTGGGGTGTCCTGAAAATGAGATGCTCTGTCTCAAGGAGTTATAACTTATCCCTGTGCATAAAATCTAAATAAATAAATTGGAAAAGACCTCAAGGTATCATGCGGAGAAAGCATACAAGGAATACAACTGAGAAATCAGGAGGAGGCCTCAAGTGATAACAAGTGGACAAGATAAAATTATTTCACAGCAGGATTTGGCTGATCTGCTTTTGTAAGAATGTTGTTTTGTTGCTGTTGTTTTTTGAAGATTATATTCTGCCCTTGGATATTATATTTTGAAAATCACTTTTAGGGTTGCTGTTGTTGCTGTCACAGAAAGTCCTGCTATTAGAAAGGCTGATCAACAAGATTAATGTTTTCTGTTGTAACTATGGATTTCCATATTTTCCTAATGTTTCATCATAACCTAAAATGTTTATTGTTTCAGTCTGGGAAGAATTTATTTCTTGACTCGGAGCCTGGGGCAAAATAAACTTTGACAACTATGGCACCTTGCTGAATGCAATTTTCAAATGACTTTATCTTGAGTAAGCCCATTGAATTCAGTGAAGCCAATCTGGAATAATTTGTTTGGAAATCAGAGCTACTAAAACCATAATACAAAATCAGAACTGTTCTAAATAGTTAGGCTTTTGCTCATATTCCTCCTTATGAAGGATTTGACTCCATTAAACTGTTAATCCAATTAAATGTAGAGTGTGCTTGTCTCCTAAATTATCAACTTATTGGTCCCTTAGGAATGTAATTAAACACTTTCCAATTCCTCCAAAAAATCTTCTGGTATTGCTTAAACCAATACTGCTTAAATGATTGCTTAAACCACACTGAATGAGGGAATGAGTTGGGGGAGGAGTTAGCAGTCAGCAGCAATTTTATTTTGCTGATTGCAGCCCCTGGGAGCTTGTAACCAGGACTAGTAAACAGGGGCATTTTCAAGGGGGAGGCCTGGAATGCTGTCTCATGGTGTACATAGGACCAAGAGACAATGGAGGACAAGGGATTGCTGTAGTGACACACTTATGCCATGTTTGTCTTCCTGCCTGAGAATGTGCAAAGCTACACCTGCAGCAAGTACACGCTGGTTGCTTTGCTGAAAGAGAAGGTACAGAAACATGAGGCCCAATTATCCACACTTTGAGCTATTGGATAAGAGGAGAAATTTCTAGATTGAGCAGAGTGGGGTGTCCTGGAACAGCAACACCAGTGAAGAGGAGGAAGTTCGCTTATTTCAGGAGATGAACCCCTGGAGGAACCTGACACACACAAGCAGAACTGTCAGGAGCCACACTGTGTCACTGGAGCTGCAAAATGGATTCCATTCCCTTGCCTCAAACACCAGATCTGGGCCAGAGGAGCAAGGGCAGTAGTTGCAGACCTCAGAATATACTGCCTCCTTTTCTGCTTTTGTTAGAAATCTGTGACATCCCTGCTGGCAGCTTTCTGAGGTTTCAAACACTGGGTCTTTGCAGCTCAGCTCCCTGAAATCCTGTTCCAATATAGACATGAGGAACTGAACATGAGTTGTATAGCACTTGTTCTACAATTGTGACATGACCCCTTCACCTGCCCTATGTTCCAAAAAAAAATTGCATTGGATGGATTAGAGTGGGTAGTTCCCTGGCTCTTCCTGCCTTGGACCTCTTTTTAGAGTGAGACAAGCCACCACTCTCTCCGCAGTAGCTAAAGCTGATCATTCAGATGAGATCTTTCCTTACATCAGTCGGGCAAGTTCCTCAGCAGGAAGTGAAGGCAAGCAAAAATGAGCATCAGTTCAGGTGTTCTGGATTAACTGCTTTGTGAACTGGGCTGTGAGTATTTGATCTGGTCTTCACGCTCTGAGGGGTTGCTTCGGAAATAGAAGGTGTGTGAGCTGAGCACTGAAGAGGCTAACTTTGTGCTAAGTGTGCATTTGAGAAGGTTAGATGGTAATTTAGGGACACTTAATCCTCATTTGTCCTGATATAATTTCCTCACTTCCAACAGTTTGAAAATGTCATTGCTTTATAGGCTTTGGCTGTTCTGATAAATGGCGAATGCACACGGCTGTATAACTTTTGAATTATGTTTAGAGGATTCAAATCTTTACAATGAAATTAGCATTTTGTGGGAATGATACCAAACCCATTGAGGATTCATATGTGCAGAAGGAAAAGTCTTGAATGGTATAATACCTAAACTGGCACTTCCTACATAAAACTAGGGCTTTCTTGAAATTGACAGGGTCCATTTTGGAAGCAGGAGGGAGAGGAGAGAGAATCATGGGATTTTGGAGATGTTCCTAAAGAAATTCTGTATTTGGTGCTCTTTTATATTTCTCTCACATTCTGTAACATGGGTGAGGAACCTTAACCACACCAAGGGCTACATTCCCTCACAGACAGCCCCCAGGAGTCATGTGCCATTGCAAGTGGTGTCTTCAGTAATTATGAATGTGGCCAAACACACAACACATTCAATCTTCCATCCAAGAAAGCAATATGGCACTTCAAGGATATGTTACAGCTAGGTAAAATACCTAGAGTAGGGCCCAGAGCTAGTGAGGGGTGAGGTGAAGAGTAGCTTGGGAGAGAGTAGTCTGGGTTGGGTTGCTTTCCCTAGGCCTAAGGTCATAACTCCCTACTATAATAGCTGCCATTCCTATTGCCTACTAGATGTCTATAGAGGTTATATGGGTTTCAGTATGGATCCACTGCTTTTTAGCAAAAACACATTCCCACCTGCATCTTATCAGTCCTTTTATATGGATGAGAAGGTGTTGCACATACCATATGCTAACAGGGCCTACAGAGATTTTTTCCCCCTTCATATGTGCAATGCTTTGCTGAACTGGAGCTGATTTTTTTGGATCACAGCCATCACCTAATGATATCACACACTTGAATATTAAACAAGTTAGCAGGAAGAATAATTTAACCCAGTGATATATGAAGACGTTGCAGAATTTATGGTAGTAGTAGTTATTAATCTACAAAACATGAAATATTTTTTCAAGTGAAGCTTATTTTTCGAAATATGATTGATAGCTAATTTAACACCAAGAAATGTTGGGGTAATACACACAAAGTGAAACTCAATGCATATTTCACAAACAGGCATGGGCCTTCCAAAGGATATCACTCAGGGACATCAACATTATTAGATATACTAGATCCACAAAATGTAGGGAACTAATAGTTCAGTGGGACGCAGGTGGTGCTGTGGTCTAAACCACAGAGCCTAGGGCTGGCTGATCAGAAGGTTGGCGGTTCGAATCCCCACGACGGGGTGAGCTCCCGTTGTTCGGTCCCAGCTCCTGCCCACGTAGCAGTTCGAAAGCACGTCAAAGTGCAAGTAGATAAATAGGTACTGCTTCAGCAGGAAGCTAACTGTATTTCCGTGCGCTGCTCTGGTTTTCCAGAAGCGGCTTAGTCATGCTGGCCACATTACCTGGAAGCTGTCTGCGGACAAACGCCGGCTCCCTCGGCCTATAGAGCGAGATGAGCATGCAACCCCAGAGTCATCCGTGACTGGACCTAACAGTCAGGGGTACCTTTTTAATAGTTCAGTAGTCATATGGTCCAAGAAACTCACAGTACTAGATAAGCAAAACTCTGCATACAATTTTAGGTGTCTCAAAAAGTGGAACTCAAACTCGAAAGTGTAATGAAAAATGTACTTCCAGGCCACACAGAGGACTGTACATTTAATTCCCTATAAATGATTGGCTCACAATTTAGGGAAAGCCTTCTGAAATAAAAATATATTTGCCTGGTACCTAAGCACCACAACAGTGGGCACTTGCTGAATTTTTGTTAGTAATTGATTCCAGGGGGCTGGAGCTATGACATTAAAAGCCCAGTTTCTTGTAGAATGCACAACTCTGGAGCATTTTACTCTCAGCAGTACCCCATTTGAGGACTGCTGTTTCTGGCCAGGGATATATGGGGTGGGGTGGTCTGTTAGGTAACCTGGTTCCAAGTTGTTTAGGTCTTTAAATGCTAAAAGCAAACCCTGTGCACAGCTGCATATTGTTTTCAGAATGCAAGCTTTATTATTAAGTATAAAATATTGCCAAGACTTATCTATACTTTACTGGCATGTTAATTGACCTAGAAACAAATAGAAATGTGGGGTGGCAGGAACTACATATTTTTATTGGGAAAACTAACTTTACACTCAAGAGGCCTTCTGAACAAAACATATGTCATATTTTAACTATAGACCTGATACCAAAAGGTGAGGTTACCAGGCGAGCAATATAGTTACATGTCGGATGCGCCTGCTGCTAAGGGCTTTTTCAGTAAAAAAATTTTTTGCAACTCACAGCAGACAGTGTCTCTAAAGGGCAAAATGGGTATGTTTCACCACATGCGATATCCATTCAAGCAGTGTTTATTATGTCAACCACCCTTGAAGGTTCAAAGTCTCTGCAAAGACATCACCACATTGTAACTAGTGTGACTAGGCTGGCACACCAGATTAGTAACTTAAGGTATATCAGAAAGTAATATGATTTAAGAGTTCTCCTGCCCAGGACTCAACATAACTATTTGTAGCCACAATAGAACAGAGATAGCAAGGCTACAGCCAAATGCTTGTGGGTTTTCTTGCCATCATACTGATTTTAGCTGTGCCTTTATTCATCAGCGGATTTCCTTCAAATGCTTGCTTCCTTTTTTCCTTATTTAGATTTCGGATTTACTCCATAGTTGTGGTTTTTATAAATGACTAGCATCAGAATATAAGAGCATAAGATGAGACTGCTGGATGAGGCCAATGACCCCTCTAGTCCAGCATCCTCTTCTCACAGTGACCACTCAGATGCCCGTGGGAAGCCTGCAAGCTTGTGCAACAGCATTCTGACAACCTCCAATTCCCAGCAACTGATATTCAGAGGCACAATGCCTCTGACAGTGGAGATAGCACATAGTCATCATGGCAACTAGTGCCTGGTAACCTTATCCTCCACGAATTCCTCTAATCCTCTGTGAAAGCCATCCAGGTTGGTGGCCATCACCGCCTCCTGTTAGTGCAAGGTACATAGTTTAAGTGTGTGCTGCATGCAGAAGGGCTTTCTTGTAAGTACTTAAAAGTACTACATCCTCAAATGTCTGTATAGCATTGTAATGTTTAAATAGGGCTTATATACACACCAAATCAAGTGCAGATGCTTTAGATTCTTGAATTTGATCTACATATGGACCAACATATTTGGTTTTATGTACACAGGCCATATTTGAATGTCAGATCTAGGGTTGCCAGACCTCTAGGGCTGGCCTGAAATCTCTAGGTTTACTTGCCCCTCTCCAGGCAGCAGTGGAGGGTATGAATCTCCAGGTGGTGGTGGGTATTAAATATTAATTTCATGAAGAAGACTGTGTATGCAGCTTGCAAGCTTCAGCCTTTCTAGAGCCAACTGCAAATTGTAGCATAGACTCTTTGGAGGTTCTGTCCTCCTCTGCTCCCTGCTCCTCACTCCCAATTAGCCTCCGTCTCCAGGGTTCAGCAGTTGGAAAGGGAGCACAGAGGAAGAAAAAGAACTGGGCTAGGCTTAAGAGGAGGAAAGGGTTAGGTTAGCAGTGTGACTGATGTGAGATGTAGGGCTGCATAAGCAATGTGTCCTGCTTAATAACATCACCAGGGCCCACCCCCTATGGCATCACAAGGGGCCACTCTAGGTCTCGGGTTTAGACCCTGAAATCTCTGGGTCTAGAATCATCCTGACCTGGCATTCCTAGTCTCTCATGAGTGGTCAGGGATGTCAGAGGTGGAGTATGGATGCTGGGAGGGTAGGGTGGGAAGAGGTGTTCATATTTCTCAATGTATGTATGGAAACTGGGGAAAATTTGGAGTGACAGATGGACTTCATTATTGTTTATTGCAGAGAGGTGCAAATGGGTCTTTACAAACTGGGGAATGGGTGACAAAATGGCTGAGGTTAATGGCTGGGGTAAATTCAGGCATTCTGTTTATACACATGATGGTCATCTTGTGACAAAAAGCAGGGATGTGCTGGCAGGCCCTGCTCTCTCTGGCATATTGTCCTTCTTCTTCCTCTCAGTACTCCATGAGTTGGAGAGTAAAATTTTGAAGCAGGGAGCCTCCTGCGTACATGGAGGCTCTCCATGCTGTTTTGAACCCTGCATAATCCTGTGGGTTTTAAATCACAAACTGTATTTATTGTACAAAAAGGTCCATTTGTTGAGCAGCAACTATTCTATGTTCATATTTTTTTTAAAAAAATCTCCATTTCCTGAGACACACTTGGAGAAGGAAAGATATATTTGAAGAAATGAGGGAGTATTGAAGTGCCACTTAAGAGCTTCCTTTTAAACTTTGCATCCCAAGAGAACATCTCTCACTTGTTCATACTCTGTGGGGCTGCCTTCAAAACAAAACTCTCTTTGATGGGCCTTGTTCGAGATTATAGTGAAGAATGCAATGGAAAGAAACGGCTTTGCTTACTAAGACAAACAAAAGCAAAGATGTGAAGTGGGAGGAAAATCTCCTACCTCACATGTAAGGGATATTTTTGATAGTGCTAGTTTTACAGAAAAAGAAAATACTTTGAAAGTGTGTTTCCCCAGGAGATAGCATCCTGAAAAATGAAACAAGGGACCTCTAAAGCTGTGCCTTTCTCAAAACACCTGCACTGTTGAATTCTTAAGAAAATTGTTGGAATGAGCAGGCAATTACCTACTTTTATATTTTCAGATTATTTATTTAAAAAGCATGTTTATAAATATTTATTAATATTTGGACAAGATGAATTGAAATGGCACTGTTCCTGCTAATATTGATTATAACAAAATTTAAGTAGACGGACTAAGCAGAGTTGCAGGCATGGGCTTAAGGAGATAGAAATGATGAGATGGATCCAGGCTGGTAGGTTAGCGTCCAGTGAAATCAGTGGAAGAAATTAATCATGAATTAAGTTCCATTGATTTACAAAGAGTTAAGTTCAACTAATTCAGTCAAATCGGCTCAGTATTAATTGCTGCATATGTTATGAAAGCATGTCCCTATATAATCAGTATGTTTGAGGTTGCAACAGACATGTTGCATGAATTGCCATGCCATCTAACTACTATAGGGCTGGATCCACAGTAAGTTTATTTCAATTTAGGCCCCACTGGAATTAATAGGACGTATGTTCAGCTAATTTGCAGTGCAATCCATTACATGTGTGCTTAGTCCTACTGAGTTCAATGGGAGTTACTTCTAGGTATTGGCAGCCTTATCCAACCCATATATTTTTTAATTTTAGCTTTTTAAAAATTGATAACAAGATTAGCAGCTTTTCATCATTAGTTGTTTTTATTCATGTGAAAGTGGCTGAACCAAAGAATACCTATACAACTCTTCCTCTGTATTTTTTAAAAAAACATAAATGTAAATAACTACAAATACTAGTCACACATGAAAACAAGCTGCCATGTACAGCTCGTGGAAAACAAAAAAAGCCTATAAATTTTAGTTTTTATAGCTTTTGCTTTAGCAAATGCATAATATAGTGAATATATAAAAGGTAAAAAGGTAAGGGCCCCTGGATGGTTAAGTTCAGTCAAAGCGACTATGGGGTTGTGGCGCTCATCTCGCTTTCAGACCGAGGGAGCTGACGTTTGTCCACAGACAGCTTTCCTGGTCATGTGGCCAGTATGACTAAACTGCTTTTGGCACAACGGGACACTGTGACAGAAGCCAGAGAGCACGGAAATGCTGTTTCACCTCTGAAATGGCTATGCAAGACCACAAATATGATGCTGTTCAGATCTAGCTCAAAAAAGGTCTCTTTTAACAGATCAAAATCACACAGTGTTGGATTAAATGGTTTAACACCTCGTCTTCAATTCTACCTTTGATCTTCATGTCTAAGGTCTTGTTTACAAGAATGCAGCACTTTGTGCTGTTTGCTTTGCATCGGCAGGAGGCCCAAATTTAATAGGCCCTCCTTCCTCGGATTATCATTTTCACAATTAGAACTGGGACCAGAGAAGGAGGTGTATTTGGGGCAGGGGCAGTGAGAAGCAGATGCATGGCAATTCATTCATTTTTCTTCAGAAAAATGGAAAGTGATATAGCCCAGAGAGAGCTATTAATATTATTCAAATAAAGTCAATAGACTCTTGGAAAAAATGAAATAACTGCTGTGAAGGCCCCTGTGTATGTATTATGAATCACTCTTCAACTGTCCTCTCAGAAATGTAATATTCTGAAAAGGGGCATCCAAATACATATTCTGCTTGAGGGGTAGGGTAACATGGCACCCACCCATGCCCAATTCCATGTACAGAATCCAACAGGACTAGCAACAGGACTAGCAGCTGAAACAGGACTCAACACTGGCAATGGGACAGCGTCTTCTGCCTAAGGGGAGCAGACTAGGTAAGGATGTGCAGGGTCGGCATATTAGTCCACCAACATCTCACCATCACTCCCTGTTCCTCAGCCACTTCACTCTGCCTAATGGTGGGGCTGGCCCAGATTCTGAGTTACTTAATAAGGAATACTTAAAGTTTCACTACCTCATGAGCGCCAGTATGAAATAGGTCCTGAAGCCCCTGGACAAACTCTCTGGGATGGCAGTGAGAGGATGCAATTATGGTGGAGGGGAAAATGTTATTCTACACTGCTACCACCACTGAGTAAACTTGATAATGGGCATGTAGTAGTATTCAGCTGCACTCACCAACAACCTTTCCCCACTTGGGTTTAGTTTGCTCCATCACCCTCTGCTCTGGGGGATATTGCAGAGCAAGTGGGAGAGGAAACTCAAGAGCGATCATGTCAGCACCCTGAATCATCACTGCAGCCTACAAATTGACCAGGAGTGTGGAAATGGCTCCATTAGTCTCCAAAGGTGGATCATGCTGCTGCCGGCAAACACACAGTAAACTCCACTGGGGTCAAGCCATATTATATCTGACACCACAGTTTCTCCTTGTGTTTGCATCTGGTTAAGATACACTGATAGTAATTGTTCCTATTTCAAAATCAACCTGGCTAGGATCAGGTTGTTGCAAGTTATATAAATAATAATAATAAAGATGGACAATTCAAGGTTCAATTCAATACAAGTATTGAGAAAAAAGAGAACTATGGTATGCTTACCTGCAGGAAGGGGGGGGGGGTAAATTGCATTGGCTGAGGTAGAGAGATAGCATTTGTATTGCAGAACAAGCAAAATACACAGTAGCCCAGCACCTGCAGGAACCAAGAAGTACACATTTCTAAATATTACATCCTTTTTTAAAAAAATATGTAATGGATTTTACTAGTATCACATCATTTATGTGAATATCTCATCATGATTTGCATATTGTTTCCATAACCCTTCTATATATATACCTGTGCTATATACTTTGCATGCTGCAGCTTGGACACAGTTATCAAAACCACTATTTTTAAACTGGATTTTGCAATATTCTTATTGTTAAAGGATCTAGACTGAGATGTGTCCACCACTAGACAATGAAGGCAGAGGCTAGTTGCTGATCCTATTCACTTTCAATGAAACTGTGGTTGCTCTCTCACCCTAGTAAAAATCAGATAGGTAGGTATGCAGATAAGAACACAGAAATGCAAAAATAGGATTATTATTTTTAAGGTATCCCATCCCCATCCCCAATTATCAATTAAAAAGTCCAGCGTGAAGAGAGAGTGCTTGGAAAATCCAGATTCCCTTGCTAGTCAATGAAGTTTGTTAGTTGGCCTTGGATAAATCATTATTCCTTGGCCTAACTGATCAGAGAGGATAAAAGATAAAATGAGAGGGGATTGTACTCTGCCTGGGCTGTTATGAAAGAGGCCCAAATAAATGAGTGCTATCCCAAGTCTTCTTTTCTTATGCCACTATGAGAGGGCATTTGAACACAGAGAGAAAGAGAGAACAAAGGACGTTGCAGTATCAGAAATGCCCTCAGGGAGTATGATTTAGAAAGATGGCTAAGAATCGAATAAGGAAAAGGAAAGGCGTAAGGCAGAACGTTCAGATGTTTCCTTTCTTTCTTTCCCCTGAACATGTTGCAGTGAAGAGCAGAGTTAAGGAAGAAATGTTTTTGGAACTCATACCTTTAAAAGTCCATTTCCACCAGCTGAAAATAAATGCAAGACCCCACTCCTGGGCTTTGAATTATAATCACTGAGCTGACACATCTGAGAACACTGCAAAGGAAAGTATGAGATCCAGGGATTTCTAGCACACCTCCATGAAACTGGTAAACACTGCAAATACAAGCAAAGATAGTCCCTAAAACAAAACCCAAAATGTAGCAGGAGATAGGAATGTCTAAAACAAATTACAGGCTGGAATTGGAAAACTATACAGTTGATGATGCCTATTCAAACCCAAAACTATACAGTTGATGATGGCTATTCAAACATGATTATAGAAGCTAATGAACCACTTAAGCAAGTATCTGTTTATATAATAGCCCTGAAACAAATGAAGCCTCCTTATTTGCAGCAATGCTGTGAGCATTTCTGATTTAAGTGTTAGGCATCATCAGGGCGAGGGTAGAAATATATACAGTGCTATAGCAGCATCCACCTTTAGTTTTTATCTGTTTTTGTTGTTTTTAAAAATAAGGATAGTATGTGCAAATTGTACATACCGTACATCAATTCTGTAAGCTTTTTGTAAAATGTTGGCCATTGTAAATAGGAAGGCTAAAGAACACACATACCCGTGTTTCAAGAATAGAACATGTTACAATGGGTAACAAACGCTGCAACATTCTAAAAAGACTAGTGATTTATCATGGGAAATAACTGTGATGTAAATTATTTAACAAAATTGCCATGATGATAGCCAATAACATTGTAACAGAAAAGCTGCTCTTTTGACTAATTAAAAGTAAAGCGCAGGAGACCCAAACACATCCCTTTTCCTCAGATGTGTGTTCAAACAGTGAAAGGAGAAACATTTTGAGAGGAGAGACTACTTTACACTAACGGTGTAATTTGATAGAGTTTGGAGCTCTGCTAATGAGCTGATGTAACTTGCATATTAAAGAATGATAGAAAAACTTTTGAGAGTTCTCACACAGGCTTTATTAAGCAGATGACCTTACAGAGCGAGTCTCCCCATAGCTTTACCTATAGAAATGTTTCAGTGCTGGGCTTAAGTTTTTGTCCATTGAATAGAAAATTAGATTTATATTTGGGAATTCCAAGATTCAAATCTCACCTCAGGTGTATACTTTCTTGATGAATTTAGATGAGGTAGCTATATTTCTGTTTACCATTTGTGAATAGGAAATAGCAACGTTTTAAATCATCATGTTGTAGTGAGGATAACTGAGATATCAGCTAAGGAGTACTTGAAGTTTGCCAAAAGTTTTTGATCAATAGCCTGAGATCAGTCACAGAACAGATGAAATTAGCTCAGATAACTGAGCAGGAAATACTGTCTGGGTTCAGAGTGCGTGAAGCAATAATGTGTGAACACAGATGCAATAATGTGTCTTCTATACATGGTAAAGCCTGTATTTTAAAATTAAGTCAGAAGAAAAGTCTTCTAATTTTTGGTCGTACCTTCAGTCTGGCTCCAAACATCTGGTAGTCAAAGTAGTGGTTGAAAATAATTAGTCTTTAATTGCCATCAATTTTAATTTTCACCTCGGTGAAAAACCGGTTAGTGGGTTCTAAACCCTTGGTAAACTGTAATGAAATCTTCATTTCTGGAAGTCTCTGCTAGCTAACTCAAAGACTCCATTTCGGGTTTCAAGATTGCAGTTCAGTAGAAGTATTGTAAGCTATTGTCAAAGGAACAGGAATGCTTTCACTATTGTGCATTCATTTTCCATGTGAATGTGAGGGAGACTGGGGCCGTATGTAGGACTAGAAATCCAGAAAGGCTAAGGGGCAAGCAGGCCTGGCAGCACAGCTGAGAGGGATGCTGCTAGACATGAGAGACACTCGCCTATATTATCTGTTAAGGGTAGGGTACAGGGACAGCATAAAAGGGGTCACATATCAGTGTTAGAGCATCTGCTTTCCATGTGGAAGATTCCAGGCTCAACCCACAGCAGCTGCAGGTAGGGCTGGGAGAGACTTCTGCCTGAAATCCTGTAGACAATACTGAACTAGCTGCCCAATGGTCTACCTTGGATTAAGGCAGATTTCTGTGTTCCTAGAATTATGCTGCCAGGACCTATTATTGAAAAACATTTGGAGAGGAGGAATTATGGACAGCGAGTAGGAAGCAGCAGTGTTTAGAGGACAGCCACAGGCATTAATTGGAGGACATTAACAGGGACAGGAGCAGAACATGACAGCTACAACAGGGCATTTAACTGCAGGTTTCCATGCTTAGCAATGACCTAAATGCCCACAGAGCAAGGCAAGAAACAGCCCTTTGCTGGCATCACTGTGGTGTGTGCAACGGATGAAGGCAAGAACTGGTGTTTGAATGTTACAGAAACACTTTTCTAAAAGTGTGTCGGCACTGGCAGGTGAGCAGTGGCACCATTTGGGCTCCACTGCAGGTAACAAAGGACTGGCATTTCTGGTACTGAATTGCGAGATAAGAGAGAGAGTTTGGATTTGATATCTGCTTTATCACTACCCTAAGGAGTCTCAAAGCGGCTAACAATCTCCTTTCCCTTCTTCCCCCACAACAAACACTCTGTGAGGTGAGTGGGGCTGAGAGACTTCAGAGAAGTGTGACTAGCCCAAGGTCACCCAGCAGCTGCATGTGGAGGAGCGGAGATGCAAACCCAGTTCACCAGATTACAAGTCCACCACTCTTAACCACTACACCATGCTGGCTCTTAAGATTAACTATGAACGTGAATGCTAAAGGAGGTTTTATTTCTGCAATAAGACAGCCGCTCCCAGTCTCTAGTCACTCCAAACGGGACAGCATGAAATCTGCATTTCACAGCAACTTTGTGCTCAGTTTGGAAAAACCCAACCCATCCTCCTAGAATGCATGGTCCTGAAGGTCCATTGCTGGGTGTCCAGGTACATTGAAATGCTCCCCCCATTTTTACCGGTTTGTCAGTGTTGCCATTTTTTTAGAGTAAGTCCCACCAGCTGTAGCTCAATGATAGAGCATCTGTTCAGGATGATCCCTGATCCCTGTTCAGGATCTGCAGGAGATCCCAGATCCAATCCCTGGCATCTCCAAGGTAGGACTAGGAGAGAATGCTGCCTGAAATCCTGAAGAGCTGCTTCCAGTTGCTGTAGACAATACAGAGCTAGGTGGACTAGCTCTGTATTGTCTACAGGCAATTTCCTGTGTTGGAATCAATGAGGCTTTCTTGTATTTAGGCATATGCAAGATTGCACTGTGTGAATGACTGATTTGTGTTTGTTTATGCTCTTGCAGTCTGTTAGTTTCACTAATTTCATTCAGGCAATTTGAAACTTGCAAAATAAAATAAAAAAACTTTACAGTGCAATGTGAGGAGGTTGGTAGCAAGCAAGCAAGCAAGGAAGGAAGACCTTGCCTGATCGCTGGTTTAAGCCAAAATCATTTGAGGACATAAGAACAAATCTCATTGTCAATCTGTTATTGTAGCACACCTGAATTTTCCATTTTAATATCAAAGATAATCAAAAATATGTGTTCTTTTGTTAAAAAGTGGCATGTATCAATCATGAAGTGAAAAAATGAAAGAAACAACCGTAATACATTATGGGAAAGTACCAGCGGTGGGGGGTGGGGATTTCTTTTCAACAACACAAAGAGCTAGGCAGTGCAACTCTCTTAAACAAGTATCTATAAAAAGCTGTTGAAAGAATAAATTTCCACTGTCCCCTGGGAGCCTGCTTTACAGTTTTTCATTGTATTGTAGTGCTGTATTAACACAATACCTAGGATAGGTCATCTTTTGGACAGGTAAATCATAAAATACATGCAATTTGCCAACAGGAGCTGAAGCAAACAGCAAGCAATAATATACTAAAAACCAATTAGAAGCAAGACATCTTCCAGGGAAGAGGGAGGGGAAGAAGGGCTAGGGCTTCCCTCTGAGATCCTCGACAGCACTGCCTTCTCGAAATTGGCTTCCAGAAATTGGCGACAGTGACACTCTCTGCAGAGTTTTACCATGACACTTTTTTTAAATAGCAAACCACAACAACAGCAACAAAATCAAATTTGAATTCTGCACCTAGATCACACTTTCAAGTCAGAAACATGTGCTTTATGTAGCATTGTTTGAAGTTCCTCTGTCTCTTTTCTGATTTGCTGCTTCCCTTTATCACTCTCTGTTACATCAGATAGGCTGCCAACGGTTTTGCAGGAGAGGTGAGCAGAATGCTGACAATCTGCATTTGTAGTTATGTAGAAAGTGGCTGGAACTGCTGACTTTTAAAAATAGCAACAGCTAATTCCCCTGTGAGCTGCCGGAAGCTACTAAAGAAGATGTAGGGTTTTAAATCTTTGATGTTAGCATGGTTAAGTAATTAGGAGGCTTGGGGACTTCAACCCCCCCCCCATGAGGTTTTTCTATATTTTATATAGCACCATTTATTCCAATAATTTTAATACAATGTTCATGTACTAGGAGGTATCCATTATTGCAGAATGTTGCCAAGTGGCAAAAAGGGGTGTTACCTTCCATTTGGTAGAGTGAGATGAATTATTTTAACAACAATGATGGTTATTCAGCATAATAATAATTTACTAAAGTGTGTCTCGTGGTTGTTATTTACCTTAATAGCTAAGAATGGAGCTTTCATATTTAGAGGCACAAATTGCAAGATGTAATTGAAGATATCAGATGAGTTTCCCAGGTTGAGGCCAAGGGCTGAAATGAGGATTGGCTAAACTGACGGCCTGAGAAATCCTCATGAAGTGAGGGAGTGAATTAAGGCATCTGATTGGGAGGGTGGTATATTATTGCATTGGGGAGGGAGTCTATGGACACGGGGCTATGTGTGTTATCTTAGATGTGATGCCAGGGGAACTTACTCAATTCTTTTTAAAAGCTTAATTTTGCTGGTAATGCATGCAACAATTGCAGCAAAAGCTCTGCTGTCTGTTTTGACAACCCAGCCACCATATTTGAAATCTTAAATTGGCCAAGCCATCCTGTCATTTTGAGGGATTTGGACTGGGGATGGAGAATGGAATCTGCTACACACTTACAGCACATCACAGAAATCCAGTCTCAAAGTAACAGGTGCACGAACTACAGTGGTACCTCTGGTTACATACTTGATTCGTTCCAGAGGTCTGTTCTTAACCTGAAACTGTTCTTAACCTGAAGCACCACTTTAGCTAATGGGGCCTCCCGCTGCTGCCGCGCCACTGGAGCACGATTTCTGTTCTCATCCTGAAGCAAAGTTCTTAACCCAAGGTACTATTTCTGGGTTAACAGGGTCTGTAACCTGAAGCGTATGTGACCTGAAGCGTATGTAACCCAAGGCACCACTGTATTGGAGCCTAGCTCTCAGTTGAGGAATGGCTGATTACCCATAAAAATGAATGGGGAACAGAGAGCTGTTTCATACAGAGCAACTTAAAATCTGAACCACAGATAAAAGGTGGCAGAACACAAAATGATTCAGAAACAGAACATACTTGCTTAAAACAAATCACATGTACAAGGTGAATCTTGGGGCCCATGCACATATCTATCATATACAGGAAGTGCAAGTCTCATTGGTTTTCTGCATTACATGTATGGTTAAAAGTGAGTCACTATCTGTGATTTAAGCATTGCTGCATGCTTTAAAAACATGCAGGAGAGGTATAGTGCTAAATTTACAAATCTGACTGCATTTCTTTAGCTTTGAATAAGGGATGTAGATGCTCTCTCACTACCGAAAGTAATTGACTCCCATTTTCTTATGTGTTGTATTTGTACTTAGTATTCATATCTGATGTTCCATAAAATGTATAGGTTGTATTCATGTTTAACACTCCACTTGTCGGGATAATGGTTTTTGTTGCTGTTTTCCTTGCCTGGTGTTTTTCTTTTTTTAGTTCTCCCTTCCACTAATATGTGGATACAGATAAATAAATATAGTTATATCCACCACCCTTCTCAGTCATATTCCTGGATCTGATAAAGCATGCTGTGACCTACATAAGCTCAGGCCGTAATAAACCAATTAATCCTTGTGTTGCAACAACATTTTTTATCTTTTGTTGCTCCAGGCTGTTATTTTCTGGAATCTTCTGGAATTTGAGGGACAAAGACAAACTCCTCAGCTGGTATCGGAGCTGAATTAACACCTGTGAAACCAAGGAAGAAAAACCAATATTATACCAGCTGAGGATGTAGCCCATATGTATATCCACTTGATCACAGAGAACAGAATCAAATCCTTTGAGATTTGTTACAATGAAGGCAGGAAATGCTTCATTGCATGAAGTAAGGCAGCAGCAGCACCTAACAAGCCAGCTATTCATGCTCATTACTGCTAATTTCACGGCTGTTTCTCATAATACGAATGACCCAGTGTGCGGAGACACCACTGCTTGCTCTATATTACATTGGATAATTTTGTATTATATTCATTCCCCTTCTACTTTTGATCTGGCATATCAGAAGGTGGGAGTACTTAAAATGACATTAAACAAGAGTTGCCATTGCTGATAGCTGATGGAAAAGAAAATCAAAAGGTCTCTGTTCAAGAGTAGGCATGTGCTTCTTTAGGGGTTGTTGAACATTTCAGGTGCTTGTGAAGTGTTTGGCTAGGAAATCCAGATAAAGCTGCAAGTGCTACGTACAAGTGGGACTCATTTTATAAAAGTGGACACCTAAGCAGAGCGAAGGGGACGGCATCATCTGACTGTTTGGACTGCTGTAATAATGATAACCTGGTTCACTTAATCTTGTCTTATAGGCATTTTGTGCATTCTTTTTCTCTGTATGACTATATTCTCTCTCTCGTGTGTGTGTGTGTGTGTGTGTGTGTGTGTGTGTGTGAGAGAGAGAGAGAGAGAGAGAGAGAGAGAGAGAGAGGGAGACATTGTGAGCATAAGAAAATAAAACTAACCTTGTTAAATCAGACCAAGGCCCAGCCCAGCATTCTGTTCTCAATGACCAACAAGATGCCTATGGCACAACATGAGTGTAACACTAAATACTCTCCGGCTCGCGAGCCCCAACAACATTCAGAGGCATACTGTGTGTGCGTCTTTGGTACTACAAATAATCACAAACAAATGGTAGCGCCAAAGGGACTGGAAATCATTACTTTATCATGAATTATCCCAGCACTTGTAAAAGTTCCCAGAACTAATGTAAGTCAAATTGTCTTTGATTTGATTCCGAAATATGCTACTGAAGTAGATGGAGCTCTGTTTCATTGAGTTTATGTGTGTGCACACACACAGTCTCAAAATAATGATTGAAGTGAAAATAATGATTGAAGTGATATTGTTGATTTTCCTCATTAGCTTTCAATAACATAGACCATGGCCTTCACCTGGAACAGCTAAGTTGGGCGTGGGCAAGTCTGCCTTGCAGTAGTTCCACTCTTACCTGGATATTCATGTCAAGAAGGTGATACTGAGGAATTGTTGCTTGTTATTGTCACTTCTTCACATTGAGGTTCCACAGAGATCCTTCCTATTCCTTATGTATCTACATGAAACTGCTGAGCAGGATAATGGGTGGAGAGGGGGTTGGAGTGTATTGTCAATATGCATGTCAGGAATGTGCCTCCCCCCCCCCCGAGCGCAGGAGATGAGTTAGACTCAGAGATTGAACTAAGTGAACGAGGGACCGACTCTGCAGCTGAGAACTGGCTGACAGAATCAAGAAAGGGCGACCCCCCTTCCTAGTGAAGACTCTTATTAGCTCTCAAGAAGAGGAAGAGTTGGAAGGCAGCCAGAGCATTGCTAGGCAATCAGCAGATAAGCAGAGATCTGAGTGTGTTGAGTCAAAGTGGGGAAGAAGGGGAATATCAGTATCTCAGACCCTGTTCTAGGCATTTGGATAAAATCAGAAGGCAATTGAAGGGCAAGAGGGGAACGGTGGGAGTCTGGCATCCTTCATGCTGTGTGAGGGGCGAAACCTCAGACTGACCAACAAATGTAAATGTGAGCAGGCAAGAAGTCAGTCACTGGATGTGTCTTTTTGTAAATAAACATACATAAAATTGACGGAGAGTCATTACTTCCTATAGGGGCTTTCTTGCCTGCCAGAGAAAATTACAATGCAGTTCTCTTTCTCTCTCTTTGGAGCCAGGTGAGGATGTGGGTGCGAGACTGGTGCTTGGCTACAATTGCTTGAAACTTAACAGGTGCTCAGTTCAAGTAAATCAGTGACACTATGTAAATAAATATACATTTTAGGATATTGTTTCTTTCGAAATGCATATCTCAAAGGTGTATTTGACATAAAATACACATTTAAATACATATTAAAATATGAATTTTAATTCAGGTCTTTTAAATCAAAAGAATCTTTTACAGAGAGAAAATTATGGAAATGCAAATCTTTATATATTTGAATGCTATCATTTTGGTTCTTATACATTAGGATATATTTAAAAATACAGTTGAATTGGAGTGAACCGTATTTGGAAGACATTAATCAAGGTCTATTTCTCATACCTATCTATCTGTCCTAATAAGGAGAGAAAGGCTATGAAGTTACATCTCATTCTGACAGATGTATTTCAGATTGCCTCATTTTAAGGAATAAGTTCATCCACTCCATATTGACCCTGAATTACTTCATGTTAGCCCAACCTTGCTCTTAATATTTCCCATTTAACTTGTTATTTTATTCAACACTGCAGCAACAGAAGAGAAATTTGACCTCTAGTACTGGCGTCTCAAGAGAAGGATTAAGTCACAATGGTGAGGTAGTGGTAGATGTTTCAGTACAGCTGCCAAGGTTGTATACGGGCCTAGATAAAAAAAAGAGAGGAAATCATGGCTACGAGCCCAGGATATTCACCAGCAAGATAAAGATAAGATTTATCATTCATTCAACCTTCTCTTTTAAATTCCCCAGTGACATTCCCTTCTACTTTCTAAAAGGGGACATTAGAAAGATAGAACTAAGATAATTTCCAATGCACTTTGGGCCTAAACCAGTTTCTTAGAGGAAAAAAACTACAATTATCAAAGTAAGAGCTCTCTGTGTGTACACATGATGGTAGAGGAAATGCAAGCAGTGAAATTTCACTGAGCTCAAGGCAAATTAGCTGTTCTACACAATCAGATATAAATGCTATTGATTAATTTAATGTTTATTTTCCAGCATTAAACCAATCAGCTTAACACTAGCCTTATTCATGTATTCTGTTTACTTGTGTTACTGTCCTTGTGCAAGTGTGTATGGGGAGTAAGACATTGCACTCAAGTAGTGGGCAATGCAGTTCAGTCCATCAAGTCCTTTAATACAGTATAGGAACTTCTTTCACTGATCCCAGAGAGAGACTCCATTATGCTGGAAGCTTCTTCTCCCAACAAGCAGAGCTGGCAATCGCTCTGCTGGCTTCACACAACACAGAGAGGCTGAGCTTCTCAGGTTTCAACTTCCTGTTGATGGCGGAACCTGCTCAGGTTTCCACCTATGAGTCACCAGGTATTGCAAACCCTCTGGATTGAAAAACATCAGCCTTCTACTTTCACCTAGAGCGGAACCTCTCCCTGAATGCAAATTTATTTGCTTTGCAAATGCAAAGCTTTACATAAGATTTAACTTCAGTACATACATACATTGCACCTTATGCACATTAAAGTTTAAACTTGACTGTTGAAGTACAGTGGTACCTTGGTTCTCATACATCTTGGTTTGCATATGTTTTGGATTACAAACACGTCAAACCCAGAAGTGCGTGTCCTGGTTTGCAACCATTTTTTTGGGATTACAACCCATTATTATTATTATTATTATTATTATTATTATTATTATTTTATGAACATTTTTTGGGGGGAGGCTCCATTGGCGAAAGTGCGCCTTGTGTTAAAACCTGTTTTGGTTTACAAATGGACCAACATAACAGATTATGGTTGTAAACCAAGGTACCACTATAGTCTAAACATGCTGTAAATGTATGTTGTGTATGTGCATCCGCCAAAGTCTTCTGCCTCCTCTTCCGTTAGGCTTCTGTATTTCTTTTTACTGCTGACCCTACACATTTCTTGCTTCTGGTCTCCACTGAACCTGAGACAGTGTGGTGTAGTGGTTAAGAGCGCTGGACTCGTAATCTGGTGAACTGGATTCGTGTCTCCGCTCCTCCACATGCAGCTGCTGGGTGACCTTGGGCTAGTCACACTTCTTTGAAGTCTCTCAGCCCCACTCACCTCACAGAGTGTTTGTTGTGGGGGAGGAAGGGAAAAGGATATTGTTAGCCACTTTGAGACTCCTTAGGGTAGTGATAAAGCAGGATATCAAATCCAAACTACTACTACTACTACTACTACTACTACTCTTCTTCTTCTTCTTCTTCTTCTTCTTCTTCTTCTTCTTCTTCTTCTTCTTCTTCTTCTTCTTTTCTCAGCCTGTA
Organism: Podarcis liolepis; assembly: GCF_965112155.1. NCBI lineage: Eukaryota > Metazoa > Chordata > Lepidosauria > Squamata > Lacertidae > Podarcis > Podarcis liolepis. The sequence continues at coordinate 63,212,912 of NC_139558.1, forward strand.
TACTTTGTCTTGGAAGACACTGCTTGTCAAGACCCCATGCTGCTTATTCTATTCTCTCAGACACAAGCTATGTACATATTACTGGCTTGAAACACAGCGATGTTGTTTCCCCCTACTGCTTTTCAAGTCACATTCATACATTGTTGTACATACCAGAGAAAGGGCAGGGTGTCTTCACCCAATTTCCATTATGTGATTTGCTTCCACACACCAAACTCCAATTCATCTGCACGTGTGCAACAGCTTCCTGGACTGTCTACACCTCAGCTTAACTGCAGCTTTTGTTTTCTAATCAGGTGGAAGCTGATAGTGTAGCAGAAAGTGTAGCAGAAGCTCCAGGATACCAGGATTGTATTGGTGAGAGCACTTTGGAAATGGAATAAGTGGTCATCGTGTGTACTCAGTCTCAGAGTGTTCCTTAGATTTCCAAGACATCACATCAGTTCAGAGGCTTCATTGCTGTCATGACCTCTGTCATTTCAAATAAGGGCTCCATTTTCCCCTTCATATAGAAAGCTCCGTCATCTACAATACTATTTTTGTCAATGCATAGTTTGGTCTTTTTCAAAACAACAAAAATTAAACAAATTGGAAATGGTTTTGCCTTCAGAAGTGTGTAGTGTAAATCATGGCAACTGTTTTCTCAGAGCTGCAAAGCTCTCTCTTTATATATAGCTTCCCTTTCAATAAGAATTGAGACTCTACATCCCAAGAAAAGTTCCTCATGATTCATTTGATTCATTTGTCATTCTTCATGGTGCAAAACTCAACTTCTGATGGCAGCATCACCAAAGAACAGGCAGTGGGGGAAACGTGTGACAGCATGCTCAAAGAAGCAGGATTAAAATGAGAGTTCTGCCTGATGTCTGGTATCATTCTCCCAGTAAGGGTCCTGTTCATGCCGAGCAGGATGTAGAACTGACTGCCACTGTCAGGTCTTACCATGTTTTTAATCCTTGTACGGTACTTAGATACTACAGTGATAAGTAGCATACAAGTGCCATACAGATGAATGATTGATAGATGCCAGAATTTGAGCCAAAGGATTCACACTGTATAAAAGAATAATACTCCCTTTTGAAATGTCAGTCCTGCAAATGTATCATTAGAGCTAGGGGGAGTGCCTGTCACCAATAGCGTCTGTATATAATAGTATGTGTGCGATTTATAGAACATCCTTGTTCAACGATGGAAGATCTTTTCAGTTTGGTCTCATTCCTGCAAACTGGTGAAGACTTCAAAGAGTCTTAAGATCCTTTATCCATCTTTACATCATTGGCCGCTCCCCATGTTGGCAAGGATCACTTGTTAACAACAAGAAAGTGAGCCTTTCTTCTCATCGACCCGGTCTTGTGGAATACTCTTCCAACAGAGATTCAGAGCGCACCATCTCTTTTAACTTTAAAATGTCTGCTAAAAACTTACCTATTCCACCAGGCCTATGTAGGCAATTAAATCTTGCCAGAATGGTTGGTCTCTCTTTTCAAGGGGTTTTTTTGTTTTTGTTTTTACTGTATGGTAAAAACATATTTTTATTGTAAGTCACTTTGATTTTTTGTGTGAAATAGCTGTCTATATTTTTTTAATGAATAAATAGATGCACAAATCAGTTAAATGTAATCCTCCACAGTCCTTATAGTATTTAAATAGCCTCTGCAATAATAAAAGGAAGGTGCCAGCAATTATTATTATGAGGCACAACTTATTCAGAATTAGAGCTTTTAGAATTTCTGCTCTACAGAATATATAGCACTGTTGGGATTTTCCACTTGATGCACCTTTTTGAATCCTCAGTTCAAATGGGGGCAGACATCTTGAATATGTGAGTGCTGCAGGAATTGGTTTCTAAGAAGCAGTGGGATTGGTAAAGCTCCCTGGACTTGCTCTCATTTCTGCAGGGAGTTCTTGTTATAAGTTTTGATTACGGGTAGTAAAACACGAAATAAAGACTCCCATGCCTAGTGCAATGTACTTAAGAGATGGGAGACGTAAGTTACCATTGTGGGAGGTAAGAATATAGAGAAAAGATAAGCAGTGCTCCTGCTTGCCATTAAATAAGAGGCATTCCCCCCTCAGGAAACAGCAAAGTTTTGCATTTTTGCTCCAATGAAAACGAATTATATAAATAGTAAAGAGAACCATCTGTTTCCCCCCATCATTTTCCATGCTTCATTCGTGAAGTGGTTGTGTGTTGTTGTTGTTTTTACTGAAAATGCCAAAACTTATAAATAAAATATTTTCTGTTAAACAGAACATCCTTTCACACCTTATTTATATTCAGAATGCTTTCAGAACTGCCCTTTTTATGTACACATGAAAAGTTTTGAGCATATTGTTTGTATTCCAAAATAATCAAATCTATGGTCATTATCTGTAGGGTAATGAATAGAGAAGAATGGATTACCATGTTCTTAATCAATTGAGGGACCCAGATGATATCATTAACCGCAGGAGCCAAGCTCTAGCAGTTCTGTAATAACATCTGAACCTCGGTATATTGATCTGCAATGTGACAATCTATCTGTTGTTTTGTTCTTTATGATTTATCGCAAGTGTGTGTGTGGTGGGGGTGGGAGGAAGAAGGGTTATTTTTAGGGAAGTTGCAAAGATCAAAATGTGCTTTAAACAACACAAAGCTTCTGAATGCTGCACCACTAATAAAACTTGACTGGAACAGAGTAGCGGAGTTACTCTGTGCGGATGTTAGTATATTGACTTCCCTTCAGTATGATGTAGGGGTGTCATTTTAGATCATTGATTATCAGGTTATAGTTTTATAAATTCTGCTGGCTTGATGGATCTTGTTGATTATATGGAGAACACAGAAAGCAATATGTTCAGGGAATCCAGACTAAGTCAGGTTCCAAAGCAATTTTTCCCTGAGTGCTCAGAGAAAGGGGTGGGTAGGAGGGGTGGGTGGGTGGAGGAGACAACCGTCTAGAAAGTACTCATCCAGTCCATTGAGAGGTGAGTTGTGAGAAGGCACATGTGGAAACCTCAGGCCTCTCTGTCTGGCCCTTGGCATTCTCTCCAAGAACCTCACACCTCCTCAGTCACACCCATCACAGCCCTTGCATTGCACTCTCCTTGAGTATTTTTGCTTGGCTAGGATGTGTTTCTGGCTTGCCTGGATGGACGGCACAAAAAGAGAGTGAGGAAATTAACATTTGTTGCCCCACCCACTATTGGTTCTGGCCCCCTCACCACTGACATGTGCCTCCTCCCGAAGGTTGTTTAGAAGGGAATGTGGCTCTCTGACTGAAAAGGATCCCTCACTCATGCCCTGCAGTTCACCAGCACTGCCAAAATGCTGGTGATCATATGCACATTCCCCAGAGGGAGGGAGAGAGCCTATATTGCACTGAATGGTACTTCTTTCTGAGTCAACATCCTTGGGATTTTGCTGCTAAGGCTGCACTTATGCCTCTCCTGTAGCAATAAGCATTGCAGAATATATTAGGTAGTGTATAGAACCACAATTATAATGGCACTTCCGGCTGATTATGAAGGGGCACTGCTTCAATAGTTGCAATGTTTCCTCATGTGGAAATACCCAAAAGAAAGGTAGACCACAACAGTGATATATAATCAGAGGCATGTAGCAACAATCTGAAAAATCTTATCTGAAATCTGTAAGTTTCATTGCTCATTCATTATCCAAGTGCCAACTTCGATGAAGGACCATAGCTCAGCCATAGAACATAAGCTTAATCCTTGGAAGGCCTGGGGATGTCTCCCATCTGAAATCTTGGAGAGCTGCTACCAAACAGAGTAGACAACACTTGTAGCAGTGGCTTTAAATGAGAAGGTAGTTATTAAATTGCAAGGGAAATACCCAACTATAAGAACAGTTTAGGACTGAAAAAACTTCATGCTGAAAATAGATGGTACCTTTAAAATTTAGACCTGTGTTCAAACTGAACATACTTTTTGCCTATCAAGCAGAATAGCCATGTTGGCTCACTCTGCTGGTGATACTCTAACACTATGAGAAGGTAAGTGCAAAAAATGCATGGCAATTGTTAGAATTCACGACATGAGACCTGCAAAGAGCACACCAGTGGAGAATCCAGAGTTGTAACATTCATTAACACAAATTACCTCCTGATATATCACAAGTCCCTGTAGCAGCATGCTATATAATAATTGTATAGAATGTATTGCCAGAAATTCTGCAGTCATCCCACAGTGTTCCTCCAGCTGCACAGTGGGGAATCCACAATTTTGTGTGACAGCAATTTAGCATGTCCTATTAGCAGAGAAGATTCTTCAGAGTACCTTAAACAGTTGGGTATAACAATGTTCCGTATTAACCATTCTACAAAATCAGTTCCCTTCCCTACTTCTGCCTCCAAGATGTCCAGGACATTCAGACCGCAGAAACAGAGCAACATGGAACCCATTTAAGTTCCGACCAACTTTTCTGCCATCACAGTCAATGATCATTTTAGGGTTTGTGATTTCCATATTCTTAGAGAATTTGGTTGATTTAGTTTAACAATTTTATATACATTATTATTTTACTGCCTCTGGAATACTTGGCTGCAGATGCATAAGAGAGAAATTAATAATAATAATAATAATAATAATAATAATAATAATAATAATAATTTATACCCCGCCCATCTGGCTGGGTTTCCTCAGCCACTCTGGGTGGCTTCCAACAAAATATTAAAATACAATAGTCCTTCAGATAGTAAAAGCTTCCCTAAACAAGGCTGCCTTCAGATGTCTTCTAAAAGTCTGGTACTTGTTTTTTCCATTGACATCTGGAGGGAGGGCGTTTCACAGGGTGGGCACCACTACCGAGAAGGCCCTCTACCTGGTTCCCTGTAACTTCAGTTCTCACAGTGAAGGAACTGCCAGAAGGCCCTCAACGCTGGACCTCAGTGTTCGGGCAGAACAATGGAGGTGGAGATGCTCCTTTAGGTATACTGGCCTGAGGCCATTTAGGGCTTTCATTTTTTTTTTTTTTTATAAAATTTTTATTGGTTATACAAAGTTTTAAAAAGACAAACAAACACTAAAAATGACAAACAAACACGCATAGTTTCAAACCTATTTTCTTATAAACCTCTTTTCTTGGACTTCCCCATACCCCCCCTCTCTGCATCCCAATGTCCATACTTCCACTAGCAACTCCCAATTATTGCTTTCAAATCTCTATCATCTTAGTCCTTTTCTATATTCTACCCTTATATCCTTGTACCCCTTTGTTTCTGAAGACCACGACATTTTTAACATTCATTAAGTTTATAATAGTCCTTCAGGTAACTTTTAAATTTTCTCCAGTCTTCTTCCACCGTCTCTTTTCGTTGATCACGGATTCTGCCTGTCATCTCGGCCAATGTCATGTAGTCCATCACTTTCATCTGCCACTCTTCCAGAGTGGGTAGATCTTGTGTCTTCCAATACTTTGCGATAAGTATTCTTGCCGCTGTTGTAGCATACATGAAAAACGTTCTGTCCTTCTTTGTCACCAATTGGCCGACAATGCCCAAAAGAAAGGCCTCTGGCTTTTTAGGAAAGGTACATTTAAGTACCTTTTTCATTTCATTATAGATCATTTCCCAGAAGGCCTTAATCTTCGGGCATGTCCACCAAAGGTGATAAAAGGTACCTTCAGTCTCTTTGCACTTCCAACATTTATTATCGGGCAAATGATAAATTTTTGCCAGCTTGACTGGGGTCATGTACCACCTGTATACCATTTTCATAATGTTTTCCTTTAAGGCATTACATGCCGTAAATTTAATACCGGTGTTCCATAACCATTCCCAGTCAGCTGACATAATGTTATGTCCAACATCCTGAGCCCACTTAATCATAGCCGATTTAACTGTTTCATCCTGTGTATTCCATTTCAACAGCAAGTTATACATTCTAGATAAATTCTTAGTATTGGGTTCTAACAGTTCAGTTTCTAATTTTGATTTTTCCACCTGGAAGCCGATTTTCCTGTCCTGTTTAAAAAATTCCATTATTTGACGATATTGAAACCAGTTTCCTACTTTATGCTTCAATTTCTCCTGGCTTTGTAGTCTGAACTTGTCTCCATCCTGTTCTAAGATTTCCCAATACTTCGGCCATCCGACCTCCATATTGAGTTTCTTCACTGCTTTAGCCTCCACTGGTGACACCCATCTAGGGGTTTTATTTTCCAATAAATCTTTGTATCTTATCCAAACATTAATCAATGCTTTCCTAACTATGTGATTTTTAAAAACACTGTTTACTTTATCATACCAAAGATATGCATGCCAACCAAAAGAATTATTAAAACCTTCCAGATCCAAGATGTCGGTATTCTCGAGGAGCATCCATTCTTTCAGCCAGCAGAAAGCTGCTGCCTCATAGTACAATTTTAAGTCCGGCAGGGCAAAACCCCCTCTTTCTTTAGCATCTGTTAATATTTTGAATTTAATTCTGGGCTTTTTGCCCTGCCAGACAAATTTCGAAATGTCCTTCTGCCACCTCTTAAAACATTCCATCTTGTCAAGAATCTGTAAGGTCTGAAACAGAAAAAGCATTCTAGGCAATACATTCATTTTAATCACAGCGATTCGGCCTAGCATTGACAATTTCAAATTTGACCATATTTCTAGATCTTTTTAAATTTCTGACCAACATTTTTCATAATTGTCCTTATATAAATTCAGATTTTTAGATGTTAGGTAAACCCCTAGGTATTTCACCTTCTTTACCACAGTCAAACCTGTTTCCTCTTGGAATTTCTCCTTTTCCATATCTGTTAAGTTTTTCCCTAAAACTTTAGTTTTTTGCTTGTTCAACTTAAATCCAGCTACCTGGCCAAACTGTTGTATTATTTCTAAAACCTTTTTTGTACTAGTGTTTGGCTCTTGCAAAGTCAATACCAGATCATCTGCAAACGCTCTTAATTTGTAGTGTTTAGCTCCGACCTGCACACCTTTTACCTGCTGGTCATTTCTTATCATATTCAGCAACACCTCCAGAACTGAAATAAAAAGTAATGGGGAAATCGGGCACCCCTGTCGTGTTCCTTTTTCTATCTTAAGTTCCTCAGTCATAACATTGTTTACAATCAGCTTAGCTTTTTGTTCAGAATATATTGCAGCCATACCATTCTCAAAACCCTGGCCTACCCCCATCCCATGAAGATTCTTTCTCATAAAACTCCAAGAAATGTTGTCAAAGGCCTTCTCCGCGTCCACAAAAATCAATACTGCTTTAGTGTTTATATTCACCTCTAGCTTTTCCAGAATGTCTATTACATTCCTTACATTGTCTGCCAGGTGTCTTTTGGGGAGAAAACCTGCTTGGTCCTTATGAATCTTCTCCATCAATACTCTTTTAAATCTTTTTGCCAAAATGTCTGCAAAAATTTTGTAATCCACATTAAGGAGTGATATTGGGCGGTAGTTCTTAAGTTGGGTCTTTTCAGTCTCTGACTTTGGTATGAGTGAAATATATGCCTCTTTCCACGATTCAGGGGCCCTTTTTCCCTCAAGGATCTCATTGCACACTTCTCTTAGTGGTTGAGTCAGCCATTCCTTCAACGATTTGTAATATCTGGAAGTCAATCCATCTGGTCCCGGAGATTTGCCCAATTGCATATTCTGAATAGCAGCCTCTATCTCCTGTTCTGAGATTCTCTGGTTCAAATCCATCTTGCTTTGGTGAGAGATATTTTGTAATCCATATTTTCCAAGGAATTTGTCTATATCTTCTTCATTTTGCGGGCCTTGAGTGTAGAGTTTTTTGAAATAACTTAAAAAGCAGTTTCTAATTTCATTAGGTTTAGTTATATTCTTTCCATCCACCTCTAGGCTTGTGACTGTATTTAGTTTCTGCCTTTTCTTCAGTTGCCATGCCAAAAGTTTGCCACATTTATTTGCTGATTCAAAAGTCTTTTGCTTCATTTGCTTTATCTTCCATTCAATCTCTTGGTTCATCAATTCCATATATTGTGTTTGATATAACTTGATCTCTCTTAAGATGTCCTGAGATTTTGGTTTTGTTCTTAATTTTCTCTCTCCTTCCTTTATCATTTCCAATATCTTCTCTTTTTTCTCGTTTTGTTTTTTCCTCTTTATTGAATTTTGTTGAATCAAGAATCCTCTCATAACCGCTTTACTTGCATCCCAGATCACTCTTTTCTCCACGTCGGTCCTCAAATTTATCTCGAAATAATCTTTTAAAGTCTTTTGGGCCTTCGTGAAAATCTCCTTGTCCCGAAAGAGGGTGTCATTCATTCTCCATCTGAATTGACCAGTTGTTGTAAGTTTCATCTCCATCTTCACGGCGTTATGGCTTTCAAGGTCAGCACCAACACATTGAATAACTAGAGCATGCACCACTCTGGCGAGACAGTCTGCAGGGAGATAGGGTCTCAGCATGCATACCAGATGGAGCTGGTAAACAGCTGCCCTGGACACAGAATTGACCTGCACCTCCATGGACAGCTGCAAGTCCAAAATGACTCCCAGGCTGCGCACCTGGTCCTTCAGGGGCACAGTTACCCCATTTAGGACCAGGGAGTCCTCCACACCTGCCCGCCTTCTGTCCCCCCAAAGCAGTACTTAAGTCTTATCAGGATTCAACCTCAATCTATTAGCCGCCATCCATCCTTCAACCACCTCCAGACACTCACACAGGACCTTCACCGCCTTCACTGGTTCTGATTTGAAAGAGATGTAGAGCTGGTATCATCCGTATACTGATGAACACCCAGCCCAAACCCCTGATGATCTCTCCCAGCAGCTTCATGTAGATGTTGAAAAGCATGGGGAAGAGGACGGAACCCTGAGGCACCCCACATGAGAGCCCAGGGGTCTGAACACTTATCCCCAACACCACTTTCTGAACACGGCCCAGGAGGAAGGAGCGGAACCACTGTATAACAGTGCCCCTAGCTCCCAGCCCCTCTAGATGGTCCATATGGATGTTATGGTTGATGGTATCAGAAGCTGCTGAGAGATCCAGCAGAACTAGGAAACAGCTCTCACCTTTCCCCCTTTTTCATTGACCAGCCTGAATCCCGACTGGAAGGGATCCAAATGGTCTGCATCTTCCAGGTGTGCCTGAAGTTGTCCAGCAACCACCCACTCAGTCACCTTTCCCAAGAATTGAAGATTTGAGACTGGCCAGGTCTAAAGATTTTTTTTTAAGAAGTGGTTTGATAACCACCTCATAGAGAGAAGCATTCACCACCCCGCAGAGCACATCACCCAGCCCTTCCCGGCTAGCTTTTATGAACCAGGATTGGCAAGGATCAAGGAGACAGGTGGTTGGTTTCACTCATCCAAGCAGCCTGTCCACATCCTTGGAGGTAACAGATTGGAATTGGAGTATTATGCCTCAAAGGAAGTGAAACGCTGGTTCAGACCATAGCCAACAGTTAAAAATTATGCAACGAGACAAGACATTGTTGTCATGGGAAGAGAGAACCTTGAGAAGAAAATCTGCTGGAAAGTTCAGCTAAGTTTTACATAACCCTGAATGGTGGGCTAGATTTTATACATGGAAAGTGGTTGATTGACAGCACCATTTTATATATGTCTGCTTAGAGAGTTTGACAGACCCATTAAAGTCCAGCCCATCCCAGTCCTGCAGGGGATGGAACTAAATCCATGCCGTCTCATTTTCAGAAATGCAAAGTTGGTTTGTAAAGGACTTTTGAGGTTTCCCGAGGGTCCACATGCACTTCCTATTGCAAATGCATCTGTATTTATTTATTTCTTGTATTTTTTACAGTTTTTCAAATTATATAAGGACAGAATAAGATAAGAGAGATTATCAGTTTCTATCAAAGTAATGCAGTATTCTCCCATGTCCGCATGCCCCACTAATTCTGAAAATGAAAAATAAAAAAATCCAATATTTTAAGATAGAGTTCTATGAACAGTAAACTTGAATGTTCAGAACAAATCCATTTTGATTACAATACCAGTAAAGAAAGTTATGTGACTATGAGACATGAGAGCAGAGTTTTCCCTCTGAGGCATTTTTCATCAAATAAAAGGTAAGCAGGAAGGAAGAAGTGCTACAATTCATTTCCACTATGTTAGGATTTGACCACATGCCCTGTGAAGCCAACAGTATGCTGACTTTATTGCGTACAAGTCCACATATCTGGAAATCCAATACAGAAGAAGAAAGAACTGCTTACTGGGTGAACAACAACAGCAGCTATAACAAGAAGAAAAACTATGGTTGGAATCCAACTTCGTGCTAAATTAACTTTCTATCAGCCCAAGTATTTCTGCTAGTGCAATGGAGTGTTCTCCACCTCTCAACACGCTGCCCCCCAAAAAACAGTTCTAGGGGGTTCCCCAAACCTTCTGGAGCAGATTTGTGGAAGGTGTGGGGCAGAAGGAGGGAGGAAGTCTTGCTGATCAAGTCCTTCCTCTGTTGAAATGGTTAGTTGAATAGAGCGGAACCCTGGTTCTCAAACCTAATCCATTCTGGGAGTCCGTTTGACTCCCGAAACCATTCAAAAACCAAGGCACAGCTTCTGATTGGCTGCAGGAGCTTTGTGCACTCAAGCGGAAGCCACACTGGATGTTCAGCTTCTGAAAAACGTTCGAAAACCAGAACACTTACTTTCAGGTTTTTGGTGTTCAGGAGCCAAAGTATACGAGTACCAAGGCATTCGAGAACTATATTATTGCCACTCATAGACCATCTAGCAACCAAAGTCAGTACTAAACAGCCTAGTGGCTATGTTCTGTACCAGCTGTGGTTTCCAAGTTGACTTCAAAGGCAGCTGTAGTTAGAGCTTGGTACTGTAATTCTATTTGGGTGCTTCCAGAGTATATGGGTTATCCACAATGGCTGTAGACAGTAACTTGGTGCATGGGAATAGCCAGGATTTATGTTAGGGGGCCCGGCCTTATGTTAGGGGGACAGAACCTCCGTCAGTTAAGTATTTTTTTATTTTATTGATTGGGGGGCAACTGCTCCCCTGCCCCCCTTGGCTATGCCCATGACTTGGTGACATGTGGATCTAGAAGTACCCCAAAGCTGGACAATGGGGGAGTGCAACCACATGTAAAAGTAGTCTGTGTGCCTATTTCCTATACCTAAAATGACCTTCAAGAATTAACAGGCTCCCCTTCCCCCTTCCCCCTTCCCCCTTTCTCTCTTCTGCAAAACGTCACCTGCCACAGCAACAAAGGCCATCTCAGGACCAAACCACTCCTGAAACCAGGAGTGAGTTTAGATCATGTATATCCCAAGAATGTTTGAAACTATCTGGATGTTTGAAAGTCCCCAATATGCCAATAAGCAGGGAAGAAGAATCCTACAAACCAGTGCCTATATCCTTGAGATACAAGCCTTCTGCGTAGGTTTTCCCTATCAGCCTGCCATCATTAGTGGCCTTCCAGATAAGCTGCAGAAGCACAAAAAGATAAACTAGCAATTCTTGGTTTGGAGTCAGTTTAAAGATCCAATTCATTTGCATTGTGATCGCACAACAGCCTGGCCATTTTAAGCTTTTCATGATATTGTCACTCTTGAATTACCCTGCACCACTGGAGATAATGGTGACAAATGATGAGATGGATCATAGAATGAGGTGCTAACCAGCCATCTGAGTGAGCCAACATGAATCACCCAACCTAGTAGTCTGGCACAAACTTCTGATCATTTTCATGTATCTGAGCTTCTGGAATTCATGTCCCCTAAAAACTCATGAAACAGTTATTATTTGTTATGAACCTGATATCTGTTAATGAATTTTCTTTTCCTAATATTAGTTGGACACATATTACAATTTTTCACACACACATTATTGATGACCATGTAATGCAATTATTGGTCATAAAATCCATCACTTTTGCAGATTGAAGATGAGTATTTTTATTTTTATTTTCTGGACATTGGACTTAGATTTGTTTCCAGATGTTTGCAGGCAACCTTGAGTTGACTGACTGCATGCACACACAGTGTCTTCAAATTTAATTTTAAAAATTCAATTATTTCCCAGTAGTTCCTCATTTGTGGACTAAGCTTTTAAAAAGAAACCACCCCAGATATTGGCAATAGTGCTACACTGCAGATCAAAGTTTCATTCTCAGCCCAAAGGAGACAGACTAACAGTCTGAAGATTATCGCAGCAAACTGAACAAATAAATATGAGAGCCTATGAAAATGATTAACCAGTCCATTCATGTCTCTGGAGTTACTGACTTTGATCCATCACAGATGCATGGAATAGCAGATTGTTTATGAGAATCTATTCCTTTCAGGAAGAATACCTGATTGTGTATCATGAATTTATATGATAGGTGTTTTCCTTTGAGATCTGTTGGGAGTAGAAGAACAGAATATGGGCTGGATGAGAAATCAGATATTTAGCAAAGGGCCATCTTATTGCTCACTGAAGCATAATGCTGTATGTGAAATAGTCTGGATCAGGGCTAATCTCTTCAGGGACTGGATACAGGTGGTGGTGGAAATCACTATTATACTCATCTGCATGCATGGGAGGGAAACTATTTACACACAAATTGCCTTTAGGGTTGCCAGGTTTTTGCAAGCTAGAGACCACCCATTTATCTTTAAACAGGTGTGCGTTTAGAGGGAACCCACCCAATTCCCTCTAAATCTTGTCACCCACAACGGGTTGGGTTGGCTCTTCTGGAATGCTGCTTGTTACAGCTGGTGGGAGAGAAATTTGGCTAATTGGATTGGGTTGCCATACTAATGCAGCAAGAGATTGAAAGGGAAATGAAGAATCTTGCTTTGTAAATGGCTAAATACTCCCCCGCCTACATGAATCAGGGCAAAATTCTGCAAAGTTCCACTACACTATTAAGAGTCATAAGATTTGAAGTGTAGTCAGGACCTATTGCTATCAGTCACATGTGCCACATTTAACCATATTATTTGTACATTTAAATGCGTAGCTTTCAGAAATAATATTTATTGATTAGCATAATTTTTATTTTTCCTGTGATTTATGCTATAGAATATTTTGAAAAATTGCACGCTAGGCTTTTCCACTTCAGTTTAAAAGAAGGGTGCGGGAGAGAACTTATGCTGAATCCCTCTAATTTGCTTTCATTTGCTACTCAACTCATTCAAAACCAATTCTACTTGTAGCTAAATCTTTTAGCACTCAACTGATGGGAAAACAATGCCATTTAGGAAAAAAGAAAAGCCCAAGAAGGACGAGGATTTCTCCAAGCATTTGAACTAATGAATAGCTCAAACAGTAAGCTCTAAGAACACTGCAGTACCTCTTATGTGTTCCATAGTTGTTTTTATCCTAGGTAATGCCGGGGATTTTCATACCAATAAAAAAAATATGAAAAAAGAGAACTCATTCACCAACAACTACACTTGACATTAATGCTGAAGGAAATTTGTGAAAACAAATCCTTTTCATGGGAGTACTGATTAGCTGATTGAGGGAAAGACAATCAGGGTGGTTTCTCTGCTTCCCTCAATTTCCCAGATAGGACAACCATCTCCCGTAAAAAAATACATGGCAGCACATTTAATATGAATGCAACAAAGGAAGCAGTTAACTAGAACAGTCAGTGTTATAGAACAGTGAGATAACAGTCATCACAACAAAGGATATTTGAATAACAGAAGAAATGGGAAATTCAATACCCCCTTTAAAAAATAATAATAGTGATGGGCTTCAGGTATTTGTGGAAATTAATCCCCCCCTCCCACATGCACGCATTAGCTGTACTGACATTGTAAACAACATTCCCTTTGAAATTTCACGCATGCACACATGGGCAGAAGGAAGTCATTCGTGGTCTGCAGCAGATCAATTATGACCAAAACCCAGATTTCTCCTCTTCCTTAACCTGAGTTGAATTCCACCCCCACACTGTGGTGGGTAAAAAATGGTGAAGAGATCTAACAGATGAGAAACTCATAACAATTGTTCTTTATGGATGCACATTATCAAGAGTTCAAGGGCACTTTCAGCCAGGCAAAAACAGTTAAGGAAGGGCTACTGAGGGGTGTGGCTGAGGAGGAGGTGTGGCCTGGAGGTGTGATCCATCCTCCAGGGGTGGATCTACACTGACCTGCTTTACCTTATTAGAACAATAATAGATACATCGTTCTAATACATCACAGGGCCTACTTGTAAAATAAAGCGTTTCTTACCTTTCTTTTTTTCGTCACAACTACTTCTGGTTGCTGGTTGCTCTGCAGTGCCCTCTGGTTTCACAGTTTAATAGCACATTGTGAACATTAAAAGTAGAACATCGTGTGTGCATAGGGTTATCAAAACCATTCACCAACCCTTCTTTGACATTAAAAGCCATGAGTGCCCCAGGAGTGAGATGGAGAGCCCTGGAGGGCCATATTTGACCCCCAGGCCTGAAGTCCCCCAACCCCTGATGTACAGAATTGCAGTGTAAACATTTCTAGCTCCTGGCTGCACCCTATATGTAAGGCAGTATTATGCCACTTTAAGTGGTCATGGCTTCCCCCAAAGAATCCAGGGAACTGTAGTTTGTTAAGGGTGTTGAGGCTTTTAAGGAACTCCCTATTCCCTTCACAGAGTTCCAGTTCCAGAGTTCTCTGGCAAAAGGAAGTAGACATTAAACCACTGTAGCTCTGTGAAGGGAATAGGGGTCTCCTATTAGCACCCTTAACAAACTACACTTCCCAGGATTCTTTGGGTGAATGCATGATGGCTTAAAGTGGTATGCTTCGCCTTGGTGACAGTTGATTTCCTTGAGCCTCCTGTTTTTGTTTTCATTCATTTGCTTGAGCCCCACCTTGAAATTTGGTACCAAGCATGGAAGGATGGCATATCACCTTATCATTCCTGGCACTTTGGCAAGAGGCCGTTTTTCAGATAAGGGGCTTCATTTTGTCGCAGTGCTATCGCTTTGCCTTCGTTTCAGAGACTTCTGCTAATCCTTGCTGTCTATTTATCTGCCTGCTTCTTCTGACAGACCTAATGAATGTCATATCCTGTAGCCTGTTGGCTGGGAGAAATATTTTAAAAACAAGGGTGAGATTGACTGGGGTCAGTAAAATAAATAGCTTATCTGAACTCGACATCTCCTTTTACCTCATACGTTCGCCTTGTCAAAGATATCAGTAATGTTCCATTTTCTGAGTCACCATTTAGAATGGCTAAGGATTTAAATGTCATACTTCATTACTATTTGATGTGATAAGGGTTTCATAGTAAAGACCATCAGCCTCGATAACTGTTTATGCAATTCTTTCCTAGAAATGTATTAATTTTGTTCCTTAAAATTCTTTTCTATCACAAGGCCTTTTCTTCTCAGGCATATACAGCTTACCTGCATTAAAGTTCATCTAGAAATAGATTTTTTGTTTGGTATTTTTGTTATACAACTCACATTTGAATTCTATTTAAATCCCAGTAGGCTCAATAACCTTTTTTTTCCATTACAGGGGTAAGAATTATAAGATGTGCAGCTCGATACTATGAGCTTCTAAGCCAGTATAAGGCAGCTTGCTATGTAGGTGTGATCCAACAAAAATTGTCCCCTTCTGATTTTACACAAGACTTTCAATGGGAGTGTCAAACCCGCCACATCAACACTTGCATCCAACAGTTCTTAACGGTGCATGGATTTTGCATGTGAAATTATAAGTGACATATTCTATTGTTCTGTATTCTCTGTTGTTCAAAGATTTATCTCCCATAGTTCAGTACAACTGCACAAATAAAAAATTAAACCAGTAACAACAACAATTTATTTGTACCCTGCTCATTTGACTGGGTTGCCCCAGCCACTCTGGGAGGCTTCCAGCATATATAAAAACATAGTAAAACATTAAACCTTAAAAAGCTTCCCTATACAGGGCTGCCTATACAGTGTTCATCTTAAGCTATAACCAGACCTAAATTTCAGGTTGATGAGCTTGTGTGTGTGTGTGTGTGTGTGTGTGTAAATTTTTGATAATGTAGAATCCTCTGTCCAACAGATATGTAAATTGAACAATTTCTAAACTAAGTCCAAGTCTTACATTTATGATTACAGCCAAAGCAACATTCTCATTTAACCTTTTGGCAATACTGTAATTTGCTACCTTATCATTGCCTGCCTTTCATTATCTATTTCCCTAATTTCTTTGATTTCTCATTAATATATAAAGACATTTTACAATCAAGTAAATTCCAGTTCATGTTAAATTGTCCATCCTATTAGGCGCCTTTTGTAGATAGGAGATCAGAGATAGTCAATCTCCTACTGAGGCCCTTGCCGGAATTCTCTGCTTTGTTTTTTTGATGGCTTATCAGCAGCATTATTAGCCTTATGCAATGGCCCGTTCCTGCACTGCTATTTCTATTAAAATTTCATAATTAGGTGTGTGTAATTAAGTTTTTCATTATGTTCTCTAAATTCCCCCTGTCCCAATAAAAATGACAGACAAATGCCTTGAGACGTCTTAATGCCTTAATTGTTTCCCCAGAGTTAGATTACAGTTAAGGCCTGATCTAGAGAAATGCACTATGCACCATTTCTCTGAGCTACTTCTCCTACCCCCTCCCCCATTAAAAAAGACCCACTTTATTGAGAAAGTTAAATCTTCAGAGGAAAATACAAATACCTCGGATCTGCATAAAACCATTGGAGTGAAATTCTGCTTTTTTATGATTACAGGAACTTTGCTAACCTCTTTGGAAACAGAAGTTGGTATCTTCCCGATATTCTGTTTATGGGAAACTGAGCAAGAACAACAATAACAACAGAAAAAAACAGACTAGGCCCTGTCATATATCATTCACATGATGGGAGCCTCGTTCAATGAACACTCCTGCCCTTCTTCATCCCGTGTATCTGGTGCCCTAACTGCATGGAACATGTCAAGTGAGGCCATTGGCCCATCTGTCTCAGTATTGTCTAGACCAGGCATAGCCAAACTTGGCCCTCCAGCTGTTTTGGGACTACAACTCCCATCATCCCTGACCACTGGTCCTGTTAGTTAAGGATGATGGAAGTTGTAGTCCCAAAACAGCTGGAGGGTCAAGTTTGGCCATGCCTGGTATAGACTGACTGGCAGCAGCTTTTCATGGTTTCAGATAAGAGGGATTCCCAGCTTTATCTGATGATGTAAGGGACTCGACCAGGGACCCTTTGCATGCAAAGCAGAGCACCAATTTACAATCAGCCCCCTATGCACGACTTGCTTCTGCTTCTTTGCAGATTATCATGCTAATGTGTGGACATCTGTGGGCAAGGCCAGACAGCATGCTCAGTGCCAATGAAGAAACCAGCAGTGCATCTCCATAGCAGCTACATGATGCCCCCTTTGTGAGGCTAACACCTGAAAGGGGCTAATATTGTAACTGATTAGCGGGGTGAGAATATGCAATGGTTCAGGAACATATGGCTTCTTCTACTGTCATCTTCCCAGACATATCTTAATTTGGAAGACAAGGATGGAGTGCTTCTCACAGCACTGAAAAAGAGGGGTACTTGGGGGACAGAGGACAAACAAAAGTGGGAATAAAGAATCATTAAAGGAATGGGTTCAGCTGTTTGGGAGTGGAGGAAGAAGCAGAAGTGGATCGGGGAAAGAAAGCTTGTACAGCAGGAGGGACAAATTGGATGTGAGAGAATAGCTGGAGACCTCCCTTCACTCCCAATCATTCTCCACCAAGCACATTTACAGGGTCACTCTACAGTTGTTGTTGTATATAGGCAAAATTACTAGTTGCCAACATTCCTTTGTCTCCCCCCGCCCACTATAGCATGAAATTAGGTGTCCCATGTATCTGATATCTCTTTTAAACTGGGTTGCCTCTTTTGCATATGCACAACTAATACACTGGTGAGCCATGGATCAGGTTGATCCTGTGCTGGCATGCCACTGCCATGGCATATGAAACCTACTTGATGCAGACAAGGGAACCGGAGCCCCCTTTGAGCATTGCTCAAAATATGTAGAAAGCAACAATGGGATTCACCATTTGGCTGTAGCCCCGCCAACCACATGTTAGCATGAACCTCTGAAGTTGGGAATCCTTCACACACAGATATTTATGCATGTAGGATTTGCATGCAGGTGCTGGGGGGTGTTTGGATGATTAGCAGATTTCCTGCCCACCCCAAAATCAGGAGCTGGGCCTCTTAGTTCTCACTGTGGTGACAAATTTATGTCTGACTGCACCACTAGACTGAGTACTCCTGTAAACAAAACGTTCATTTTACATAGAAAACTAGATTTCTAGCAATGACTGCCCAGAAAAACCACTGTCAATGGGCTGGATGTGGGAAAGGGGAAGATCAAGCTGGCTCCAAGTCATGCTCTAGGAAAAGGCACCACTGGCTAGGTACAGACACCACAGCAAAACCGGCTGCCATGCAACCTTGCATAATTTATATTTACCACCACCACATACACACTTTATGGCGTTCAGGAGTGCTGAGGGGCCAGGAAAGGCAATTAGAGAAAAAAACAGCAGAAACATTATGGGATCTAATAGGAGAGGGCAATAGGGAAAGTCTGGAGAGGGTTAAAAAAAAGTCAGAAGGTTGGATGGAGAATGGGGGCAGGATTGAGGGAGGCAAAAGAGAAGGGGAATCGCAGGGCTGAAGTAGGTACGAGCAAAATTGACCTGCCTTGCAACATATTTTACAGATTATTGCAAGAATCTCTCCTTTTGCATCCCCCCCCCAAAGGTTCCTTAGACAGAGGGAAAGTGTTAATTCAGCCCGTAATGGGACATCCTAGTTGGATGCTGCCTATTGCCTTTATTCTGCATTGCTTTATGGCATCATCACGAAGCCAATTCAAAGTGAGGTAAAGAAGCACTGTCCTCATTCTGATGGCATAGCAACTATGTGACCCACGATTGGTTACAATTTCAGACATTTCGTGAAGAATTCAGATTAAAATATAATGTTGCTGGCAAGTAGCTAGTGAGAGCGACAGTGAACAGATGTTAACAAAGGTAAATATTGGGAGGCTTTTAGAGAACACTCAGGGCCTCCATGAATCTCCCTTTTATGCCAAACAATGCTCCCCAAGGAAATAAGCTAACAAGCTTTCCTTTGCAAGTGGAAGAATAGAAAACATAAGCGCCCCCTACTCATCTGCAATCTGAAGTGGTACAGTCTGAGAAGGACAATACCACACACTTCATTCGCACATGTAGATTAGCTTTTAGCTGCAGCTGCATTTGCTTTTGGAAGTGCAGATAAAGCAGAATAGGATCCGGCTGCCTGTTCCATCAGTAAATTAAATCTGTTCTTGCTACTCCTGATCTAGCATCTTAATACAATAAAGACTATCTATGCCAAAACAAAATAAAGTGAATGAGAGGAAAACTAGCCCGAACACCTTCAGTCTGCTTGACACATCAGTTTTGCTTTCTGCCCTGGGGCTCTTGGAATACTTTGATGTCACTTTTCAGAGTAGGTTCTTTGTGCTGGTCTTGGGTTATAAATTTTAGTGTCCTTGGGGGTGGGGGCTTTTTTTTGGAGTGGGGGTTGCTGATGTTTTTCTTCGTGTCTCCAAGATATATCTACCTCTTTTTAAAATATTTCTTTTTTTCCAATCTGAGAAACCTGAAAGATGCTAAAGGAGAAATAATTTCCGCTATATTTGCCCTATACAACTCTCTCTCTCTGCCTCCCCTACTACCATTTATGTGTAGTGCATCAGATATTGGATATTCATTCTATTCCACTTGGCTTTAAAAAAAAATCTCTGGTGGCTTTCTGTCCTTTCTCTTCCAACATTCCAAAATATAAAATATGTGTTTTTATCTTTTAAGAACTAAGGCTGGGGTCTATTTCACTGGGACTAATTATGAGAAGGGATATTTAGGACTGAGGGGGGCCTTGCCTTCAAGTTGCATTGAGGAGAAAAAACTCCTTTTAAATATAGAACTAATAGTACAATCTTAAATCTATTTACTCAGAAGTAAGCCCAACTGAGTTCAGTAGGAATTGCTTCCAGATAAGTGGATATTGGCCTTAGCTCTGTTTTGCACCCAGAAGTTTCCAGGTTCAGCCCCCAGCTTCTGCAAATAGGGCAGGCAAAGACCCCTGTCTGAAATCCTGGAGAGCTGCTGATCAGTATAGACAACACTCCACTCAATAGCCCATTGGTCTGACTCAGTATGTCAGCATCCTAAGATTTCAGCAAAAACAAACTCTGAAGATGCTCATGGGTGATATTTACAAAGTAGTGGCATCTTAAAGAAGAGGCAGCAGGTTAGGGTGGCCAGCAAGTATATCCTTGCTCTCCCCCTAGCATTTTTTTTAATAGTGGGGTGGACTGAAAACCTGAAAGAGTACTTTCAATCCTGTTTCAGTCCCAGGGCTGCTGCAGCAGTAGGCTTCCTCATTATCACATTCTTCGCTAAATAAATAAAATGTGTTTATTTAAGGGGTCACATGTGGTTTAGTGTAATAGAGGAACTTTAAAACACACACACACACACACAAACGAGCCCTAGGAAAACTAGCAACTGCTTGGTAGACTCGATTATGAAAATGTACTTTTACCATTATCTTTTGGTTGCTGGTGTTGTAACACCCCAGACTGGACATTGTAGTCCCATTCATTACGCAGTTTACTTCAAGTACAGTTCATTTCACAAGTACTAAAGTAGTTTGCCTCTAAAGTTCTTGGGTATAATTTGGGAAAGCCGTAAAACTCGTAAGAGGGAGAATGCATAAATCACTGTCCCTATATGACATACCCATACCCCATGTTTCTCAAAAACAATTGGATATAAGGAATTTCCTTTTTTTTTTAAAAATGCACATAATTAATGTTTGAGTGCATGTATGGAGGATGGGTTGACCTATCGTATTCATATTGGCATCTAAGGAAAACATAATAAAAAAGCTTTCATAATTCCTGTCTCATGATTCAAACTTAGTCCATATGAAGCTCTATGCTGAAGTGGGGAAGAAATGGTATTACTTGATTATGTAAGTGAGCAATGAATCAATAAGGTGGTATTTGGAGCCCCTTTCTTATTAATTTGCATGATCGCATTTGCTTTGATTATGTAATTACTTTCTGAAGACAATTTTTGCCACATGCAAATGTGCTTTTGTTGACAATCATGATTCTTCCTCCCTCATAACTTCTGCCCTATTACAAGTGCGGAAAACAGGAAAGGAAACGATTACCTGGCGACAAACTCAAGTACGTATAACTATGAGGAGAGCAGTTCCATTGAAATCTTTGACAATAATTAGCCTACTTCTTAAACTCTGGCAATTATCTCTTTCCCTTACCCTTCTGAGTAAGTGCACACCTCTTGTCTCAGACATGATAGCTGCTCAAAATACTTCAAAATGGCCATCTAACTAATTTGCTTTAGAACATTTCATTGTTACTTACTCTTCAAAATATGGTGTTAATTTCCAATTTGTGTGGCATTCTCTTTTTTGCTTTCTCCTTCATTATCTAGAAGGAAGAGCTGAACAGTCTTCAGATGACATTGCAGTACAAAGGCTTTATTATTCCATGTAGGATCTTCTCAGAAACTTCACATGATCATGTTTCAGCAGTTTCTCTTTGTGATAATTAAACTTAAGGGTTCTCAAACATTCCCTTTACCTGGTGGACTAGATACTGAACTTACCGAAGACATGGGGCCTCATAGATGGCCCTCCTTTTTTGTTCCTCTAGGTAGTCTAGATTGATTGAGCTGACCCATATTCCTTAGAATATGTTTTAAGATACTAATTACTCTTAACTTTGCAATTAATGGAATGTGTGCAAGTTCACAGCTTTCTGGTACAGCTTGTTGTCTTCTATGGGCTTTTAGGAAAAAGGTTGGAAGAACTTAATTCTTCATACCGTTTGCATTGAGAATATGTCTTCTCCTATTATATCTGATGCACGTTTGTTTCTTAAAGTGGGATCAAATGGCTCTTTGACATTGTTACAAAAATTAATTATGCAAAGGAACCCAGAGCATGAGATGGGAACTTTTTTTATGTGAAAGAGATAAATAAAAAGCTACAGGCCACTTTCTGTCATACTGGATAATTAAGTTTTACACAAATTATCTTACATTTAATGTCTTGTCAAAATAGGATTCCAGTATTTTACTTTCAAGGCACTTGCCAAAATAAACTCTGGCTCTATAGAAACTTTAGACCAGGATTCTGTTACAGTGAATAACACCAGCATCAGCATCAGCATCATCATCATCATCAATAAATAAATAAATACCAACAGTTAAGCTCATCTGTAATATTTACCAATTTTAGATAGACTAGCTAATACCTCCACCTTGGCTTTCTTTCTTGCTTGAACTGTTATCCACTTGCCCCTGTTAAAACTTTTTCAGGTGTTTAATATTTTTGCTGTTGTTTGTTAAGCATACAATTTGGCCCCAACCCAAATATGCAGTTGGCAACATCCATGGTTGCCTGTGTGACCCTCTTCAAAAATCAGTAAACAGATGCTTGGCAGGAAGGTACTAAATAGAGTCCTCACCCCCCCCCCACTGTTGATAGGCAGGATATTGCTTTGCGTTAGTATCCTGGCAGCAAGATCAGGGAGAGAACCACTACATGCAGAAACCACTTGCACACATTGCTCCTCATCCAGCAATGGAAATCTAGCCAGAATGGGCTTGCACATTATAAACAAAAACATAGTCATTTCTGTATGACACCTTTTTGTTTGCTCATAGAAAATTCAAGGAAGTTCAAAGTTCCATCACAACAAAAGAGGTAATAATGCACTGGTTCAGTTAGTTAGACCTACCTTTTCATCCGCAACTCACCTAAATAAATCTATATGCAGATATCTTGCATAGTTTATTGTCTGCCATTCTCTTGCATCTCTTGTTGTTTGAATGAAACATACAAATTGTGTGTGGCAAATTATGGTAAACCCTGATGTTGATCAACAACACCATTTAGATCATCTATGATTCAGAACTCCTACTAAGAAACCCTGAAGAAGCAAAT
This sequence comes from Podarcis liolepis, assembly GCF_965112155.1. Classification (NCBI taxonomy): domain Eukaryota; kingdom Metazoa; phylum Chordata; class Lepidosauria; order Squamata; family Lacertidae; genus Podarcis; species Podarcis liolepis. Next base: position 63,235,810 of record NC_139558.1, read on the forward strand.
ACGGTGCATTTTATTTCCAAATCTACATTCCTTCTTCTTTTCCAATAGTCCAACTGATCTAAACTTGGTCATTCTTTTGTAATGGAAGTTCAGATCCAGGGGCACTGACTCCCCCCCCCCATATTGAGGAGGCCTTGTGTCACGTGACACTGGTTTCCAGTAAGCATAAATACGTGAGGCATCCCTTCAGTTGCCCTGGCTCTGTAGCTACTCAGCGATGACTTACCATTTTCTTCCAAGGAATGTTGTGAAAAGCAAGATTGAAGCAGGTACAAGAAAAACAGTAAAATTAGACTGACTGCTTATATGTAATTTACAGTTTGGGGATATAGCAGTGCTTAAATTTCAGAAGGCAGGGGGTTGGACTCGATGGCCCTTGTGGTCTCTTCCAACTCTATGATTCTATGATTCTATGATTCTAACTTTCCTTAATGCCTCAGCTGTTCACCATGAAACAGGCTGAAATGGATTGGACTAATTTGGGGCAGTGGAGAATAAATAAACCAAGAATAAATAACGAAGCATTTTGCAAATACCTACGAGTCACTGGACCAAACACCAAAAAGAGATAATGGAGAAATTAATTTTAGTATTGATATATTAATGCACACTTGTCACTCCTAATTGTTAACATTTGATGGCAAGTATGAATGGGGCTCTGATAACAGTTAGCAAATTGTTGTCTTTATAGAAGATGGGGTGATCAGAAACAACAGATGGTGCTATCATCTTCACATTCCACTCGTATAGGCATTTTTAGAAGAAGAAAAAGAGAGTTTTATTTATGTTATCTGTCTCTAGATGTGCCTGTCACATCTCCTCAATGAATGCTAAGTGCATCACTTTTTGTTATTTTCATGTAAGCCCCCACAAACTTAAAGTCCTGCTATGTGCTCCGGTTATAGCATTGTTTGATACCATCCACTTGAAATATTGTCATGAGGATGGGCTATAAATATCAAGTATAACTGTGATACTTTGGTTGGATGCAATGAGCACACTACAGCTGCGTGTAGATATTCACAGCTGGATAGAGATTCATCCTAACAAATGGATCTTGCATGCATGCAGTGGCGGAGCTTCGTGCTCTGGCACCGGGGGGGGGGGCGGAGAGCAGGCGGGGGCAGATCTAGCACACATCCCGAGGACGTGGCGCATGTTCTGGGGGTGTGGCACATCGCCTGCAGGGGCATGGTGCGCTGCCCGCTGGGGCAAGGCGCATGTGCTGGGGGCGGGGTGCCCAACGCGGGGGGTGGGGGGAGCCGCGATGGCACCCTGGGGATTGTGCTGCCGGGGGCGGTGCACTCTCCCTGTAGTCCTCTTCCTCCACCAGTGCATGTATGGTTCCCCTTTGTCTTTCAGGAGTTGTGAGTGTAGAGCACTTTCTGTCTTGCAGATGGCTAAAGAGTGGAGATACCACAGCCTCTGGTATGGACAAAACGTAGCACAACATGGAGGTATATTGATCCAAAAGCCTCAGTGCCATAACACAACATGTAACACAGTACAAAACGAACATTAAAAACTTGGACAGAAGTTCTAGCATTATAACCAGGAAAACTAATGCAACAATCCCCACACCTGAATGCAGTCTCCTCTCTCCCCTGCCTCCCAGCAAAATGATCAAAATGGAGTATACATTTATTTATTTATATCAATACCAAATGGAGAATTTTTCATTCTTCTGGCTTCTTTTAAATCTGTCTCTGCTATTATGGGAGGATCACATAGCATGTCCATGGCTACAGCCTGCACAAAACACACACACGCACCCACTGTTTCATGGGGCCACAATGGCGCAAAAACGTGGTTACAAAGCATGGACCCACATGGATCCTCAGGATTTTTGCATTGGGCTACCCCAAACTCACCGTCAGATCACATGTCTGTGGCCACAGCATGAACCACAAAAATCATACATCCACTGTTTTGTTTAGAATATTTTTTCTTGTTTTCCTCCTCTAAAAACTACGTGCGTGTTATGGTCAGGTGCGTGTTATAGAGCGAAAAATACGGTACATTCTTTGGGTCTCCCTGAATACACTGGCTCTCTAACACTAACTGTACCTGAAAGATGTGTGGCAAGACTGAGAAACATCTGGGCAATCATTTTTTTATGTACCAGATTGCTTCTGAAATGAGAACATATTCCTAATGTTTCCAGGGGAAAAGCTTCACCATGTTTTTTCTTCACTCTTTTCTTTACTCTTTAAGAATTCCTGTAGGCACATTTTTACTTTTACAACTGAAGTTCATGTCATTTTTCAAAGAGAAATGCTTGTTGATTGGTTTGTCAATGCAAATAAAGAGTAGGCTTAGTAGAACTGTGTTGACATCACATGACCTTGCATTGTACCAGACACAAAGATTGTCACCAGTATTATTCTTGTTGCATATCAAATATTTTCCTCTAAAGCCATTGGTTTATGGAAAATAGGCTCACTGTGTAGTCTGAGAATTCTCATAAAGGAGAGATTTAGAAGCTACATTTCAAATACAACATTTCTTTGCTACTTCAGAATTATTGCTGTAAATTAGAATGGCCATGTCCCATTAGAGCAGAGTGTAAATAAATAAATTAGATTTTCTTTTTTTTTTTTCATATTGCAGCATTTGTTTCTTCTCTAAGAATTTCCTTGGATAGGAGCCACATCAGCTTTCAGTAGTTTAATTTTCTGAGGATTTTGCCTCCTTTTCTGAAAAGGGCTGTATTTATTCATATAACATGACATGTCACAATATTATAATGATTATCCTGTTGCTTTATCCATGGTCCATAATACCATCTGGTTCAAAGCTAGCCTTCTCATTGCATGTGCACCATCTGGAACACCATCCATCTACATTCTAATTATTGTACAGATGAGATTTTTGTTTCTACAGAAACACCATATTGGCTGTATCCTTCACTGATTGCTTAATTTGGGAAAAAAATACAATGCAAATAGCATACAGCAGAAGCAAATTCTTGGCATCTTTAATTATTTTTAGATGTTGCATTTGTCATCGCCCCCTTTCCCCAAAGCCATTTCATACAAAAGTACAGTATCAAAAAGCTGCAAAGAAATAATCATCAAACATTTTTACAATGTATTGTCTATTACACTATTATTCCCGTATAGCCTCTGGGAGAAAAGCTGCTTTTGTTCATACCTGATCTTCTGGAATAAAACCTAAAGTTTAGTAGTAGAATAAAACACTATGTCCCACATTTAGGCCTTTTAAATGTATCAACAAGTATGTGGATTGTTTAGATTGTTTAGATACTGTTAGATCTTTTTTGAAGAAGCAGATTTGGGGAACCTGTAGCCCTGAAAATATTGTTGGACTCCATCTCCAATCAGCCCCAATCATCATGTCAGTGGTTGGGGATGATGGGAGATGAAGTCCAATGCCATCTTGAAGTTTACAGGTTCCTAACTGATTGGAGGGTGAGGGAATGGATCAGATGGTTTGGGGCAGCCCATCATTAGCAGATGAGGGAAGGGAAAGATAGTTTCCTCACCATTCTCCAATTTCAGTTATTTCTTAGCATTCATTTATTGAACACATATGCATACTCAGCACTGGGAAGGCATAGACAAGTATGGATATTTGGATATGTACGAATCTACTTTTGCTATCTTTGAACAGGCCATACAAGTCTACATATGTATTCGAGCCATAAAATTTGCCCCTGTCATTACTTTCTGGACCTCCCTCAGTGGTGAGGATCCTGGTTGGCTGCCTCACTCCAATGACAGTGACAAATATGGCTGCAGTGGCATAGTGGTGAGGGGGGTGCAAGAAGAGTAGCTATATTATCTGGTAGGCTGACCGAACTGACTCAGCTTGCTCCCCTGCACTTGCCACCCACTAGTTAAGCCCTTCCAGTGTGGAAGATGGACTGAAATGGCTACCCAGACAGTATTGTATTCCTGCAATGAACTAGCATAGGTATAGCAGCAGCACTGGAGCCTGGTTTCCAGCAGAATATGTTGGGAACATAGCTGCCAACTTACAGATTTGAAAATAAGGGACCAGCAGCCTCGAAAATAAGGGATCAGCAGCCAAAGTAAGGGATTTTAGTCAACCAGCAGCCAAACAAAACCTCAAGTGGTGGTTCCCATAGCACAGCAACCCGGCAAAGGGATGCAGCAAGGAAAACCACCGTCGCCTCTCCGCTGGGAAGTGCTGAGCAAAGGCGAGTCCCCAGGCAACACGGCCGATTTGATCAGCACAAAGCATGCAAGCTCCACCCCCCAGTCGTTCTTAGACTCTTTATTGGGTGAGCAACGCAGCCAAGAGGGACGCAGGTGGCGCTGTGGGTAAAACCTCAGCGCCTAGGACTTGCCAATCGTCAGATCGGCGGTTCGAATCCCCGCGGCGGGGTGCGCTCCTGCTGCTCGGTCCCAGCGCCTGCCAACCTAGCAGTTCGAAAGCACCCCCGGGTGCAAGTAGATAAATAGGGACCGCTTACTAGCGGGAAGGTAAACGGCGTTTCCATGTGCTGCGCTGGCTCGCCAGATGCAGTTTGTCACGCTGGCCACGTGACCCGGAAGTGTCTTCGGACAGCGCTGGCCCCCGGCCTCTTAAGTGAGATGGGCGCACAACCCTAAAGTCGGACACGACTGGCCCGTACGGGCAGGGGTACCTTTACCTTTTTAACGCAGCCAAGCAACACAGTTGGAGCCTCCCTCCTCCCTGGCCGGCAGGGAGGGAGGGAGAGGAGCTGCTTCCTTTGAAACCCGGGAAATTTAAGGGACACCATCAATAAGGGACAGCAGTGGATACGGCGCTGGGATAAGGGACTTTCCCGCCAAATAAGGGACGCTTGACAGCTATGGTTGGGAATAAATGGGAAGAACCCGGAAGTTACCGAACAGACTGTTGCACTATAGACAGCAGGTGACTGCTCCTGGCATATAGTCTGAAACAGTGTAATCATCTACCTTCAGAGTCTACCATTTCATTCTGCCTTATGAGTATTTTCAATCCATACAAGCAGAATGTCTTTTTCTAATAAAATGGGTATCAGTCTACAGTCATTACTACAGAAAATCTGTCTTAGCACACGTGTTTTAATAGAATCTGCATAATTATATACTTGCAACAGTCCATACTTCAATCTACGCATACAATTTTGGATATAAATTTCTTTTCTTTTTTATTAATTCTAATAACAGCCCAAGTTTAGCATCTTGGGTATTCTTTTTGAGAAGTGATTGAAGATCTGAATAAAATAGTTTTTCTAAGGTCCTTAAATTAATAAAGGAGATAATGATTAATTAGGCATGCTGTTCAATTTGTGTTTTTCTTAGTAATCTAAAATTCAGGTAGAATGAGTGCTAGGATAAAAGGTTAATAAATAAAACATTATTAAAGTTTATAAAACTCTCTCTTTAAATCAGAAGCTTCAACAAGCTACAGTGCCCCCAGTGTAATGCGGCTTTTTTGTAAATTGCTCCCCTTTGGCAAAAAATCAATAAAATACAAAATTCTCTAATTAGCTGGAAACTCAGACTAAGTGCCCTTTCTTTTCAAATTTCAAATCATTAGAAAGGTGGGGGAAAGCCTGGAGAAATGAACTCAGCAGAAAAAGCAATATGTAGATCATAAGATTTTTTTAAAATATATAAAAAAACTATTAATTAATTGACTGCCTCTTGGAATCAGTAATCTTCCCTAGCACAAAGATTGTTCATCAAAGCACTCTGCTATGGTCAGCCTTCCTGAGAAAGATTTCTCTGAGGATTGGGTTGCCGGTTTGCTTCAGAGGATGCTCAAAGCATATACTTCTGTTGAATATGCCCACATTATTCTTGCTTCAGTGGTGGCTGTTCATCCACAAACCAGCAAGCAGCATCTGGATTAAAGATTACTGCCATCCTGTTGCTCCACAAAGCCTTGTTGCTGGCTGGATCAACTTAAGGCAGTCAGGCTCATCTGAGTGCTTTGAACAGACAATCCTACCTTTAGATGTCCATCTGCTCAGGCACATGAAGGTCAACACAATGGGTGAATGCCTGGAACTAATTCAAGGAACCTTGATTATTCTGTCAAACGTGTTAGATGTTCATCAAATAACCCAGAACTGTATGTGATAATAGATTGGTTCCTATTGCAACACACAACCTAATCCCTACTTCATGTCTACCTCCCTTTCCCCAACCTACTTGCTTGCATTCGGCACTGTGTTGTGCCTGTATGATTCTGCAGTGGTGGACTTTGGGCTTTCAGTTTTCAGCAGCATCCTGTGTGATGCTAAAATTTGGTGCTCCCACCTCTCATGCTCTCTTCTACAGCATTGTTGTGGTGCCCCCTGCAGTGCGGTGCCCAAAATGGTTATGCTACCCTAAAACTGCCTCTGGTCCTTGGAACATCAAAGATGGCCAGAGACTGAGGTTTCCTACACGGGCGATGGTGGTATTGTGGATTGGTTGTGGATTTGGCAGAACCCAAAGGCATTTGGCTCTTGATATTTTAAGTGAAGTTATTATACCTGTGCTAGCTCTTTGCAAGGATTTACTAGGCTTGACTGGTGTTCCTCCTCAAGGTTTGATGGAGCCTATGGCCTTGCTGATTCCACAGTGGGCTGAAGAAAGCTAGGTAAACTGTGGTTAGAGCTGGAAGGATCTGTCAGTTTTAGTTTTCTCAGTTTCTCATACTGCCAGTTTAAAATTCAGTTCTGCATAGTTGTATTTCTGTAGCAATTCACATTTTAAAAAATCCTCATGAAAATGATTCAGCATTTTAGTGCAAATTGCTCCTAATAAATACATTTTTGTGCACATCATAGCAAACAATTTCTCCTGGTATGATGCATTTTTGTGTCTTATTTTTAGTACTACATCAATTTTTATGCATGTCATCCCCTAATGTGTACATTTTTATAAACATTCTTTGGTTGGAGAACTGCATCACAAAATTCAGAGAAGTACAATTTTTGAAGGATGCTTGCGTTTCGGTTCTCATATTGTTTCATAAATTGCAAAACTGAAAAATGTGGCTTTAAATGCAAAGTGAATAAAATTTCACCTCTTTCCCTAATTGTCATTAAAACAGGATCAACCCATTACTAATAGAGTTGGCTTTACATTTTAAAAGAAACTAATTCTAGTATAGCAAAAAACGGAGAATTTATATTTGTAGCAGGGGAGGGGGAATACAACTTTTCCACAAATCTTGTGTTTTATGGTCAGAATGTACAACTTGGAGCTGAAATTCTGTTGTGTAACATAGTTATGGAGTAGAGGATCTATATGTTAATTGTTCAAGAATATCTTCTTTTGATGGTTGTTGTAAGCTGATGTATTTGTTTTGCATCTCACCGTAGGGTTTTGGCACAGCTGGAGTAAACAGAAGTCAGTATCCAATGTGGAGCTTGAGGCCACAATATTCCTAGTTCATTTTGTAAACAGTTTAGCACATAATGCCTTAAATTAGCTAGTTGTCTTTTTCTCCAGATTTTTCCTCTCAGATTTCGTTTTGAAGGCATAATTTTTATTTTATGTTAACACTCTCTATTTCTCAGTAACATAACAAGATATTCCAATACTGTGCAGAAAGTTATTTTACACTACTTGGAATGTACCTTCATGGGGGGGGGGGAGAGAGTAACAGTGCCTGTGTATATAGGCAAATGCTGACAATGATACAACAAATCAGTGTTGTGTACTGATTTGAGTGTCAGACTAGGACCTGGGAGACCAGGATTCAAATTCCCAACTCAGCCATGAAGCTCACTGGATGACCCTGGGCCAGGCAGACCTCTTAGTGTAGCCTACCTCACACAGTTGTTGTGGCACTTTAATAAGGAAGAGGTAGACCATGTGCATCACCTTGGGCTCCTTGGATTTAAAAAGTGGGATACAAATGCAATAAATTAAATAAACGTACTCAAGAATGTTTCTCATAAAAAAAACCACTGGCTGACAATGGCTTCATGAACTGGCCTATCTCTTTGTCTGTTCTTTACTGTATAATATGGGAGACAGGGGCCCCCACCAGGCAGGGAGGCAATAGTGTATTGAATCCTCACCTCTCAGCTTCTATCGGATTCATAATCTAATGATGGATTGATGCCATAGCAAAGTAACAGCTCAGCAAAGATTCCCTATTCTGCCTTTTGTTATTACTTTAGGAATTCTCCATTCATGTCTGTATATTAGTTGTTCCCCTCTAGAAAAAGGGTATCCGTGTGGTTTGGCCTCAGCAGCTGCCTGGTCTAAAGAAGGATTTTGAAACACTTTGAACATGGAAATTGCTATCTATATGGTAAGTAATGGCAAGAGCCACCACAACACCACTCTCACCCCTGAAATCCAATATATTTGCCATTATTTTAAAGTGCCCTTTTTACACACAACAACAGCAAGAACAAGTTTATTGTCAGTGTGCCATGCAGTATATATTTTAAGAGTTTCCAGAGAATTATGTTATAGTTTAAAGGAAGGAGCAAATAGGGCAGCTGGCAAGCAGCGCATATCTTGTGTGCTGCAATTCTCAATGAGATGATAGTTATTCACCGCCAGCTGTTCACAGTGCAGCAGTGACTGTGGACCAATTGACCAGGGATTATTGCTTCTTCCCTACTTAAGGTGAAGTGTTTTCATATTCTATCACTATCGCTGATGAAGGGCCATGTGGGGAACAGTGGCAAGTGTTGCATAATAAAAAACCTTCCCAACTAGCACTGCCTTTTTAATTGACCTATATGCTGAACCAGTCTTGAAACCGGTCAGGAACATGACTCTGGCTGTTCCAGTGGTGATGCTCTTTTTAAGCATATCAACCTTTCAAATTAAGTAGACATGCAGAAGTTGGATGCTTTTTAGCTTGGCTGGCAGAAAGGGCTACGGAAGGTTACAGATGAGGAGAAATGTAGTTCCTGCATCCCATGTCACACATGCTATGAGTGCTGCAGGCTATTGATGAGCTGCACTCTCTCACCCCACCCTATAACTTTGTATATATTCTTACATCAATTATAACCTGGATTTAAGTTGATTTAGCACCATTGATTTAAACAGGTGTTAATTATTTCCAAAACTGCATGTTAGGTTTAATATTGTCATCTGACCTCCATTAACCAGCAGGAACAGTTTCATGGATTCTGACTTGTCCTGTGCAAACGTGAAATAGTTGGACTATAGGCCATGAGGTTTCCTTGCAAATCAGTATGACCAACCCAGAGTAGAAACAGACCTTCTGAACTGAGGCATGCTCATGTGGATTCTGGTGGAGTTTGGGACATTTTGGCAGGAACTGGGGTATGTAAGACAAGAAAGAGAAGTTAGCAGCTGATGAATGAGGCTGGGAAGCAGCAGAGACCTAAATTGCTGGGGAAGGCAAACTATTGTGTGATGGGAACAGAGGATGCTGATTTATACCAAGTCAGATTATCATGCTGAGTATTGTCTGCACTGACTGGCAACAGTTGTCGAGGGTTTCAGATGGTGGGCATTCCCAGTCCTACCTACAGATGCCAGCATCCCATGTCACACACGCTACAAGGATATTGGGATAAACCAGTATCTTTTTTTCTTGCAAATCAGATGCTGTACCACTGAACTGTGGCCCTTTCCCGTGTCAAATTCATGGCAATGTGTTGGCACAGGTCCTTTATAGGTTCTGAAATTTTGGGCGATTCAACCAGTCAGTTGTGTTGCCACTGAATCTGCAGCATGTGCATGTAGCAAACAGTTGCTATTTTAAAATGGTGGATTGTTTCAATCTTGTGTACCCTTGTTGCTTCCACCTCTGCCCAAGCTGTGCTCAGCTTTGCATGCAATGCAAATGCTGGATGGGTACAAGACACGAGACAGATTGCACAAGTCAGATGTATTGAAGAGATTACTGTATGCTCACTGAAATTGTGGGCAGAAGATTTCCAACACCAGATCCTGAAAAACAAAGTCCCCTTTGCACACAGGGGATATTCAGTATCCATATCAGACAATGGGAAAGGCTTGTTTTGCTTTTGCAAATTTCAGGCATGGCCTTTAGCAGGCTTTGAATAATGTTTTCAAGTTCTTATCTTCAACCAAGAGGGCTATATAAAATGCATATACAATGAAACCTGGGTGCATCATCTCTGATTACCATTCTGGATTTCACAGTGCACACATAGAAAGACACTTATATAGAGAGCTATATCTCTAGCTGCAGTTTTATAATCTGAATCTAATTACATAGTTTTCAAAATTAATTTATGCTGTTGTTTATAACAAATATAAGGCTAGCAATCAAACATTATATTACTTCTAATAAAAGCATTATTTTATAATAGGAAGTTTGGATGGATTGTTGTGAGTTACCATCAGGGCCAATTATGCAATTCTGGCCCTAGGCAGACTAAAGATGCTCTGGCGAGGGTGAGGACTTGGAGGGGGCAGGCATGTGAGCTATGTAGCCCAACATGCACTCTCTAATCTAGTCTGTAGCCGTCAGGCATGGTGATGGATGCTCAATGGCAAAGCGTATGATTTGCATGTAGAAGGTCCTTGGTTCAATATCCAGCTTCTCCAGATAGGGCTGGTAAAGACCCTTTCCTGAAACCCCAGAGATCCAGCTGCCTGTAAGTGTAGACATTGCTAAACTTGGTGGACCAGTGGTCTGAATTAGTTTAAGGCAGCTTCCTTTGTCCTTTGGCCAGCATTGAAGTAAGATTTAATTCTCAGTCTGCTGAGCTTCTGTATGTGGTGAAGGGAGAGCACCAACTTATCATTTGCCTCAGGCAGCAAACTGTCTTGGACAAGCTTTAGTCACCATATTGTTGCTATTAAGAGTGTCCTAAATCTCAAGCACAAAAACCAATGCCATTGCAATAGATCTGGAACTTGTACACCACAATAATCTTTTCCAGAGCTGGTTGCTCATTCACAATAACAGAAGCTGAGCAAGAAGAATCTCAGCAAAGCAATCTATCAGTAGGAAAAATTACTAAGCAATAATCACAAAAAGGCATCCCAAAGATGAATTCAAACCAATAAAGCTTCATCCCAACTGTATTAAATGCAAAAAGAAAATCTGATTAGAATAGTATTAAAGTAGCAGTTAAGAGTCACTACACATCAGGATATGAGCAAGTTGAATTTTCACTTGCCGTACTAACTCATATGTATTAAACATTCTTTATAGTTTGCTGGGCATTCTGTAATAACAATAATTTATTAAAGGCACATTTAACTTAAAAAATGGGATCCATCTGAAATTTATCCATGCTATCAGCGCCTGTTCTCATCTCCTGTTCCAACAATTCTCTGTATGCCACAGCATTATATAAGCAAAACATTATTTGAAATTTATTTCTAATAAAGGCAGAATTCTAATCTCAAACATTAATTGAAATTCGAGTGCCGTGGGACACCATAACTGTATATTTGACTTGGGTCATTTTAAAGATAAAGTATGCATTTCCTTTTTGTAATTGCACTTCAAAATCTGTATGTCTGGTATTGATATCTGAGTACCAGAAGTCAGGTCTATGCTCACTGGATTGGATCAAGAGTGGACATCCTGAAATCCACTGGCTCTCTGCAGACCTTATCCTACATTCAAGGAGCCCCTGACCAAATTTCAAAGGCCCTCTGCAAGCTATCAGTTTAGTCCTCTGGCAAGAAGAATTTATCCCTTTCCTTGCAGCCTACTGGATGGGAGGTGGGAAGAGAGGCGGAAGAGAAAGAAAGGGAAAATGAGTGGCAGAAAGAGATAATTGTGGTTCGGTGGTTTTGGTCAGCATGTGACCCCACCCCCTCCAGTGGAATAATAATAATAATAATAATAATAATAATAATAATAATAATAATAATAATTTATTATTTATACCCCGCCCATCTGGCTGGGCCTCCCCAGCCACTATGGGCGGCTTCCATAAAACCCCAAAATACAGTAAAATATCACACGTTAAAAACTTCCCTGAACAGGGCTGCCTTAAGATGTCTTCTGAATGCCAGGTAGTTGTTTATCGCTTTGACATCTGCTGGAAGGGCGCCACTACCGAGAAGGCCCTCTGCCTGGTTCCCTGTAGCTTTGCTTCTCGCAATGAGGGAACCGCCAGAAGGCCCTCAGAGCTGGACCTCAGCGTCCGGGCAGAATGATGGGGGTGGAGACGCTCCTTCAGGTATACTGGACCGAGGCCGTTTAGGGCTTTAAAGGTCAGCACCAACACTTTGAATTGTGCTCGGAAATGTACTGGGAGCCAATGTAGGTCTCGGCAGACGCCCCCAGTCACCAGTCTAGCTGCCACATTCTGGATTAGTTGTAGTTTCCGAGTCACCTTCAAAGGTAGCCCCACGTAGAGTGCATTGCAGTAGTCCAAGCGGGAGATAACCAGAGCATGCACCACTCTGGCGAGACAGTCCGCAGACAGATAGGGTCTCAGCCTACGTACCAGATGGAGCTGGTAAACAGCTGCTCTGGACACAGATTTGACCTGTGCCTCCATGGACAGCTGTGAGTCCAAAATGACTCCCAGGCTGCGCACCTGGTCCTTCAGGGGCACAGTTACCCCATTCAGGACCAGGGAATCCTCCACACCTGCTTGCCTCCTGTCCCCCAAAAACAGTACTTCTGTCTTGTCAGGATTCAACCTCAATCTGTTAGCCGCCATCCATCCTCCATCCTGTCAAGATATGGATCTTGACAGACAAAAGTTCTACCTCAATCTAAAGAAGTCATTCTGTTAGACGAAATCAACCTTTGGATCTAAGCAGAGATCTATTCCTTCTTCTATTCGTCACAGGTAGCGCTGTTTCCGATCCACTGGAGCTTGCCACCTGCTGTGGCAAAACTGAATAGTTTATGTAAATTATGTTGTCATTGCATTCTTCTACCCCATTCATTTCAATGCAAAGGAAATATGGTTGTAAACAATAATTTATATCATTATGATACAGCACTATATAAATATTTTTGTAAACAAACAAATAGATAAACAAAATGCAAATGAGGGAAAATGTAATCAAGTAACTGAAAGCAAAACAGTGAATACTGATCATATTAACTGGATTGATTTTTGCTCCACACATGGGAAGAATAAGCCAACACCAGCAGTTTTCGCTCCTGTTCCTCTTTTTATTGGAATTCTTTACCATTGCTAGATCTAACTCATATCATCAAATTTCCTAGTAGGCGTAGGAAGCAGTTTCCCACCTCATTACATACATACCTTTCCTTCTCAAAGTTCCTTGAAACCTGAGGGGATCCTGCACTGGCATTTTGACTGATGATAGTACGACATAGACTACCTTTTCAGTAGTCTTGGGCACTTTCCCCTAAAATAATCGTGCCCTCCCCCACCTTTCCTACTTTTTAAATGGACAATAAACATTTATGCTAGTTCTTGTACAAAAGAGCTTTGAGTTGAGTTTTACACAGCTGCTTTGTATAGCTTTTGTAATTACCGTATTTTTTGCTCTATAAGACTCACTTTTTCCCTCCTAAAAAGTAAGGGGAAATGTGTGTGCGTCTTATGGAGCGAATGCAGGCTGCGCAGCTATCCCAGAAGCCAGAACAGCAAGAGGGATTGCTGCTTTCACTGCGCAGCGATCCCTCTTGCTGTTCTGGCTTCTGAGATTCAGAATAATTTTTTTCTTGTTTTCCTCCTCCAAAAACTAGGTGCGTCTTGTGGTCTGGTGCGTCTTATAGAGCGAAAAATACGGTAGATTGTCTTATTTGTCTTTCAGAAAAGTTTTCTTATTTTGAGCTATCTTTTCTAAAGCATCTAAATACGCTTTTGGGAACTGGGGAAAATGCTGAGAATTTTAGCTGTGTATTAAAAGAAGAGAAAATGTATGTACTGTGTACATTTGGGGAACAACTTCCCTGCCACAACTTATTAAGTTCCTGTGAATATGTGAGGAAATAGGGGTGGGGCATTGAATCATCACTTCTGGCAGGACTGCTCTGTGAAGTGGGGCATTCCACTATCATCACATAATTTCTGTTTGTTTATTTAAATGGCAGTCAGTATTCCATGTCTATTGAACATACCCAGGCCTCCATGGGGCTGTTGAGTTTCTTTGTTACCTTAAGTGTTTTGTTTATTTATTTATTTTTAATCACTTTTGCAAACATCAAGATTTCCATCACCACCCAACATGCTAATACCTCCATCTGGTTTTGTCTCCATTTGGGCTGTCACCTGTCATCTCTGAACATAATACATTTACTGCTTGTGAAGTGTGTGTGTGTGTGTGTGTGTGTGTGTGTGTGTGTTTTGGAACTCAAACCTGACCTTTGACTTGTACTCAGTTTCTTGGGGAGTGGCAATGATGTAGCAAGACAGCCACTTTGTGGTGGGGCCCATGCCAGGTTTCCAAATGTGCCCCTGGGAGCTGAAAGTCTGGGGACCCCTGTGGTATGCAAACAACCCAGTGCTTTTCTTAGCCACTTACCCTCATGGTACAATAGGGTATTGACATACCTGCATGTAAATGGGAAAAAGTGAACCTTATGAGCTAACAGTGAGATCCTGTTCCTATTTACTCATAGATATATCCACTCAGATGAGTCCCATTGAATTCAGTGCGGCTTAGTCTACACTAAATGTACATAGGATTGCAGCCTATTTGGATACAGGATTATTAATATGAAGGTAAGCGCATTGTATTGGTCACAAAAATCGTTGGGATTGAATGTGTAACAGTTAAGTCCAAACTCATATTGAGCCATGGTAAGTGATTGCGAGGAAGTACCTGACTTGAACTGCAGCCTGCATTACAGCCATTGTACAGGATATCTGGGATTTATTCATTTTTTAAAATGCCAATATGTTTATACATTATTTATTAAACTTATTAGTTTCTTGCCACTTGAACGTCCCCAAGCAACTTACAGTAACATTCACACACACATACACAATACTGTAAGGAGGGAACATATAATACATTAATTATATTGTCAAGTGAATTGCTTATGATAAAACAAAAACAACACACCTGCCATAACAAACAATATTAACTATACTCAAATAATAAACAAAGAATACCTACCCAATAATTAGTAATAATAACTATTTTCTCCCTTTAGCCTCCCCACCCCATCACAAAGTCTGGTGCCAGGCAAGGGCAGCTTTCACAAATCAGTAGTGGGCGGGTCCTGCATCTTTTTCACGAGATGGTCCAGCATCTCTCTTCTTCCTTCATGGGGGAGCAGAAGCAAGGCAAAGCAAGAATTTGGAGCAAATGATTCAGCAGAGGAAACACAGCCCAGAATAACTAAGGAGATAGTACAAGAATACTTGGCTAGTTTAGATGTATTCAAGTCTCCAGGGCCAGATGAACTGCATCCAAGAGTATTAAAAGAACTGGCAGATGTGATCTCAGAACCACTGGCAGTCATCTTTGAGAATTCCTGGAGAACAGGCGAAGTCCCGGCAGACTGGAGGAGGGCAAATGTTGTCCCTATTTTCAAAAAGGGGGAAAGAGAGGACCCAAATAATTACCGCCCAGTCAGTCTGACATCAATACCAGGGAAGATTCTGGAGCAGATCATTAAGCAAACAGTCTGTGAGCACCTAGAAAGGAATGCTGTGATCACCAATAGTCAGCATGGATTTCTGAAAAATAAGTCATGTCAGACTAACCTGATCTTGTTTTTTGACAGAATTACAAGCCTGGTAGATGAAGGGAATGCAGTGGATGTAGCCTACCTTGATTTCAGCAAGGCATTTGACAAGGTGCCCCATGATATTCTTGTAAAGAAGCTGGTAAAATGCGGTCTTGACTATGCTACCACTCAGTGGATTTGTAACTGGCTGACTGACCGAACCCAAAGTGTGCTCATCAATGGTTCCTCTTCATCCTGGAGAAGAGTGACTAGCGGGGTGCCACAGGGTTCTGTCTTGGGCCCAGTCTTATTCAACATCTTTATCAACGACTTGGATGATGGACTCAGGGGCATCCTGATCAAATTTGCAGATGACACCAAACTGGGAGGGGTGGCTAACACCCCAGAGGACAGGATCACACTTCAAAACGACCTTGACAGATTAGAGAACTGGGCCAAAACAAACAAGATGAACTTTAACAGGGAGAAATGTAAAGTATTGCACTTGGGCAAAAAAAATGAGAGGCACAAATACAAGATGGGGGACACCTGGCTTGAGAGCAGTACATGTGAAAAGGATCTAGGAGTCTTGGTTGACCACAAACTTGACATGAGCCAACAGTGTGATGCGGCAGCTAAAAAAGCCAATGCAATTCTGGGCTGCATCAATAGGAGTATAGCATCTAGATCAAGGGAAGTAATAGTGCCACTGTATTCTGCTCTGGTCAGACCTCACCTGGAGTACTGTGTCCAGTTCTGGGCACCACAGTTCAAGAAGGACACTGATAAACTGGAACGTGTCCAGAGGAGGGCAACCAAAATGGTCAAAGGCCTGGAAACGATGCCTTATGAGGAACGGCTAAGGGAGCTGGGCATGTTTAGCCTGGAGAAGAGGAGGTTAAGGGGTGATATGATATGATATGATAGTGATATGATAGTCATGTTCAAATATATAAAACATATATATATAAAATATATAAAACATAGAGGAGGGAGAAAGGTTGTTTTCTGCTGCTCCAGAGAAGCGGACACGGAGCAATGGATCCAAACTACAAGAAAGAAGATTCCATCTAAACATTAGGAAGAACTTCCTGACAGTAAGAGCTGTTCGACAGTGGAATTTGCTGCCAAGGAGTGTGGTAGAGTCTCCTTCTTTGGAGGTCTTTAAGCAGAGGCTTGACAACCATATGTCAGGAGTGCTCTGATGGTGTTTCCTGCTTGGCAGGGGGTTGGACTCGATGGCCCTTGTGGTCTCTTCCAACTCTATGATTCTATGAAGAAGAAGGGAGCAAAAGTTTTGCCTGCTTTGCAGTTGGTCTGGCTATGGCTCCTCTTCTACAGCTGGTGGTATGCGTGGATGATGAGTCATATTATAGCATTATTTCATTAAACAGGGATAACTATAGGCCATCACCTTGAAAACCCTGAGCAGAAATTCAGGACTCTCTCATTCTGCCAGAAATTCATAAAACTAATAAAAGCTAGGACACCTTTTATACAATGAAAAAGGAACAATAAAAATCACAGCCAAATCATAAACCCCAAGTGTCCCTATGTGCCACCCTTGAAGAAAATCTGTAAAAGCCAATCATTTAAATATTAAATCAGTTATAGCTAACAGTCCCTTTGTCTCCCAATACTGGCACCATTTTGAATCTTTTCTTGTCTCCTGCTGGCAAAAACTGCTAGCAGTTATGTAGCACTAACGTACATTGATGTTTGCCTCATTGATCATTTTTGTTCTGGGAAAACAAAGGAGTAATCAATCCTCCATATCACCTCTTTCACAGGGTCAAAATCACAGATAACAGGGGGTACTGTAAATATTCTCCATTGTTCAAATCCCACCTCCACCCTGTCAATGTGCAGAATCTTTTCCCAAGGTTCTTCCAATGGCATCCCAGTTCTTTGGACAATGATGCAGTCCAAAATGTCCATCAACCTAGATGGCTTTTAAAAAGGATTAGACAAAGTCATGGAAGAGAGGGCTATCAAAAGCTCCTAGCCATGTTGCTATGCTCTGCCTTCATAGTCAAAGGCAGTAGTACATCTGAATCCCAGATGCTGGAAACCACAGGAAGGGAGAGTGCTCTTGTGCTCAAATCCTGCTTTACGGATTTCTACAGGCACCTGGTTAGCTACTGTGAGAACAGGATGCTGGACTAGATGGGCCATTGGCTTGATCCAGCAGGTTCTCCTTATGTTCTTACAAAGCCCAGAGCTTCCCTAGCCTAGCAGAGAGAAAGTAGCCAGGGAAGGAAGGGCTCCACCAGAAGACCTATTTATTGAGCATTCTTCCTCATTCCCTTGCACGGATTTTACAGAGTAGTTATAGTAGGTCTGGTCTTTACTGAGCATTCATTCTGATTTGTTCACTGGGTGTTTGCACATCTTCCCATTCATCATTTATTCATCTATCCAACACTTTACAGTTCACTTCCCAGTCACTTTCCCAGGAAAGGACTTGGTTGGCACACCAATCTAAGCCAATAATAGGCACTCCTTGCTGCAGTGGTTACCTGAGCCTTCAGTGACAAAGATGGATATAGATTCACCCCCAAACGACATACATGTTCATTCAGAGGGAGTGGAACCCTGTCCAGAACCAGCAAATTCCCCAACTCCCGGACCTGGAACTGCACACCCAAAGAGATTCCATCTTACCAGGATTCAGTCTCAATTTGTTAGCCCTCATGCAGAAAGAGAAAGCAAGCCCTGAATTGGCCTGGTTGTGGTTTCATGGGTTACTCTTGTACTTCTTCCCTGCTTCAGCTGTTTCTTCTCTCAGAGCTCCTGCTCTCTTTCACCTCATTTCATCCTTCCCAATGGGAATAAGTGGGAAGGGCCCGGAAGCCCATGCCTGAGCTCCTACAGTGCTGCCTTATCCCCAGCTGTGTTTGCAATCAGACTGGAAACCTGCAGGAGAGCAGTTTTCTGTCAGGCTCCTGAGACACCCATGAGAACAATCAAATGAAATCTTTGAAATCACAACTACTTTTTTTTTTTTTTTTTTGCAAAGCTATGAAAACAAAGGATATAAATCCATCTGACGATGAGCATTTAGCTGTGGCAGTGACAGGGACAAATAAAAGCAACAAATCAGAGCTAGATTTATTCAATCACATAGTCCACTACCCTTTGTGTTAATGAGCTATTTACAGCAGGAGCAGGAATGTAGAAGGAGGACTGGCACTGAGAATCCCTACATGGTGAGGATGGTAATAATAGTTCCCTGCCACCAGCCGTGCACTTAGATGGTTCAATTAAACAAATGCAGGTCAAGTTATTGCTGGGCATTTTACATGTAAGACCAGAATTTGAGCACTGACATGTTAACTTCTGCAAGGTGGAATTCTGTGTGGCAGGAACAGCATTCCATGTGATTCACTTGTAGTTGTGTGAAGGCTCTCCTTGCCACTCTAGATAGGTCCTGCCAACAGCACAGAGGGCTCCTGTGTTGTTAGGTCAAGCCACATGGAAAGTGAATTCCAGCCATGTGGAGTGCTGCCACATGGAACAGGTTGGGGCAGCCTCTTCGTACTACTGATAATAAGAATGGCAGAATGAAAGAGTCATGTTCTTTGCTGTCCTTGTGGAGCTCATTAGGTACTTGTTCAAAGTTGTGAAATATGCTCCAATTTCTGAGCAGTGAGAGATGCCAGGGTACCCAGTGAGTTCAGTTTCCTTGGAATGAGGGTGAGCAGAGACTGTGGTGTTGTAAGGATTTATGGTTTTATTCTCACATATATGTATGCTGAGCAAAGGGTGGGGGGCTGATAGCTCTGCCTTTTGTTCTTTTACCAAGCAGCTAGGTCATGTGAAAGACTGGGCTGGATGAATCTCAAGCCAGAATGAAGATTGCCGGAAGAAATATCAACAACCTCAGATATGCAGATGACACAACCTTGATGGCAGAAAGTGAGGAGGAATTAAAGAACCTTTTAATGAGGGTGAAAGAGGAGAGAGCAAAATATGGTCTGAAGCTCAACATCAAAAAAACCAAGATCATGGCCACTGGGCCCATCACCACCTGGCAAATAGAAGGGGAAGAAATGGAGGCAGTGAGAGATTTTACTTTCTTGGGCTCCATGATCACTGCAGATGGTGGCAGGAGTCACTAAATTAAAAGACGCCTGCTTCTTGGGAGAAAAGCAATGACAAACCTAGACAGCATCTTAAAAAGCAGAGACATCACCTTGCCAACAAAGGTCCGTATAGTTAAAACTATGGTTTTCCCAGTAGTGATGTATGGAAGTGAAAGCTGGACCATAAAGAAGGCTGATCGCTGAAGAATTGATGCTTTTGAATTATGGTGCTGGAGGAGACTCTTGAGAGTCCCATGGACTGCAAGAAGATCAAACCTCTCCATTCTGAAGGAAATCAGCCCTGAGTGCTCACTGGGAGGACAGATCATGAAGCTGAGGCTCCAATACTTTGGCCACCTCATGAGAAGAGAAGACTCTATGGAAAAGATCCTGATGTTGGGGAAGATGGAGGGCACAAGGAGAAGGGGATGACAGAGGACGAGAAGGTTGGGCAGTGTTATCAAAACTACGAACATGAGTTTGACCAAACTGTGGGAGGCAGTGGAAGACAGGAGTACCTGACGTGCTCTGGTCCATGGGGTCATGAAGAGTCGGACACGACTAAACGACTAAACAACAACAACAGGTCGTGAGGGACAGCAACTTACTTGGTTCTGCTAATCATGGTGTTTAACCAATCAGCGAAACCATTACCTACACAAAGGGACTGGTTTTGCAAGATTGCTGTCATAGATCCTATCCCCACAGATACAGGATCTTGAGAAATGCAAGGGGCTCAGGGCATCATCCAGGATGACCACACACCCCAACCCCCCCCCTCACAATTCTGTGGCATTTGCAATTCTGTCCTCCGGCTCCGAGCACTGGCTGTGGAAAACACATAGTCAATGAAACAATAGAAGCTGCAATATGTCAGGTCCAACTTTTTGTCTGTCTAGACCAGCACTTTTTCATCTCCTGGCAGCAGTAGTTCTCCAGGATCACAAGCAGAAGTTTTTCACATCACCCCCATTTAACTGGGGGTGCCATGGCATGAACCCGGGACCTCCTGCTTACAAGCTATGTGCCCCATCACTGAGCTATTAGCCCTCCCCTGGTCGCATTGTACTAGCTTCAGATTGCCAAATGTATATATAGCAGTGATGTTAGATTCCAACTAAAGTAGAGCGTCAGGTCTATTTGTTACCGTGTGCCTCAGTAAACCCCAGCAAATGATCGTTTAAATCCTAACCACAAGTGAATATAAATTTAAACCTCTTTTTCTTGACAGTCATCCTGAGGGGAGGGGGGAACCACTGAATCAATGGCAAACCTGTTCAAAGACAAAGTCATATGTCATAACAGTTGCATTCATATCATACAATAGCAACGTAATGTTTTTCTACAGGGAGCATCCTTGTGTGATTGTTTAGTGTAAGAACAAGTGGAAAAAAAGGAATGAGGGAAACAAGAGGGTGCATTCTGGAGAAAACTAACAGTGCTACTCTCTTCACAGATTTCAGAAGACTTGAAGAGTTCTATTGAATGGGTAAAGCTCATTGTGTGCACTAAATGTATGCACTAAAAGAGAAGAAGGGGAAAAACATTTTATGCTCACCTTGACTATGCATTAAATCTCAGTTTAGGCCTTGACTTTAGTATTCTAAAGACATGAATGCACATTACATTAAACTTCCTAATACAGAGACAGCAGGGAAGGCTGAACAGCTTCAAATCTTTATTATTACAATCAATGACCAGCATTGGACCAAGCATCCCATTTTGGGTTTGGTGGCTCTCAGTCATAGCCTGTTCCATACCATTACATCCCATTGTGTGCAATTGTGTGCTTTTGCATCCTGTTCCCATCTGTTCTGGCCTATTGCATGCACTTTCTATGCATTCAGTGCACACTGTTTACATAGCACACACTTTCAATGTATTCATTAATAAAATACAATTTTGTTGGGGATAAGAAAACTGGCATGCTGCCTGTCAGTAAAGGGCAGGGTTGAGACTAGAAGACAGACTTGGAAAATACACTTTGTGGTTCCCCACACCTAAGCTTCCTCTTGCTCCCTCGCTCTATTCTCCCTCATTTCATGCACAAGGATGCCATGAAGGTAGTTCCAGTCGTGTAGTGTAGAATCCAAAGCCATTCTCATGAGTTTGAAATAATGAAGAGCCATTTTTCTTTACCAGTGGGATCCCCACGTATTTCCTTTTTTCTTTTGAAGCAATGGTAGTGATGTATGAATGAAACAGAATGGCTGGTAGGACTGAGTGACTCCAGGCAGCTCCAGCTTCCAAGCTTTATATATATGAAGCATACTCATGATTATTCTGTAGATAAAAGTCTTGATATATAGAGGTAAAAAATAGATAGAAGGGAAGGTCATTCTTGAAAATTCATGAACAAGCATACATTCATATCTGTGTTAACTTCCATTAAAATGAGAGAGGAGGAGATTTGTAGCCACTAAACTCAAACATTGCAGGCTACACTATATAGGTGTTCACTATCTCTCGTTCTACGCATGCATGCACCTACTAATTTTGAGATTTCATAGTGGTCCTGACTCATCGTCTCTCCCACACACCTTGATACAGCTTTAACTGAGGTGGCATATGCAAATTGGAGCTGTTAGCTCCAATGTTTGGGTCATGTAATAGTACAGTTATTATCACATTATAAGCAAAACATTTTTTCCCCACTCAGCAAATGTAATGCCTCTCAAATTTTCCTTTTCTCCTTCTGTCTGTGATATCCTGTTGGCTCCAATAAGTTTGTTAGCAAGAGCCGGTGACCTAATTTGGATTGAAATGCAACAAAAGGCCTAAGAAGAAAAGGCGTTTCCGATATGGTAGAGAGATATCTGCAAAACAAAACTTGGCCAGTGCACAAAGCGGTCAGTGGGATGCTGTAAATAGTGCGTTGCAGCTCTTTTGTTGATACTCTGAAAATAATTATGATTGTGAGCTGTCAAAAAGATTCAGTACAACAATTATCGCCATCACCAGCTGACATGCCACCTA
This sequence comes from Podarcis liolepis, assembly GCF_965112155.1. Taxonomy (NCBI): domain Eukaryota; kingdom Metazoa; phylum Chordata; class Lepidosauria; order Squamata; family Lacertidae; genus Podarcis; species Podarcis liolepis. Next base: position 63,258,402 of record NC_139558.1, read on the forward strand.
GGAAAACCTTTTCAAACACCAAGCTTTCTGCAACACTAATGAGCTACTAAAGGAGGGGAAAAATAAAACTCCCACGAGTCACAGGCCCAGCATCATAGCCGAAAAATGACTATAGCTTAAATCTTTACATATGGCTGATGATTACCATGTTCAACAAATATCAGCTTGGCGTCTCCCCGCACTTTAATCTCTTTAGTAATGCCATTCTTTTTCATGTCAATTGTTTTCCTTTTCCAGATGTAGTGCATGGAAAGCTCAGACTCCACAGGGTTGTTTCCTATTGGATGACAGAGCACAGTGTTCCTTTACAAATGTAAAGGTTGAACAAGTGTCAGGGAAGTGCATCATGCATGACCATCCACATCCATTCACTCCACCAGCACCACATACACAGTTGAACATGTGCAGTTGCACTGCTGTTTCAAAATAATAATAATAATAATAATAATAATAATAATAATAATAATAATTATTATTATTATTATTATTATTATTATTATTAATACCCCGCCCATCTGGCTGGGCTTCCCCAGCCACTCTGGGTGGCTACCAAAAGAATATTAAAATACTATAATACATCAAACATTAAAAGCTTCCCGAAACAGGGCTGCCTTCAGATGTCTTCTGAAAGCCTGGTAGTTGTTGTTCTCTTTGACATCTGGTGGGAGGGTGTTCCACAGGGAAGGCGCCACTACCGAGAAGGCCCTCTGCCTGGTTCCCTGTAACTTGGCTTCTTGCAGTGAGGGAACCGCCAGAAGGCCCTCGGTGCTGGACCTCAGTGTCCGGGTAGAATAATGGGGGTGGAGACGCTCCTTCAGATATACTGGACCGAGGCCGTTTCAACTGTTAAGTGGATAAGACAATACTGATACAGCCTTCATTTGTCACATAATTTCATCTGCTAGGTGAGGGGGAAGGAAATGCAGTTTCATTCATAAATCTCTGGAGCAGGGTGCAGAACTTTCCCCTTCCCACATTGTGAGTTCAACAGTCTGACTGTTGAAAGGGGTGGATTGGCCCCATCAGTTACAATATTTCATTGATGCCAATAGGAGAAGCCAATCTTTCTGCTTTGTGTGACACAACAGCATAAGAAACATTTAACTGCAGGTGGATACAATTGGGTACATTTTTTGGTAAGACCCTCAACAAACATTAGAACCTCCAGGGTTTTTTTTGGGGGGGGGTGTTACAATCTAGTGGTATATAAATTGTACACACACACACACACACACACAAATCAGAGTGCCAGAGAATTCTGACAAAAATGCAAAGAGGAACAGAAATTGCCAATGCTCGCTGATTCGTCTCATTTCCAGAATGGAAATCTACCCAGTGAATATAATTTTCTGTTGTTGTTGTTGTTGTTGTTTTCATCTTGCAAATGCTATGTGTTGATATCTAATTAATGACTTTGCCCCCATGTCACATTGTATTTACAGTGGTATCTCGGGTTACATATGCTTCAGGTTACATACGCTTCAGGTTACAGACTGGCCTAACCCAGAAATAGTGCTTCAGGTTAAGAACTTTGCTTCAGGATGAGAACAGAAATTGTGCTCCAGCGGTGCAGCAGCAGCAAGAGGTCCCATTAGCTAAAGTGGTGCTTCAGGTTAAGAACAGTTTCAGGTTAAGGACAGACCTCCAGAACGAATTAAGTACTTAACCCGAGGTACCACTGTATTTTGCATTGAAACAAATGGTGTTAGACATAACAATAACACAATTAATTCCTCCTCCTTCTTTTTTGCCATAGCACACAGCAAGAAGAATAACATAGTCTTGACCAGAAGCTGAACTGTAGTGGGCCAGAAACAGTGCTGCATATGATGCGGTGGAGAGGGCTTCTTACATCCCTACTCCCAAGTAACCACAAAAAGAGGCATCACATGGACACATGGCACAGCTTGCAAAGTTTATGGAGAATATGAAGGTGAGAAAACTAAAATAATTAAAAATGCAAATGTTAAGGATTCCACAGAAATGTACAACATGGTCACGGTTAAAGCTTGTGCCAGCTTCAGGCCTCATAGCAAAACAAGTGCCTAGGGACTATCCTGTATGTTGACAGCTGAGAGTTCCCCTGATGATTTCAGAAACATTACCACAAAGTTCTTATCTGTGTTTCTTGCTCAGGGAAAGAATTTTCCCCCTTCAAATGTTGTGGTTACTATGGGAGAGTGCCACAATCTTTGTCGTACTGTGTGCGCAGCAATGTAGCCATTTGTCAGAATGTCACACGCGCTGCAGGATCTCATTGAGGTGTCATGCCCTCAAACCCATTCCTCCTGCCAACAGAGAGGCACAATAAAACATGGCTAAGCACTGTGAAGAAAATAAATCGCTTTGTTTGTCAGGATTGTTGGGAGATGTCTCTTCACTCCGAGCAGCGCTCCCTCCATGTTATCTAAACACAGTTCATCACATGCACAGATAGCAACTGTGAAACACAGATTGCTGAATCATTATTTATAAAGCTCCCAGCACAAACTTCTGGTAGTAGCAAGGAAGAAAACCCTCGAGGGTTGTTTCCTCATTTTTAGTCACTCAAATGAAAGTTGGTTTTCCATATAAAAGTACTGGAGGTTTCTTACCTGCTTTCTAAGAATCATTGACAAGTATCATTTCCTTTTGGGAGAAGCAGCTATTGGCTTTGAACTTTGAACTCACTGAGCCTGAACTGAATTTAAACATTAGATTGCATGAAACTGTGTGGTGCAAAGCACAGAGGCTTGGCTTTGAAGCTGGACTCGGATGACCTGCATTAAAATCCTGAGCAACTCACTGGATTTCCTTGTGCAAGCTACTTAACATACACCACAGGATTATATGGGCTGCTGTTAGGATAATCTGAGATAAAGATATATATTATAGCACATTCTAATGAATTATGATGCAGTGAGGGTGGGGGGAAGCATGGAATCTAACTGTCTGATACTTTTTGTGATTCTTTGTGGCAGCAATAAGCCTGATATCTGATTAAAGAGACAAACCCAAGAGACTTCGACACAGCTGCTACAATCCAAATCCACCCCCTGTACTACTACTACTACTACTACTAATTTTATTATTTATACTCCACCTGTCTGGCTGGGTTTCCCCAGTCACTCTGGGCAGCTTACAGCATATATAAAACATAGTAAAATATCAAACATTAAACATTACTATTGCAGAAGATGCCATTGTCACTGATGTACTTGTACCTTATAGAAGGGCAGGTTGTGTCAGGAAGACAAGAAGACCAAAAGCCCCCTGAGAGAGTTTGCATGATTGTTATGTATTAGGTCAGGAATGTCGAACTCCCAAGAGACTGCGATCTGCTCCCACTACAAAGTTGTTGAGCTTTTTGGGAGATCAATCAGGATCATGAGATCGACCAGGAACGCCCCGCGATCGACCAGTAGATCGTGATTGACTGGTTGGACATCCCTATATTAGGATAGGAAAACAAATTCCTGTGAGGGTGACCCAGAATACTCCCTCATGTGAAGACAAAACAGCTCAGGTGGTCTATTCCCTGCAGCTCTGTGTCCATCTTATGTATGCTTTATCTGTGCGATGGAGCTTGCCTGACCCTTCCATCTTATGTATGCTTTATCTGTGTGATGGAGCTTGCCTGACCCTCACCCCAGTTTGTTTTGATGTCTTGAAGTTGGGGCCAGCTCAAAACACTTTGCTGCCTGAAGCAAATGGCAAAATAGTTCCTTCCTTCATTCTATTTACAGAAGCTGACTATACTGGTAGTTGAATCTTGTTTTAAAGCTGCCAATGGGACAATGCCCTCCAATTTATTTCCATTGAGTTGCAATAAATCTGGGTTCTCCTTGACGTTTTGCAGATTTGGCACCCCCCCCCCCCGATGCCATTTGTACAATGAAAACCAGGGTATGTCAGTAATTTTCCTGATGTATGGCAAGCCTACCTCCAGTGCACTTGAGGACATCAGGCTATTTCAGGATGCATGCTTGTGACATATTTTGCTACAATCCCCAGCAGTAAGAAATGAGCAGGGAGCTGAGGAGAAGAAACAACCAGGAGCCCTCCAGCATCTGCTGTTGAGGCAAATGCCTTACACTATCTAATGGTAGGGCTGGACCTCTTTGAAGTGAAGTTGATAGCAGCATTATAAGCAGGCTTCTCACCAGATGCAATCATTTTTGAAACACACATTGACTCTTGAATAAAATATTTTGTAATGCTATATTTCAAAATTAATATATTTCAGTAGCTTTCAGCCTTTTAAATATATGAATCAGGAACATGGAATTCGAAAAAAAACCATGTTTTTGAATTAACAAAATGCTAATCTTTTGATTTCCAGAGGACTAGCCGTGTCAGTCTTTTATGGCAAAAACATGTTTTGCAGTACCATTAAGACTAACAAATTTATTATGGCATACACTGCTGTCCCCTTCATCAAGTTCATGAAGCATTATACTGAATTATAGATTATACAAAGTGAGGTCAGAGGGAAATGAAATGCAGAAAAGTACAGACAATGATAATTACATACTTAACAGTGGTAATTCACAAAACAGTTGGTGAATTAAATTTTTGGTATTTCATATAATGGAATCGACAGATGCTGAAAGTTCTGTTCAGAATTTTAAACTTTGTGGGTCTTCCCCCCCCCATCCCATAGAATTCGAACACCTGAGGTATTTGCAATGAATGTGAAACATGATCCCCAAGCTACCTTTAGCCCTATTTTGTTCTCCATAGAGGAAGATATGAGATATACTGAAGTTACAAACATTCAAGTGCAAAGAATGCACAATATAGAAATGAAGCAGGGAGGGATTGCTTTACATCTACTGCCAAGGCTGCTTTTACAAGGCAACTCATATCAGACTGGCAGTGCATGTGTTGCATGGTAGAGTGCTTGTTTACCACCACGGTTGGAGGCAGTATACCTCTGAATACCAGTTGCTGGGAATCATAGTTGGTAAGAGTGCGATGGACTCTGTTTGCAGGCTTTCCATGGGCATCCAATTCACCACTGTGAGAACAGATATAGATTACATGAGCTGTTGACCTGATCCGGTATCCCTTTTCGTTTTTATGGTATTTGGATCGAGAGGTGCCTAAGGAAAGCATCAAGCCTAAGGTTTAGAAGAGGTGATTTTTGCTCTTAGGAGATAAGCCATTTTAATTCTTCTGAATATGTTCCTCATGCAGGTGAGTCTATGAGAAACAGCTTTGTAAAACACAGAGACATCTTTACATGCAGAATTAAAAAACCTTCACTGTGGGTGCTTACGGGACTCAATTCTCTTCCAGTGTCCCTTCCACTGTTTGAGGAAATAAGGCAGAATTATTCCTGCAGCCACGTACCTCTGGAAATAATTGACACTAGTATCTCAGTTAGATTGCATTTCCCTACAAAACAGAGTGATTTCAGCCAGGTGTTGCCACTTTCTTAAATGCTGTTTAATTAGTGCTATCATTTATTGTTTTAATTGATAGCTTCATGCAGTTGTTATGGTGCTTTATTGATTGTATACTTCCATGATTATGCATGGCGTCTGAGAAGCCATTTGAGCACCCGCTGCTTTTAAGACCTTGACGATTTTCCTGGAGAAGCCAATAAAGGAATACATACCCTAACCCTGCCACAACAATAACTTGCAGAGGCAAGTGTGTTGCAGACTTCCACATAAAAGATTCTGGCCATTTCAGTTCATTGATTTAGCTGTGTGCCCTGCATTTCAATGTCCTGCACAGCTCGTGTTATTTTATTTTTCTTTAAGAGTTCCTCTTTTCTTTTCTTTGCTTGTCGGGGGAGAGAACAGTCAAAAGAACTGAAATCCTATCCCTCTTTCCTTTAGGTATTTAGAATTAGAAATTTGCTACTATTGTGGCTGCAGTTTCCCATCTTAGACAAATGCTGCAAATCGAACTTCAAGCTTTCCAGAGCAGACAGATTTGCCACAAGAGCCCCCCCCCCCAAAAAAAAAAACACACACACTCTCTCTCAAGACCTCTTATTGAGCTATTGTGCTTGAACTCAACAGGCATCCTGAAGGCTTTTTAACTACAGTTTCTTTTCAATCATTTACCCCCCGCCCCGCCCCGCAACCAGACCACGTTTGACAAAGCAAAGGTCACTCATTGCAAGGGCCTTTGTTAGATATTTGATTTAAATCACTTGTATTGCATAAGAAATGAAGCAACTCGTTAAAGTATCTAATCAGGGGATATTTATCAAGCAGAATAGCTGTTTACTAATAAGAAAAGCAGAATGAGGAAGGAAAGCTTGATATTCCCGACTTTCTCTCAGATCAGGATTATAGGTAATTTCCCAACCCTTATGTGCCAACTCACTCAGTCAAATGGCAAATGATTCCAGACAGACAGACAGTTTTGCTGTGCAAGTATGGCTAGATTTTGCATTTACTGCCACTCTTTCAAATGGATCTAGTGCCTTGTACCTCTATAATGAGGACAAGGTGGGTGTGAGTAACTGCCAAGAACATTAATTTGTGAATGTCTAGCCAAAAAGAGATTCCTGAGCAGGGCTTATAATGATGACTGAGACAGGAATTAATTTTCTTTTTCTACATCATATAATCTAGTCCTGCTGTCCCCCATGTCATGCTCTCAATAAATTTTGGAGTACAATTTGCAGCATGCCTGGTCACTGACCATGCTGGTTGGAGCTAATAGAAGTTGGAGTTCAAAACAACTGGAAGACACTGTGTTGAGCAAGGCAACATGGCCCTTTATTGTGACATACAAAATGCAGAAACATGTCCTATTTGCAGGAGAAAATAAAATATTTGTTCATTTCTCAAGATTTACATATTGCGTGATTGTAATGAAACCGCAAAGCTGTTTACAAAAAGAAGAAAAGAATAAACACAGGGGATATTTAATAATTATATTTCTAAATGTACAAATGAGAGGCTTGGGCTGACGGTATTAGTTCTAATGATTCATCATAATCACAGCATCAAGACCCTAAGCGTCTGCTAACCAGTTCATGTTCCTAACTTGTACAGGCATACCCTAACTTCTGTGGTCTATGCTCTGGCAACTTCTGGGTTAGATTACTGTGATATGTTATGCATGGAGCTGTCTCCGAAGACAGTTCGGAAACTGCAGCTAAGGCAGAATTTGGCAGCCAGGTTGCTACCCAGAGCAAGATGGTTCGAGCACAAAGCACCAATACTGGCACAAGTACGCTGACTACTGGTTAGTTCCTGATCCCAATTCAATGTGCTGGTTTTGATCTATAAAGCCTTTTGCTGCTCAGGACTCAATACCTGAAATACTGCCTCTCCACATATGAACCAATCCAGACTCTGTGATTGTCATCTTAGGCCCTTCTCTCGGGGTCCATCTTTGGTAGGTTCAGAGGGTCGCAAGACAGTAATGGACCTTTTCAATGATGGCCCCCTGCTTGCCTCATCTTTAGGCACTATTGCCTATCTTTCGACACCAGGCAAAAACATTTATTTTCTCCTAGGCATTTGGCTTTTAATTATCTGTGGCCTCCTTCAGTGGGTGGGCTGGTTTAGTCCTATCTTTAAACAAATATGAAAACATTTAATATTTTTCTCTCTCTTTTGTTTTATGCTGGTTTTAATGTAGGTGTTATTTATTTATTTATTTTTGTAAGAGATTTTGTGTTATTTTTGTAATGAAAATGAGAATAATATGTTTAATAAGTAAGAATAAGAATAAGAGTAATATGGTAAAGATCCTCCTGATGACTTTGTGGTCAGGTATGTGATCAGGCTCATGCAGGAGGATGAAGAGCTATTCTGGTTGTTCTAAACTATTCAGGGCTTTAAATATCTTCAGTATGTGGTCCAAGTAAGTCATAGTTTGGCTTACCACATTGTACAAAGCAGGTCATTGCATTTTACAATATAAAACATTACATTTGTGATTGTTACTCAGACAAAAGCTAAAAGATGCTGGGTAAGTTGGTGGAAACTGGGAGTTCCTATGCACAATCAATCAAAGGTCTAAAGGATAAGGGAATAGACCATCCACACAGCTATATTCAAGTGTATATTTTGCTAGCTGGGAAAGTTATTAGCACAAGAAAATCAAGGAAATTGCACTTCCTAAGAGGGAAAGGAAGCGATCAGATGGTATCTGATAGAAGAAAGAACAGAAAATTGGAAAATTATTAATAAGGATGTACTGTGTTCCTGTTTATTATTTTGAAGATTTAATTTTACAGTAGCATAGGGTCCGATTTCACTTCTAGGAAGCTTAGTGCAGGCAGGATGGAGGGGAAATGCAGTCTGCAACCAGAAAGGGCTGGTCTTCCAGGTGCTCCAACTAATAAGCAAAGATGACTTGCAAACTCTGACAGGGAACAGTTAAATCTCATCTGACCTTCTCTGGCCTGCTGGCAAAAGGTAGCTCTTCAGATGGTTTGCCTATTTGATCCTTCTGTTAGATTCGGGTGGGCAATAGCATGGAGGTTGACTCCTCACTTGACATCCCTCAGGTCACTAGATCAAGATCCAGCACAGGCTCAAGTCCTCATGTCTAGGTTTGTTATGTAGGCCTGGGGAAATCCTATGTCTTGTATACTGTCAAAAGAACAACAAATAACGTACAAAATACTGTTTAGGTTTTGTAGATAAAGGCTAGTGGGAATTTCTTACTATATCTGAATCATTATTACAGAAAGGAAAGCAGCACGGCAGTGAATGCACAGAACTAATGGTATTTTTCATAGGCTGAGATTATTACTTTTAAAAAATCATGTATAATTTAAAGCTTGCTGTGCTAAAATTCACAGAGTTAATGCAAAGGAATTTCAATTTAAAGAAAAACTCTTTTCTCTTAAATAGTAAAGGTGAAGTCTATCTAGTAGTTGAATCATCATCTAGTAGTTGAATCATCCCCTGATCTCTGTGTTGTTATTCATTGCCTTTTCAATATAGGGGTTCTTTTTTTGGGGGGGGGGAGAAAAGAAGAACCATATTTTACTCATTTATTTTTTTATATAAAGAAGATGCTTGTTCACATTTTTGCAAGCTCTATAAATATAAATTAAGATATAGAAAGAGCTACTGGAGAACAACAGTGTCCTATACACATGCTGTTGCTCATGGGACTATTTTCTGCTCAAAAGATGGTCAGTGCTGCCACAGAGCAGAAAATTGCACTCTGAGAACTCATGTAGAAGATTTAACTACTATCAGTACCTGTAGCTCTCAAAGCAGCTCATTGTATTTCGAGTCACTCTCTCTTTCCTATGTGACATACTTAGGACCAAATTAGATCTGTTTAAAAAAGGCCCTATAGTGAAGAATATAACAAATGGCTATAACTTCATTTTCATTTGCACAGAAGTAGATGAAATTTGCAGGCACAGACCCACTCTGGAAGAATGGCAGATGAAGGTGATGGACTATATGGAACTGGCAGAAATGACTGGCAGAATCTGAGACCAGGGAGAAGAGTCGGTGGAAGAAGATTGGAAGAAATTTAAAGACTATTTACAGAAATACTGCAAAATTAATGAATGTTAGAATGATGTCAGAATGAAGTTAAGTGGTTTTAGCAGTAATGTTATAAAGGTGTATGTAAAAATGGATTGTTAACAGGTGAAAATCCAAAGTTATAATATATTAAAGGATTAAGACAAAAACAAAGAGGGAAAGGAATTGCTGAATTAACTAACAGAACTGGAATACAAAAAAGGGAGGTGTGAGGAGGTCAGGGAAGTAAGGAAATGAAATGTAAGGCATGGAAAGATTGATGTGTTTTTTAAGTGTTTTTTATCTTTTTTTCTGTATTTTGTATTTTTTTCCTTTTTATTTCTTTTTCTTTTTTCCCTCTTTTTATTTATGTAATCTTTTCTTTGAAACTTTAATAAATATCATTTTTTTTAAAAAAAGAAATCTGCAGGAACAGGAAACTCACCAGAGGGGTTTAAGCCTGCTAAAAGGTACGCATATATGTCCAGGGATTTTCATGCAGGACACCTTTAAATTTTGGTTTCTTAAACTAAGGAAGAATTTATAACTCTTTTTCATATCCTGCCAGAATTGGATATGATTTGCAAGAGTGGTCACCTCTTCTGAGGGGTTGGAGCCTGCCAAACTTCAGAACTATAGCTGCTGTGGTTCCCCCACAATGGCAAACTTTCTCATTTGGTGCTGGTATAACATGAATCATAGAGAGTAGAGTGGTGGAAGGGAAAAAAGAGAGAGTATTGATCCCCAGAAAATACTACAGAAAATATAATCTCTCCAGCAAGGACCCTGTTACCCTGTTACCTTCAGTCATTCAGTAAATACTCCTTACTGCATGCTATTGCTCTGGTGCTTTTGCTCACATTAACCAGCAGTCTATTTGTGAATAATTGTATTAAAAGTATTGTGAATAAAGTCATCTGGACACACAAATAGTCACAGCAGCATAAGACACCATCCTATTTTTGGTAGTAGTAGTTGTTGTAATAGCATATACAGTGTTGCATATCTTTTCTTTTCATAGGCATCATTCCTTAGGAGAGATTAATATTTTCTCTTCAATGATAAAAGCCAAATGCTTGTAACAAAGCTCAGCTTCCAAAATGTCAGATATAATGGAAAGGGAGGCAAATGCAGGAAAGAGTGAGAGTAGATGTCACGCTGCCTTCCACATGAGTTATGCACACTCTGCTCTGATCCTTTGGCTCATTGACCCAGCCTAGGTGACCACCACAGCATCAGTCTTCTCTCTGGTGCTTTCTTGCACAGTGACAATGCGTCAAGGATTACATAGTATCAGTGCTGGCTGCCAGCCTGAGAAATATGGCTTGAATTCTGCATTGCTTCAAGGCTGGTGAGGGAGTAGGAGACCCAGCACTGAAAACCCACTTGGTAGACAAAACGGAACAAAGAATCATTTTCTGACTGATACTGAAAGCCCTTTGCATGGGAGAAACCCATTATGTGCAGAAAGAACACAAGCAGATAAGCCATAGTCTAAAGTGACCCCAGAAGAAATTTCCTTGTCATTGACAAGAACAGCTGTTACTGGCCTGAACTTAAAATGTTGTGCATTGTGCCAAAGACAGCAGTCAAGCAAGGATAAGCCAGTAAATTAAATGCATGCCCATTTATACCATCTGCCACCAAAGTGTCAATTAAAAATATATATAACAGTGGCACAGCTGAAACACAACATGGATAGAAATACTATGTCAGGATGTGTCATATTGCAAAACTTGATGTGCAATGACATGAAGAAATCTGGAGCTGATTCACTATTTTTTAAATATACATATACATTGAAAAGGGAGCCAGACACATACAATAAACATTCATACTCTTGGGGGATATTCAAATTGGATACACAGCATGTGCATCTATATTTTTTGCAGCTATCAAACATTTTGTAGTCTTACCAAGATTAAACTTTCTATAACAATGGAAAGCTTACTGTGAAGGGAAAGAGGGAAAGAGGCTGATGGTTAGTTGTGTTAGTTGAGTGCAGAAGAGGTGTGTTGCAAAGCTCTGCCCCTTCCATAGGGGTTGCCTTTTGGGGTTTAGAGCCCTTTCTCCTTCCTCTCCTCTCCTCTCCTCTCCCCCAACCTTCTAGGGTAGATTTTGAGGGTGCATGGTGACTCCAGTGAAGAGAAGAAGAAGAAGAAGAAGAGGAGGAGGAGGAGTTTGGATTTGATATCCCGCTTTATTGCTACCCCAAGGAGTCTCAAAACAGCTAACATTCTCCTTTCCCTTCCTCCCCCACAACAAACACTCTGTGAGGTGAGTGGGGCTGAGAGACTTCAGAGAAGTGTGTCTAGCCCAAGGTCACTCAGCAGCTGCATGTGGAGGAGCGGAGATGCGAACCCGGTTCACCAGATTACAAGACTACTGCTCTTAACCACTACACCACACTGGTGAGGTGAGTGAGGTGCTTTGTTTTGCAAGTGGAAGTTTGTTGCCTGAAAAGAATGACAGCATTGGATGCACAGTGATTAGAAATGTGATATTAGGGCATATAGTGATTAAGACTGTGACTGTGTCCTGTTCCTGAAATAATGCTTCCTTCCTTCTGCCCAAGACTTTAGTCAGATACCACTCAGGAAACAGCTTGCTTGACAGCAGTTGGCAACGTGCAAGGAACAGGGGAAATGTAGCAATAGCATTTGCTACACGCTGACCTCTATGTGTTGTAGCACAAACTGTGCACCTGTGTTTATTGTGGGTGCATGGCAGCAAGCTTATGTATAATCTTATCAAAGCAGATTCCTCCCAAATGTTCTGCTATACCTGCACGCTTAATAAAATTTAGTGAAACTATTATAATATTATCATATCCCCAATTGTGGTAGTTGGATTTCTTGGGAGCAAAACATCTTCACTTCTATCACAACCTGAACAGGAATCAATCTCTCTCTTGCACGCACCCACCCACCCACCCATCCACACACACACAATTTGCATAGGGAGGGAACTTCCATTGGTCCCAATGGAACCTTTATTAACAATACAGTGGTACCTCGGGTTAAGAACTTAATTCGTTCTGGAGGTCTGTCCTTAACCTGAAACTGTTCTTAACCTGAAGCACCACTTTAGCAAATGGGGCCTCCTCCTGCTGCTGTGCTGCCGCTGCACAATTTCTGTTCTCATCATGAAGCAAAGTTCTTAACCCGAGGTACTATTTCTGGGTTAGCGGAGTCTGTAACCTGAAGCGTATGTAACCTGAAGCACCTGTAACCCGAGGTACCACTTTACAGACTACTCAAGCTACTGCTTGAGAGATGATTTCATAGGATTGCAGAAGGGATCCCAAGGGTCTGGAACTGCAGCAGAGAGAAAGCATGACCACTTCCCCACTTGCCACAGTATTTATCCTGATCCAGAGTGGCTGTTACTGTCATTACTTAAAAGACTCCATAGTCTACATGTGGCTAGTGTTTAGCATCATATGTAGTTGTGCCCTTTTGGTAGCATTGTGGGTTATGAAAACTAATGACTGAAAAATTTGCCCTGATGTACAGTATATATGCTAATAGGGTGATTCCTTGTGGCATTATCACCATTTCATTCAAGCTCTAACTGGGTGAAGAAATCACATAGAACAAGTGAGTCAGAAGCAAGGTAGCCACGTAGCAGTGCCCTCCAGAGTGATTTGGCTACTTGCTCCATGATTGGTCAATTCCACGTATTTTCTTTCTCAAAAGCAGGCATCCCCAAACTCAGCCCTCCAGAGGTTTTGGGACTACAATTCCCATCACCTCTGACTACTGGTCCTGTTAGCTAGGGATGATGGGAGTTGTAGTCCCAAAACATCTGGAGGGCCAAGTTTGGGGATGCCTGCTCTAAAGGTTACTGGAGGTGCATCAGGTTGTGTCAATGGGAAGCAATCAACTAAGTGATAAAACGTTTGTGACTCAAATGCAAGAGAATTCCTTCTTCTTAAGAATCCTCAATAGCTTATGTTTAAAGAACTTCGCCCATTTTATTGTACAAATTCCATTGATAGTGACTGGAGTACCATCAGGTCTTTTCTTTAAATGACTGCTTACATGCACCTATGAATTAGTGCTGGCAAGTAAAAAAAAACCATTGCAGATACCATTGTGGCATGCAGCTAAATGAGCACCACCAAAAATAGTACAAGAATGCAAGTCATTAAATTATTACTCCCAGTCTCATGATGATTATGGTTAATAGGGCAATCAAATCCTGCTGTATTGTTCTTTAACTACATGGCTGTTTAGTAGGAGGCATACATTTTCATTAAATAAAGACTTATGGTAAGAAGAAGAATGTAATCAACATTAATGACCTGGAGTCTAATTGAAAATGCTGCCTTAGTCACCATCCCACCCAGCTATTAAAAAAAGACAACCATTTTCTTTAAAAAATCTCAAATGTTTGTAGACTTATCATTTCCACTTCTCCCACATTTCACACACCTCTCTTATACTGATTAAGTTAATCCAACTTTAAAAGTATAAATTTGTGCTGAAAAATGAGCTTGAGGATTTACACTTCTTGGGATTCATTTGTGTATGTATACTTGTACAGGACTACATTTTTCATCACTTACTGACCGGCAAATGAATGAATACTTCCCATTCAAAGTGTATGTGAAGTCAGATGAAAATTTGACCAAGTATCATGATTTATATTGGCTCCTTCATGCATGCAAATCATCACTTGATGTTTCAGTCATTAAGCGACCGGCATGCATTAAAAACCACCATTATGTGAACTGCACTAGCTGAACTGCAGTTGGGGGGAATGAGTGAAAGGACCTTCTCTGTACCAGCAGCACCTAACTTGTGGAACTCCTTGCCCTAAGGCGATTTATATTGTCTCTTAATTGCTGGTTTTTGGCTACCAGTTAAATACTATTCTTTTCTCTGATGCCATTTCATTTGCCTCTGATTATTTTTTCTTCTATATTGATTTTGTCATGATTCTACTGATGGGGAAATCCTGAAACATAGAAGCAAGCAACCCATTGGCTACATGCTTTGAGGACACTATAGCCCATTCCAGCCTTTGTTAATGTGAAGGGGGCTAATGGGGAAAGGGCCATGTTGGGGCATAATTGCTTTACCTGTCAGGGCTTCCACACTTAATTCAGAACTCTAAATTGTTCTAAATTATTATCCAGGCTCTAAATTATGCACTGAGCCTGTACATGTAGTATAGACTTTCAACTTTAGAATCTGTATCCCCACTTGATGATGACGAAAGAATCCACATGACTTTGGAGTTGGTGCTGAATCTTGCAGATCGTTTTGCCATGACTGCCCCTTTTCATGCAAGGAACACCTTGCATGTTCCTTGCATGAAACCATGCACTATGGTTGTACACTCAACCCATTGCTATCTATTTTTGACCACTAGAGTGGCCTTGTATTTTACAAATTGCCTAGTCGCTAAGGTACAGATAACTTCACTCCTCCTCCGCTGGCTTACTTGGCTTCAGTACTAGCCATGGAGAAAAGATAATCTCTATCCTGGTAGAAATCAATGCTTTAAATAGTCAGCTAAAAAGACTAGTAGCCTCATAGACAATTAGATCGCTCGATCAATCGCTCGATAGATGGCAGGCTAATAACTTTTTCTGGGTTACTTGGAATGTTGCAAGAAATTTTTGGTGAAGATATCTGGTTTCGTGGAGCATCACAAAACATATTGGAACACGAGGCAGAAAATATGAATGGTGTTGCACTATGGAGTAAAAAAAATATACCAGTCATATAAATAACAAACAATTTGCAGCTCTTTAATGCTACCACGAAATCTCCTAAAATCAGGCCAAGTTTGGAATTAATGTGAACCATCAGTTAGCTATTTTTCTTTGCTAGTTACTACCAGTCTTGTGATTCGAACCTTCAGTGTTCTGCAGAGTTAAGATTTAAAAAGAATGTTGTGTTAAAGAACTAATTTTGTTTTCCTTTAAACTTGAAATATGGCACTTATTTCTGGGATTCAAGGTAGCAGATCTCCCCCTCTGCCTGGTTTATAACTTGCAATTTAATTATACGTCAGTAGTTTTGTTAAACAGGTTTTGTTTTCTAGGGTGAAGAGACACAGCAGGGAGGGCAGCGGAATGGAGGGACAAATTGCCAGACTTTGGCTTCTCAGCTTAGTAGGCGGGGAGCAACCTTCAGCTTTAAATATTTCTTCCAGGCATAATATCAACAGCTTGAAAGATCAAATACTTGCAAGTATTTCTAGTTTAGGGACTTTAGTTAGACGACAGGGATTGAAATGCCTTCACCTTTCCATTAAAAAAAACACAAAATCTTAGAAGTAATATCATTCCAACAATCAATTGTAGACATTTATTGTTTAGATAGAGGGAATTTCTTATTTTTTGGAAACATCTGTAACAGGCTTTTCTTCCCTCTTATCTGCAAGGAGGCATATGGTTCTGAATTAATACATGTGCTTCATTGGCTATGCATTCTTTAATATATAATGAAATACATTTTTTGGTGTCAAGGAAAGTATTAAATAGAACCTGTAACATAATTTACTGACTTTTGTAAAATGTGGATAGACAGGGGGAGTAATTACTTCCATAATTCTCTTTCCTTCATGTAAGTAACTTCCCCCATCCTTTTAATCAGAATGGTAGTAGCTTCTGCTTTGCTCAGTTTAAGGCTGAAATCTCATACACCCTCATTTAGGAGTAAGTGCCACTGGATTCAGTAGGACTTACTTCTAAGTAAACTTGCATAAATTTAGCTGCATGTTTGTAGTACACAGTCTCCAAGGAATCATCATAAAGAATCTTTAATAGATTTGAAAAAAATAAATAAATTATGTATTATCTTGCTGTAGACCCAAAGTGACCCCAAACCAGTGATTCAAGACAAGAGGCTGCCATGATCTGCTAAAACAGGGATAGTCAATGTGTAGCTTTCTGGATGTAACCGGACTACAATTCCCATCATTCCTGCCCACACTGACCTTGCTGGCAGGACTGATGAGAGTTGCAGTCCAGCAACAACTGGAGAGGTCCACATTGGCTACCCTTCTATGAAATAGTACTGGTATGCCCATACATGCATACACCTTCAGTGCTGCACTTGCAAACCTTTCCACATTTTGTGTTCCCCAAAACTGGGACTCATTGCACAGAAAAGTAAATGGAGAAAAAGAATACACAAGCAGTAAAAAGGGCAAGAGTAGTCTTGTTAGCCAGACCAATCTGGTTTAGCTTGTTTTTTATGCACAAGGGGCAAAAAACAGACAAAGCATATCTTAACCACATCTCTATAGCAAATTTGTGTGGCATGGCCTCAAGTATTAGAGAGCCGAATAAGTGGGGGAAAGATGTGTTCCAAAGCCATAGCTGATTCTTCATTGATTTCCGAGAGAGTAATGGAACCTGGAGGAAGAAATGATATAGGATCCCAGACATTGTTACTACATCAGCTGACTATGAACAAAAACTGAACAAGCATATATTACAAAGACTGTTGCTAAGTTAGGCTGCAAGGATAAAAGAAAGTGATATTTATTTCATCTTATTAAAAATAGGTTATGTTTGGCCATCTTGGGTAGCTGAACAGCTGGAACTGTCTTGACTGTTTTTTGTAATAAAAATGAAAATTGTCAAGGATAGTTCATCAAAATGCGCTACATTTTATTTTCATTTCCTTTTTTATGCTGAAAGTGAGGTGGAGATGGTGGCTAGTCAACAGTGATCATTAATTCAGTCATTGTTGCATCGATGCTAAGAGCATCGGACTTTCTGTGATCCAAATCCCCATAAGTCCTTGCACCTCAGTTGGCTTAACATTCTAACTTACACACGAGTATTTGATCTCTACAGTCAGAATGAATACCAGTTGCTGGGAAACTCAAGTGGAGAGACTGCTGTTGTACTCAAGACTAGGCTTCCCATAGGTATCTGTTTGGCCACTGTGACAACCTAATGCTGAACTAGTGAGCTTTTGGTCCACCTGCTGAACTAGGTGACTTTTCTTAGTTCATAGAATCATAGAGTTGGAAGGGACCACGAGGATCATCTAATCTAACCCCCTACAATGCAGAAATATGCAGCCATCCCTTACAGGGACTGAACTTGCAACCTTGGCATTATCAGCACCACACACTAACCAACTGAGCTGTACAAACTTCATGTCTTCCTTGTTCCGTGCAGGTGCATTTGCTCATGTCAATATAGAATCTTGGCCTAAGCAGAGCAGTTTAAATTCTGTGACCCATTGCCTCTTCCAGGTTGGTAAACATAGTTTCAGATTCTGCCCCTATTTTAAAGGATAGTTTTATTGTAAAAACATAGGGCAGTTTTCTTGGGCAACATAAATTCCTCTTCTCTTCTGCCCTCACCAAGTGTACCGCACACTCTCCCCAAGTCTGAGGGATGGGGGGGAGCCCTGGAACAGATTTAGGGGAAGAATGGGAATAATAGAGGGGCAGAAAATTCCATTGCATAAGTAGAAATTATTTTACTGATAGAAGGTTATCCCTAGAGCTATGTTGAATAAAACCCATAGAGAGGCTCCCCATATTACTGATAAATGAGATTTATGATAGTCATGACATAAAAAAGAAATGTGTTTCAAATAGCTGCCAACAAAGCAAAAAAAAACACACCAAAAAAACAGATAAAAATATTTACCCATTAACCCACATTTTCTTCCTGGGCAAGGCCTATGGAAACAAAACCGAGTAAGCTGATTGTGTGTTCTTAAAATGCTCGTGTTTCATGTCAGAGCTTTTAACAATTCTTACTTAAGGAGGAAAATATGCAAACATTCATTTTGTGCTGATCAGTTTACAATCATAAGCAGATATTCCACTCTTTCTTGGAAGCTGCCAATTTCCATTTCCCTTATCAGCCACCGTGAATAACACACCTGTTCACTAACTGATTTCATGGCAGTCCCTTGTGTTACTTATTGGATCGAGTCAGAGTTTTTGTCATTGAAATTCAATCTTTCTTTCTTTTTTCTTTTTTCTTTTTAAAAAGGAAAATTGAAAATTTACATGTTGCTTTCAAATTTTCCTTACTGAAAACTTTCTAAGCCTATGATCCTAAGCACATTTGCTTCTTTCCAACTTTCTTTGAAATCAAAGAGATTTACTTTCAAGTGAAATTCTTTAGGATTGTACATAAATATAATGCATTCTGAGAAACCATCAAAAGGATTTTTTAAAATGAAGCTACTGAATCAAGCATATGTTGTATTTCAAAACAGGAATTATTTTTATTTTTGTACTGGCCCATTGGATTCAGAAAGGGCCATTTTTAAAAGACCAGCAATTATAAAGAAAAATAATTTATTTTGCCCAAGCAAACTAGCAAATACTATGATGCACCTGTCTCGGGGAGTATTATAGTGGCGAGACTAGGACTTGGGAGATCTGAGTTCAAATACCCTCTCAGCTATGAAATACACTGGGTGAATCAGAGCCAGACACCATCAGTCATCCTAACCTACATTACAGGGTTGTTGTGAGGATAAAATGAGAGGATAAAGAACCATGTGAAAAATAAATTATCTATTTACAATATTTATAAACTGCTTTTCAGGTGGACCTCATGAAGTGGTTTAAAAAAAGGTAAAGGGACCCCTGACCATTAGGTCCAGTTGTGGACGACTCTGGGGTTGCGGTGCTCATCTTGCTTTACTGGCCAAGGGAGCCGGCGTACAGCTTCCGGGTCATGTGGCCAGCATGACTAAGCCGCTTCTGGCGAACCAGAGCAGTGCACAGAAACGCTGTTTACCTTCCCGCCTCAGCGGTACCTATTTTTCTACTTGTACTTTGACGTGCTTTCGAACTGCTAGGTTGGCAGGAGCAGGGACCGAGCAACGGGAGCTCACCCTGTCGTGAGGATTCGAACTGCTGACCTTCTGATCGGCAAGTCCTAGACTCTGTGGTTTAACCCACAGCGCCACCCGCATCCCTATGAAGTGGTTTACATAAGATTTAAATAAATGTAAATAGTCATACAATCAGATATCAGAATGTTAGGCCTTCTGTTTTTCTATAATTAAGGTGTTTCATCTTCAATAAAGAAACCTCACTGGATAAGTCTCACTATACATTACAGAGGAACAGAGAATGGTCAACATGGTATCATTCTGATGAGTTGCCCCTTTGTTTTCACAATGTTTAGAGAGACCCGTCCAAATCTCATTTATGGCTTTTCAAAGTTGTGGTATTCTACCCTTCCTCCAGATTAGTTTGCAGGACAAACTCTTTCCCACTAACATCATTAGCTTCTGCTGGTGAATTGGAGAATCGAAAAGTGTGAGATTTATAGCTCATCGATAAGTTTCACAGAAGATTGCTATTTATAGTGGCAGGTCTGTGTCTAATCATGTATTGTTCCATGCTTACATACATACCAGATAGTTTAGGGCTAGGCCGCATAGCACAGTACCTAGAAGACATTTCTTTCCTCACCATAAAACTGCACTCCTCTATTCAAGAATTCAAAGGTGATAGTCCTGGCCCTTAGGATTGATTAACTAGGAGAAACATCTAAACAAATAAATTCACATTATCACCAAGGAGAATATTTCTTTTACATATCAAACATGAGGACGCTTAGATGCATTGGCTATTCCCACCTGGAGATCCTAGAGATGCCTCTATATCTAGAAAAGACAAAAAAAGAAAAAGAAAACCTATGTTCTTCACTTTGAAGAGGGACACTACAATAAATATTTTAAAATAGGTTCCTGACATGCCAGCTTTAAAGCAATCTCTTTGGTGCCACATTCTCTGCTTATCTCATTATTTATCTTTTTCATGGTCTTAATTTTGTTGATTTCTGGAGCCAGCCCTGCCACCAACACTATCAAAATGAGGACTTGCAGAAAACAGAATGAGGTTTCATACTTCTATGGGAGGTCTTAAAGCGTGGAGTTGAAAGAGAGGGTGGCGGGGAGGGAATGAGTATCCACAATGTAAGATAACTTTCATTGCAGTTAAAAACAGTTTAGGCTCTAAATACAAGATGCATTTTATTGTTCATGCAGCTGTTCCAACAGATTGTGAATCAGGAAAAAAAAAGTATGATCGGACACTTTTTAAGCAAAATCCTGGTTCAATTATTCCTTAGTTAAGGGGATGTTATGCCACTAAAACCAAATTGTTGTGTGATAAAATAGCATGAACTGGCTGGAGAGATCAAAACAGAGCACTAGAAAGGACATAAAAGAGCTGGGCAGATAAAAGTAAACTGTAAATGATTTCTTTTTTAAGAGAGGGGGACAGAAGATAAGATTTATCAAGTGGAAAGGCAGTCATTTTGGTTTAATGGCATTTTGACATTAATTATGAACGGCAGGTCATCTGTTAGGCAGACGATGTACTTTCTTTGAGATTGAAAGCATGCTACTTTTCATCTTGTACATGGATCAGCAAGTGGAAGATTATGTCATTAAATGCGGGTGGAGGTGGGTAAGAATGAAAGTAGGACTGGTAGAGACAAAACTTTCATGGGGAAATTCGCCACATGGAGAAACAACTAATGATATCATAACTAATTTATAGTGCTGTGGAAGGACGTGTGGATCCAGAATTGGCCTCCACAGTCACTTACGGACTCATTGTTAAAACCGTGTTTATGGAAGACAAGCTTACTCGGCTACGAGTAATCGCCAAAGAAGAAGATAGTGCTTCGCAGGGGCGGACCTTGGTAATATGCCACCCTGCGTAAGGCCATTTGATGTCCTCCCCTTAGCACTTGCTGCCCGGCTTAAACCAGGCTTTGGGAAGGAGGTGCGAGACTCTGGCTTCTAGAGTCCTCCTACCTCCTTCCCAAAGCCCAATAAGTGCTTACTCGGCTTTGGGAAGGAAGCAGGAGGATTTTAGGACTCTGTCAGACCCCTCTTTCCCAAAGCCAGGCAAGCACTGGATTTGAGAAGGAACCCTTCTCAGCTGTACGCCTGGCACTTGCCCTGCCCTAAATGTGCCTCTGTGCTTTGAAAAATATTTTGGAGTGCTAGCTGGGAGGAAAGTTTGAGAACCGTCAGGGTCAATATCACATGACATGAACACATGAAGGAATCTACCTTAGACCAAATCAGGCAGTTGGTACATCTGGGTCAGTTCTGTCTACAGTGACTGGCAGTAGTTCTGGAGGGTATCAGGCAGGGATCTTTCCCAGCCCTACCTAGGACTCAGTCTACTGAGGCTTACCTCTTTGTTGTTTTCACTTTTGCTCCTTTGTATTCATATTTTCTTCTCTTCCATTGCTTGGCCTTTTGATCTTTGTAAAATAATAATAAAATCCTCATGAAAATTCATCAAACAATTTTTTTTTGTATGTGGTTTTGACTAATATACAAATTTCGGCAAGCGATTTCCCCATATATAATGGGTTTTTCTTCATTACTTTCATGAATAAATGATTGTTTTGAAATAAACACTTTCCTGTAATATATGCATGTTTGTATACTTTGTTTGGCTGGAGAACTGCACGCGAATGTGGAAGAGTGGCTGTATTGAAGAGTGGCTGTATATTGGCTTAAAAAGTATGAATTGGGTAGTATCTCTTGAAAATGCAAACAAAATCAAATTTCTACCCATTCCTTCCATGCATCCAATGAAATAGGCCCTGGTCTGCAAAACCTGTTTCACCATAAACGTGTTTCTCTTTGAGATGCCACTCCCCCCCTCTATACAAAGTGAGCAAACTGTCTGAGAGATGTACAGGGTGAGTCTTTTCAAAGAGGCTCCGTGGAATATGTGTACTCTGTATCTACAGGGCCTCTTTTAAAGGACTCACCCTGTATGAAATGGTAAGTCACAGCTCAAATCCCTGAAACTGGCATTAGGTGGATGTGAAAAGAAAAAGGCTTCTTACCACCACATTTTGAAACGCATATTTGGATTTATCCAGACTTCTCCCTTACTCTCTCTTACACTTCTTGAGAAAACATTTTATATATGTACATAATTTGAATTCTGTCAATATTTAATTGTATTTTAATGATTTATTTTTCTATGTTTTTAGCGGTTCTTGTTTCATCTGTAAGCTGCCTTGAGCCCCATCGGTGAAAAAGGCAAGGCCTAAATAAATTATTATTATTATTATTATTATTATTATTATTATTATTATTATTAACAACTTTTCACTTTTTATTCCTCCGCATGTTCAGCATAGGTTGGGGGGGGGGGAGTTAGCTGTAGTTGCATAGGCTCCTCTATGTGATTTGAACCCCACATTTTGCAGGGGTTCTAGCCACCTGAAGGAGCAACCTAGGCAAGGAGGTGTGGTCTTGCTCCCTCTCCACACCTTAGCTCTCTGGGCATGTAGAGCTAAGAACTGAATCAGGCTTTGGTAGTCTGAACATGTGCTAAGTGCAAAGGAGTGTTGTTGCACCTTCAGACATTTAAGTTGAGCAGGGGAAATAATTTTATGACACTGTCTGCAATTCTGATTGTCTTCTTCAGGGCACTAGTCAAATGCCTATTATAGTTATGGTGGTTAATTCAACAGTATTTTCTGCCAAGCATCTTTTCCATCACTGGATACAGAAAGGGCCATTTTCTAAAGGCTAGCAAATATTAGAAAAAATAAATGATTTTGCCCAAACCAAAACAACCACCAACTAGCCAATATAATGATTGCCCCTAGTATTACCTTTATATCAAATGACAAGTACTGAATTTTAGGACATCTATATTGTGTATGTATGCAGGCACACACCAGGAGGGTTAGCTTCATGCCCATCTGTACTCCTTACTTTTATTAAAGTTCCTGTAGAAAATGGTCCCCTCAGCTTCTTTATATTCTTTGAGGTAAACCTTTGTGTATATTGAGAAAATAGGTCATTTGGATTCCTACCAGGCATGACAGTTTTGGAATAATCTGTCAAAAACTCACTTAACAGTTACAATTCACTTTCGAAAGCAAGGGAATAGAAAGAAACCCCGACTGTAACAACAACCAAAAAAACCAGAGTGATTTTCTTTGCTTTCTCCCCTGAGCTGTGAGCAGAATACAAGTGCACATCGCAGGATGCTGCACAGAGCAGTCTATTTAGGATGAAGTTTTGAACTGACCCTTTGGAACACTGGGGATCATCTTTCCACTTAAGCTTTGCTGACAGGCAACTGTAGGAATCTCTATTCCACAATCTCCCCCACCCCAAAAGGTGTGTTAATTCCCCTTCCCTCTTTACTGCAGATTAAGCTAAATGTGTTCTTAAACGAGTTGTAAAAATGCAGTGGCAAAATAATTTGCTTTCCCAAGGGTCCATCTCAACTAACCATCATAACATTCACACACTCCACACTTGAATTCGTTAGAATTCACATTAGAGCTATAGGGACCCTATAGGGTTCAGTTGGTAATGGGTCTGTTGTCGGGACTCTCTTAGTTCTTTTTACAAGGCACCACTAGATGTTAACTGTACTCTGTATAGTGGAAATTCTTCCTTTACCAAGATCTTTTTCTAAATAAGTCACAAGATGTGACAAATGGTTTTTACATAGCGGCCTAACTGTATTTACATGAATTGTGATACCTTTCTCCCCCAAGAAATCTTGGTTAACTAACATTCCGGTCCTGTGGTCTAAATTCAACACAGAATTGGGTTATCAACAAATGCATGCCTTAATGCAGGTCGCACGTGAATGCTAAGTTAAACCATGGTTTAGCATGAACAAGCAATCATGGCGATTTCTGGAGCCCAAATCATGGCTGCTACACACTTACCCCAATTCTGCTGCTTCAATACTCCCTGTTTGGCTTAGCATTGTGTCAGAATCATAAGCGGCAAATAAAGAACCCACTTAGAATTCATGGTTCATCTGGAACAAGACAAACCACGATCTTGAATTCTTCGTCTTTCTGCTTCTCCTTTTGTTACCTTCTGAGACTTGGAAGGTGTCTGTATGAAGCAAGCATCCTTTGAGAGCCTCTTTGAAAACATGGATGAAAACTTCAAGTATATATGAATCTCTCTTCTGCCAAAAATTGCAACGAAAAGGTAACAAAAAGGGGTGGGAACTAGCACACTTGTCCCCATTGCCCTTCTTCACGTGATAACTTCTGCACTTTTGTTATGCCTGAATGGGTTCCTAGAGTTTCAAGTACATGAAGAGGCAAGAAATAATGGCGCATCTTTCTTTTGAAACTTTCAGAGTGCTGCAGAGACTTGTTTCTTGCTGTATTTACCTGTCTCCATTTTACACAAAATTCACCTGCCCTTGGTAGTTTTTTCTTAAAGAAAAAATACCCCAAAACATCAATCAGGTCGAGTATTGCCTCTTTAGTACATAGTTGCTGATGTTTGAACTGCAAAGACAAATGTTTTTATGCTTTGGGTTCTTTGTTTTTATGACTGCTATGGTTGATGGTTTTCTGTCTTAAGGCTAACTGCTAATATAATAAAATTGAATTATATTGAAATGAAGGTTATGGTAAAGTATTTTGGCTGGTATTCTACGTGGTATTCTAAGCTATATTTTATGAGTTTTGTGAGCTATTATATAACTAGACAGTAGCCATGATGGAATCTCTCTTCCCCCCTGTCTCCGTGTCATGGAAGCCATAGAGACTGAATTTATTTATTTATTTTTAAAGGGGAAAGAAATGGTTGGAGCAGAAGATTACTTCTTGAACACATCGGGGTCAAAAAGCAAATTTGGCTTAAGATGCTGTGTAGGAAACAGAATCTTATATAGCCTGATTACTTATTTCCTAAGAAACACTGCGAGTGGACAAGCAATAGCCCTAGCACAGCAGCTATCAGCAATGGTAGAGATGGGACAGAGTTTTGCCCTACTATAAGAACCCAGGAAAGAACCACAGCAATCTTGGAAGTTTTCAATCTCACCAGCATAATGGAGAGCTACTTTGGCTGATTCTATATAATTTTGCAGCGTGCATGTTCCATTGATTTACCACTTTAAAATTGTTTTCTCAAGTTCTAAAGAAGGCATCTTTCCAAATTTCATTCCATTGTTGTTCATCTAGGATTTCCTCAAAGTCCTTTTCTCATCTAGTTTTCAGTGTATTAAGTGGGTGCAAAGCCAAAGGAACTGTTATTGTACTATTTTCTGTGGATTGTTCATATGTACATCACTTAGAAATGAAAATAATTAAGCTGTAGATAAATGTCATAAATAAAATAATAATAGCCCATCCCATAGTGATTATATCCCTCTTCAAGAGGCCTCATAAGAAATTATTCATAAATGATATTAACTACCACTACTACTTTTGAAGTGGTTCCATTCACACTTATCAGGTGGGCAGGGTATAAATAAATTATTATTATTATTATTATTATTATTATTATTATTATCTTGTCCCTGTGGTCTCCTCTGAACTCTATTCAGTAAAACACTAGAGCTGTACTCAAGATAGATGGGGATGAGAACTGTCAGCCCTTCACATGGTACCTTGACAATCCTCAGAGCCTCTCCAAAGACGCAACACTAATGCACCACTCTGTCCTTAAATTATGAGTACAAATAATTTCCTTTTGCTGCCTTGCTGGACCTTGGCCAGGCAAGGGGACTCCATCTGACCACCATTTACCATATACATACACATCCCATTGTTCAGATTCAGTTGGCTTCATCTTCCCTAGCCATGTGCACAGGAGAATAAATTAGGTTGCCAAATCATTAGGCATTTTGAGTAAGTTCTGAGAAAGCAGTGGGCAAAGGCAAATGGCTGTAACCCACCTGCCATGCTTAGGATAGCACTAAAGTTGCAGTGGTGCAAATGAATGCTACGGTTTCTACAATTCTTTTATATTTTGTATTACAGACAATTTGGTGCTTGTCATTATATGCCTAAGTATGACCACAGGAACATCACTGTCTATATAAATTCACAGGGAGCCGTTAGATTCTACTAGGTGAGAAAGTATACTTTTGCAAAGGCCAGTAACATGACTTTACATTTTCCTGCTCATTATTTGCAGTCTACAGTATCATTAGTTATGCAATTTGGCATGTCTCCACTTATTATTTCTGCAGATTTAGCACCTGCTTGCAGGGAGTCTTTTTTTAATTTTAAAAAAGCAGTATTAAGAAGTGACAGGAAAAATGAGCTGTGCAAGAATAGCTATGGAGTAACATCAACAGAAAGACAAATTTTCAAATCTGGTAGATTACTACCAGAATATTTTAACTGCAATGATGGTAAACATTATGTTTTTGAAGAAAGTGGGGTGCAATTAATAGTCAGGTAAACTTTAGGCACATTTCTGCCCATTCTCACTTGGATTATTTGCAATATTTTACCAGATTGATAGCTGTCATGCTACCTAGCAGGGATATGAATCAGTGGTGTCATCAGGGCAGGAGGGAAAGAGTAGAGTTTCACAAGCACCTGATTTCATTGTGGTCACATTGGGTCCCAGTTAACTCTGATATATTATAAACTGATTGTATGCAGAAAAATGGGTTGTATTGGGTGGTATTCAACTGAGTTTTACTTAGAATTCACACATCTGAATGCTGGATGATCTTAGCTGCAGGTTCTGTTCCAATCCCCTGTGTGATTAACCAAAGATGTGCATAGAACGCTGTCTGAGTGCAACTACTGTATAAGTTCATAAGCTTTCTTCTGGGAATGATTGGAAACTCCACACAGGGCAAGGTACCCAACAAAGCCTGCATATATTAAGGATAGGGAAGAAATTCAGTTTACATTTAAAAGTGAACCTGCCTAATTTGCATTTCTGGACACAATATGTGAACTGAAAGTCAGCCACAGTTTTTGAAATCTGCACATCTCTGAATTGCACAATGCAGTTCTCCAGCAAACTAATGTGCACAGAAGTGCATATACAAGGGTGAAGTGTGCATGTACAGTATATAACATAAAATAACATAAAATGGATTATATTATGCAAAAAAAAAAGATTTGTAAAAATGTGCACATTTAGGGAAACATATATATAGAAAAATGTGCATATTAGGAGAAATTAGTACTCTAATGGTGGTGAATGTTCATGAAGCCCTTAAAAAAAAGACTTTCAAACTAATGTGGAAATGTGGAGAACAGAACTAAAGACTGGATAAATGAGAGAAACCCAAAGTGACAGATTCACTCATCCCTAGAAAGAAGTTACAGCTCTTGCTTTTCACCACTCAGGCACTTTAAACTAGCCATACTTAAGTTAAAAGTGTAAGTTGAAATGGCCCGATTCAGGGTAGTGAACATTTTTTAGCTGCTTTCAAATTCAAGAATCTAGGAGCAGGATTTCCATTCAGTTCTGAATTATCCTAATGGGAAAATATCAGTAGGGCTTGAAAAAAATCAGCCTTCTTAAGTATGCTGTTTCTACTCAACATTTCAATAGTGTTAATGTTTTGGGATTCTTCATTCCAACCCTTCATCTTTGCTCAAAATAATTAAAAACTATAGTCCCACGTACAGTTTTAGAGGTGACCCCTATTTGTACTCACTACATGTTGCCTTTACATTTTTGCACCAGACCCACTAAAACTAAGCACTGGCATTTGAAAAGTATTAATGGAGTAACTTTGTGATGAAAACAGTATAATGGAAAAATGAACTTGCTAAATTAATGCTTGATTACAGCACTGCGTAGAGAGTGATTGGAAGGCATTGCAATTTTAATTTTGCCAAACTACAGATGAACATTAATAATATACCTATGTAATTGGATGTGTTTCCTTAATCAGAGGAAGCAGCATGAATAGCTCAGTAAAGCAGTTTTGTTCTAGAACCTCAGAAAATGGAAAATAACTATGGAATTCAAGAACCAACAATGCAATCGATACTGCAGAATTGATGAAAAGTGCATCCAATAATATGAGCTGGTGGTTTCAAGAATTGTAAGTTAAAGGTTGCCATAGCAGTCGCAATATGTGATCCATAAGAGCAGCAAAATAACCAGATGATGTTGGTGGGATAAAACCAGGCCAAATCTTTATTGATAGCAACTAGCAGGGTAAAGGTTGGCATGGCATTGGGGTCAGTATGATTCCACAAGCTCCACATTAATAGAATGCATCCACTGGGTTTGGATCTCCCCAAACCTATACCATGGGAGCCGGCCGTTGTTGAACCTTGCCATGGTGCAAGTCAAGCAATCAAGGTCTCACTGGGGGGACCAGGGTGCAGATTCCCTCCAAGCTTGTGCTGTGGTCAATCCTCCCCACAGGCCCCTTATGGGGGCCCTTTATGCTATATTGATCCTGCCCAATGCCATTTCCACCCTCAACAAATGACCTTTTTCCGCCTAACAAAGGAAGGTCATGATTTCACTAAGGGAAAGGTGGAAAGAAATCTAACCAAGTGCCAAACAGGCTGAGAGAAAAAATATTACTTTCCGGCCCTGTCAATCAGTGTTGCAAAATTGCTCCAACCCAAGGGTGGGCAGGTGGGAAGCTCTCAAGGCAAAATGGCCCTGAGCTCCAGGAGAAGCAGCCTTATATAGGCTTTTCACTCCCCTTTGCAAGGGCTCATGGGACAGCTTCTCCCCATAAGCCCAAAACACAAGTTAATGGGCAAAGCCTTGGCCAGAAGAAAAAAAGTATCTATGGCCACAGCACCACTGGGCAAAGGCATCTTGTGCTAACTGAGCATGGAACTAGGCTTTCCTTCAAACTTACAAAACACAATGCATCTATAGAAGCCATGGCTTAGCACAGCAGCAGTGTAGCAGCAGGAGGACAAGAGGAGAAGCAAAGCAGCCATTTTCTGCATGCCTGCATGTTTCTGCTAAGCCATGGTTGGGCTTCCCATTACATGCAAACTGACTGTGTCTGCATCTTTGTCACATTTCCTTTACCTTATCTGCATCATGTCTAAATAGTCCCCCCAACCCTATGAATCAATTATTTGTTTTGTTATTTCGTTGGGAAAATAGTGATGGCTATCACTATTGCTGCTGCTGTTGTTTTTATTTGTTCATTTTATCATTTGATGTTGGTATTTCGTTCCTTTGCCGCTCGTCTTTTATTGCATCGCACCCTAGGATCAGAATGTAGGATGGGTGGAAAATATTTTAAAATAAATTAAAAGTAAATAAATGAAGTATGCAAAATACTTCAGGATATATAGTGATATCATTTGCACCCAAAAGACTGAAACTGCCTAAGAGAAACTGAATTCAATATGCCCTCAGTTGCTAAAAGTATTTATCTCCATGATGTGATGCTAGCATTTGTGTGTAATATGCAATAAGAGGGGCATATTGCTAATCTTGGGTTTCAGTCCAAATGCTTTGTTTTCCTGTGCAGTGTGAAAGAAATCATAAGTGACACTAAGCTGGCCTGCCCTAGGTCCAAAGGAATTGTGTTGAGAATGAGACAGCACAGCCAGGGATGTGATCTGGCAGGTATGTCTTCACAACCTTTGCAATTCTCCAAATGCTGGAATGGCTCTTAAATGCCAGCTGGGAGTAAATTAAGGTGGATGCATTCCCTGAACCCTGGGCTGTAGGAATACAAAAGTGGCTGAAGTGGCTTCATGCCAACTCCCCATTCTGTGGTGCTGAATCAAATATAGCTCATCAGGATCTGGGAATCTGAGCCAATGTTTTCAGAAGGCAATTATAAGCAGAATTAACATATTATGAGCGATGTTTTCTGAATCTCACATCAGTGCTTATTGGAGTTTTGTGGGTTTGCCAACTAAGCCACCCATCAGCCTTCATATAAGCACTGCCTTTGGCTGTTCAGAAGGCCTGTTTGTGTGCAAATTTATCTAGACCACAACCATTGTGGGAGTACATGATGGGGATTCATTTCCATGCCCAGGTGCAGTCTCCACCCCCTGGGAGCCAGACCCCAGCTAAGGAAAACTCATGACAACATCTATGGAATTAAAATGGCCACAACTTTATTACATTTCAGATGTAGGAAACCTTGGCTTAGGCACTAGGCGTGTATCCCTCTCAGCCCCTGCTGCGGGTCTGAGACTAGACAGGGCCAGTCAGGAATTTGGGGACACTGCAAAAACATATGTTTACTCAGCTGGCCCCCTTTTTCCACATAGCTGAGGGGTGTATTTTGACCCACCACTGTGCACTTGTGGCCAGAGACTCCCCTCAAGACCCCTTTAACAGGTAACCCTGAGATCACTGCCACAGAAGGGGTGAATAACCACATCACTCCCTCACTGAATATTGGACTAAAGGATTCTGCCCAAGGCCTAAAACTACCACCTACTGCTGAAACCTATCCTCAGATGCCTGCCAACCATTCCACGAGTCCCTGTTTCACATCCGACAACCAATGTTCATTCCACAATGGGGTCAGGTGTACATTTTTATTACCAAAAGTCATGAGAGGGAAACATGAATAGGCAACAATTGCCTCGAGATACGTACCCATATCGCCTTTCAGCTTGTTCACAGAAATGTTGTAAGTTTATTGAGCAAAGATGCTAAGGCTTAGTAAAGTATCATAATAAAGGTTTCTTATAGCAATGATCAGCATAGAAGTACCAAGAAGTCCAGCATTATTATAATCATTAGTAATGGTGCTAATTATTACATTTATTATCCACCCTTAACCAGAAGGTCTGAGAGTGAGTTACAACCCTTTAAAATCCACAATTAAAAACCGTTAAAAAATATTACAGTCACAAAAATACACACAAAAATAGGCTGGATCTTCCATATGATAGAGAGGCATTTTCTATGACTGGTCTGTTCATTACTTTTAGGGATGTGGGCAAAACTTACTACATGTAGTCTTATTAGCTACAGGAACTTGTATCGTCAGAGAAGAAGCAAGCATTAGGACCCCTGAAATGCACCGGGTAAAAATGTGGGGCACTGAGCCATTATGCTTATTTGCCTGAAATATTAATTAATTAATTAATCAATTAATCAATTAACATTTCCTTTATAATCTGTAAATATTTGAGTTCTCAAATCTTTTCACTGTGTAAAATATTTTAGATAAGGAATTTTGAAAATTGATTATGATCAATTATTTATGTTTTTGCTATTATCTCTTAATTTATATGCACAAAACTTGGAGATGTATAATTCCCACATGAGTATCATATTTTGTATAAAATGATCAAGGTGAAAGAGTCAGTTTTCTGTGCCTGCTTTCTTTAAGTTTCCACCACTCTGTTGTTTTTCCTTATGTTTTACAATGAAAAAGCTCGCTAATAGTTTTGGGTGCTAAACCGTAAAGAACAGATGCTCCCACACATATATCTTTTCTTTTTTTCTTTTACTCCGGAGACCATTTTTATCAGAGAAAAATGACCTTTGGTATTGTCAAGCAAAACTTAGAACATTCTCACTGGGATCATTTAGAGCTGGTTACCCAATAATTGGTTTCATTGCTGAGTAACCAGTGCTGTGTGCAATGGATAAGCTGTAATAAATATCGGGTTCTCTTTCTTCAACAGAAATAATCCTGCAGCCCAATCACAGCGGTTTCCTCCTCTTTTTCTGGTGCAAGGAGGAGATTGCAAGCACCCACTTCTATAGTAACCACAAAACCAGTGTGCTATAGTGGTTAGACATGGGAGACGAGAGTTCAAATATCCACTTGGCCACAAAGCCCACTAGGTGACATTAGTTACAGATAGGTAGCCGTGTTGGTCTGCCATAGTCAAAATAAAAAAAATTCCTTCCAGTAGCACCTTAAAGACCAACTAAGTCAGTTCTTGGTATGAGCTTTCGTGTGCATGCACACTTCTTCAGATATAGGTGACATTAGGGCATTGTAGGGTGTCAGACTAACCTACATCACCGGGCTGTTGTGGGGCTTAAATCTAGAGGGGGGGAAACCATGTATGTGAACTTGAGCTTAATGGAGGAAGGGTGGGATAGAAATGTAATAGTGATGATTATGTCCAAAGTTCTAGTTAATTTTAACTAGATGTGGGGAACATTTTTTTTTAACCTTGAGGGCAACATTCTATCATCGGCAACCATTGGAGGGCCACATGACAGGGATTGGTAGACCCAAGGCCAAAATGGGGCTACATTCCAGCCATACAATATCCAGGTTTCCATCATCTAGGTAAATAAGAGGCCTTTCTACAGTTCATAGGTACATTCAAGCCAGAAAAAGTACTCCCACAGGTTGTGGAGTAAAATCTGGGGAGGGTGATGAGCTGGGCAGAGAAGCTTAGTAGGCTGCACTTTGTGGGCTTGAGGTTGCCCACTCCGGGTTTCAACTATAGTTTGAGAATAAGCTAGAATAACCATGGCTTCATCTTGGTTTATTTAAGTAAACCATGGTTTAGACTTACATTTGGATGTAATGAGGTTGCTTGGTTATGTAAAACAAGTAGTGGATGCTTCTGGTTTCCTCCTTGTTACTCTGATATAGGAGGAAAGGGGAGTGGGAGCATGTGAGCCCGATGTTCAAGCACATAATGCTAAACTATGGTTTAGCATTGCGCTCAAAAAGTGTCATTCTGGGAATGCTGTATTGCAGCCACATCATCTGGTGTCATTGCCTAGGTTCGAGGTGTAAGCATATTTGAGTTTCTTAGTTTTAGCTTTTCAGTCACCGATACATATTATTTCAGTCATCTATAAATAATATTTCAACTGACAATTGCTGAGAGTTTAATGTAAAGCTTACTATAATTCACTTCAGCATGTTTTGAATTTTAATATGCAGCTTAAAACAGTTTATATAGCACGTCAAACAATGCTTGTATTTATACAACTGAATAGAATGTGTTAATTCCTCAGGAATGAAAAGAGGGGGAAATTGTATAATTATAATTTTATTTTTCAGTTAAAATGTACTTTACAGGCATTACAGAAATCAGCACTACAAACATTAGATTCCCCAAAGCCAGCAAAATGTTGTTGAATACAGCAGCATTTTGCACTTTCTACATTTAGAATAAATTTAAAAAGTGAACATGCTTTATCTTCAGTCTGGATTCCTTATTGATTCTTTAAGTGGCTTTCTAACTAAACCTGGAAAACTAAATAATTATCTATTATGTTTGGGAATGAACTGAAGATCAACATTTCTAAAAGAGGAGTTAAAGTAATTAAAGTTTGTTGTAACCCAACAGCCATTTTCTGTATTAGTATTGATCCTGTATCCTACATGCCTTTTATAGAAGAGGTTGTTATCACAGAAATTGTTGAGATGAGCACCCACTTCTGACTTTCATAACAAAGAATAGCACCATTTTTCCAGATGTGATAACTATATTACCACAACATTTGTGTAGTTGTTATGAATATATCACCCTCTTCTTTTCCGTCCTCAGTGTACAGTCTAATTCCATATTTTAATTTATATTTTAAGATGAAGTGAGTATGCAATAAGCAGTGTCTTCATCAATGGCTTGACACTATTATGGTATAAACCATTCCACAACAGAGAATGGATCAGTTTCAAAATGAATGGTGTGCCATGGGAGAATCTCAAACTAACACAGTTTTTTCCCATACTGCCCACACCATAGTCCTCATCAGATGGTCAGCAACTTGTTTAATTAACACATGAGGGAGCAACAGTAATGAGCATTACCACTCTGCTGAGCTTCCAGCTTGTGGACCATGGCTGTCTTAAAAAAGGAGAGGCTCCTTCAAAATCAGGATGCGACATTATGCAGGGTAGATGGGGCTCATCAACCTGAGAAGGTAGCCCATCTAGGAGAAAGAAAACTCTAATCCTAAACCTTTGCTGCCTTGTGGGATATATTCAGAAGAAGAAAAGGCTAAGAAGTAAACTCGAAACAAATCCAGAGTGGAGTCCCTAAGCTGGTTGGATGATGCCTTGTATGCTTCCTTCCAGCAACTCCTACAGCCAAGTTGGCACCAAACATATTGCTCTGCTTTCCTTTGGATCACATCAGCAAGGCTGAGAGAGGGGTCATGTCCAGCTCCAGGCTGATGGAGTAGTTTTACCTCAAGAGTGGCCTCTGTCCCACCCCAGAGCCCACAGAGTAAGCCTCAGGGCCAGCCCAACACCCTGAAAGGTGGCTAAACATAATGCCCCTCACCTATGTCACAAGTGACCAAACCAGACGAACCTAATTAACAACAACGAAGCCAGCAGCCAGCTATTCTGTATGGAGTATGTGCAAAAACTCAGTACTGAAGCAACCAACAAATCACCCTGAGAGACAGGACGGGAGGGCAGATGCTACTGCTGTGATAGGTGGCTGCCCAACCCTTATAAAGGGCAGCCCAGCCCAGCCCAGCCCAGCCCAGCCCCACACTCCATGAACAAAGTGTGCATGTGACACAAGAGCATCATCTGGGTTTTCTCTCTCAGGTGACAAGCCACAAATGTGTCCCTCTGACCAATACCAAGGTGGACCGGGCAGCAGGTTGGGCCTTAGATTTAGAGAGCATGCCAGTGAAATTTCCCCTTTTACAAAAAGTAAAAACCTGTTTGATTTCAACAATCCTGTAAAAGACAATTGCAGAAAAGCATAATGCACCATTCTAAAGAGGAACACCCCTTATATTGGAGAAATAATATTCTGTGTGAAGTCAAATGAATTTAAATGGACTGGCTTGTGAAAATAAGCAGATAAAAAGCTAAAATATGACTTACACATATGACATTCTCTAACTTAGGGTTTCAGTTTGGCAGTTATTAACAGGTTATCTATAACATTCTAGCACTAAAACTTTTGTCTTTACTTACTTCTCATATATTATAATAATAAGAGCTGAGAGTTTCTTATGTAGATATAGCCCTTATCAATTTTTCAGTGTGACAAACTTACTTCAGATCTAATATTGCTTATATCGTTCCACATCCTATTTAATCAATATCTGCTGTTCAAACTGGTGGAAAAACAGATTGTCTTTAATCTGCAGGTTCAACTGCACATGGCTGGTTAGAAGCTGAATGGTTACAGTAGCCTCAGATGTTTGTAGAAAGGTCTTTATTGCAGTCTCAGGAAAATCTGGACCAGAAAAACAGTGAGGGATAGTGGAATAATAAAGGGGAGAAGTGCATGAATTATGCATTGGAAAATTGACAGGAAAATATCTTGAATAATTTATCTGCTGAATAATGTTTGACCACCTACAGTGCTAGTCAAATAAGGAGGAAAATTAATGCACAAATTATTTATTTCACAACTCAGTGGAAAAGGCTCATTAGATGTCTTAGTATGCATCTACATAAATGCTATACATCTGTCTTCAGATATAGCTATGGAGTCCACATAAGACTCTGGAGGCATAAAGAGGCATCTCATACAAAATCCATTTAGATTGTTTTCTGTTCTTTTCAAGATCCTGCTATGATAGCCGCATTTTGTTCACCCTATTGCATATTGGATACAGGTGGCTGCAAGTCAGCTACAGGCAACCCATTTATTTATTTAGTATGTATATTTATATCACACCCTTTCTGCAAGGGCCTTTAGGGCTCCTTCCTGCCCCTCCCCCCATTTTTGCCACATCACTGCTATGTGAGATGGGTGAAGCTGACAGAAACAGACTAGTTCAAGGTCACCCAATAAGCATCTTGACTCAGCAGACATTTGAACCTAAATCTCCCCAGCACACTGACCATTACATCCAACACACTGCCATTACATCACCGCTACAAAAAATTACCAATAGTTAAAAATTTTAAAATATTCTGTCCAAAAGACATTTTTAATGCTGGGGTGGAGGGGAATAAGAAGCTAGAAAAATAAGATTATTCACTTATAGCTCTGTGTGCAAATAATAGCATGTGTCATCACTATAATGGATTCTGCCTCCAGCATTCACTCCTAGTAGACACTCCCTTGGGATTTCAACAATGCAATGTAAAGCTGAGAGAAACATGGATGGCTGGGATTTTAGACATAAGATGTTACACTGTGCAGCTTCTCACCCTGCCTTGAAATATCGTGCCAAGGAGCCAGCATGGGTGGGGAAGCTAACTTCCAGATGGGAATGTGTTTGACACTAAAGCTCTCATTCCAAGCATATTTATTTGGAAACAAGTTCCACTGAAATCATTGCAACTTGAAGATTCAGTGTCAGGGAGTGGCAGGCCTCTGATGAGTTTGTGGCAGAGATAAGGGAGCCAGAGACTGACCAGGGGAAGGGGCCAGCAAATTTATGGGGTTAGGTGCCACTCATGAGGCAATAGCCAGGGCCGGGAAAGAGGGGTCGGAGCAGCCAGAGGTGCTTAAGTACACATGTAAAATCTGTCCAGCATGGGGTTCAAACCTGTACCAACTCACATTGGAAACCCCAGTGCTTTTTTCTGGGGGGGACGGAGGGGTACGCATACCCCTAAACATTTTCTGAATCAAATGAAACTCACTGGGACATGCACAGACTTGGCAGATGTCCCATTTTAGGCTGCACATCCTGAATTTACATCCCAGCATCTGTTTCAATCCAGGAATGTCCCATATTTTGGTCTGGTGCTCTGGCACAAGTGCCAGACCAAAAGATGCTCACACTGGCAATTGGTGATCATGAGAACACCAGACGAAAGCAGAGAGAGTGGGCAAGTGACAAAAGCATATGGGGAGGGCAAGGGGTGAGAGAGGATGTGGTGGGTGAGGTGTGGCGGCGGTGGTGGTGGTGGCAGGCCGAGATGGCCTGGGTGGGTTGCAGGCTGGCTGGCAGTGGCACCATGACAGTGGTGGCATCCCACATTTTGGTTAGAAAATGTTGGAGGGTATGCATGTATACATTATTAATATTCTATATCCCAACAATATTGACAAAATCATATGTGTCTGTAAAATTCATAGGAATGGTGTGACTTTCTGAGTTGTGCTGATATATTCATGTAGGCATAGGCCTTGGTGTAATCTGCAGGTTAGGCACTTTGGAATATGATAGGCTAAGCCACTCTAATTTAAAATGTCATTGTATTGAGATAAACACCAATGAGGTCAATGGATCAGCTCCTCTAAGGAAACATAATCAGGTGGTATCAGGAGGCAGGTTAACATGAACATAGAGGTGAAATAGATATACTAACATGTGGAATCAGATGCTCTTGTGGCATCAGTAGGTTGACCATTTAACTCCATGTACCCAGGCCTCAAAAGGTTAGAAGTCTTGACCACTGTCAAAGCTCCCGTTGACTTTAGTTGTCCTTATTTGTATTTGGTTGACTTATAAAATCAAGGAAAAATTAATTCTTGCAGAGGAAGAAACAAAAGGTGACATTCCTTCTTGATTAAATACTGCAGCCCTTTCAAAATTGATGCAAATGAGGAAACAGTTACAGCTGACAAAGCAATCTGCTAAAGTGGTCTGAGCATCCATTTAAAATGATATACCTGGAGAAAAATGAAGTCAGGAATTTAATGTTTATGAAGGTGATCACCAGTTTCATGATGTTGGCAATGGAAAGTTGCCAGATGCTCTTTTATTTTTAAGGAGAGCAGCATCCTTCAAAGTTTTACATAGTCCAGATCACAGCATGAAGTCCCTGTATAATAAAAGTCCCTTTTCCTATCATGCCTGGTATGGCCTTCTTTTTAAATCCAATTTAGGCATGTCACTAAATGTATTCCCGTGAGCAAGGGACAGCATGGAGATATGTCTGCCTTCTGCTTAAAGAACATTCACTTGATGATTAAAATATATGGGAGGAGCTATGTGCAATGCGCATAGTAGAGAACTTTTGATAAATTTCAGTTCTAAAAGTGTGGCTATAAAGACTCATATCTAACTAAGCCATCTTCAGAGCAGACTCAGTGAAATAAATAGACTTAAATTGCATTACTCCATGTAGGTCTTTTATGAGTAACACTAGCATGAGATATCACCCATAATATTTATATACACTTGTTTACAAGTACATTTGTGTTCTTAAGTGTTGCCTGTAGGAACATTGCCATGCGATGTTTTGTACTTGGATCTAGATAAGAACATAAGAAGAACCCTCCAGTTCAAACGAATAGCTCATCAGGTCCAACATCCTTTTCTCAAGGTGGCCAACCAGTTGCTTGCAGAAAAACTGAAAGCAGGATTTCAGCCCAAGAGCGGTCTCCGCTCCTGTGATTTCTAGCAACTGCTTTTCAGAAACAGTACTGACAACATTTGTCTAGCTTTATCAATTTCACCTATGCCACATCAGTTCTTTTCCAATTTTTTAAAATAAAGTATTACTGTAAAATATTACAGGTACACATAAAAATCATATCATGGCAATGAAATTGAGAAGGCTTTCCCTCCATGTTAATAATTTCACTGAAGACCCGAGAGGTTGGCTCAGTGGGCAAAAAAATGTCCATACAGTATGCTTATGGAAAAGGAGGAGGCATCATTTAAGAGATGTTATAGGGCACCTGCTACTGCTGATCGAAAAGACCATTTTGTACAGGGAGGTGACCTTAAAATGTGAAATGCAATTCCCAAATGTGTGCAACTGCATGAAAAACAATGGCGGGGAGCAGACTAAAAAGCACTTCAGATAGAATACATCTGTTCACGAGTGACACAAAAACACTTGAAGGTTGAAATGTGATAGTAAATTCACCTTCATGAATGGCCATCCATCAATTTAGAAGTCGATTTCAAACTGTATTTGAGTTTTCCACACATGCATGCCAACAGCAGAAGAGAGGCTCAAAAGGACACATGTGAAGTCTGCCTTTAAAAAGGAACTTAAAAGCTTCACAATTCAAGAGGATAAAGTGACATTACTTCAGGATTAAGAAGTCTGAGACTTTCTAGTGTAAGGTGAATAAGGCAACAACCATCCTTTGCTGCTTGTTCTCAGTTGTATAGCATACTCAGGGGGGAATGAAGAAACAAAGTTAATGCTTTTGAAATAAAATAACAGGAGGGGAAACCATGAATTTCCATCATTTTGAGATAAGAGAAATGTGCTGCAGTTGAATTACCTGAAATATGACTGTCTCACAATGCCCTGTGGGGAGAAATTTGTGGAATTCCAGTAATTTCATAAGATCCACTTCAAAGTGGATAGACAGAAATGGGTGAGTCTGGGGGAATTCCTTTCCTTTTGCCGGTCCAAAAGTTTTGCTTTCCCCATAGGAAAATGTCATAACTTTTGGAGGTTAGGCAGTGGATGGAATCCTAGGCCGGATCTACACTTGTGGTTTATAACGTAAAGGAAGGGCTGAATACTAGTTTTCAAAACACATTTCAACACATTACATTTTGCCTTTAGCATTCATAATGCATTATTAAAATGTGACACCAGAGGAGGCTACAGAGAAACCAGCAGCGCTTTGGCAGAAAAATCTAACAATCAGGTAAGAAAAACTATTAAATTTCTAAGTATGACCTGTGACATTTTAGAACAATATATATAATATTGTTCTAATAATATTCCATGGTCAGTGTAGATCCAGCCGTAGTCTTCAAACTTGGGTGAAGTGGTGCATCACCCAGTACTGATCCAATGGTGTATTCAGGGTGCCCCATTAAAGAGGTCTCAGTGGAAGTCTCTGTCTAGAAGCCACACATGGGGCACATGAGCCTTAGAGCTTCCAGAAGCAGCCTTAGGAAGGCCACCTCAGTAGATTGATGTCTTGGGAAGGCCATAATCCTGGCTTGACCCTATAGCGGTTTCAGGAGGCTGAAATGGATATACACTCAATGCCTGAGCCAAAGATCGACCTACACCTACAGTGGCCATTTCCCAATCCAATTGGTTGTCTGCCTGAGTCTCTTCTGCCACAGGTTATCTAGTTGCTTCTTGGGAGGCGGGGGATTGTTGCTCTGCAATTGAGCCAACAACTGTGTTCCTTTTTTTGTAGTTAAAAAGAGTCATTCACATCTCAACCCTGTAGATGTCTACAAAGAAGTAAATCCCATAGTGTTCATTGGAACATACTCCCATGCAAGTGGGTACAGATATATACCTGGTGCTTCTTATATACTGGATTCAATCTTCATTATTCATTCATTGGATAGTATCACTACCATAACAACATGCTTTTTGACAGTACTTCTATTGGCATGCTCCATCATAATGAACAGCACATCTTAGAATTGGTTCATTTGAGAGAGGCACCAAATATAACTTTTTCTTTAGACTGTGATTCCATGTCAAATTCTTTATAAAGATAAGGTGAAAAAATGTTTTGCTGAAGGATAAATTAAAGATTCAGGTTTATTTAAGCTTGCTGCCATGCTGATAAAACACACCTGTAATTTGAAGGTTTATTTATTTTGTCATACATTGTTGTCTTATTGACGATTTTTGACATTTTTTTTAAAAAAGAAGAAGCACAAAACACCAACTGAAAAACTTTTCTTCTTAAAATAATAACTTAGGATAATAAGTAACAGGCCTTAATTATTAAGAACCATACATATAAAGTCTTGGACAAGTACGGTATACTCTTAAAATACATTATTCAGTGTCCCATATTAGTTCTTATTTTAGTAACGGACAATGGCTCAGTGGCACTGCACATGTTCGGAATCAAAAAGGTATCAGGATCAATCCCTGACATCTCTAGGAAGGTCTGTAAAAACATCTATATAAGAACACGAAGAGCTGCCTCCATTAAGTGTAAAAAATACTGAGCTAGATGGATCAATGGTCTGACTCGATATAAGGCAGTGTTCTGGGTTTATTTCCCAGATTAGTGACATAGAATTCCTCTCCCAGAGTACATTCCTTTTTTTAAAATTCATAATAATAGTTCCTTTCCCACTCCCAAATAAAGTAAATAAATCCTACAAACAGTCCAAAAATACCATGACCAGATATAAATATACATGAAAAGGAGGAATTATGTATATAGGAATATGTGGCCCGTGGTATGTAATTCATCTTCATGCAACAACTGCACAGTGGGTCAGCCATTATTCGCTGTGGGGGGTCATCTGCAAAGTGGTGGCAAATGATGGTCATCTGTCATGGTTGCTTTAGCTGAGATTCCTCCATTGCAGGGGTTTGTACCTTAGAGTTGCTTCCAACTCTACAATTCTATGTTTCCTCTTCCTCCAATTTATGTCCATGTCCTTTGGAAGTAATGTTAAAATATGTAGTGGAACACCAGTAAGAACAGTAAAGGTAAAGGGACCCCTGACCATTAGGTCCAGTCGTGGTTGACTCTGGGGTTGCGGCGCTCATCTCGCTTTACTGGCCGAGGAAGCCGGGGTACAGCTTCCGGGTCATATGGCCAGTATGACTAAGCCGCTTCTGGCACACCAGAGCAGCACACGGAAACGCTGTTTACCTTCCCACCAGAGTGGTGCCTATTTATCTACTTGCACTTTGACGTGCTTTCGAACTGCCAGGTTGGCAGGAGCTGGGACCAAGCAACGGGAACTCACCCCGTCGCGGGGATTTGAACGTCGACCTTCTGATTGGCAAGTCCTAGGCTCTGTGGTTTAACCCACAGCGCCACCCACGTCCCTAGTAAAAACAGTACAAAGCGCCTTTTCGCACACAAGAGAAAAACGAATAGTACTTTTGAACTATGGAGAGCAAGTGACAGACAGAATCATTCTGATGTTGGGTTTATGAGAATTTATACCATAAATTCCTAATTGGAGCATGGTGGACTGGAGGTGGAACAAGTGACCTCTTTTCACCCTGCGCACCCTCCTGAGATACATTATATCAAGTGGATAGGTGAGATTAGATATTAATGAAGGTGAAGTCAATGCCATTATTGCAGACTGGCCCACAGGAATCCTCTTATCACCTATCCAGTATCAGTGCTTGTTTTATTTGACTTAAAACACAGCATATCCCCAAGAAGAGGAATGTATTCAAGCAAGAGTAGCCAACACTGTTCCCTCCAGATGCGTTTCCACTACAAAGCTCATAAGGCCCAGCCAGTATGACCAATGAAGATGGACAGTGTGGTTCAACAATACCTAGAGGGCACCCACATAGGTAACCCATGCATTAAAATGTTAGAGAAATTCACAGGGATCATTTCATAATTTGTGGAAGTGTGGTGTCCCTTGCTCCTTTAA
The DNA here is from genome assembly GCF_965112155.1 of Podarcis liolepis. NCBI lineage: Eukaryota > Metazoa > Chordata > Lepidosauria > Squamata > Lacertidae > Podarcis > Podarcis liolepis. The sequence goes on from NC_139558.1 coordinate 63,300,661, forward strand.
TAGCAGACACCACATCTTTTTTTCTTCCTTTCCTTGCATGCATCCTTCCGTTGTGTCTGAAAGGTCATTCTGGCAACAGCTGCCAGATGTTGTTTGGATGAAGTGACAGAAAGTGTTATAATGCTGGATGAATCTGGCATATGTGCATCAAAAATAATAAATGTCTACCTGCAAAAACAATGTCAGCTTATGCAAAATGACATGCCTTTGCCTGAGATGCAAGCCAAAAGGTTAGGGCCAATATCACACTGAAATATTTTATCATGCTAGAACGGATAAGGATATAACAAACATTTCTAAGCCTACAAGATTTTGTTTTTTTGTCTACTGTTTAATCTCACTCCTTGGATAGATGACAATTTTCATAGCTTCCAGCCGGAGGAAGCTAAAGCATTAAAAGGGGGAAAGTTAAGAATATATGGGGAGCACATCTGTTATAGGCTGCCACACTCTTCCCAATCACTTTCCCATTCAGTTTCCATCATGCAGAAGGCAAAAACTAAACTCACGGTATTATGGTTCATTTTTACCATAAAAATAAATAAATGCACTGCTTGATAATTTTCAAAACTTGGCCTTACAGCCCCAAATTTGTTCTGGTAAGAAAAATATTATGAGTAGGAAAAGAAATAGAACTCTTTAACAAAACACATGTTTAACAAACATTTTGTTCCTGCTGTATTTTCAAGGGCAAAAATAAAATGAAACTTGAAATAGGGTAGAAGCAACAGTTATCCACAAGAATGCATTGCAAATGAAACATGTAAATAAAGCTCAGGCCCATATTTAGACTCATTGGTGGTGTCTTGTATCTTCATATAGTGTGTGCAGGCAACTGAAAAACTTCACTGAAAAGCGAGGAAGGAGAACGCAAAACCATTTTATATTTTACTTCTCCACTAGAAAGAAATAGAAAACCCTTGTCAACCTTGCTAGGATACTCCATTTCGCCAAACCTTTATTAGGCATTACAAATCTAGGAAATCATAAAACATCCATATATAAAAATTTGAAATATTTACAAATAAACAGCTATGTAAAATTATGTAATAATGAGGCTTTTCATTGGAGTTTCTTCCCGCAAAATACTCACATTTCAATGACTGAGGATAGCGCAGTCAGTAGATCATGAGACTCTTAATCGTATACACACACACACACACACACACACACACACACTCACACATTTTTATTAGTTTTTTTAACATATCATGTCTAACAATCATATAACATAACTTCTTATTTTATACATTATTTTAGACTTCCGTCAACCCCTCAGATGATTTTCCGTTCTTACTTATTATGCATCTCTTAATTTCTCTATTGCTCTTAATTATCATTAACTAATAGTTCTCCTCATAGTCTTTCTTGTAATATTTCAAATATTCATCCTTACAAAACTTCTTGCAGTCCTACTCGCGCAATCTGTTCATTACAATTACGTTGTATATTTGCTCCAGTCTTCTAAGAATCTCTGGTCCCGCAGGTTTCAAATCCTTCCTGTTAATTTATCCAGTTCTGCATAGTCCATCAATTTCATCTGCCACTCTTCTTTCGTCAGTTAAGTGACTCTTAATCTCAGGGTCATGGGTTTGAGCCCCACATTGGGGCGATATTCTAGCATGTCAGGAGGTTGGACTAGATGATCCTTGTGGTCCCTTCCAAATCTACAATCCTACAGTTCCATGATTCTATGCCATTGTCCCACAATGAGCTGTTATTGCCAATAGTATCTTATAGCAAACATTCAAAACATCAAAATACAGGTATATTAAATACAGAGCATATCAGTAAATTCAAAAATGACAGAAATCAACAATGTAACAAATGCAAAATAAATTCAACCTTACCCTCAAAATTTTTAGGAAACTCGGATTACATAGATAAACACAAAGCAAAACAAGAGTTAACTAACAATAAAGTTTCTGGCTTTGGTCTTTGTGTACTCCCAAGAGCCTGGCTTAGATACAGGGTCCTCTCACTAGATTAGATTTGGCCTATAAAATACTAAATAGGCAATTTTTCATGAAATTACCTCTCACTTCCTGCACCACTGCCTCAGATAAACACACAATAACCATAATATGTTATTAGAAAAAAGGAGCACAGTATTGTCCTTAATTCTCTTATTAATTTGGTATGCACTTTACACATCCATGTAACTGCTCCTAGATGGCTTCCACATATTAAAACCTTTTACCATGGCTCCCTGGCACATGTAAGGCATTTCCACTTAAAATAGGGATGGGGGAACTGTCACCCTCCTGATGTTTGAATGCAACTCCCGTCAGCCCCAACCAGTGTGGCCAATGGTCTAGGATGAGGGGAGTTTTAGTCTGGCAACATGTGGAAGAAGTTCAACAAAGCTGGTGTTTTGTTGTTGTTTTGTCTCATAGGGGTGCCTGCAGGCTGCTGCCAGTCAATATAAACCACCCTGGCCTAGTTCAGCCATAAGTCTGATGAAACCTCCTAGAGGTTGTGCATTTTTCTCATGCCATTAAAATGTATTGACCACAATAACGTTGCTATATTTTTGTCTAGAGAGTCTCTTTATTACTTCTACATATATATTGCACACAGAGAGTGAAAGCAAAACTGGTATTTTGGAATACCATAAGGGCTGACTTACAAAAGAATAATGATTTCAGCCATGCGGGTGGGAATAACTCTAAGGGTCATTAGTGGATAGCACTGAATAAAGACAATAAATAAAGACAATTGATTCCAGGGCTTAGTGAGTTGTGCTGAACCTGAATATGTTGTCAGACTTCAGTGTCTTCTTCAAGCACTGAAAGGAATAGATGTACACAATATTCACCCCCTGTGATTTGATTAGCAATCAGGAGGGAGCTGAAAATTTCTCAGAACTTAAGTTTCGTTAATAGGGCATATGACAAGACAGAGATGTTAACACGTTTGCTGTTCCCTTCTGCAAGTCCCCACGGCTTAGAGATAGAGTCAATGTTTCATAAGCAGAAGGTCCCAAGCTCAATCTTTCTGAACTCCAGGTTTTTGTGGGTTTCTTTTATAAATGATCGGCTAAGAGTAAAGACCTCTTCCTGAGAGGCTGATGAGCCATTCCCAGCCAGGGTTTAGATGGAGAAATAGTCAGAGAAGGTATTAGGCAGCTTTCTGTCTTAAGAAAGAACCGAGTACAGTTTGCTGCCACTGTCACATACCCCTTGCAAACTGGTGCATGAAGCAGAGTCTGGAGGATGAGACACCCTTAGTAAGAAATGTCTTTTTCATCACATCTGACTGATTTCTGTCATTCCTATAGCAGATTATCATCTTTCCCAAACTGGAACTGTCATGTGCTTCTCGTGGCTCTGAAGATAACTCCTCTGCCGTGTGAAGCAATAGGCGGCTGCTTTTTATCCCATCCATTGTTAGCTGTTTGAATTTGAGACGGCTAGTATTCATTCTCTACTGCTGTTGAAGCCATATCTTACAAGATCTTTAGAGAGGATACATAATACTTTGTATATTTACCAAAACAATGTTATCTGCTGACACAATAAAATAGCCATGTTATTAAACTCCGAAAAAGCCTCGACGTATCTATTTTTCATAACCATTTTAATACACAATGCATTCTTTTCTGCATCTCATATACTTAATATCCACAGCAATCTTCAAGGGAGCATTGTGCCCTGGGTCTTATTGAAACAGACTCTTCACAACAGTGTCACTGAAGTACAAATAATAATAAAAAATATGATAGGAGTAATCTCATTATTTTATGCAACCTCAGACACTAGGCAGGCAGAATGGTGAGACTCCCCTGCCATATTTTCTTTTACCAGCCAAGGTGTCCCAGGTGTCTTTTTGCTGCCTCGGATAATCTAGCAGAACTAGGATCCCCTGCCTTACCAGGTAACCCAGTGAAGCCTCTGCCTGTTGGCTTTTTGCAGTATGGTAACGCTGCAGAGAGCTTGCTGGGGAGATCATGCATTAAAAAGAAAGGACTCAAAAATAACTTAAAGAAGGTTTTAATAAGAAAAACAAAAACTCCATTTACACTAAATATATTAACAAACAAACATGACCCAACCACCAACCCATCCCCCAGGGTAATGGGAGAGCTAGATGCTGCTCCTTATATACTCTACCCAAATGCTGACACGCCTTAATCAAATACAACTCAGCAGCACCTGCTATGTTTCACAGCTGTAAAGCTGGGTCTCGTTATCTTGCTCTGGCCCTTGCTCCGGCCCCTTAAAGACATACACATGGAGTGGAACAATGATGAACCTTTACATTTAAAGAAACCATTCAACATTTCCCCTGCGGTTCATCATTGTGGAACAAAAACATAAAGCGTACTTTGTACATGTTTTTCATGTGTAACCTTTGTCAATACTAGATGTAAACTGCAACCTATAATGTTTGGTATGTTTAAGGTACATTACCACTCTCTTAAGAGCAGAGAAACATTGCATAGTGGGCTTTTCCACATTGTGATGCATCTTTTAACAAAAGCTTAACTGCTTCATATTTTACACTTGGTGAATAACACAAATCATAATCTTCACCTGGAATTTGTTGAAAGCCCCTAGCAACTAGTCTTGCCTTGTACCTTACAACTTCATTTTTGTCATTCATTTTAACTCTATAAACCCATTTTGAATCAATAAGTCTCATATCTGGGGTTTGTGGTACAAGAGAGCAAGTGTTATGCTCTTTTAAAGAAGCTATCTCAGAGTTCATAGCTTTATACCAATTTACAGCTTGGTGCTTAGGTAAATTCTGAACATCATTGTAGCTTTTTGGCTCAAAAACCACCTTATTGGCATACACAGTATTAAAATGTTCATCTGCAAATTGTTGTGGTTTCTGCCTCTTTCTATCTGAACGTCTCAGTCCGGAAGGAGAGTCAGACTCCTCAGACTTAATGGGACTAAGTGAACTACTAGTTTCTGGTTGTAAATCACCATTGTCAGACTGAAGAGGTGCCTGTAGGCTAAGCTCACGGTCAGAAAACTCAAGAGAATCTAACCTCTCCTCAGGTGCCTGTGACTTTAAATCCTCAAACAAATTATCAGATTCAACAGGCTTTTTGTCTTTTCCCATTAATTCAGAATCACCATTTCCTCCTCCTGCTGCTGCTGCTTCCTCTTCTTCCTCAGTATCATTTATACCATCAGTATCTTGGAAAACAGCAACCCCATTCCAATTTACAGTTTGTATCATGCTTCTGGTAATATGAAATTTGCCAGTTGCTGGTATGTAAATTCTGTACGCCCCCTGCTGGTAGCCCATTAATTTTCCCTGAACACTATGTTCACCCAATTTCTGCTTAGCAGGATAATGCATAATTACATCTGAACCCCAAATACGTAGGTATTTCAGATTAGGGCGTTTTTTAAACAACTTCTCATAGGGGGTGACATCTAAACCAGAATGATAACTGCGATTTCTAACATAACAAAAGGCATGGAGTGCTTCAGCCCAAAAGTCTTTGGGCAGATTAGCATCATGCAGATACGTTTTAACCCCTGCCTGCAGGTCACGCTGCACAACTTCAACAAGCCCATTTTGCCAGGGACTTCGGGGGCAAGATAACTCATGAGTAGTCCCCTGCGCTTCCAGGAATTTCTCAAAATCCTCAGAAACAAATTCCCCGCCCCGGTCAGAAAACAGGTTCTTAATAGGTTTGTTAAAGTGCGTTTTTACCCAGTTGCAAAAAACCTTGTACTTCTCAAATGCTTGGGGCTTCTCAGCTATTGCATAAGTCCAACAATATCTACTATACTGGTCTATCAGGGTAAGCCAGTACTTCGAACCTCCTAATGATGGTGGGAGTGGCCCAACTAAATCACAATGTACACGCTCAAATGGCTCAGTTACTTTCCTATCTGAGCACCTACCCTTGCGTGCAACCTTAATCTTATTCTTGCAACAGGATAGACATTGCATAAAGAATTTGCATGGTTTTAAGTTGAGGCCATTGACAATATTCTTTGTCTTAATTACATCAGCAAAATTCAGGTGTCCCAGAATTCTGTGCGCCATGTGGACACACCCAGAATGTGGTCTTACATTCCTCAACCCCTGGCTTGACTGTGCTGCTCTGCAATTTATATGCGATTGTGAGTAGGTGTGAAAATACAGTCTATATAAACCATCAGATTCCCGGGCGTACAATAGACGTTTGTTCCCCTCGAAAAACTCACACATAGACTTTAAGAAACGCACAGTTATGCCTTGATGAGCAAAACACCTTACTGATAATAAATTGTCCATTGACGGGCAGTAAATGCAGTTCGCTATTGTAATATTTAAAGAGTCAAGTTTAACCGTACCCCTGCCAAGCGATTGCAGGACTTGTGAATTGGCTAAATGTACATTACCAATTTCCTCTTCGAAAGAAATAAACAAGCTTCGATCATTGCAGACGTGCTGCGATGCTCCTGAGTCGATTACAAAAGACTTCCACTTGGCATCTTTAATTCTTTTACGATCTTTAGTCCGAGCGTGAAAAGCTCGCAGCTCGTTTTGACGAACAGAAACAGGCTTGGGAGTACTTTGCTTTCTTTTGGCTCTGCAGTCCCTTGCAAAATGTCCTTGCTTACTGCAGAACCAACAACGCTTTGCAGCTTTAAATGCAGTTGTATCACCACAGGTTTGCATATGGCGTTCCTCATTCTTTCTGGAAACAGGAGTGCTTATGGCACAAGCCTCCCTTCTATCCAACTCGCCCATTAATCTTGCCGTTACCCCTTCCACAGTTAATTGTGCTGGTGGAACAGCAGATATCTGGCTAGCTATACCATCAAAGTCCTCATTAAGGGAACAAAGGATGATAAAAACATACTGAATATCAGGTATCTCCATGTCCCTTCGAATTAACTCGCCACGTATTGCCTCCAGACGTCTCAAGTGTGCTGCCAAATCACCACCAGGCTGCAACTTCGTCTGGTACAACTGCTTGAAAAACGTCAATGCAGACGCTGACTCTTTTCTAACGTGCACTGCTGCAAGACTGTCCCACATTTCTTTGGCAGTTTTCTTATTTCTTATATAGACTACTTGCTGGTCGCTGACTGCCAAATTAATTATCGCCCTGGCTTTTGCATCTCCTTTCGACCAAGCATTAGTTACAGGGTCAGGAGGGTCATCAGTTACATAGGTCCATACTTCTCTAGAGGTCAAAAGCGCCTCCACCCGAAAAGACCATAAACTATAGTTCTCATCTGTCAGCTGTGGGAAGACCAGAGCCTTCTCAGCTTCAGGAACCCGGTCAACCATTCTGGAACTCTTCCAGACCCACAAAAACTACGCTAACAGGAGAAGGAGTTTTCAAACCTTTCTCAGAGTCCAAAAATATGCAGTCATCCACTCAGCAGCTGGGCCCATAACCAAAGATGTTGGCTTTTTGCAGTATGGTAACGCTGCAGAGAGCTTGCTGGGGAGATCATGCATTAAAAAGAAAGGACTCAAAAATAACTTAAAGAAGGTTTTAATAAGAAAAACAAAAACTCCATTTACACTAAATATATTAACAAACAAACATGACCCAACCACCAACCCATCCCCCAGGGTAATGGGAGAGCTAGATGCTGCTCCTTATATACTCTACCCAAATGCTGACACGCCTTAATCAAATACAACTCAGCAGCACCTGCTATGTTTCACAGCTGTAAAGCTGGGTCTCGTTATCTTGCTCTGGCCCTTGCTCCGGCCCCTTAAAGACATACACATGGAGTGGAACAATGATGAACCTTTACATTTAAAGAAACCATTCAACACTGCCTACTGACCCAGGAGCTGTTACTTGTCATGATTGTTAGCTGTAGAAATAATATTACCAGGACAGGGCAAATAAGAATCCTCCTCCTCTTCACCCACTTCCCCCTTTGTGAATTAAAAAAATGGAGCTGTTGCTTTTTATGTGGCCATCCACACAAGGGATAGATTTTCCTTGTTGTTTGGGTTCCCAAGATTCTGGACATGCTACTATGTGTTCAGTAACTTTAGCTGACCCAGATCCCAGTTGTCTTTCTTTCTTTCTTTCTTTCTTTCTTTCTTTCTTTCTTTCTTTCTTTCTTTCCTTCCTTCCTTCCTTCCTTCCTTCCTTCCTTCCTTCCTTCCTTCCTTTCTTTCTTTCTTTCTTTCTTCTTTCACATGTCTAGTTCTTGTAGAATCAACACTACATGGCAAAATGTGCAGACAATATTCTTTCTAGTCATTTTGCGAAAAACAAGCTTGCTTCTGCCATCTGTTCTTCTGGGCAGTGAGGGAAGTCACAGGTAAAAATGTAATGCAAAGAAAGCAGTGATATCCATAAAGACAGGCAAAATACTACAATCACAGTGCAATTATCTGGAGATGGAGTCCCATGTTTTGAAGCTATCATTTTCCCTTTCTGGGCAAAAGTAAAAGCTGCCCACAGAAAACAGGAGAGATTCCCTGGATTTAGTGTAGCTAAACAACACTGCTCCCCCCTCCCCCCCACACACACATCAGCAAAGGTTAGCAGAAAAGCAAGTATTTAATATACTGCTAACATGCGCTATATATAAAATGTATTTTAACACATACACACCCCGCGCGCTGCCAGTGCAAACCCAGCCCTTTATCTTCATTTTTCTAGAGGGCGCTGTTAAGGCTGAGAGTGGCTTATGACAAAATTGCAACACTGTTAATATTGAAGGTTAGAATTGAGCTTTGACTGCTTTGGATTTCCAGCTAATTTTTTCCCCTACAGAGCTTCCTCCACAATGCAGCAAAGGCTGATCTACTGAGATTGCTTCTTTGAGTTATATGAAGACACCTTGCACATTGCAATATTATATTAAGACAACAACAACAAAGAGTCAATTAACCACAACAAAACCACCCAAGCCACATATTCCCACATAAGAGTAATGTATGCATTACTGTATTGCACCAAACAATTAGTATAATGTGAAAAAGAAGCCATCCTAGTTGTGGGGACTGGAATATGGCAATCCATAACTCAGTATGTAGAACTATTGCTAACGGTATAGAAAAGTTGCCCAACCTTTTAGACCCCTCCTCACCTATGCCATTACCAAATGTGGTCTGAAATGTTTAAGGTGCAACTCAATTGTGCCCCTGCGTATTTCTTCCAAAGAAGGGGAGAATAAACCATGTAATCTGAAAGCGGACTCTGATACCCCAGGAATTTCAAAATCTGCATCAGAGGTCACATTTAGTCAAGGGTGTCTCATGAGAAGGCAGAATGATAGAATCGTAGACTTGAAGACATGGAAGGGAGTGCAAAGGTCATCAGCATGACTTTTATATGTGACAATGTATACAGGTTTTCCTTTTTGCTACACAAGTGTGTGTTTTATCAGGGAAACCAATTGTGTGCAGTATAGTGCTTGAATTGAACTGACAGTGTTTGCTAAAGGTGATTTTGGTTACCACTTCATGCTTTAGATGGATTTAAACTCAAACAATTTAAAAGGTAGCAAGAAAAGCAAGAAAAACATGACACACATCATATGTAAAGTGGTAACATCTGACACATTGACTTATATTTTTAGTACAAGGTGAGCAATATAAGTGTGACTGACAAGCAACTGTGCCAATTAGCAAGATAAGATAAGTGGAATAAATGTGTGACAAACAGGAGTGTTCTACATCTTCTTCCCCCTGGTTACCTCACCTGGGGTCATGACCCACTAAAGTTCAAAGAGTATATCAGTTTCAAGAAGCAGTTGTACCTGAGAGCCAGATGTGCAATGTAGAAGCAGCAGCAAGGTTAAAATTTATGAGATTTTTTTCTCATATGAGAGAGAGGGGGGAGGGAGGGATGTTTTTTAAAAACCCTCTTATCTAGGACTCAGCAATCCCAGTCTACCAGCTAAGGATTAAGGTAATAACCTGAAATATCTTGGGGGGAAATTCTTTTGCACATAATACAAGTGTGTGGAAAGGGCATGCATCTATTCATATACCTCTTGCATGTATAATTACCCCAAAGAAATCTTTTTTTAATTTTAATCTGATGATCTCAGGATTCTTTGCTGGTAATATTTTTAGATAAATTTAAAAGAAAACGAAATGATATTACAGAGACTGTAGAAATAAACGAGAGTTAGAAGATAAAGATTGCTGTCTAACTACTATATTCAATACTAGAGATGTGGAAGAGGTAAGTGCTAAAATTGATCACTGAAAGTAGCATCACCAAGTGATCTACAGATCCTGGAAAGGCAGTAGCTTTGCCTAACTTCACTGCTCTATTAGTAAAGCTGTGCTCATTGCTGTGTTATTGGCGAACTGTAAAATGATTGGCCATGTCCATTTGAAAGGGCTGGACATGTTTTATCAAGACAATATATCTACCTTGATGGTCTTAGTGGATGACGGAGACCAGTTTTGAGTGTACAGTGGGAAGAGGACAATGAATACATTCAACTGGATTTGGCTGAATACTGAGTTTCACAGTAGTGACCAGGCAATCAGCAGTGAATTGTCCATTCAGGTTTGCACATGTTGTCAGTAGAACATAAAGTTACACTGTGCTAGTTCCCTATTTTGTTCTGCGAACAAATGAAGATACAGCTTATAATGTTTAAAAGTCTTGGATGGCTAGGCCCTACTTATCTGAGAGACAGCCAGCCTCCTGATCCTGTTAAGAATTCAAAGATGTCTTTTTCATGATATCCTTTGCACACCAGCAGGGCCAGCCCAAGACATCAGGCTTCCTCCATAAACAAGCAATGAGAGGCTGATCTCTCCAAATCCATAAACAGAAGCCAAGTGGACTTGTAGTTGAATCTTACATCAAGACTGGCTATGGGACAGTGCCCTCCACTGCACCTGAGGAAGGCAAAATACTCTAGGAGCTGCAGGAAATGTTATGAATATCGCTTTCTCTGAGGAAAAACTCAGTTACTATTGGCAGCTAGAGAAAGGTGGCATGGGTTTACATAGTCTTCTTCACAACTGGAATGCAGTGAGTTTCCCCTCTGAAAGTGACAACTCTTTTCTTTGGTCCATAATGATGTTAGAGCTTAACCTCTGTGGAGTGACTAACTAGGATCTAGAATGTTAACATCCTTTCTTAACCTCCATCTCCAAGGGTAATCTATTCTTTCCACTTGAATTCAGGCAGCCTCTGAAGGCATGAATGGGGATAATGGATCGTATGCATGGCATTTAACTACTTTGCACTAAGAGCAAGCCTATTAAATTAATGAACATGACTAAGTTGAATTCCTATGGAAGGTATTTGGTGTAGTACTATGGTAATTGTTCCATTACTGCTTGGCAGATGGAAAATCCTTCCTTTCCTTTTTTTGGCATGCTGTTCTGGAGATTCTTCTGACCTATTCCAAACCAATTCCAAACCAAGAGGAAAGTGTTGTTGCACTAGCAGAAATTATTGTATGGATTTCCACTAACAGGACTTATTTGATCAATCTGGCCCCTATGTTTAGTATAGCAGATGTGAACAGTTTTGAGGCCAGGTACCACACCCTATAACAGAAATCTCAACTGTCCTTACCCTTAAACGAAAGTATTATAATTGTAATATTGGATATACATTATAAGAAGTGATAATGTATCACACACTTGTAGCATTTAATAGGTCAACAATTAACAATTATGTTTTTTATATGGTGCATAACAATGGGGGGGGGAATCTTCAACTTTATTTCTCCATCTGTCATGCCAGTCTTTAAAGTGCTTATATATTAATCATGTACTCCACTTAGTTTCCTTGGCAACAAGGATTATTCCCTTATAGAGCATATTGTATTTCTACCGCCCTCCAAAGTTGTTGTTAAAATAATAATGCGTTGCTATTATTATAAGGTAGCTGAAAGTGAAGTGAAGTCGCTCCTGGGTTGGATATTTTCAAATTATATCAGGAATGGGAAATTTTAAGCTGATAATGATACTAGTTGGGTTAGATTTGCTGCACATTATTGTGAGTATTTTAAGTTGTTTTATTCTTGGTCTATATCTATTTTAACCTTTGTTTTTGTAAGTCACTTTGAATTGATTTTTTGGGGAAAGCAACATTGTAATAAGTAATTAAAATTATGCTTCTATTATCATTTCAAATCATTTCATGCTGGTCAGTCTAGTGAGACAATACCTGAGTAGATATGTTTTTTTTTTATTATTAAACCTAATATTAGTGCAAATGAGAGAAGCTCCTGGGCTGCGACTTTGGTATTTTTCCTTCTTTACTAATACCTTTCATTTTCCATTCCCCATTTTTCTTTTGTATGAATGTTATTGGTGTAGCCTGTTGTCTAGCATATAAAATAAAAGTTCAATATTCTCAGCAGTTTTTAAGATAAAGCAAAGAGTAATCGTATAATGCTGTGCACCTCAAAGGTCAGTACTGTGCCTCTCTGAGGTCTTCACTGCACTCTAGATGGCTGCCTAGTTGGCCTAATGATGTCACTAGCCCTGGCCCTTGGTCTGAAAACATATCCCCTCCCCCCACCATATTGCACTGCAAGCTAATTTGAAAACTAATTGGCACCAGATAGCCGACAGAGCTAAGGTAGACCTGAGGACAAGAACCCCCACTATTGTTGGTCACTCTGAAATGTACCTGATAGGGAAGCAGTGACACCATTATTGGGCCGCACCATTCTTCACCCCTCCAGGATGTACTCCAGTATTGACAATAATTCATAGCCATATGACCATAATAGCTGAAAAATTATATACCGTAGGTATCTCTGAGTGAAGAAACAAAGAAACTAGAAGACTCATCTCCTCCCTTTTGCAGCCTCCTTCCCCAGTCATTTGCCAATTAATTATTAACCTACCTGAAGAATAGCATTTGGAAAATATTAATAATTATATCACTAGAGGCCTAATATCTTCAAAAAGAAAGAAGAAGCAACCAAAATAAAATTCAAATGTATTTAAAATAGAGTTAACATCCTAAGTAATGCGATTGCGGAGATTATAATTCTACTTTATTTTACTCATATCACTGAAGCATTGCATATGATTTAGCAATTTCAGCAGTCTTTGATCATCAGAGGAGGAAGATTTATCTATCATAGAGGCTAATTACTCTTATCGTCTACCCTACTCAGTGGTCTCTATTGGCCCGGCTTGTACTTTTTTGATAAAAATAAGAGGGCAGCCTTTGATGATTTTAGACCTGTCTCATCAAAGAGTCATTGGACAGCATCTTTACTGCATTCACTTCTGATGAATTTGCTTTTTCCCAAGAGAGGGGAGAAAAGACAGAAATGGCATGTTACCTGCCCCCACTCCCCTGGCACACTAAAATTATCATTTCCTTTATCATGACTCTGGACCGAACATCTCAACTATTTGCAACAAATAAAAACAAATCAATATACAATTTGACATGTAGATTGCTTCTACACAAGCCATTTTCTCTGGAACTGCCAGCATTAGTTCATTCAGTTTTCACCCATTTCAGATGAGATCATTGTCACGATTCTACTAACCAGAAAGTCCCAACTTAAATTGCTGTCGCAGCTATGAACTTTCCAGGGAGTGTTAGAAAGTATCTCTCTACCTAAGTACCCCCATCTGCAGTATAGGGTACAATAATACTGACTCACCACACAGGGCTGTTGTAAGGACTGCAACTAGATAAAGAATATGCATTATTACTATTATAATTATCATTCCTGCTATTGAATGGGATCGCAGTGCCAACCTTCTATGTGGTCTGTCAATACACTAGTTATCTGGCTTGCATTTTCTAGCATGTCCCTTCCCCATTATATTTACAGCCCAAGTACAACAATGTGTTTTCCCATTGCTATGCTCCACTATAGTGGGGTGTGTGTGATGCTTGTTAGACAATTCAGTGTGATAACCCGGGTACTTTAGAAAAGTGTGGGGATTGAGTCTGTAAGAATGCGAGACCATAGTCTGCTGAAAACTCTGGTGCAAGTGCCCATCGCTACCCCCTCTCTGTCCAGCATGCATCCAAACAGGAGATTGGAAACAAACATTTCAAGATCAGAAAAAGCAGTTAGTTTAAAGTATGGTTTATTGCAGTTGTGGCCAATCTCTATCAACCTTGAAGCTGGGCTTCAAGTCTTACAACATCTGGCCACTGGCCACTGGGCCTTGTGGGAGTTGGAGTCCAACAACATCGGAATGGCCACAGGCTCCCTCTCCTCTTTTTCTTAAACAAGTGAAGTTCAGAAACCATAGTCCTATCTTGCTAAGAAAAGGTAAAGGGACCCCTGACCATTAGGTCCAGTCGTGGCCGACTCTGGGGTTGCGGCACTCATCTCACTTTATTGGCCGAGGGAGCCAGCGTACAGCTTCTGGGTCATGTGGCCAGCATGATTAAGCTGTTTCTGGCGAACCAGAGCAGTGCACGGAAACGCCGTTTAGCTTCCCGTTGGAGCAGTACCTATTTATCTACTTGCACTTTAACATGCTTTCGAACTGCTAGGTTGGCAGGAACAGGGACCGAACAATGGGAGCTAACCCTGTCGTGGGGATTCGAACCGCCAACCTTCTGATCGGCAAGTCTTAGGCTCTGTGGTTTAACCCACAGCACCACCACACCTTGCTAATATATCCAGCTAATTGTAGCCCAAGGAATACAAGTTGAAAAGAGAATATGAAACATTGAAGGCTGCAATCCAAATCTCCTTTACACCAGGCTGGGAGGGTTGGACTGGGTAGGAGTGTCCCTACACCCAGCACACTCAGCCTCCAAATATGTGGACTGGCGGAGCCAGTTTTGAGAGTGGGGAGGGCTACCGCAGAATCCACCAGATCCACAGCAGGTCACTGCTCTCAAGTGACAACATCAGACCCAATCTGAGTCCAATCATGTGTCAGCTCCAAGCTGTCACAGTAAATTGCCTATCCCCAAGCTGTTGCCCAGCTGGTGTGAGAAGTAGGGCTACATCTGTGGTGGTGGCCCCTCTACACTGCCCATCCCTCAACCAGAAAGGGTTTGGATTGTAGGCTTAGATGCAGTCTTTTGAAAGGGGGGGGGATGCTTCTCGCATTGAGAAATAATGCAATAAAATATTGATTTGATTTAAAGTTTTGAAGATGAAAGAAATTAGAGGACAAACCAGCTCATCTGGTCTTTTACAGAGAAACATCCAGATGCTTTGAAAAGCAATTTCTCAAACCTAAATGACTTCTAATTCCTAAAGAAATTAAGCAACTCATTTCATCTTGTTTGGATTATTTAATTATCTGATGCGGGGGGAAGGAAGCAACAAACTGAATCAAATAAAATACGGGGTTCTGTCTCACTGTGAACCACCCAGCTTAACAATATAAAGCTATAAACTATATACTTTGTGTGGCTTTCTTGTTAAGCTTTAAATTAGAATGTGCTAATTAGAGTATGGGGCACAGAGAAAAATGCAATACTCCATTGCAATTGTTCCTGTTTGAGGTCTACATTGTTTCTGCAGAGTAGACTGGTGATATAATTATCTCCCAATTCAAGAAGTAATTCACCTTAGTAATTTTGAATATGTCAAGAGCCCAGTTCACAAATCACATAATCACTTCTTAGGCACTTTTTTGGACTGCAATTCACTGTATATGAGGAAAGTGACTGGTGTACCAATATCTGGATCCACCAAACCTCAATCTCTCACAGCATAATACTTAACAGCACTTAATTTCAACTCTATTTCCCTGAGCTGTGAATGATGAAAGAGATGTTGAGCTGTCAATGTTTCTAGCTGTTAGGTAAGCTATGCACATTCATGAAAGGGCTAATACACAATTTCCCAGAATGCAAGTTTGTAAAATAGTCCTGACACCATGAACAGCTTTTCTAAAATTTATACTGCTCCTCCCCCTCCCCTGATGCTTTCCTCCAGGGGAAAATTGCAGAAATTCTAGGACGTCTACTGGGCAGAGACTGCTGATTATTCTAAATTATATGGTGCTTTTGTGATATGTTCATTTCTGTGTCCTGTGGATGATAGACCAAAACCATCAGACTTATGCTACTTATGACCTAGTTCACACTAAGCCCTTATTATTGCATATCAGATGGTATGGCATTACAAAAATTGATCAATTAACCCTTTTACATCATGCCATATGACACAGAAGAAACTCCTGCATGTATATAAGCAGTCTTAGTTGCCAGACGTTGATTGCTCTGTGGTGCATGAAGAAGCAGTTAAGTAGATTCAAATTAGCAGGATTCTATTGTTATGAGATCACAGGGTTAGGAGGGACACCATGGCTGCTCAGGTACAACACTCTGCCCAATAGGACAGGCAAAAGATGATTTGAAAGGGTGTGGTTCAAAGTCTTTATCTCTGTCTACTTACCTGTCTGTATCTATAGATATAGGTATATATTTGTTGTTAAAAATCCTCAAAACAAGAGAAATCTATATAGCTAGGTTAGGGGGGAGATATATCTATCAATCTCCTATGTAAACCAGGAGTGGGGAATTTGCTGAATACTCTTTTAAGGATTAGTTTTCATCACTACAGTTTGTGGCAGTGAATTTCACAGTTTAACAATGCTCTCTGTATAAAAGTACCTCCTTTACCCTGTCCTGAATAATCCAACTTTCTGATTCATTGCATGGGCTCGAATTCTTTTATTATGAGAAAGGGGGGGGGGGACTTATCTCTATCCCCCTCCTTCACACCATGCATAGTTCTCTATCATATGCACCCTTATTCCCCCACCCCTACACAACTAAAAAGTCCCAAGTATTGTAACTGAAGATAAAGGGACAGGACATCTACTTAGGGTTTGCCAGGCTAACCCACGAAAAGCAGTGAAGCCTGTGGGAAACCTCACTGCTACTGCCACCAGGGACTATGAATAGCTGAAATACTAGCCATTGTCTCAAGGCAGCTTGCCCAAAAAGGATTGACACAGGACAAGGAAATCTCGTTTATGTCAGTCTGATATGGTGCTTGCTCTGGAGATAAGGAGTTCTGTACTTATTAAGTAAGCTATTAAGTAAGCCCATTGTCTATTACTTATATTGAAATAACATTCTTGCTCATTAAAGCAGCAAGCTTATGTGTCTTGTCTCTTTTTGGGGGGTGAAAGTAGTACAGGTGCAAATATAAAATGAGAGAGATGTCAAATGAGTGTAGCAATGAAAGAGGAGTGAGGAGTGCCAAGAAAGTGGGACTGGTTATTGAAGAGTAGCAAACCTGCCCTAGATCAATACTTGAACATCTCAGGAGTCATCAACATGGCTCTGGGCTGGAGGAGTAACTTGATGACCCTGAATCCACTGAGTTCTCCCTCTCCACCTGCATGGTCAAATGTGCCCATAGGCCTAAAAAGGATGGTGACTCCTGGGACTCAGCTACATGAGTCAAAAAACTGTGTTTGGAATGTGTTATAAACATGCAACACCAGATGCCGCTGGTGCAAAATAAAAATTCTAAATGATTTTCCATAGCTCCCCCCCTTTTGTTATAATGATTTAATTTTTGACTTATTTATAGTTGTACCTCGGGTTACATACGGTTCAGGTTACATACGCTTCAGGTTACAGACTCCGCTAACCCAGAAATAGTGCTTCAGGTTAAGAACTTTGCTTCAGGGTGAGAACAGAAATTGTGCTCCAGAGGCGCAGCAGCAGCAGGAGGCCCCATTAGCTAAAGTGGTGCTTCAGGTTAAGAACAGTTTCAGGTTAAGTACGGACCTCCGGAATGCATTAAGTACTTAACCTGAGGTACCACTGTATAGTGGTTTCCCCGCCTGTGTGTAGATCCACCCCTGTTCTAGTAAGTACATGTGTGTCTACAGTGGAGTCAATAACCAGGGAGAACATTATGCTCCTTCTCTGGGCATATCCCATAGGATTATGTGACAAGGTCCCTCCCTATTTTGACAGGACCCAAGACAGTCATTTGCAGTAGCAAGTATTAATAGGTACAGATGTCTCCCAATAGTGCAATGTAAGCAATACAAGAGAACAGTGCAATACAAAACTGAATAGTACAAGAGAACAATGTTTAAATGTTTACAACAAGTGTCAGAATAAGGTTATGTTTTGGGGCCATTGGGAAGATAAATGCAAAGCTACGAAAGTCATTCTGTCTCATTCCAAGTTTAGATGCAGCAATCCTGCCTCAGATGGATTAGAGAAACCCGAAGACTCTTTCACATCTATGATTCTAAATGCTTCTGTCAGGCTGATGAAGACTATGAAGCTGTGCCTATTTTGTTTTTGATTTTCTTGCCTGGACATTTTCTGTAGTTGTCAAGCGGCAGAGAAGATGCCAATAGCTCTGTGTCATAATTAAAGCTCCAGTGTCAATAGATGCAGAGTGACTCTTAAGTTTAGCATTCAGCAGTGAAGAGTGCCTGCCAATAGTTTGCCTGTAGCTGACAGTTAAGAGATATTTCTATAATCACTCCAGTCACTTTGAGCCATTTTGCTTGAAATAATGACAATGTTGAAATCTTTGGTGCTATTTCACCTTGTGCCCATGCTCTTCAGAGAAATCAGGTTCTGTTCTCATCACTACTTCAGATATAGATTAGAGGCGGCTGAACTGAAGAGTTATTATGGCGTTTGTATCTATCATATCCACTGGATCTGACTACCCTGGGTCATCTGGGTATGACACCAGGACCCTTTACACATCACCTACCTTCAGTGAGATATTTTATCTCCCCCTGCCCCACTGCGAGCATTTCTGGCATAGCTGAGAAATCCAGTTTTAGTGATCCAGTCAAAAGGCTGGTTTGATTGTGTGAGTTTCTCACACCAGATCAATACATCAATGCTGATTCTGTGGGAAATACGCCACCCATATAGGGTTCAAATATTATGCCAGGCATGAGCCAGATTTCCACAGAAAATTGTTCAAAGTGCTCTATAATCTCTCTTTTAAAAGGTCTTACAAATATAGATCCAAAGCACTTTCAGGACTAGCCCTGGGGAGCAATTGAAAGGGGTAATCAGTGGCCACGAGGTCACCTACTCATCTTTCAAATACCCCTATGTTCACATTATTACAGCAGATGTGCAAGAATTTGTCCCACACTGTCCTAATTCCTCCCTTACCCATTGGTTTGGAAGGCAGCAGACTGTGGCACTGCCAAACATTAAGAAAAAGATGTCTTCAAGATAGGAATTTGCCTGCATCAAGGATGGAAGGTTTTATGCAGTTTGTCCAAGAAAGGAAGCTTCCATCTACTGCTATATTCGGTCCCTAGCTCTTTGTTGCAGCTGATGTAGGCTATCACTCTTTCATCGTCCCAATGTGGTCTTTGAACCATACAAATTATAAGTGAACTGCAATTTGCGCTGGCATTGGGATGTGAGCAAATTATTCCTCAGCTGAAATCCACTGTGTGTTCTACTCAACTATATACACTATTCTCAGGGGTATTTATTCCAGGGGACCTGATAACATTGCTTTTAACTGGAATGTTACATTATATTAAAGCAATTCTACATGGTATGTAATCTTACAGGACAATTCATTCTCTTACTTGATAGAGCTGGTATTCAGTACAACAAAATGTCTACTCTTATCACCAATGTGCACTACCTTAGCAAATGGTTTACAGACATCTAAACATTGAGTGCTGGGTGTAATTGTTGTTTTCATTCTTTGCAGAAGACATCTTTGAGAGCTTTGTAGGTACTTTATGTTTCTTGCTTGAGCATAGCTCTCCAGTACTATTCTACTCTGAGATATGTAGCCTAAAATGAGATTTCATGCTATTTCCCCCCTCAAAATTATTTGCACTATAAATCACCATTTCTGTTGCATTTTTTCAGCTAGGACTAGTTTGTAAGCTTTGCTTCTTGGTTATACAGTTGGCTGACCTTAGTGCCTGCCCATTATATTTTAGCAATAATCTTATTTAACTCAGGTGATTTACTTCTTGGTCTTCTTACATCTGATGTGGACGGATGAATATGGTGGAAAGTAACTATAAATTTTCCACTAATATCACCTTAACTCAACGTTTATTAAAATCTGTGACTACCAATAGCTTTCCAAGTGTATCTAGTTCTTTAAGCTGATCTGCATGTACATTACTATATTTTATACTTGAATGTTCTTGTTATTTATTACTAAGGATGAAGTACTGCTTGTACGGTAGACAGCAGCTATATTTTCATCAATATCAAAGGGGTCAATATTGCAGGTAATGAAAAATCTCTTTTAGGCAATAGCACACTGCTAGAATTTTTATTACCAAAGCATGGTCACAATTGCATTTTTCTACACCTTGCTAACACTTATAGGGTGTGCTGTAATCATGCTTTAAGCAACCCTATCATTTTGAAAGTTCTTTCTAGCTTGGGATATAATTACACAAGTTCATACAGTGCATCATAAAGATTTGTCTTCCAGTTCCATACTTTAACAAATATATGTGAAAAAATGTATAAAAGAATAAATTCCATACAGCACAAGGCTAACTGTCTCAATCAATTGCATGTTTTAAAGAACAGAGTCTAGTTTAGGGTCCTCAAAATGTTGGGCTGAGATTGACATTCAGGTGCCTTCAGTAACAACCCGTAGGCTCTCCTCTAATTGTATTCTACATGATAGTCTTCTTAATGTCCCCTTACTCATGTCAAACAAATCCAAAAACCCAACAAAGCTTGATTAGCGTCTTCAATTCACTTGGGGCTTCAACAGGACCTCTGCTGAACAGTGAGGTCTGTATTACTCTTGCAACCAAGTAGTCTGTCCATATGCCAGACCTTATGGCTGCTATTTCCTCAGCTGCTGCTGGTCCACACAGCTGCTTTTTTAAAAAGAACATTGGGGAAATCATGGATGCAACTTTCTGAGATCAATGGGTAACCTTTGGTTAAAATAAAGAATGCTGGTATGTTTGTATGCCAAGTGGCTTCAAGCATCTTATTAATGCTGATCAGATGAGCAGCCCTGGGCCTGCTTCCTACGCTTCATTTCTCTGTGCTTGCTTACTGTACCCTTCATGATTGGCAGCTAAAAGTGTGAAATGAATCCCTTGTAAAGCATTGCGTTTGAGGGAATGTGAGATGATTCACGTGCAGTTTTTGGTGTTTCATCTGCAACAACCCCTTCAGCCTCCCACAGAGGTGTATCTGACACTTTCATTGTATAGTTTCCATTATATACCAAAGACAAAGCACTTTACGCTGGCCTGTAAGTGTGACACCTTTATTTTAATGAACCCTCCTGTAGTTCTGATTGTAATTTTTTTCTGAATATTGATGTTGAATATTGATTTCCCCCCCATCATTGTAACTCAAGATGCTCAATTCTGCCAATTTTTATTTCTCTCCCTTTCTCGTTTTTCCACATCAGTTTGCATTTTTTTAAAAAAATATGCATGAAAATTCAGCAGATTTTGTGTGTGCAAATTTCTCCTAATATATGTATGTTTGTACGCAATTTTGTCAAATACACACATTTTTGCGAAGCAATTTCCCCTAATATAATGCATTACTTATTGTATGGTATTTTCACTAGTATATGCACTTATGTGCACACTTTACCCTAGCATATGCATTATGTACACATTACTTGGCTGGAGCATGGTAGTGCAAAATAGGACAAGGGTGAATTTCAAAAGGTGACTTTTTTGCATACTCTTTCAGAAAGTGTAGGTTCACTTTTACGCGCAATCTGAATCAAATTTCTTCCCCATCCTTTCTTGTAGCCCACCCTGGCACTTTTGGCAGAGAGGAAGGTAAGAAATAATCACCACCATCACCATAATCATGTTCCAGACAGGAAAGAATTAATACTTGGCGGGGGGGGGGGGACACCTGGCTTGATCAAGAGTCTTTTACTGGAAAGTGGCACACCTTCCTAGCTGCCTAAAAGTTAGGGCAAGAACATTTCAATCAAGTATATGTTTTTGAAAATGTATGCTGTGTTCATAGGTGTATCATGGCATTAACCTAAGAGCAAGATGGTGCTGAACAACAATTATATAAAGAAATTGCAGTCCAAAGGCCAGAAGCAATAGCATACTGAGGAGAAAGTGCCATATGAGCAAAGAGTGGGATGAGGTATTTATAGCTGCAGTGATTCACCTTCACAGAACAGGTGGGTTTTTCAGTAATTATGATAATGCTAATAGCTAATGGGAAATAATAATTGGCACAGAGAAGGCAATTGGGGTTGAGATGCTGCAAACAGGCAGGCATACACCTAGAGATAAAAGTCCATTCTCTAAGTTAATTGAAAATAATGGCGAAGCAGCGGGGAAAGGTATGCACTAGTATAGCTTAAGCTGGCAGCGTTCAGTAGACAAAGTGATTTATACTGGCTTAATCAGGTTGTCATCAAAATTATCTTTTTGAGGAATCTAAGCAGCATTTTTACATGTATCATCCAGGAGCTCCTCTTTCTGGACAGCTGCAGATTTAGAGACAGAATTAATTTAGAGTAGAAAGAAAGTAAACAACAGAAATTGCCCTAAACGGTTTAGTTTTAAATTAATACAATCATAGTCATGGGTAGAAGAGATGGATAAGAATGGATTTTAGAACAAATTAAGGAAAGGGGGAGAGGAGATAGAGAAGAAAGAAAGAAAGAAAGAAAGAAAGAAAGAAAGAAAGAAAGAAAGAAAGAAAGAAAGAAAGACGAGGATGGCACACATTGTTGCTATAAAATGAAATTAGGAAGACTGGAAATATGTGATTCAGAGAGCACCAATACAACTAAAATGACATCAGGTTAGATACTGTAGAATTTATTTTCGCTGAATGGACTTAAGGGCAAAAGCATATGGCTTGCGATTCAAAGAACCATGCAGCTAGTTCTGTATGTTCTGGAACAGCAGTGTTTCCTGGCAGAGGCAGTTTTAAAACTGAGAAGAATTTACACAATGGTTTGTGTAAAATAAGATGTCAAAAGTGCTGCTAGGATAACCTACAATATGGCCTTTGACACAGCTAAAGCTGTTCTTTAGAATTCCAAGTTTAGATCATCTTTACAAAATACGAATTGAGCCCATTTCAGTTTTGTTTTGTTTTCCTGTCACTCTTTCACATTCAGATCACAACACATGTTAAGCTGAGCTGCTCTCAATATCAGGTGTAATTAGATAGACAGACAGACGTGTCTCCTGGAAGCTTTAATGTGTGCTCAGTTGAGAGAAGGCCAGCCACCATATTAAGACACTGTAGCATACAAAAATGGCTGCCTGGAGATGTGTTTCTCTTCAGAGATTGCTGTCTAATGTACGTTATTATTCTGTCATGGTTTTTCCATGTCAGTCGTAGGAAAACTGTTTGTTGACATTGATCCTAATTGGTTTCCATCACATGCCACATACCTTATGTGATAGAAGAATGAGTTATATATACTGACAGTCATCAGCATCCACAACATTGAGGGAAGCCCTGACTTAGATTTAAAAATGAAGGGGAATGTGTAAGAAGAGAAGGAGATGTAGCAGGCAGGAAACAACTAACAGGGAAAATGAGGCCTGTTTCAATCAATTGTTGAATGACATTTTATTCAAGAACTGAGCTTTGGGGACAAGGTGAAGGAGTGAAATTAAGATATCATGGTCTTGCCATGGGAAAAGAACTTTCCCCTTATCTCTGAATAGTGCAGTTGATTTTACTTTGAAAACAATGGAATTAAGAGGTAAGTGTGAACAAACCTTTAAACTTGATGTTCTAAAGAAAGAATGAATTCCACAGGCAGTTAAAGCCCTCTCAGCTCTTTGAATTAAGTTTTTTGTTCATCATTTCTTTCTAAAAGGTTGCATTTTGCAATTCCCATGTCAGTATTTGGATAAAATCTAGCTTCGTTACAAACATATCCTGTCTATATGGTTGAGAGGGGATCATGCATTTGTTGACAAACCTATCATAGCTTTCTGAGTAGAACCACTTTAGGCTGCCTTTCTATTGCAGAATTGTCTTATTATTCCAAAGGAAAGACGCATACCCAAAAGAAAGATTTGATGCACTCTATCCAATGCCAGTCCCAACTCAGAGCAGACCCATCAAAATAAAGTAACATGACAAACTTAGCTTCATTAATTTTAGTGGGTCTACTTTGAATAGGACTAGCATTGGATAAAGTCCAATGACTTTTGTATGTAAAAAATTATGATTGTTTACACCTGACTGGAAGCCCGGGTATTTTTCAAAAGAAGCATAACATTTCCCCCCTCAGTCAGTGATGATATAATTCATTGCTAATGGTTAATAAGAGCCAGCTTGAAACTTTATATACTTTCCCTAATGAAAAAACACACACTTGTATATGATTGTCACCACAGCCATTCAAAATTACCTACCATACAAATAGACTTGGTCATCTGGAGATCTCTACACTTAAAATAACAACAATGCTGTTCCAAGGCAAGCCAGATCCTACAAAAATTTAAATTCTTTGACATGAATACATTACAAAAGCTAAGCAAATCTACACGATTTCTCTTATTTCATGGAACTTGCTTGCTATTGTTTACAATTTTTAAAGATTGTTCTTGTCATTTTTTAAAAAATATATATTTCCCTTCATCTAAGAATTACAGGGAGATGCAAAACATAGTAACAAACGAAACAATACCCCCCCCCAACAGAGATATGTAATTAAGGCACCAGGCAAGCTTCCTTGGGGAAAGTAGCCCACAAACAGGGAGCCATCACAGAAAAGGCCTGTTATTATTATTAATGCTAGTCCTGAGAGGGTCTAGGAGCTGGAAGCTAACTATCTGACTAATGAAATATTGTACAACAGTTTTTTGGGATTTTGCGACTTTGCTAAGCTACGCCCACACACTTTCAGTCATATATCATCATGACAATGAGAGCTAGAAACACACCTTACAAAACAACAACACCACTGCCAGCTGTAAGCATTTCTGAGTGCTCCCACCATATCATAGCATACTTACAACCCTGACTAAACAGCAATATTTGTTGCAATTGATATTATATTTGTGAGACTTTTGATTGTTAAAATTGGAATATCAGATTTTCTGCATTAAATATGCTTGCTGTGAATGGTAAGCATCAATAGGAATGCTACACACTGTATGTACATGGAATCTCAGAGAATTTCCATTAAATACATTCAATGTAGCATTTATTTCAATCTGAGATCTTACATCCAGGCAAATTGAATTTAGTTTATTTGAAAGTGCAATGGTGCAGACATTGAAATAAACACATTCCCACATTAAAATAAATACATTTGCTTTTTCATTGTGAATCCTAAGCTTTTTTAATTTGAATTTGTGATCATTCATATGGCATTTTAAAAAGGCTTTCTGTTGTTTTGCTTTAAACAACCCATAGCCATTTTAGACAAAATCAATTTTAATGTCGCATTATGAATGGCAATTTGAACAGTGACTATTACATAATTCAGATATATTTCCATAGTCTTCATATTTCAGCCACATTGTAAATAGACAGCAGTGTAACATGGACTAGCTAGCATGAGAGGCAAGAAAACTGCATGCCGCTGGTGAATCCAGCAGGTTCTACTCTCCCGCTCCTGTTTAAAATCCTAGGAGTCTTGAAGCTGTTCTATCTGATGCAACATTAATCTGTCTGCAGTAAGAGAAAGGGAGTGTGAAAACATTTGCCTCAAATACAAGCAGAGCCAGACACTCCTTCCTTGCCAGATACAGAATGCTGTAGTAACAGTAGCTACAAGCTGCTGTTTCTTACACCACAGAATGTCAATAACTTGTAGCTTGTGCAGCTGTCTTGCCTCAATGTGGTCCACAGTCTCCTTGTCAAGTTAAGGACAGGACTATAGTGCAGCAATGGCTAATGATGATAAGAGTTAAACATTGTTTCCAGTATTATTGGTCGGAACAAAGCCTGTGGTTACTTTTATTTTCCTTTACGGACAGCTGCATATATATTTTCCTGTTGTTCGGGATAAAATTTTGCATTTACGCTGCTAGAGAGAAGTCATTCTCCAAGCAGAATGTCGCCATTCTTTCAACTTTAGGTTCAGCGTTAACTGACAATGGCAAGATTCAGATAGGTAGCCGCGTTGGTCTGACACAGTCGAAATAAAAAAATAAAAAATAAAAAAATTGTCCAGTAGCACCTTAGAGACCAACTAAGCTTGTTCTGGATATAAGCTTTCTGAAGAAGTGTGCATGGACACAAAAGCTTATACCCAGAACAAACTTAGTTGTTCTCTAAGGTGTTACTGGACAATTTTTTAATTTATTTTGACAATGGCAATTAAGTTTGCACCTGTGGGTGCCTGGTATCCATTTCTGTGCAGTGCTAGATAAGGAAGGAATGGTGTAAGCACCATTTGCAGATTGTACATATAGACGCTAAAATTGGCTTGTGTATTTAAAGCATTTATATATTGCCCTTCAGCATATTAAATTCACTTATTTAAGGGGTGATGAACCTGCAGCCCTCCAGGGGTTGCTGGACTGCAGCTCCCATCATTCCACTACATTCTGAAACACACACACACTTTTTAGCCAGCCCTGAAAGCAGTACAACAATTGCTATTTTGTATTCTTTAACCTTGCAAACTTTTATGAAGTTTAACAGCTCCTGTGGGGTTGTTCTATTTTAGGCCCATTCTGCAGCCAGGTACCTCAGTACTGTCTGGCAGAGCACATTTGCAGCTTGTTTTGCTGAGAGGACAGACCCCTGGGTGGAAAGGGGAACTGTGGAGAGCATGGCTAACTAACTGTAGCACTGAACATGTCCCAATGTCATGCTACAGTACAAAAGCCTGCCTCCAACTATTATCAGTAGCAAACGGCACTATGAAATCACATTTGTTGAAAAGTGCACTTCCATGAAATAAGAGCTATATGACATGTGGAAGTCCAGCATATGCACCCATCACACCTGTATAAACAATCTGTGTTATTTGGGGAGGGGAGTGGGAACCCAAGCGAGAATAGTTGTGAAGCATCATATCACAATGCACAAAGTAGAGATTAGCTCTGCCTCTGGGCAGTTCTATGAACTGCATAGACACGTTTGAAAAATATTCATAATTAGCTTTTTTTAATAGACATTCTTTCATTTCTTCAGGCGAGGCATGTATCTTTTTAACAAAATCAAATATACCATAATAAAATCATAACACATTTCTGCAGTTTAACTGTTAAGTTACGTTACATTGCCTCAAGTAAAAGCAGAATAGTAATGTAATGGGCTTTGGCAGAGTGGGGGGGGGGCAGTGCTCAGTCAAAACAGGATTTAATAAGGAAGCTCCAATCTTATAATAGTGCTTTGCCGATCAATGAGGTGCTGAACTTCATGAAGTTCAACTAGCCACATTGCACTTGCATATGACTGGCAAATAGCCAGTTTCAAAGAAGCTGCATGAAAAAGAAAACCCTACTAGAAATGATCACTTTACATTCAGTAATGGTGTGTTTCACTTAGTGCTGTACGGTTTATGAACAAATTCACAACTCTTTTTGGAGATCTATGTTTAAGAAAATCTTATTGGCCTTTTTAAAAATAACAACAACAAGACAACAAAACAAAATTAGTATAATGCTTAAGTGTAAATAAAACCTCTAAGTGGCTTACAAAGATGATCAAACATACATTAATATTCTCAATAAAAAATTGGTGTTGAAAACAAGTTTATAAAACTGCAGTATGATTGAAATAAACAGCTAAAAGGATACATTCTAAGCTAAAATTACATGCTCAACTAAAATTACAGATTAAGCCACCCATCAACTTTACACGTTTGGGTACGTTTACCTCAACAACAGCAAAAGTAGGCACCAAAATAATACAGGAAAGGCAGTTACCTAATGTGAGTGGGCAGGGATGTTGCAGTATGCAGGGATTGCCACATGGAAATAGCACATCCATACATATGCACATGAACATTATGTGACACTTGTTTAAAAAATAGCATTTTAATGATAGTGTTTTGAACACTTACCACACATTATTCTTTCAATTTCATCAGATGTGTATTTGGGTCTGTATCAAAGACGACCATCTAAATCAGATGTAAAAATCAGCATTTCAGCTTGACAAATGTCAGTTTTATTCCTGATTTTCTTATCTTTTATCTGAGTTTCAATGCATCTGTACAAAATATAAGCAAATCCTATATTGCATTCTCGACATGATAGATTATATTTCCATTACAATTTGATGGTATTATCCTAGCTCTTTAAATTCTCTCATTCTCTAAAGCTATCCAAAAATATCCCGTTTTTGTTAAGCATTTGGTAATATATATTGGATGGGGATGTAAGTGGTAATTAAGTATAACTGGTTCCATTACAACAGACTTCACTTGAATTGTTACAGAATAATCATACCCTTATACAACAGCTTAAAAAAGCATTTTGTATAAGTATGCATGGTGTATTTGATCTGTAATGGGATCTACAAAACTTTGTGTCATATTCAGATGCTGAGGTCTCAGTAAGAATTCTTTTAATACTGTATGTACACCACACATTAACTTGGGAGTCTATTGGTTTCAATGGAGCTAACTTCAAAGTGGATTTCCTTAGGGTCACAGCCTAACACCATTGACTAGTGGGAGTATGTAAAAATATAGTTTTTATTCATTTATTTAAATATTTAGAAAATGTACTTTTGCTGAAAATATAAAAGGTGGTGTGCAACATAAAAAACACAATACTGAACTGCAATACTCCAGAGTTAAAATATTTTGGCCAATGAGTGTGCAAGGCAACATGGGGACTGTCAAAGAAGGGATGCTATTTTGTACTACTTTATTGTATGTGCTGTGTAAAGTTGGGTGCAAAAGGTTTCTGACATTTCCAGACATAGCTGGGGCAGGTTCCTTTCTGAATGCCATTGCTAGTTAAGTGTCTACTAGATGGAACAACAGTTTGACTCAGCTTAAGATAGATTCCAACGAAGGGCAAGACAGAAGATGTTTGTAATTTCCTCTGTTGTCCACAACAGCAGTCACTTTTATCCAGTTTGGTTGCATTACAGTGGTACCTCGGGTTACATACGCTTCAGGTTACAGACGCTTCAGGTTACAGATTCCGCCAACCCAGAAATAGTATCTCGGGTTAAGAACTTTGCTTCAGGATGAGAACAGAAATTGTATTGTGGCGGTGCTGCGGCAGCGGGGAGCCCCATTAGCTAAAGTTAACCTCAGGTTAAGAACAGTTTCAGTTAAGAACGGACCTCCAGAATGAATTAAGTTCTTAACCTGAGGTACCACTGTATTCCCTAAGGACCATTGGTTTGAATACGTGACTGCTTGGGTATTGATTTTCTTGCTTTACAAAGAAATTACTGGCAAATAGCTCCCCCATTGACCCTTAGAACAGCCTAGCAGACCCTAGCACTTATTGTCCTGGTTTGGCCAAAAAAAAGAGAGAGAATATAATTGTTAAAATTATTTTGATTAAGATACAGGTATGAAAATATTGTTAAAAATGCCTTTGTATGAAAGTTTTATGACTGTTTCAGAATTCTGAAATGATGATGTTCACCCCCCCCACCCCATATAAACACACTATCTGACCCGTCACTCAGATTAATCATTCTAGAGATCAGGGACAGAGTCTTTTCACTGGTGGCCCTACACCTGTCATTCTCTCCTGAGAACTCTCCTTGCTCACCTGTTTTGTGCCCTTTAAGCAGTCCCTGAACACTTAGCAAACCAAACTTTATTGTCAATTGCCATCCCCTTATACGTGACTGAAAACTTCATTGTGTACGTTCAACTGTTTTGCTTTTAAGGTTTTTATTGTGCTCAGAAAAGCTGCATTGCGGGGGCTTGCATGCAGAGGCAGGGTGAATAAATAAATTCAAATGCTGCTGCATATTGTCATGGAAATGAAATGGGGACATCTGGGCTATTTCCATACCAAGTTTATTCTGTGCCTTTCACTCTCATGCATTATGGAGCCAAAGTGTAGCTTAAACAGGATGTATTTATGAAAGGAAATAACTGTAACTGTAGACGGATGAAAACAACCCTCATCACAGCTTGTGATCTGTTCTTTTTTCTCTATCTCTTTTACCAGGAACTCTGTCCGGAACATGCTGCAGCCTACAGATATATTTAGGGGATATGACTTTCAGATTGCCCGTAAAGCTATGGCTACAAGTTCACTGCCTGAATCTCACTGTACTTTGTCATTGCAAGCTTCATTAGTTTCATTTAACTTCGTGAGAAGTTGGAGCATGGAGGGATTTGGTGTCTAGTAAATAATAACGCAAAAGATCTGCTCATTCCCACACATTTGCATAAAGTCAAAGGATGTCAATACAATAAGATCTCTCTCGTTATAGGCCTCTTCTTTCTGGATGTTATTGATACTTTTGCTGCTATGTAAATAAATGCTTTTTAATCACCTACTATATCAGGCACATTCCACATTCCACAAGTAAGGCAAATGCATCCCCTGGGGGGGGGGGGGAACAAACTGACCTTTCCTTATTTGTAGAAACTTAATTGTATGCAATTCTCAGATTGTTTGTTGCTTGGCAGTGAAGCTCAGTTAAACAAGAATAGATGGGAGGCAAATCCTCCATCATGCCTTTCTCAAACCCCAAGGCAGATGCCAGATTAAGAGTGGCAGATTCATGATCAAAGCTCCAATGGGCAAAGATTTCTGCCTTACGAGTATGATATGACAGGATGAGAAGGCAACATTAAATAATTGTATTTATTTATTTCACAAAATGTATATATGTATTGGTTGTGGCGGGGCAGGGGAGGGATTACCCAACCTCAAAGGGGTTTACAAAAAGAATAAACTGATGAAATTATCAGTAAAAAAAAAAGTTGAAAACTTCTAAAATATTCAAAAGTAATTTTAATTAACTAAGCTTAAAGCCTGGATAAAACATATGTCATCATTTTACATATTTGCCTGATGTCAATAGGCATGGAGTTCCAAAGTGTGGGTGCTGTCACACCAAAACAATCAATTTCTTACAAATGTGAAATGAATATTGTTCTGCAGATTGAAGTGGTCAAGTGGGTACACACGGATTAAGGTGATCTCGTAGGTAAAATGGTTCCAAGTTTTTCACCTTGAACTTGCTACACCCTGTAGCAAATTGGCAAACACTGCATTTCTCTGAGCACAGTCAACATGTGCTGACAGGGTCTCGCTGCTGTCAGCAATCATGCCACAGAATGAAGAATACATAGAAATAATTGTCTGTCTGTCACCAGTTTAATAGTCTCACTTTCAGTCATCATCCAGGCCAAGGTTAGGTTCCATGGTTTTCAATGCGAGAGCTTTACAACACAATTCTCAGTAGAGGCTGGTGTGCTGGGGCAGAGCCAACATCTTGTCTCTTGCTTTGCTGCAGGTTACCGGGATGAGGCCAGGAAGCAGCGAGGGCAGGGCTGTGTGGACAATCAGTAGCGCCAACCTGGTGCTACTGCTAGTGTGCCCACACAGCCCCAGCCTTGCTGCCATGCACCATCTTAATAATCTGCAGTGATGCTGGTGATGAGAGGGCAACTCATCAGCTCTGCCCTCCATCCCCATGACACCACACGCTACAGGAAATCTTGTAGTTATCTGATCAAAAAACATGTCCCATGGAGTCAGTAGGTACAAAATGCAATCTTAAGTTAGGTGTTTTGTTTCCCCGACAAAATGTTTGGGACTTCAATGTGCTGAAAGGAGACTCCTGTTCCCTTCACAGAGCCACAATTCCTAGAATTCCCTATAAATAGGAAGTGATTGGTATCTCAGCACGCTTAACAAACTACAGCTCCCAGGATTCATTGGGGGAAGCTGTGACTGTTAAAGTAGCATAATACTGATTTCCATGTAAGTGGTACCTCAGGTTACATACGCTTCAGGTTACATATGCTTCAGGTTACAGACTCTGCTAACCTAGAAATAGTGCTCCAGGTTAAGAACTTTGCTTCAGGATGAGAACAGAAATCATGCCCTGGCAGTGTGGCAGCAGCAAGAGGCCCCATTAGCTAAAGTGGTGCTTCAGGTTAAGAATAGTTTCAGGTTAAGAACAGACCTCCAGAACTAAACCCGCGGTACCACTGTATAGTGTAGATGGTCCTAGAGTTGGAGTGGACCTTACTTGAAAGCTATCCCATCCACATCTCTGCTCTATGTAGGCAATTCAGAACTAGAACATCTCCAACAGATGGCTTAAAGACCTCCAGCAAGAGACAGACCACCCCACCCCTAGGTAATGAAAGTGAGACAGCTGTTTAGTAATCTATAGCTAATCAAACCCAAAATGACACATTAAATAGAACTGAACGTGAGCATTTAAAGCCATTTATAAATGACACTGAAAGTAATGTAGTAGATGTATGGTTTAGGGAAAACAAATCTAAGAAATATAAACTATGCCTTTAGGGAGGCAAACATGTGTTACTACCAGGAAAAGCATTCAAGTTATCTGAATTCTCAAACAATATATCCTTACCGGAGGGGCAAAAAAAGAATTTCCCAATAAAATGTCACCATACAGTGCAACAAAATTAATGATTTAGAAGGAAAGACATAAACACATTACTCTTTTGGCCTCCTGTGAAAAGGTAGGCTAAAATGTATTAAAATATAGTCAGCCAAAATAACTATGTATTAATGTGACATACAGAACTACAGGTCTGTGAATTCAGGTGAGGTATTTTTGTCTTTAACCTGATTATGACTTTTAGGAGAATATTAATTCTTTATGTGGGTGGCAAATTTTGGTCTTTTGTTTTGTTTCCCGCCCCCACATCCCGTGCTGAGAATACCTATGAACAGGTGCTCAGAGAATTGTCATAACTGTAAATCAGGCAAGTACTGTGCCTTGTAGTGTGACTTCCAAGAATGCTTTCATCTCCAGCATAAGATATATAAAATCTTCTGCATCTTAGAAACACAATTACACTTGACATTTAAAGAGAAACGAGGAGGGAATCTATTTATAATAACAAAATTTATGTTTCAGTTCATGTTCTTTCCCAAAGAATCTGAGTGATGATGCCATGTCTTTATTTCAGGTTTGCACAAAGAGCTAGAAAACGACAACAATTTGCCCAGGTTCAGCCAACGGCTTCATGGTTGGGAATTATTTATTAAATGTGACTGAACATGGACGGTTTATGATGTAATCCTACCCACTAAATATTGCACAGCAAAGTGAAGGTATTCGCTAATAAGCATTCATTTTGCACCATAATTAATCATATCTCCATTAGGTTTACCTGGCCTCTTTGCAGCAGTGCTGTGGGAGATAGTCGCAGAGCCACCTTCCCAATAGCAGTGTCACTTCAACTTGATGAAGCAAGGGCGGGCAGTGATGTGGTGCCATGACTTCAAGAGAGCATTGCCCAAAGGAAAGCCCATCTTTGGGCACCACAATCTTTGGGCACGGGTCATGCGACTTGCGCGAGATGTGACCCCAGAAGACAAGCATCCCAATTTTTCACATGTCCCAGTTAGAAGGTGCACAGATACAGTATCTTTACTGAATCAGCCAGAGTGGCTGTGCAAACACAGCCTTAGTCTGATAAGAATGTAAGAGGAGTCTGCTGAACTGGGCCAAAGACCCAGCTAGTCTAGCATCCTGATCTCACCATGTGGGAAGTTGACAAGCAGGACATGAGCACTACAGAAATTCTCAGTAATTGGTATCCAGAGGCATACTGCCTCTGACAGTGGAGGTGGAGCATAGCCATCATCGCTGGTAACTGTTGCCTTCCATGAATTTTTCTAAGCCTCTTCTAAAGCCACCCAAGTGCATCCTGTTGGAGCCATCACTTCATCCTGTTGGAACAAGTTCCATAGTTTCAGTATGTGCTGAATGAAGAACTACTTTATTTTCACTGTCCTAAGGTCTTGAGTCTATCAAAGTGTCCATCGCCACATCTTCTTTGTATACAACATTAACAAATTATGCATTGTGTGAACCCATTCCTACAGGAAAATGATAGGGCCAAAACCTGACCATTGTGAATATGGGATTATTAATGGCCCTTCACAGTTCCCAAGTCATAGAGTAAGAAGGGATGACCGCTGTGCTCTGATCTTGATTCTAGCACAGCAGAACAAGCTGTTACCTGTGATTGGTTCTAAATTTAGGCTCTACAACGAATGTTTCCCTTCTTTATATTGAGTTGCAAAGTTGAATGCTATCATCTGGATTTGGCACATTTGTTGCATGCAATTAAAGAAGAAATAAACAGCAATATTTTAAAGAAAAAATGCTTGTGCAGCATATTATTCCATTTCTGTGGAAGAAAACTTGCATGTGGAAATGTAACAAATCAAAACCATATGAAATTATGGGGGGGGATGTCTATGTAATTCTGACAGAAGTGCAGGAATAGCATTTGTTTGGTTATATATGATGAGATGGAATAGTGGAGGTACACAGCTTGTTGTGATGTAGTGAAATGAAATTAGCAGGAGACAGTGACCAATATCCTCAATTGCCAAGTGTGTTTGGGCCAAACATGGCAATCTTTCCTACTCTAACACTCTTCTTTTAAATTGCTGCCTTTAACAAGAAGCGGCATAGCTGTCACAACAATGGAATGACAAAACATAAAGGCAGTTTTGGGCTGCCTTATGCTATAGCTAAACACTAGGAACTGTCCAAGGACAGCATCTTTTGTCTCATCAACGTACAAGTCGTATTGCTTCCTTAAATGCTTCGGAAAGAACAGTTTCAATCTTGCAAAATACTTTTATGTAACGTCTAACACTTGCCTTCAGTTAGGCTCAAAGGGCCCAGAGTCAATTTGTATGTCCATGCCTTTCATGTGATCAATGTAGCTATTCAGCAATAGCTACTGCAGAAAAAACCCTCTTAGGGAACATAGGAAAGTCAAACTTTGTCCACCTGATGGCTAGATTCTAGCTATATCTTGGCTGGCAGTAACACTCCAGGGGGGTCAGGGAGAGTTCTTTTCCATCACCTGGAAACAGACATTGCAAATTAGAGATGGCAGGAATTAAATCTGGAAAATTCTGCATGTGAAATGTGTGTTCTACTAGAATGCAAGGTGTTCTGGGGGGTATATGCCTAAGATGTTATCAAGTGCACCTAAAAAAATGTAAATTGTGAATATAAAATTCATGTGGTTTCAAATACATACATCATACAGGTACACTCAACAGGGAGTTGGGATTGGCTAAGACACCCTATCCAATTTGGTATCAAACACAGGTTTGATGATGTGCAATGTTTAAAATTGCTGATAGCATCGAAAATCTAGCACGCTAAGCCTACCCCTTTCTAAAATTAGTTAGAAGTATTGAAATAAGCACTATCCTTTTTAAGGTGTGTGTGTGTGTGTGTGTGTGTGTGTGTGTGTGTGTGTGTGTGTGTTAGATTTTACTCTTGCCATAACTATGAATAATAGGCTCATCCAGAACTGGAATAGAAGAAATTTCATGTAGTTTTCTCTCAAAATGGGTTTCATGAAAACATTTGGAGAGCTATTTAGAAACAAGCACATTTATGCAGCAAAACTGCCAGTTATTAATTAAATAGTAGTGTCAATTATCTTAATACCGTCTAGAGAACACATCACATTTTGAGAATCAAATCTGTAAAGGTCTCATTTGAGATGAAATTGGACATGATTAGTTGTGAGTAGCCAGGCAATGTTTACCTTGTTTGGCAGTTGGAAAAGTCACACCAAATCATTAGGTCAGATCTGCCTGGTGTTTCACAGGAGACTTAGGTGCACAAAAAGTACCAGTGATACCTCTGACTTTGGGTAACAGCAATATTTGGCTCATGGCAACATTTTTTTCTTGACTAATTCCTTAGCTGGTATTAACAACACCACTTGCAATGTTGACTATAGATCATTGTTTGGTTCTGACAATATTTCCTGAGCATTATAGCTGAGCTGAAGTGATGCAGAAGACATAGCTCCCCAAATTGTACCAAGCTGAATCCCATGCCAAAAAGCAGAGGATGTAGGGTGTATGTGTGTGTGTTTGTCCTAAGAAGTTTAACTATTTGGCAGTGTGGCCTGTTAATTTCAATGAAACTGATTTCAAATTTCAGAACAAGAGCCTTTTAGGCTAAGGATCTCTAAGGTGGGAAAGGAAGTAAGGAATAATATTAATACCATTAACATAGCTAACATATATATTCTGGGAAACTGAACAGAAATAATTCTTAATGCAGATATGAATGTAAAATGCATTATGTTGTACCAAGCTGCAAGCACAGAGACCAGCAATGACAATATATCTTTAAAAAAAAATACTCTGTTTTATTGCTTATTATATCCCTGTGCCAAATGTCTACAAGTTCTGATCCTTATGGACCACTTTAAAAGCTGCTGAGTATCATTTTCTGATTTTCTTATGACTGATAGAAAGAAAGGCACATCATTAAAAAGCACAAAAGTATCCAACATGTAGCATAATTTCCATCCTCTGGTACAGATGAATAACTGACAAAGTACTTTGATTGCACTGAAAGCCACCCACTGTTTCTTATTTTTAAACAAAAAATTAAATATAATATTTGGACACACACATACCTCCACAGGATTTATGCTGGGGCTTTTTAACCTTTAAGCTTACATTGTTCAAATATATTATAAAATGTTCTGAATATTGACATTCAGAAATCTGTAATTAGATAAGCTTACAGTCAACATATGATATTGAACGGTCTTGTAGAAATAATTTCTCAAAGGAGACATGAATTAACTTTAAAAAGCCATGCTCTTGATGTAGAAGCCATGCTCTTGATGTATAAGCACATTATGGCAGTGATTATGGCTGCCAGGTAGTGAGGCAAATACATTCTGCAAATGACATAGGGCACTCCCTTTTATTACATAAAATCTTTCAGATTCAATCTCTAGCCCTAAAAACAGGTCTACTGGGTCAAAATGAATGTCTGTTTATTAAAAGTAGTGGAGAAGGAAAGATTGTCATTGATTAAAGAAGAAAAAGACTAGTGAGCTTACTCACTGCCTTCCCTCAGTATAAACGTATTATTTATTTATTTTATAAAAATTTTATTGGTTTTTCACAGTTTTTATAGACACAAACAATACACAATACAAACAAACAAACACACAAACAAACATGTATAATTTCATATCCTTTTTTCTTAAACCTTACTTTATCGACTTCCCCATACCTCCCCTTTCTACATCCCAATTTCCAAGCTTGTTTCAGCAAATCCTAGCCCATGGTTTTATCAAATTTTCCCTTATTCATTTCTTTTACTTAATATTTTACAGCTGTAATCCCCCTTTTTTCCTAAAACCTCAACATTTTAGCATTCCTCAATTTTACAATATTTCTTAAGATAAATTTTGAATTTCTTCCAATCTTCATCCGCCGTCTCTTTCCCCTGGTCACGGATTCTGCCAGTCATTTCAGCCAGTCCCATATAGTCTATCACCTTCATCTGCCATTCTTCCAGAGTGGGTAGATCTTGAGTCTTCCAATGCTTTGCGATGAGTACTCTTGCTGCTGTGGTAGCATACATAAAAAAAGTTCTATCTTTCTTTGGCACCAATTGGCCGACAATGCCCAAGAGAAAGGCCTCTGGTTTCTTAGGGAAAGTACATTTAAGTACCTTTTTCATTTCATTATATATCATTTCCCAGAAAGCCTTAATCTTTGGGCACGTCCACCAAAGGTGATAGAAAGTACCTTCAATTTCTTTACATTTCCAACACTTATTGTCAGGCAAATGGTAGATTTTTGCTAGCTTGACTGGGGTCATGTACCACCTATAAATCATTTTCATAATATTTTCCTTTAAGGCAATACATGCCGTAAATTTCAAACCGGTGGTCCACAACTGTTCCCAGTCAGCAAACATGATGTTATGACCAATGTCCTGTGCCCACTTAATCATAGCTGATTTAACTGTTTCATCTTGTGTATTCCATTTCAGCAACAAGTTATACATTCTTGACAAATTCTTAGCATTGGGTTCTAACAGTTCTGTTTCTAATTTTGATTTCTCCACCTGGAAGCTAATTTTCCTGTCTTGTTTATAAACCTCTATTATTTGATAATAGTGGAGCCAGTCTCGTACTTTAGTCTTCAATTTCTCATAACTCTGTAATTTCAATTTATCACCCTCATGTTCCAAAATTTCCCAATATCTTGGCCATTTAGCCTCCATATTAAGTTTTTTCGCAGCTTTAGCCTCCATTGGCGACAGCCACCTTGGGGTTTTATTTTCCAACAAATCTTTATATCTGATCCAAACATTATATAATGCTTTCCTAACAATGTGATTTTTAAAAGCCTTGTGCGCTTTAACCTTATCATACCATAGATATGCATGCCATCCAAATACATTATTAAAACCTTCCAAGTCCAAGATATCTGTGTTCTCGAGGAGCAACCACTCTTTCATCCAGCAAAAGGCTGCTGATTCATAGTACAGTTTTAAGTCCGGCAGGGCAAATCCCCCTCTTTCCTTTGCATCCGTTAAGATCTTAAATTTTATTCTGGGTTTTTTGCCCTGCCAGACAAATTTCGAGATGTCCTTCTGCCACCTCTTGAAGCAGTCCATCTTGTCAAGAATTTGCAATGCTTGAAACAAAAATAACATTCTAGGCCAGTATAAACGTATTATTTAGGCTCAACGTACCCTTAGAGTCCCATAATTCTCTATCATTCACAAATATGCTCTGCTGAATCCTTTATTCCTCCAGGAGAAAATTCAAGACTTCTTACCACAGGCCACTAACCCATGTATCAATCTTTTGTGTTTGTCTCCTCCTTTCTAGGCCACCTCCACACCAGACATTTAAACCATTCTCATACTACTTTCACAGTCGGTGCTTCCCCCAGAGAGTCCTGGGAACTGTGGTTTGTTAAGGGAGCTTCAAGTTCTTGGGAGACCCCTATTTCCCTCACAAATCTACAATCTTCATAGATCCCTGGGAAGATGGAATGATTCTTAAACCACTCTGAGAGTTGTAGTTCTGTGAAGGAACTAGGGGTCTCCTAACAACTCTGAGCACTCTTCACAAACTACATTTTCCAGGATTCAGTGGGGGAAGCCATGGCTTTTTAAAGTCGTTTACATGGTCCTTGTTATGGAACCCCTCACAATTCTGTTATGCAGTTCACTTCTCTTATCAGTAGATTTCCCACTTATCATGCAATCAGTTCCCTCTTCAAGGTTAATATCAGGGTATGTTATGTTACAATGTCTTCTTACCTTCTGCATTCAAAGTCAGTTGCTGTGAGTTACATTGAGCCTCAGTCTCCCCCTTCCACAGCTGCCCTCCCCTTATAAATTGCATGCTGTGTCCTCCCTTGCCAAATGCCTCAGCCAGCATCTGCTCACAATAACTTTTAAGTTTTATGTGCTCAGTTCCCTTTCTGTAAAATGAATAGTATCAGTCTTGTGGGATTTTTGGAAACATGAATTAGATAAAGGTTGCAAAGCACGAGAGAGAGAGAGAGAGAGAGAGAGAGAGAGAGAGAGAGAGCGCACTAGCTAAAGTATACAAAACACCTGTCCATTCATCCAAAGTCCTTTGGATGCAATGGAAACTTCTATTCAGTTCCCATGAATCGAGTCTATAGTACTTTTTTCAGCAAGCACAGGGGAAATGAGGATGCCAGCCCAGCATACTTGAATATAAGGCTGCTCAAGTAGCTTGATAAGATAGAAATTCTAATTGTAGACTCTGAGAGATAATAATAATCATTGCTGCAATTAATTAAATGAAGTATCTTGGGCAGGGATCTTAAATCTCATGTAAGTACAAGGTCTAGTACACTTTGGGACAGACAACGGGAATGAGTGTAAGGGGCGCAAGACACATATGGGATAGGGAGCAACCCTAGTGAAAATGTACTGCATTTATTCATCATTTACCATATGCAGAAAGAAGAACTAGCTACAGTATTCTGAATGTCACTGAGGAGCATAGCAAGGCAGATGAAAAATCAGTCTGCACTGCAGATTAAAGAGTATGGTCCATAAGCCCATACTGAAATGAAACAAAACATGCCATTGAAATACAGTGGCATGTGGTACCTTGGGTTACATATGCTTCAGGTTACATATGCTTCAGGTTACAGACTCTGCTAACCCAGAAATAGTACCTCAGGTAAAGAACTTTGCTTCAGGATGAGAACAGAAATCGTGCTCTGGTGGCGCGGCGGCAGCGGGAGGCCCCATTAGCTAAAGTGGTGCTTCAGGTTAGGAACAGTTCCAGGTTAAGAACAGACCTCCGGAACGAATTAAGTACTTAACCCGAGGTACCACTGTAGAAGTTTTCTGTTACCAATGTATGAAGACCCTGTAATCAATGCAGATAGTCAGCGGAAGGGTGTCCCACTGAAATTGATTATCATGTAAATTAAGCACTACAAACAAGACAACTAGAACAAATGCATCATTATCATAATAATATCAGAGGTAGAACAAAAAGTACTACTATTGTACTTATTTACCAGGCTCCCTAATGTCAGTGGGATTTAGTGCAAGCACAGATGCAGATTCTGTTGTGATTATTTGTTAAAATTGAAAGCACTGTTTCAAAATGATTAATAAATGTGATACATTCTTTTAAACAAAAAACCCTAATCATTTCTGTCAGTTTTTATTTTCTTTTTCATATAAGTCTATGCTCCATCGTCCAGATGTTTGTGCAGCAGGTATAACAGAACAATGGCACCCATAGTGCAGCATGCCCAAAACACGCAATACATTTAAGTGCTTGGTGTATGCAAGAAATCAGACTTAAATGTGTCATTGTACAAGATCTTAAATCTATGAAACAGATAATTAAATATAATGGGCATCATATTAAAGGAAACATTGATGTTACTTGAAATTTCTGACTAGAGAAAAATGCAAGAATCATACATGAAAAGCTCAAGACAAGACACTAATCTATTTTTTTTATTTCTCACAACATTGAAACAATCAATACATCAATCTGTCACTATTTATTTCAGTGGGTTCTGCTGCCTGTGTCTTACTGCACCCTAAACAGGAACAAACAGTCCAGCTCATGCCATGCTATCTCATAAACAGCAAGTGATCGAAGTTCTGCAACCTTCATAGCAAGTGTAAGTGAGGGACAATGGAATGTGTCTAATGTAGATGGATTGACACAAATTTATTGGGCAAACATTCAACAGACCAATCATGTTTGGAAAGCAAAAAAAGGTGTGGGTGGCTCACAGCAGATGAATTGTTTTAGTCCCACAACCATGAGAAACGCTTTCAATTTCCAACTCAGATGTGCTGTGCTAAGATCATGTGATTGCATATTTCCAGTGTTGATACAAAAAATTATATTAAGCCAAATCTTATGTTACACTGGTTTTTTGAGGGGGGGGGAGGTGCTGCTTTGAAGTGAGAGCAAATGAGCCTAATTTTGATGATAAATTCGCAAAGAAACACTTCACAAGGGCTTCTGTGCTTGCCAGGTGTAGAACATCATTTTGCCTTTTAACTCTGATGAGCAGGGAGAGAAAGTATCTAAAACTCTTTCAAATCATTTCTTGTGAACTTCTGTATCTTATTCATTGCCTTTATGCTGTGATTAACTTCTGTGTTCACCCTGAAGATCCATAAACAGGTTTGGAAGTCATACTCACAAACTTCTCCTAAGGAATGTCCTTGGATATGCTTGATAATTATGGGTTCTCTGTAGTGAAGTGATCAAGGTGAATCTCCGTCAGGGCTTGAGCAGGGTTAAATACAGGCTGCTGCTTGGGGCCAGGAGCTCCAATTTCAGCAGCTCCCTGTGTGATGCTAAAATATGGTGCCACTAGCCTTTTGTCCTCTATTTGCTATATTTGCTGTGATGCTTCCTTGTGGCGCCAGCACGCAGTGCAGCTGAACTAGCCACATTACCTTCCAACCACGTCTGGTGATGGTTCTGGTGCAGGCAAACTGAAGCTCAAAATGCCAAAGGAAGAAGTCATGATCAGTCTGGTTGTAGATCACTCAGCTAAGAAGGGCAACTGCGTGGATTTTCAGTGGTATGCTCTGGTTGACAAATCCCATCTGGATCATTCTCAACAGTGAATCAATGAAACAGAAGTTAAAGTGAATGCACATTTCAGCAGTACCCAGCTAATAAACATTAAAGATCTTTTAAAAAATTCTTCTTAACTTTATTTTTCAGTTTCTAAAATGAGCTATCTCCATATACACCCAAGAAACATCACACACACACACACACACACACACACACACACACACACACACACCTGGTATTGGGGAAATCTGCAGAAAGCAGACAAATGGACTATGGGCCAATATGGTGCTTCTAGTGAATTCTGACACCATCCCTTGTTTACAGTAAACTCAGTGGCTGAGGGGTTTTTTTACTCTTAAATATGACTTGTC
The DNA here is from genome assembly GCF_965112155.1 of Podarcis liolepis. Taxonomy (NCBI): domain Eukaryota; kingdom Metazoa; phylum Chordata; class Lepidosauria; order Squamata; family Lacertidae; genus Podarcis; species Podarcis liolepis. The sequence continues at coordinate 63,342,848 of NC_139558.1, forward strand.
AACCTTTTCGCAATCCTGCACCAGTCCAATTAAAAATGCTACCTGATAAAACTTTCTAGCTTTCTTAAGCAATTGCAACATCAAGGTACCAGATACCCACAGGTAATTTGATCTTATCTGTGCTGATACAGTGGGTTTGACTCACCAGCTTTTCCCTACAGTTCCATCAGCAGCGTTAACCTTTCCTGATATTAAAGCTCAAATCTTGTTCTGCAGAGGAATTGTATATTTTAATAATTCAAGTATTAATAGGGAACTCCACCAAGAATTAAACACATCCAGACTCTTTTGCCATATATTTGCAGGCATGAGAGGCAGTGAGCTTTTTTTCTTTTCTTCTTTTAAGTGTGCATCGGCAGTCATTCCAGATCTAATCATTGGCGTAGGCTTCAGGTTTGAAAGGTTACGACCCTGGTTTAAAGTATTAGGATATAAACAACAGATTTTTTAAAAGTTGGGGTGGGGGTGCATTCATACTGGAAAAGCAGAAAACTGAGCTGAATGAAATCCATTAGGCTCCATGTGTGGCTAGAGTGGACATTGAAGAGGTGAGACACAGAGGGAAAATTGCAATATTTCGGGAGTCCTTTTTTCTCCCACTGGATGAATAGCTAATTAATCACTTCCTCGGATACTGTATTGGGGGGGGGGATGAGTTGCTGTATGTAAATCTGGACATAAAGTTCCTAATACTGAAAACCTAAAAGAAAATGCATAATACTCTATAGAGTGATCACAGAATAGAAGCAGAAGATACACATACAATGATAATTCCAGGGGGTATGACTTTATTTACCCAATTGTTGCTTGATAGCGAATTGAATGTCCCTGGGCATTTGCTACATATTTTCTTAGAGCATCTGACCAGCATCAGTCAAGTAGTTATCAAGAAGCAATCGTTTACAGATAACCGCGTTTATTGTCTTGTATTTATCACAGAGTATAGCAATAAAGTGTCATCTGAAAGTGCCCTAAGTAGCTGCAAGAAAATTGCTAGGGAAGGAAGTGCTTTAACCCAGTGAAAAATTCAACACCCCGCACCTCCGGAAAGAAAACAGTGTCAAAAGAAGAATCCAAGGAGTGCAAAACAAAACGGTGCTTTAGCAGTGGGGGGTGCCATTCTGCCATCTCTGGTTCAGAAGGCTGAATGAGGACTGTTCTCCCAAAGGAAAATGTCACAGCAGCTTTCCAAATAGGAAAGGGGGAAAAAAATAACCATTGACTTGGTTGTTTGTAGGAAATATTGCAGAGCGCACCTTTCCTTGGTGTTTACAGCAAAGCCTGCTGGTAAGCTTTGTTGCAGCTCAGAGGGTGGGACATTCTTGGAAGTCTCTCTTGACCTGCCATCCTGCCCTGGGAACAGGATGTGGGGCACTACATGGAGCAAAAGGAGATCTAGGATACGATGCCTGTAATGAAAATGATCTTGTGGAGCATGCTGCCAACTTCACAGTATGTAGGTTAAGAATTTACTTGTTTCCAACTCCTTACTGATGAATACATGAACAAGCAAATTTGATATATTGACTGGAATTTACTTGGCCTGTACAAAAAAAGCATTGAGGTATTAGATTATGTTTACTTTAAAAAAATCCTATTATATATTGTCTGTTCAATGCTATTTGCGCTCATTTGGATATGTGCACTAGGGGAAGTCTAAAATAAAAGGGTGATAAACTACTGATTTTGAAGTGGTGGGAAATGTCTACGAGGATCCTGAAGAGATTCATTTTATGTAACATCTTTATTAACAATCCGCAAGTGGGAGTGAAAAGCATGTTAATGAAATTTGCAGATGATAAATTAGAAGGCAAGGAGAACACAAAAAGGGTGAAGAAATTATATAAATGGGACCCAGTGAAATTGGAATGGTAGGCAGAAAATATCAAATTGAGATTCATCTTGGGGAAATGCAAACTAGTATGTATGTGAAAAGTAATCTTAAACAGACTATCAGTCAGTGCAAGGTACAGTATAGTAACAATCAAAGATATCCAATAATGTTTTTGTTGACCATAAGCAATATGTCTACAGTATAATATGAAAGCTCTTCTGCTTGCACAAGTTGGAGTCTACTATTTTTAACTGAAATTACCTATCCCCAACTCAAAGCTGGTCCTGGGGGCTGGGGAACCCTATCAAACAGAAGGGGAGAGGAAGCAGAAGTCTACAGTAAGCAGGAGAATTGGCACAAATCTCAAGCTTTGACTGGTGAAAGCACTTTTCTCTCAGACAAAGCTGCCATTGGAAAGAACCCAAAGTCTGCATTAGAGGCTAATTTTGCCATAGTATATTGACTAAGTTCTACCTTAACACTGTAATGAGCATGGACTTTGAACTCTCTCTCTTCCCCACAAAAATTAATAACATTGCTAACCAGAGCCAGACATTTCCCTCAGGTGCCCTCATTAGTCCTTGTTAAAGCCCTTCAGTGCTTTCTGATTGTTCTCATTGAGATTATTAAATGAATCTTTCACTTAGCTTCTGGTTATTCTTCAATTTGTTTGAAGATCTCTGCAATTAAACCTATTTCTTGAAAGTTAGATGCTTCTGTGTCATAAACAGAGAATCCGTGTGGAGCACTTTGAAGCTCACAGTATGTACTTTCGGGAATTTTGCCACTCCTTCCTCCCACCCACCCTGCATGGTTGGAAAAGGAAAATTTGTTTATGGGTGAGACTATGAATTCTTGCAAGCCTTGAGTGCAACTTTTCCTTTAAGAATCTTTACTTTTTTGCAATCCATATCATTTTTTTAAAAATACAGTGGAATCACATCTTATGCGGGGTTAGATTCTTAAGTCTTCATGTAAGGTGAACATCATATATAGTCAAAATCTTCAAACTCATTCTTCCTCTTCTATCTATGAGGCATTGCTTGTTTGTTAGCCTTCTCTTCTGGTTGATAGGGCCATGGTAGGCACTGACTTCTGGTTGGTAAGTGGGAGGTGGATAAAAAACAAGGAACTGGGAGGGAGATGTTTCTGAGCACAATTCAAAGTGTTGGTGCTGACCTTTAAAGCCCTAAACGGCCTCGGCCCAGTATACTTGAAGGAGCATCTCCACCCCCATCGTTCAGCCCAGACACTGAGACAGAGGCACAGGAAGGGGTATGTGGTGGGTGCAGGCTGCCCTGGGTGTCATGACTGGGGGGGGGTGACAAAATGGCAGGTGAGTGGGTGGCGCACCTCGCTCCTGGCGGCAGCAGAGAACAGCCCTCAGCCGTGGTGAGGCGCACCCAGCAGCAGTAGCTCTGTTGCTGAGTCATGTCTGACCCGGCTGCGGGGAGCAGGAGGAGAATGAGTGAGTGAGTAGCAGCTTCCCCGCCCCTCTCCTACCCTGAACTGTGGTGCATGGGAGGGCACCCTCCACACCATTCCCCCCTCAGGAGTGTGCCCCTCCCCCCTCAAGAGTGCAACCGCCATGGGCAGTGCTGGCATATTTATTTATTTATTTATTTATGAATGAATGAATGAATGAATGAATGAATGAATGAAAGAGACAAAGACAGGCAGAAGGAAAAGCCTGAAGCAGATCCTCAAACTGGTGGATAGCCTGCTAGGAGTGGGAAGGAGAAACAAGGAAAGCAAAAGTGGCAGACGTCCTGCCGTGGAGAGTTTTTTTTGTTTCCACATACATATAGCTGAATTGGCATTAAATTAAATGCACACATAATACGACTTCACTGTGTAGTGTTTTTATTTATTTATTTGAATGCATTTATATATTACTTAATATTTCAAAAATCTCTAAGTAGCATGCTGTCTAAAAAATGAGCAATGCATTCCTAAAACACTTTAAAAAATGCAATCTAAGACCATTAAGACAGCAATTTAAAAAAGAAAAGAAAAGAAGATTCCTACCCGGCAGCAGAAGATTCAAACACCTAAAATAGAGCCCAACCTGATGGGTTCAGGAAAGCCTGTGCCAAAAGATAAAAGTCTTCGCAAGGTGTCTGATACAATGAATGGCTGCTGCTTCACACATGGCACAGGGAAGTTGGCACATGTTATGAAAAATATGCAGAATGCAAATAAATAAATAAAGTACCACTTGGATATAAAAATAACTATATGAACCACCTAGGTGCTCAGATGGAAGTCCAAAAGTAAGGAGTGAGAAAAAGGTATTCCTGTTCTGGGATTTAAAGAAAGCAGCGTGGTCACCTAGTACAGAGAAGAAGAAGAAAACATCTTTGAAGCTAGTGGGCTGTTTTCACTATCCTGCTCTTATCCACTCATTGCTTATTTGGGGAAAGGATGGAATTTTACCTTTCTCTTTAGGCAGCTGCTTATTTTGGCAGCCCCCCACCCCAGGAAGGTGGAAACAGGTGTGTGTGTGTGTGTGTGTTGGTTGCAGGAAGTCCAAGAATAACCCAGCATATGAGATAAGGAAATGGTGATTTTCAATAGGCAGGTGCTGATAGCAGCTTTCCTGTTGCTGTAACAGCTACAGGCAGCCACAGAAAGAAAGAAATGGAGAAAAGTTTATGAACTGGAATGTACTGAGAACAAATATACAAGAAATGGATATGGACCTAGAGTTCAACTGCTATCACCCACTTGAGGAGATGTTTCTGCCCAGCCAACGGTTAGAAACAATTATCAGTGTGCAAAGTAGGCAATTAAACAGGTGGCAAGCCAAACTTCTCCAAGCACCTTGTCTGTATCCTCACACTGCAGCAACTGAACATCAACCAAACAAAAAAGGATGAGACTATCATTTATTTATTAAATACAAAGCTTGAGTTTAATGATGCCAGTATCTCGTGCTCATTGGGTTGGTAGCTTTCAGCCTTTCAAATATACAAAAGCTGGGAAAGTGTGTATTTTGTTTGATGAATGTAACCTTTGCAAGACTCAAGACAGAACCAATTTATATGAGTATCATAGATACACTCATACATACACAAAGAATGCCATCTTATACTTCTGAATTACATTTTTAAGGACAAAATCTTTTGAGCTGTATTCATTCATTATTTTTCTTTTCTTACAAAACACTGTTCCACAGAACACCTGAATTGCCTCTTCAGCTATTATTCAAATGATAAGTTTTAGCATCTTTTGTAAAGTTTATTATCCATTCTGAGAAGGGATAGAAAAAAGGTGCATGTGGGTGTGCATGTTTTTTCTTCAAAAGTTGATAATGGTATAAAGGGACTTTCTTCTAAAAAAATACTGTTCTTTTGGGAAAGAGCCATAGTTCAGTGGTAGAGCATCTGCTTTGCATGCACAAGGCCCCAGGTTCATTTTGGTTTCTCCAGGTTTGACTGGGAATATCTGAAACCACAGAGAGCTGCTGCTAGTAAATATTGCTGTTGTTGATGATGATTCCTTATATTTGTTACTACTACAGTCATACCTCATGTTACGTTTGCTTCATGTTACGTTCTTTCAGGTTATGTCCCGCGGTGACCCGGAAGTACCAGAAAGGGTTACTTCTGGGTTTCGCTGCTTGCGCATGCGCAGAAGCACTAAATCGCACTTTGTGCATGCGTAGAAGGCCAAATTGCGCCACACACCTGCGCAGATATGGTGCTTCAGGTTGCACTCTTTTCATGTAGCGAACGGGCCTCCGGAACGGATCCTGTTCACAACCAGAGGTTCCACTGTACCGCTAAAACCACAAGTCACATATGACTCCATATAAGGCAGCTTCCCATTTCCCTGTCTCTTCTACAGATAATACCCAGTGCCATGCAAGTGGAATTTTTTGGAGCAGATTTGGTTGGTACAGGAGGTGCATCAGGGAAGTTCAATTGCATTTGTGCACCAGTAAAACCGCCAGTTGCATTGTTTAAAACAGAGTGGCCCGACATGTGGCACAAGGTCCACATGCAGTCCTTGAGGCCTTTTGGCAAGTCTCAACAACATTTGATGCCTGCCTTTGTGCTGCTTTCCCAAAGCTGGATAGGTGAGGTGCTAGGCTATGGGAAGGAGGTGTGAGGGCTCTGACATTCTCTGCTGTTTGCTTCTTACATCCACATAAGCCCTGCTATTGGTTTTAGATCATGCACCCATCACATAGGTGGCTGTCCCTTGGTCTGTTGAAATTGTAGAGTCTCCAAACTAACGCTGCTTTACTCCATTGGCCTGAATTATCTCTCAAGTTTATCCACAATAATTGTTTCAGGGGTTGGGTGGGTGATGGAATAGTGGATAAAAAAAAAGAAAGACTACAGCTTTCCTGTTGTTGTTTTTTAAACAAAAAAGGGTTTGGAGTTTAAACTATCAGTCTTAATTAGTATTACAGTAACTGAGCCTACTTAACTGCCATCTCTATGGCAACACATTCCTTATTATCCCATTCATAAATTATAGATATTGTTTAAAATCCTCTTTGGTAAATCAAGATTCCCCAAATGCTGCTTCATCTGTATTCTGGCTTGTGTACCAATAGGATTTTGGACGGCTTTGACTTGCATCCTGAAAATGTATCTTCTGTCAAGACAGTGAGGCTCCTGCAGTCACAAATCACTTTAACAAACAAGAGGTACTACTAATACATAAAGGTGATAGGAAAGTATACGGACGAAGACATTTGGAAGGTTCTGGGCATACATTATTAAATGAATGGGAAATGACGACTTGCTACCAAATATTATTAAGGAGCAAGGCATATTTTACTTGCAAATTGGACACAGTTGGCAAGTTAACCTGAGAAGGCATCATTGCAACTGAAGTGTCACACGAGTATAGTATGCATGTTTGAAATTTGAATGCATGGACTGTGATACCCTGGATGTGAAATGAATTGAGTGATTGGTATGGATATAGGTGATATGTGTCTCCTTCCTATTCCAGTTGTGTGCCTTCACTAAATAAATTATATTTGCTAAATGAAAACAGGTAATATTGTAGCCCCTGTCTATCACACTGCTTATATTAGCAGATTAGGGGCATAAAATGTGTCTACAATAAAGATCTGACATACAGGAGTGGATAGAAAATAAACCTATGATTCTTTTTACTCATTAATTTTGCTTTGCTTGGCTATAATGTAGCCATGTTTCCTGTCCCCAAAGTTGTGTTAAAAGTTGAAGCTATCTTAGATCAGTATAGTACCCAAGGCCACTCAGGTAATTTCAGCACTTGAGGCAGACAATCAGACAAGCCCACCTGTGCCTTCAATATATATATATATATATATATAAGCACAATAATAAATAATTAACAACTTGCTACCCTTCTATGGGTCTCAAAAACTGGTGTTCAAGGCAATCTCATCACTCACTGCCTAATGTTTTTAATGATATGAAGACAGCAAGTCTTACTTCTGAGTCAGCTGCACATGTGACACTATGGGCAGGGTGGGGGAGGAGAATATTGTAGTATTCCAGAATTTTATACTTGTGGAAGCAACATGTCTGCCTAGTTATTGTGATGGAAGTTTGTCTGCTGCTAATGCTTGCTCTCAGGGACAGTACTTTGTCTCAGTCTCATTGCCTCTATCTGCCACATCTCTGAACTGAGCTTGCAAACTGGCAGCTCATGCTGGTGAGTGGGAAGAGGTGTGAAACAATTTCTCTCAAACCACACCCACCAATACTCACACCCAGCACACAGAAGGGGAGGCAATGCTTGCACACATATTGCACAAATGAATATACTGAAGATCCAGTCCAGATTTTTCACAAAGGTCAGAATTTTGGGGTAGAAGAAAAGGCAGGTTTTTTTCTTTTTTTAATACATTATTCTGGAATACTAGCTGAATGATGATGATGTTGTGTGGCAGCATGGCCCCAAATCTGGGAAAACAGTAACTATACCACCATAAATTGTGAGCTGGCTGCTGGTTTGAGGGACTTCAATTGGCGTAGCTCTGGCTGCACCCAAGGGTGAACCTGTTCAAGACTCATTTCATCCTGGAGAATATTTGGTTTCAATTGCTTCACATATGTCACAACTATGCAGTTTCAGTAGTCATGTGACCATTTAGAAAAAGGACTGAAATAAGTTATGTCCTGGCAAAGACTGGTTTTAATTCAACTGCAAATCAAATCCTAATCCTGGGAAATATGAACACCTGAACCAAATAAACTTGCTCTCAGGTAAGTATGCAAAGAACTTCACCCTAATTTGGCACACGTTGACTGTACAGATGAAAGTTCCTTGAATCTGTCCTGCTTTCTTTGAAAAGAAAGTTTGTTTAAAGAGGGGGGGGAAGGCTGGAAAATGGGAGTCTAGTGCGGGACAACACTGATAAGAAAAACTGGAAAGTAAAGAGAGTTAATACATTTTTTTAGTATGGTCTTTTGTAAACACCAACAGGTCTACAGCAACAGGGGATAAAAGATTGTGACAGCTGTGCTTTATATCATCAAAAAGTGACAAGCAGCTATGTACATTTAGGTCAAGGCCCATATCAATGGCAGTATGATGAAGTTTCCAAAAGAACAGCAGGAACCTTAGATTAAGTTCAAAAGAAGTAGGGAACAAAACAAAACCCAAACCAAGGTTTTCATTTCTAGCCTTTTTGGCACAGGGACTAAATCCTGTGTGATTTGTGAAGATAGTCCTTGGGGGATATGTGCTAGCATGAAAGAATAAGGTTTCAAATGCAGCATTTTTTTGAAAGGAACTCAAACCAGCAATCCTGATACCATCAGAGAGTTTCTTTCCCCTGCGTTCTACATTGGCCAGTGGTCCTTGCTTATAATAAATAGGTTTATAGGGATTGCCTTGTGGATTGCCATGCCTTATTATATTCTAGAAAAAGACAGCAAAGAACTAGAACTACAGGGCAGAGTGGTGGTAGCAATTTTGTCACAAATAGATCCTGGTTTTGGCTCTGATGCTCAGAATAACGCTGAGCTAAGATTTGTGGACAGCAATATAGATATTTTTTCATTGTGAAGGTGTGCAGCAGGACTCCAAACAACTTTGATTTGTGTTGGAAATATTGACTAGAAAGGATGTTGAAGGGATATAAATGCCAAACAAAGCCACTGAATAGGAAATCCAAGGCAAATTTATTTCTTTCCAGTCAAGTTTATTTTGGAAACAAACATACCAAAAGCCAATTAGCCCAGCCAGCCTCTCATTGTGCAAGGTATCTTTTTCACATTGTAGTGAGTTGAAAAGGGTTACTCACTACAATGTGAAAAAGATACCTTGCACAATGCGAGGCTGGCCGGGCTAATTGGCTCCCCCCCCCCAAAAAAAAATAAACTTGACAGGAAAGAAATAAATTTCCTTTGGAATATATGCATTGGAAAAGTACATACATGGGCAACTAGTAGAATATATTTATCATTTAGATTTACATCCTAAGAACTGTCTCATACAAAAGACACATCTGCTGGGGAGCTGCCAGAGTAGCAGAAGTATGATCTGAAAGGGTCAAATAGCTCCTTCAGGCAGGTGGTAACTCATTAGGGTGTCTCCAAGGCATTCCAGAAATGTTTCAATTAAAATAAAAATAAGATGCTAATTTAAACACCTGAAGCACAAGCTTCAAGTACTATCCCTATATTCTCCTGGGGAGGGGGACACAGTTTTAGAAACTGAACATCTCAGTCTTGCCCTGTTATGTACCTGTTCAAGATGTATGGTAGCATCTATGGGCCCTTTAAATTTTACCCTAGCTATGGGGTGCCAATTCTGTGATCAGGGCTCATGCTATCATCTGCTGCAGCCCATGTGGTTGAGAGCCGTTTAAGCATTACTCCAAGCTTGTGAGATTCACTAATAAAAAAGCAGTTCTCATATACATAAAGTACCACCAGATAACTCTTATTTATGTGTTCATCTGAGGAATGTTTCTTTAGTACTTCTGCTCAATGCCATCCAAATATACAATGAGCCATGGGATGATGGATAGTCCCTTTGGGTTATCACTTCAGGGTGCTATGAGGACACCACCCACATTTGTTTTCACCTGGGATTTTTTGGGATTTTTTCTATGTGATATGACAGTCATTTATTCTTATTAAATTTGCTGACCAGAGGAGCAGGAAGTGTTGTTGGACCAAGAAGATGAAGGTCTGTGGAGTTCTGGGGTTAGAACCAGATGATGAGCTAGTTTTTGAATTTGTTTGTTATCTGTTAAGACAGAAGGGTGAGGAAGTCATATTGCAACCAAAGGCTGATAGCTTGATGACTCTTATGGTTACCATTTTGGGATAGGGAAATTGCAGGGATTTGGACTAGATGGCCCTTGGGATCCCTTTCAACCCTAAAATTCTGTGATTCTATGTAATATGGGAAAGAATTTTTATATGGATAGTGGCTTTACCAGTGTCTCCATTCAAAGTCCACCATGAGGTTTGACTTGAATTCTGATGAGGGGCATCTTGAATGTCAATTCAAGCCTGTCTCCCGTTGTTTCTCATAAAATGGGATTAGGTCCTTCTCCTTCACACTGGTCGTAAATGACGCATATATGCACCGTGGAACTTCATTTATGGGTGTCTGCTTCTTTTCACAACAGTGTGTGATGTGTGGGTCATGGGGAGGCACAAGGCACAAATTCTCTGTTGCTCTGAAGGCAAAGCAACTGAGAAGAAGTCTTGAAATGGAGTGGACAGGGCTCCAGCATCTGTATCAATGTTCCCCAACGTGGTGCCCTGCAGACATTCGACTCCAGTGAACCTCTGTCAACATAATAAATGGTCAGCAATGATGGGAATTGTAGTCTAAAACAACTGGAGGGTACTAAGTTGTGGAAGCCTGATAAATTGATACCAAGGGGAACATGCACACTGGATGATGGAAGATGGTTAAATATAAAAAATAGGATCACATTGAAGGGGCCTTGTAGGCCATCTAGTTTAGTCCTCTGTTTGATATAGGAGTTCCTGAGCTAAAACATCTGCCGTGGATGGCTTTCCAATCTCTGCCTGAAGATTTGAATGTTTATTTGCTCCATTGTTAAACTGCTAATACTGTACCATCAACTGAAACTGAAGCCCATTTAATAGAGCTGTGCTTCGCCTTCTTCTACGTGACAGTGTTTCAAGTATGAGAAACCCATCAAGTTGCAGATCCCTTAAGATAAGTTGCTGCCCTCTATTGTAACCCAGAGTCTGGTGACTTATCTCTTTAGCCAGGCTTAGGGGCATACAGTACATATTGCATAGTTGTGCTTTCACTGTGTGTATTTTGTATTCTTCAGATAATGTAGCTGGTGCGCATTGTTTTAAAGAAATCAAATGTAATCAGTTACAAGTATCTTAAGATATGAAATTATGACATTTTTCTTTAATGGCTTCTGATACATAACAAGTAGTAATAACTCAAAAACCTGGGCAATAAGACTCACTTTTCATGACTGCCATCTTTTCCGCATAACCTTGAGCAAACAGGTGAATGAAAAGCATGAGCAACATGCTTCTGATGTAGCAAATCACTCTTTATTTAAAAATGCTTAAAAAAAGAAAAGAAAGCACCATTTTAAAGCCTGTCAAAGACAGCATGCAAAGATAAAAATAAAAGTGTCAGGACAAAAAAAACAACTCCTGTTCTTTTTTTCTCCTTTCTTTTCCTCTGAATTAATTTGCGCATCAGTCAAAAATCTGTCAGTGCATATGCAATATAAGTGACACGACTTAAGCTACTAAAAGCAGGAGAAAATAACAAATAGAACTAAATGCTGAGAAGAGAAAAGTGACAGCTATTATATGTATTCAGCTATAACAATACACTCCAAAACTGATGAAGAAATGGTGACAGAACTGCCAATTATAATTGAGTGAAGTGTAAACAGAGATGATACAAAGTCTGCCAAGCAGAACTGCAAGCAGGTGGCGATGCTCTTCTTTTGACACACCCATCCGGTAGGTGTCAGAACCTGCACAAAGCTTGTGGAATCCTAATGCCTAACTAGAGCAAATGGTGACTCATTAACACCACATATGGTGGAAAGGCTAACTTTTCTGGAGCAAGGTTTGGAGTAGGTGAAATCCTAAAGGGATAAACCTGAGACAACAAAACAGGCTGGATTTATTGTGTCTCAGCCATTAATACATCCAAACTTTAAAAGACGAACAGAGCTCACTCAGGATCTTACTTCAAGGATGAAAATGTGAATTAATGACATAAAAAAGTCAGATAAATGAAAAACTTATATTGTGCCAAGAGGATACCTATTCCAACTCAAGTAGTGTATTGCTTTATGCCATGGATTATATATACTTCATTAGAGGAGGAGAAGAAGAAGAAGAAGAAGAAGAAGAAGAAGAAGAAGAAGAAGAAGAAGAAGAAGAAGAAGTCAGAATTCTATAGGCCCTCTGAATAGGAAATGTCCAAATGTGCCACAAGGAATTAAAAACGTTTATTTGGGCTTATCCATGGGAAAGTGCTGAGCTCACTCTTTGTGAGTGACTGGAGAAAATGGCAAAGACCATTTTTTTGTATTGATGCAATAAGCAGCGTCCTAATGTTTTCACTTTGACTAATGTGTCCTTCAATTTTTACAATGGACTGAATGGAGAGGCATTAATATGCTGTGATTTCAACATGCTGTGAATGATTTCCTGAGATTGAAGGATCCTCCTCTGGGTTTATTGATTTTGGATGTGCATTTCTTTCTTCAGCTACTTGGAAGGAGAAGGTCCACTCAGCATCATTTTAGAGAAAGATTCTTTGGAGTTATAAAAAAAATGTGTCTTCTTTACCCAATATAAACTCATGGAAGAGGGAAAAAGCCTTGATTATAGAGAAGGTTCTTTAGAAAGACTACAATGGAAAGGGTTCATTAAATATTGTTTACTGCAGTTGATTAAGTTGTGAACTGATATCACAATTTCATGTTGCTTATGCCAATCTTATTTAGACTTGGTAGAATTATTAATCTGCCATTCTAAATCTATCTGTAAGAATATCAACAAGCATATAGATAGATAGTATCCTGTTGACGCTGGGTGCTTAGACTTTCAAGATGATTTGGGTAAAGTAGCCCACCAAGGATTCCTCTTATTGGCCAGTCACTAGTTCCTCAAAGATATGCATGTTTTTTTAACTTGTTCATTAATGATCTAGAATTTGGGGTGAGTGTGAGGTGACCTTATTTGCTGATAATACCAAATTGATGATCAAAACAAAGAGGGATTGCAAGGATTTTATAAAGGATCTGTTGAAATGACAAATGCAGTTCAATATAAGCATTTGTAAGGTGATGGACACCAAAGCAAAAAAGGTCCTAATTTCACATATGCACTAATTGGTTCTGAACTGGCAGTGACTGACCAGGAACAAGACCTTGGAGAGCTAAATGAAGATTTGGCTCAGTGTTTGGCAACTGTGAAAAAGGCAAATTCCATTTTAGGGATGATTTTACACAAGGGATTGAAAATAAGACCACACTAGATGGACCTTTGACCTAATCCAGCACTTTCTCCTTATGTTATCTTTCTCTTCATGTAGCAAAATCTGGCCATAGAAAAGAAAGTGCAAAATAGGCATCATATATAACAGCCAGTTTTAGATATGTGGAAATGTTCTTCTTGACCCACACTTGGAGTATAAACTTATGTATTCACTGTGAGATTAGGGGAGAGAGGGTGAATTGTAGCTTTTGAAAAACTCTAATGAAGAGACTGGGTGGTCATGTAGCACCTGATCATGCACTCCTTCAATGGGGCATCATGACACACAATGGTGTGTATATTTGTGTGTTGTTTTGCGGGTGGGTTTGTCAGTAACTTCCATTAAAAATTCAATTTCTTCCTTCTTAATAATCTGTAGCAGTTTACCTTCAGGAACTGATGGAAGGAATAAGCAGGAATTACTGAATAGGAATGTAATATGATGATATATGACCATTTTCTTTTACATTTCCCAAGAAACATTGTGCAGGAAAGTTATGTTAATAGGCATCATCACCATAATTGGGAATTTAAATGCACAAAAGTCAGAAAATTAGAATGAATGATTCCCACAGCTATAGTGATTCCATGGCTAATAAATGTGTGTCTGTCTGTTCTTGAAAAGAATGAATAGCACAAGCATTTAACCATTAATATTCTCATTTTTGCAAAAACAGCATGCTTCTATTTGTTTCTAAGAAAGCAAAAATCAGTGAAAGTACCATATTATTACCCCTGACTCACCACTCAGGGTGGTGGTGGTGTAGTGGAGAAGACTGATATATAATCTGGCAAATCCATGGAGCAGTTCTTTAGTCAGATAATTAATTTTTTAAAATGCTTGGTAATCTGCTAGAATATTCAGAGTAAGACCATCATTTAACTATGCATTTTGTAAAGAAGTACGTCTCTTTCTTTCTTTCTTTCTTTCTTTCTTTCTTTCTTTCTTTCTTTGATCTCATTCAGCCTCATGGCTCTAGAACCCCATGTTTTATTATTTAAAGGTAAAGTGACCTGTGACCATTAGGTCCAGTCGTGTCCAACTCTAGGGTTGCGGCGCTCATCTTGCTTTATTGGCCGAGGGAGCCGGCGTACAGCTTCCGGGTCATGTGGCCAGCATGACTAATAAGGGATAAAAATATTTCCTTGTCCATTCCCCCCCCCCCCAAAGCAGGCACAATTTATGCATCTCTGTTTACCTTATATTTCTCCAGATAGGATATTTATTTATTTTATTTTATTTATTTATTTATTTTACGGCAATTAGCCCATAAAATATGTACAAACATAAAAACACAGAGGCATAAGGACCGATATATTCGACACCAAAGGGTGAACATCACGGTACTAGGGTGGGTCAATGAGCAGAGCCAAATAACAGCTTGGGGCCCAGAGAGCTCCAAGGGACGGATCACAGTAAAAGGAGGACTGAAGACGAGGTCCAACATGCACTCTCATCGTAACTGTCTGATTAGTTTTGGTGTTGTTGTTGTTTTTTAGTTGTTTTTGTGTGTGAGATAACCGCGTTCAGGAATCTCGCCACCTGCAGAGTTACCGAAGGATCTGTATCCTGCAAAAGTAGTGCGGCGTGTGACTCAACAGGCCGGCCCACCAAGCGCAGTAAAGCAGGACCTAGGAATTTAGTCCTGGCTATGCTATGTAGGGGGCAGTTGAACATTATATGTGGAAGAGATTCAACAGTTTTCCCGTCATACACGCATAACGGAGACACCAAACCCTTAGAAAATCTGTGGCTCAGCAGGTTCGATGGAAGGACATTGAACCTTGCACGAATAAATGCAAGTCGGTGTGGTACAGATGAAAGAGATGACATGTATGATGGAAGGCCAAGTGGTGGGGTTATTCCGTGATACCTGGGGGAGCAAACACCCCCACCCCAAGTGAGGTTGTGTTGATTTTCAATGTCTGCTAATATTTGCTCTATAAGGCTTTTGGCTGAGCATAAGTTCATCTTTAGGGAGTCCGCTGGGGAAATTCCGATGCTCAGGAGTTTGGCATGGATTTTTCCTACCCACGGATTGACAATATAGATCTGCCAGCATTTGCCAGAGATGTATTTTGGGTTACTTGTGAACTTTCATCAGTGTGCTGCTGTGACTCTGTTCTAGAACCACCACCTTAATAGAACTGGATGAAGGCTTGTCTTTTTCTTTAGCCAGAGGCCTGCTGTTCTAATTGCCCTAGTTTAGTAGAAGTGTTCCAGCTCTGTCCAGCACAGTCAGCTTACCTGCACCCTCACAATGCGGAAGAATTGGCTATAGAGGTTAGATGGCAGGAAAGGACTCTACCAGCTGAATGCTGATATCATCATTTCACCCCCACATGTATAAATTTTGTGGAAGTTAAACAAGATACAACCACTTGTAGCATTCAGCCTGTGTGCTCTGAGCAGTGGGAGGAGGCCACAGTAAGGAGTCCTTTCTAGAAAAGAATATAGCTATGAACATCTGCACAGTATAGAATTCACAGCTCTATGAGGCTTCCAGTGCCAGCCCCAATTACTAACCATCCCAGAAGCTGAAATCCAAAGACCAGACAAGAGACGACAGAACAGGTCCAACTTGCATATACTTGATTTAACCCTCTCCAGGACAGTCTTGTCTGAGCTGCTTCTAAGAATATAAGAATATCCCTACTGTATCAGGTCAAAGGTCCATCCAGCCTAGCATTTTGCCCTCACAGTGGCCAACCAGATGTTTGATGGGGTTACACTTCCTCTGAAGGAGCAGGTCCATAGCTTGGGGGAGTCGCTCGAGACTCAGGTGGCTTCAGTGACCCAGAGTGACCTTCTATCAATTTCGGCTGGTGGCCCAGTTATGCCCCTGTCTGGACAGGGATAGCCTAACTACTGTTGTCTATGGTCTGGCAACCTCAAGGTTAGATTTCTGGAATGCATTATACATAGGGCTGCCTCTGAAGACGGTTCGGAAACTTCAGCTAGTGCAGAATTCAGCGGCTAGGTTGCTCACTGGAGCAAGATGGTTTGAGCATATTACACTGATTCTGGTCTGACTGCACTGGCTCAAGGACCACCTCTTTCCATATGAACCTACCTGGACTCTGATATCATCTTTGAGGCCCTCTACTTGAGAGGTCTGGTGGGTGGCAACACGAGAACGGGCCTGGTCTGCAGTGGCTCCCCTTCTGTGGAATGCTCTCCCCAGGGAAGTTTGCCTGGTGCCTACATTACACACGTTTAGGCGCCAGGCAAAAACGTTCCTTTTTAACCAGGCCTTTGGTTGATTTGATTGACATTCTATGCCCTTTTAAAATGTGGTTTTATTTTGATTATATATTTTGTGTTTTTTATTTATTTTTTGTTCTGCAAACTGCCCTGCGACCTCTGGATATAGGGTGGTATATTAATTAATTAACACCCAAGCAGGACTTAAGTGCAGCAATGCTCTTTGACTTGTGATTCCCAGCAGCTGGTATTCAGGGGCATACTGCCTCTGTCAATGGAGGTAGAAGATACCTGCTGTATTGATAACTCTTCTCCTGTCCATTAAACAGAAGAAATTCTTTGGACTGCTGTGGTGGCTTAGGACTTTACCTTCAGGGCCCTCCTCTGGGCTGGCTCTCCCCTGACAGTGGGCCAAGTCTGACATCTGCACTACCCAAAATCCTCACACGGTTTCTGCATGCAACCAATTGAGGCCACCATATCGATAAAAGTCTACACAAGTCTACATAAATGTAACATGTGAAATGGCCAAAGTTATTGATATTTTGTATCTCATACCACAGCATTCTGGCATATATTGGGAAGAAAAATGGATTTAACAAAGTTGAATTCTTTCTATGGATAATTTGGGATTGGGGCAAGCGCGGGGAGCTAAACTCATCAGACACATTATTGCTGGCAAATGATTCACTCAGCAAAAATGTTCACATTAATAAATTATAAAATATGCATGAAGAGGAACAGCTATGTTCCAGTGGGAACAAGAATGTTGAAAGTTATCTGATCTACTTGCAGAAATGTATGCTGTTATGAATTTCAATTTTCCATCAGGGTTACCTTAATGTATATGTTTTGCATTAAGCCGGAATATATTTAGGGTTGCCATTAATATAGAGGGAACTGTGTTACAAATATATATTTAATTAAAATTTTAGGTTGTTTATGCAACAAAAATAAATGCTTTTCAAATTATTGTTAGTATCTTGAGTTTGAAATTTATTGTGAAAAAATGAACCGATTCTGGCAATTTTGTGTCCTATTCTTTGCTGTGAAATGGTTGGCACTTGTTTTGGAGACTTTTCTGACTAGGAGGTTCAAAAGGTAACAGAGGCCTCAAAAGCTCAACTCAGGAAACTTTAAGAAGAAAATGAAACCTAAAAGCTTAAAGCAAATGTGGGGGATATCTGGCCTGTGGTACTATTTAGGCGAGGTAGGCCTCCCCACATCTGAGCCACCTGGCCATTTGGCCATAGCCTTATCCTGGATGTCATGCACGACATCAGGTATGGGGACAGGTAAAGTTGCAACTGGCCCAAGAAAGAGTTTTCAGTTGCCACTGATTCTTGGGGGCCTGAAGGGGGGTGCAGGGCTCCTGCAAGTACTGATGATCAGCTGACAATCAGATGGGATGGCTTCAATAGGGTGTCACTTTTGGGACTGGACTTGAATTCAAATTATTTCCTCCAGAGTTACATAACAACTAGAACTATTCCATAAAGAAGTTAGTCCCAAGTGACTTAAACTAAGAAGTCACGTCTCCAAACACACAGCAACATACAAAATGGAGAACACACACTGATCAGGACATGGAGGCCATGTGCTCCTCCATGCTAGTACAACAGACCACACCCTCTTCAAGTCACATGTAGTGGAAGGCTGCCCCAGCTCAGGAGGAAACAGGAAGTCTTCTCCTGAATGGTACAAAACATCCCCTAACATGTCCACTGTAGGAATGTTGTACTTGACTGTAGTTTTACATCCCACACTCCCTTTAATCACTTATCAGCTGACCCACTTTGAACTTTGGCAACCATCCGTTGCCTGATATATTTTTTGCTTTGTTAGTATTTTGTGCTCTCATTTCATATTTTTAAGTGGTGACCCACCCAGTGAGCTTCGGATGAAGGGTGGTACACAAATTTAATAAATCATCATTATGATGTGAGGGGATTGACAGGTGAGTAGTTCTGCATACCTATCAAAGTTGGCTAATGGGCAGGCGTGTGGGGAGATAAGGATTTGAAACACTCATTGGAAAGAGAAAGAGAAATCTTAGCAGAACCTTTACCTTTCTTTACCTTTACAATAATCAAAGTTAGAGATGAAGTACTATTAAAGGAAAAAGAAAGAAACCAGAAGGTGGCAGCAATCCAGACACATAATAGGTTGTGCTCTCTCTCTCTCTCTCTCTCTCTCTCTCTCTCTCTCTCTCTCTCTCCAGGTTACAGTTAGAGAAAAGTAAATATGTGAGAAGAAGGACTGAAATGGAGACCATTTCATTTGCAGAATCTCCATGCATTATAGAACCTTGGGAGATCTAGCTGGAATGGAATATGCATTCCACAATTGGACTTCTTGCAAGCATGGGTTTGGACTACCACAGTAGAAAGAAGTTTCAGGGTGAAAGATGTTGACAAGTGAAGGGCTGACCAATGGACTAGGCTTAGAGATCTGTGGAATGTATGCCTGATTATATGTTACAACATGATGGGAGAAAAAAACTCCCTTAAAAAAAGTTATTTAATACAATAAGGAAAAAATGGAAAGCCCTGCTTCCAATGCTTTGATTTCCACCCTAATCTGTATATCTTGTTAAAAGATCTTCTCCTGATATTTATACGTTAATACACTTATTGTATTGTGATCATCAACTAGTGAAATGAGCATATTCATTCATGGATTTTGTGTTATGCAATAATATTCATTCACAGATTTTGTGTTATGCAATAATGCAGATTTTCCTTGGAAATGACCCAAATGTCTACCATGTTAATATGTCAATAAGGAATTTGTCAGTAACTGCCAGTATGTAATTTCTTCCCCATCTTTCTTATGCTACATTCCTTCAAGACTTTCATCGTTACTAGAACTGCTGCAGGGAGATCATTAAAAATGTTTTCAAAATACCTTGGTTTGCTGACTGATTTCAGATTTTGCTCACAGGTGTAATTGACTTGAAATGTATCATATCACTTACAAAGAAAGGCAGTTGTGTAAATGGCCAGCCATTTCCCCTACTGCCATCCAATTTAGCATGTTGTAGAGGAAAATATATTTCATTCTGAGCATAAACACAATGAAATCAATACAGGATAGTTTCCTTATCAAAATGTGCATTAATGAACCTTCTTACATTGCAGATACAGATTTTAGTTAAGCGGGCAAATAATCTGTTTCTCAGCATTCCAGCAGGCTGTATTGATTTCAGAGTTGTTAATATGATCCAAGTCATGCATGCCTTCCATCAAACCTTGTTTGTGCCAAATCTTTGCAGCTAACAAAAGTTTGTATTAATATATTAGTTGAAGATTTGCTGCAGCTGCAGATATCCCAGAACAGTGTTCTAGTACAATGTTTGTCTCACACAACCATTTAGACATGCTAATGACAAGGTTCAAGATGCTAGTATGTTATTTTTTGGCATGAGAACCAGTATCATCCTCTGAACTCTTAAACTAGCAGTGAGTGGGACCATTAGGCTTTCTTCCAAAAAGTTTGTACAGACTGTGGCTTGAAGCCATTCTGTTCTGCCATAAGTATGAAGTAGATTGTAGCATTTGAAATAGATGGTGCAATCCACTGCAGTATTCACACACAGATGTTATGTCTCATACATGCTCCAGAGCTTATAGTGTTTCAGTGTGGGGATGACACTACTATCCTCACCAATGCATCAGAAACTTACATTTGCCATAATCTCCAATGTGTCAAATGGGCAACAGTATCCTCACCTCACCCAACAAATCCAGTGATGGTCTTTTGAGCCATGCTCACTCTTCTGCTAGTCATTAGAAAATCTCTGAAGTACCAGGGCAGCAAGAGCCCTGGAGATCTTTAGGCAATGGAGTTGGTTGTAGAGGGCAGCCTGGACAATACTGTATCCACACACTTCTCAACCTTTTCTGCCAGGTGTGAGATCAGTGCCCATTGCTTTTCTTAGGGCCCACTCTGGCATTGAATTTGCTCCAATCAGGAGAAATGATTCTGACCAAGATACACACGTTGCGGTCCCACGATATGACTTCAGCATGTGATCTGGTTAAGGGCCTCTGCAAACCTGGAGCTGGCGCTGCTCATATTAAGTGATATCATACCTTTAGAGTTTTTCAAAAGTAACATGGGTTTCTGTGGGGGGAAAGGAGTTTGGGACCCAATTTTCTGTGTAACGTGTGTACCTAATTCCGTCTGGTTTTGTGCATCAGAATATTAGACCTTCTTGAATTGTTACCAAATATTGCATTATATATATATATATATATATATATATATATATATATATATATATATATATACACTTTTACAGCTCTTGGTGCATTTATTTATATTTTGACATCAGCGTATTTATTTGATTTCATCTTTAAGACCCACTCCTCGTAAAATGTCTCTCGGTCATTTTGCGGTATGCTCCCCCACAAAAAAAACACCAATGATAAAAACAATTACACACAATTCCCATATATAAGAGCAATTCTCCCATGTAAAACTAAACCACATCCCATACATACATATGGCATTTATATGGTCCTTCTCTTGCAACAGACATGGGAAAGTGAAATAAAATAACGGCAAAATTTAGTGTGGTTTTTAAAAGCATCTTCCTAAGTAATATGCTTTTCAAGAGGATTGGACAAGTTCATGGGTGGAAATAAGGCAGGATGTGCCTCTGGGTACCAGTTTCAGGGAGTAACAAGTGTGGAGAGTTGTTGCTGCGTTCGGGTGCTTCTTGTGACCTTCCCATCAGGGCATCTGGTCAGCCACTGGGAGAACAGGAAAGCTGAACTAGATGGGCCATTGGCCTGATCCTGGAAGCTCTTCTTAACATTATTATTATTATTATTATTATTATTATTATTATTATTATTATTAAAGATTTTCTTACAAAAGTGTGTGCAATGTCTCTTTCTCTCGTATATTCCCCCCCATGTAACATTTTTACAAATCAGTTTCATTTGTTGAAACATTGATCATCCTATATTTTGTATGATTTGTAGAAACCATACACAGAACTTTTCTTTATCAGCTTAAAACAGACTCGTGGGCCTAATTAAAAGAAATTCAAAACCGACTGTTTATGATGTTCCTAACGACACTGGGGTACCTCACTCACCATGCTGCTCACTTGCGCTTCAAAGTGTAATGATGTTTCATCTGAAGTCAACATCTTGACATTATTGCTAAACTTTAGATAGAGGGGCACTTTACTCTGACCTCTATTGTTTATGATAATCCATCAAACACAACAGGAAACTTGACCAGAATATCAAAAGGCCCTAGTGTTCTGTGTAATCCAGTTTTTAGAACAAGCTATATTTGCTTTGCTGTTAAGAGCTACTGTGATTGAGTTATACTTTCTTACTAGTACTTTCACTGAGAACTTTAAATGCAGCACACTTACGTTCTTTCATATACAAAGGTTACTTTTCTAAAAAGAAAAAAAGTACTATGAGAAAATAGTAGTGATTAACTGGGGATGCCCTGGTATATGCATTTTTGTACACATTACCTTGCTGGAGAACTGCATTCCAAAAAACTGGAGAAATGTGAATTTTGCAGAATGGCTGTTTCAGTTATGCAGCTTTGAAAATATACAAATTTTAATAAATAAAAATAGTTTTATTTTTGTTTTATTATATATTTTGTGTTTTCATTTTGTATTTTTGTGTTGTGAACCACACTGTAACCTTCAGATAGAAGGCAGTATACAAATTTAATAAATAAAAATAAATTTTTTAAATGTTGAATTATGTAGGTTCATTTTTAAGTGCCAAGTAATTTTTCCTCATCCTTAATGACAGCATACTGACATGAGAAAAATAAAGACAGTGAATCTAAACTCTTATCTTTCTGCTATTGTGCTTATATATTTCACGTTTATAGTACAAGCTGCTTCTGCATTGCCAGTCAGAAAGCAAACAAATGTGAAAGTGCAAGACTTTAATTCGTTATGATTGCAGAATACTTCATCAGTCGAATGAATATGTAAGTAATGAAAACATTAGCTGTCATTCAGAGAGTTGAAATAAAGTGGCTCCAAAGTGCTCCATCAGATGGTAAATCAAATGAAGGCATTTAGAGGAAAACGAGAACATAGGAGGTTTAAGGCACCCTTGAGGAAATGGTGACAAGAAAAAGCAGAACTTAAGAAAAGTTGAGGAGAAAACTGGAGCAACGTGAAAGGGTAACTTTCAGATCATCCAATGTAGGTCTTCTTAATTCTTCAAATCACAAAATCAATCACCACTATCATCCTGAAGCAGTGAGAGCAATGCTTCCTGCCTTGCTGGTAGCAAAGAAATTTTGGCCACTAGTTATGGGAACTCTGCTTCAAAAATTTGGGCCACAGCTTCATGGTAGAACATCTGCTTTTCATGCTAATTCTATCCAAGGCATCAGGAATGGCTGAGAGAAAGCCTGAAATGCTGGGAAGTTGCAACCAGTCAGTGTAGACAATTCTGAGGCAGATGACCCGATGGCCTGACTCAAAATAAGGCAGCTGCCTACATTCCTAAAACTCTGAATTGTAAATGTTCTACTTTGAACTAACTTTTGGAACTTCCTCTCTTAGGCTAATGCAACCACATTTTGGTTTATTTTCTTTGTTATTTTTACTCACCTATTTCGTATGAAATGAATTTCAATGATAATTATTGGCACCACCTATCTCTAAGCCAATGCAAGTGACATAGTTCCATTTCTGCTTCCACAAAGGCTGAACATAATATCAAGGGTCCCACCCCCCAAGTCTTTAGCACTTTCCTTGAAATGGCATATTTTTTTCACTGTGCCTACAAAGTTCAGCTCTGACTGAACTTTCTGGTGTTCTCTCTAGCACTATTACCCGGGAAGATAAATCCTTCCATGATTTGGGGAATTTATGCTGTGTCAGTGGTTGGTCAAGAGACTGAGAGTTTACCTTTTCATCAAGGCAAAATGAACAGCAGTGTTGGCAGGTACATTAAGAATAGAGGGACAATGTCAGGACAAGTCTGCTCTAAAAACACAATGTCTGTCTCTTTGGATTTTTTCAGATGGATTTCATCTTGTGCAAGGGAAGAAAAAAAGCAAAGCCACCTCACTTCCTGTAAAAAAACAACCACCAAATATAGAAATATTGTATTTTGGACTGACCAAAAAGTAAATGACTGCACCATGCTTTCATTCTGTCTCCATTCTGCTTTTCACCTTGCTTCAGAAAGAGCTAGACTATAGTGGTAGCTGTTGCCTACAAGGCTTTGTGACCTTAAATGCAGTTAGGTTGTTGTTACTGTTTGTGCTCACACCCGTTTTCACACAGCCACTTGGGCATTTTGCTGCTTGGAGGAGGAAGTAGCAGCAGTTTGGGCGGGAACAATGAACTCGGGTCCTCTATTTGTGGCAAACGTGTTGAAGATTGATATAAATCTCTTCTAAATGTCTCAAAGATCACACATTGTCACATACAGTGTTCTTTAATTTCCTTAACCCTAATCAAAGTTGTAAGACAGCTGGAGAAAACAGTAAAGGACTGATTCAGCATTAAAGGGCTGTAGCTCAGTGACAGAGGGTTTGCATGCAGAAGATCCCAGGCTGGATCCCTGGTAACTCCAGGTAGGCTGAGAGAGACTCTCTGTCTGAAATCCTAGAGAGCCCAAGCCCATCAATGGAGACAATACTGAGCTAGAAGGACTCAGTGTATGGCAGCTTCCTATGTCACTAAGCAACACGGATGTTCTGGGTTGGAAAAGCCCCACATACTGTAGATAACTGAGCTTACTGAGCAATACTGTGGGATAAAATGGTGGGGGGAGAGAACTCACCTTGGAGGAAAGGTGGGGTATAAATGTAATAATTATAAACTGCGTTCTTAATACCGAATAACTGCTGCCAGTGGCAAATAGTGTTGGGTATTGCACATGTCAAATTGGCTATTTGTGAACACGCCAGAACTAAAAATCTAAATTCAGCACCTGAGGTAGTTTGAAAGCTCCATAACTGGAGGCCCTTCACTTGTTATAGAACTTAGGAGCACTACAGAGCATATGCTAGTTTATGTTGAGTACACACACAGTTGTTTGGACACAACTGTGCCCATGTGGGCTGTTCATATTGCTCTGCTGTGTAAGAGCTAAGTACATAACAAGTGTTGAGTGCCAGTCAGTCAGAGAAGAAGCATCTTCACCTTGGGGAGCAGTAGGGATGCAAATGAGCACCACAAAGGGGCTGTTTCTCTGAGAAAATTCTCTCAGGCCCGAGTGTTAGCAGTCACAGTATATCTCCTGAGATTAATCCCATGAGCCAGTATGATAACATGGAATGTGCCACTTTCGCTGCTGTTCACACATTGTTCCCAAACAGACATGGATGTTTTCAAGTGAGTTTTATTATCTGGAATGTGCCCAAAAAACACATACTACATTATCCTATGGAGCAAAAATGTATGCTTTCTGTGACACAACAGCCAAACTGTACTAGTAATCAGGAAAACAGGTTCTGGACACAATATTTAAGAGAAATGATATTGTCAGCTGAGTTGCTAAATTGAGTAGCAAGTGACAAGCAATGAATTGTAACTGCCTTTTTTATTTAGAAAATGGGGGGAAAGTATAATAAGGGAAACTTTAGCCATAATTCCGACATATTGTGATCTGGATGGATGGAGACATAATAGGGTAATTCAATCCCATCCCGACTTCTTAAAACACATTCTGTGTATTGAATTGAAGGATTAAACTCAATAGAACATATTTCCTCTTGCCTGACAGAGCAATCTTCTCCCATCCCATGAATTGTTCTGGGGGTTCTCCCAACCCTCAAAAAGCTAATTTGGGGGTGAATGGGTGGATGAAAATGGGGAAAGCCCTGCTGTGTTAGTGAGACTCATTGTGTTTGGCTCCCACTAGCACAATTATTTATCTGAATCTGGCCCCATGTCTGGGTCTGACTCTGCTTCCATCTTGAATAGTATCGAATGGAATATACATGTCAAATACAATTTATTTTATTTTTATGTTAATAATTCATGAACCACTTTTTAATCTTTAACACTCCCCTCCCAAAAAAGGTAACTTAGAATTTAAAATCAGTAAAGTATCATATACATTCATAGTGAGCTCATTCTCAAAGCATGGATCCTTTTATAGTCAACATGCCACCATCTTCACTCAAGAAGGAGGCTTGGGGGATTCCCAAATTTTTGCAGAATGTGCCAAAATAAGTGAGATTGCCCCCAAATGGCTCAACTTCATGCAAAAGGATATGGCTGGCTAGTTGAAGTTCTGAACAGGAGCTCTGTGCTCTGCTACGTTTTGTTGCAGCTGCCATTTAATGTCACTGTGGAAAAGGGTCACCCCTCCTAATGGGTGTTCCCTGGACTTCATTTGGCAATGGTAGCCAAAGCAAATCCTCAGATGTCCCAGTGAGAACACACAGAGGTACATAGGGAAGAAGCTGGTCCTAGTTGGCAGCATATGATGCTTCTTCTTCTTTCCAAATCAGCTGAGCGGAATGGCGAAAAACCTGTGGCATTTAAATTTAAATTAAGTCATTACTTAAGAATATAGCATAAGGGATGACAGAGCCTGCCTATCAGATAGATAGACCATTTGCCCTTATTTCAGGGCCTTCAGAGTATGTTCTGCATACCACTGTGGCACCTGCTTCAATTATCATTATACTGGTTACTCTGAATCACTAGGTACACTTCCAGAAGACACATTGTGCTAATGACAACTTTGCCCATTTGAAAAAAGAGAAAAGCCTATTTGAAAGCTCATTGAGGATGGATTCAAATGGCTGCCTCTCTCTTGGCTGTAGTTATCAAAAGTCAGCTTTTTAGCAGAAAGCATATAGCTCTCAGTCATTAATCCACCGTCTGGAACACAACAGGAGAAGCAAGAGAGATCCTACAATGAGGAAACTGGTTCGGGGAGTTGGATCTCATCCAAGCTGCTCTTTTAGCACAACTAGTACACAGCTTGTCTTCAGCTTTTAACATGTGTTAGAGGGATGCTTCCAACAAGCCAAGGTATGTGTGCGAGGGTGGTGGTGGAAGCATAAGGCAAGTGTCTGAAGCCTTTTGGTATTGCAACTGAGCCACTGAAGCTCACTGGTGGTGATCTGAAAGCTTGAAAAAGTGAGACCAACAACCAGATCCATCACAGAAGATTCAGGAAGCCCATCCACCTTTGGGATGCCGCACTGTAAGACATAGCTTCAACTATCAGTGATGATTGTGAGGGTTGTTCTCACTTGGCTGATACACCAACCAGGAGTGCAAATCTGGTGAGAAAGACCAATGTGATTGTTCTTATAGTTTCTTTCTTTCTTTCTATACCACTCCTCACCATATGGCCACAGGGCAATATGGAATATATTTAAACACACTAATATATATTTCTAAAACCAATTAAAACACCAACGCAAAATAAGAGTTGCATAAACTAAAACAACAAAACGTAAGATAGCAACAGGTATGAAACAAAATGACCTCAACATCAGTGGACCCAAGACTGAGAAATGTTGCCCTCAGTTATCACACACACACTTGCACCAGCACACAAATTCATTACAGGTTGGGTCTAGACATCAAAAAAGCGATTCAGTTAAACATGTTGTAAACTCCAAGCAGGGAGATCCCATTGGTGAAAGATGGGACTCCACAGCACGATCTGGTGTGACAGTGTTATAACGCATATAATGCTCTTTATCTTTATGAATGTAGCTGAGTCCACAGAGAAGCAGATTCTTTATCTTCCTTCTCCGTGAGAAGGGAGCTGTAGAGTGTGATGGTAAAACTCACAATCAGCACATTTTGCCCAAACAAAAATAGCCACTAAGAAAGATTCCTTAAGCAGAGACATCAAGTTCATGATTTCAGGGAAGAGTTTGTCATGCATTTTATTTAAGATGAGGAGAATAGCAAAAATATAAATTAAAAAATACATATTTGGTTATTCGTGCTAATTAATTATTGCTGCTCCCAAATTATAACAAACTCTCCAACATTACTTCTCATAATATATTTATTATTAAACATTTTCCAAATCCATTCTTTCCCACCTTATCTACATGTAAAAAAATGTTCCTTTACCACTTCAGTGCTGTTTTCCTTCTCCTGCATGGATCGTCTCAAGGTATTTCAGAGCCATCAACAGAATTAATGTGCTTAGTCTAACACAGCAACGCAGAACCTGTGACCCTAATGCTATTTCTGGACTCCAAATGCCATTAGTCCCAGCCAGCATGGCCCATTGTCAGGAATCATGGGAGCTGCAGTCCAGTAACATTTGGGAGCAGGCATAAATTCCTCATTCCTGGTCCAAAAAATGTATAATTATTTTTACTATAAATTTGGTGGCCAGAAATAAAACATTTTTTTCTGGCAGTTGGTTAGCTGGTTGGCACTAGTAGAAGTTGTAGTTCAAAACATCTAGAGGGCACCATGTTTGTGACCCCCATTCTATGGATTCCAAGACATAACTTTTCTGTCTGTGACTAGAGTTAAAATTTCTCTTCAGTGTACTGCAGTATCTGAATTCTTCAGGGTGGTTGTTTTTTGTTTTGTTTTTAAAGTTTGAAAAGATCTATTTGTCAGAGGTAGAATCTATATTACAAGCAGGAAGCAAGTAAGACATTTAATCACTAGCTTAAGAATTATGAATGATTCAACCGAAGCTGAAGAAAGCAGTTCTGCTACTTGTTATAACTGATCCCTTATTGATGAAAACTCCAAGCCATATGTGATCATACCTGGACCTCTAACTGTATCCCAATTGTGTTATTCAACAGACAATATCATCACTATGATTCCGTACTAGTGTATAAAAGTCCCGCCAACCCCAAGTGTCAAAAGATTCCCAATATTCAGGACTATAACCATTCTAAAATATTCTAAAATGTTCACTGATTGTAATAGTTCTAAATATTCTAAAAATAGCCTGAAACAAATAATCTAAAATAGTTGTTCATTACATGTATAGCACATGTGCCTAATTCAGTGCTGGGGAAAAAGCTGTCAGCCAAACACTAAAACATCATCAGTTCCATTGCAAAGAGCAGAGCAATACCCAAGACTCAAGACAACTTGAGATAAGGAACTCAAAAGATTGAATCTGATTATAATATTGCCACAAGCCCTGTCTAATCAAGGAAAGCCTGGGGTTGAATGAATCCGTCAATTTTGGTTTTTCTCTAGTTCTCATATTTACAATCTTCAATTCAATTATGCACATTTCCACAGCAATTTGTAAAAAGGGAAGAGATTCTCATGAAAATTCATTAGCATTTCAGTGCTAACTTCTAATAATTATATTTTGTATACAATTTTAACTAACATACACATTTTTTTCAGGCACGGATGGGGCTGTGTTGCTCTCCTGGCTTCCCAAGGCAGGGAAGGCAGCAGTGAGATTGGCAGGTGCAGGGATGAAGCTAGTCTGACACCTTGACAGTGACATGCATCATTGGGAGAGCACCCACCTGTGTCACACTAATGATCTTTACATTTGTATATTTCTCCCCAAAAGATGCATTTTTTTGCACACTTTGCCCTAAAGATGCTTTTTTGCATGTGTTGTTTGGCTGAAGAACTGCACAGCAAAATTTGCAGAACTGTGAATTTTGAAGGATGGTGGCATTTTGGTTTGCTTATTGTAGTTTCAAACAAAACTGAATTTCTCTCCCTTCCCTTAAGGCAGCCCACATGTGAATTATCCTTCCATGCTGGTTTCTGTAGAAGTCCAAAGTTTCTGCAACGGAGAGGGGACATTGTATCCAGCTTTTGGAATTCCCGATAGGATTAGGGCCACAAATGCAGAATCATCTGAGACGCTACTCATCTGGAAAACTAAGACGGCTTCCTACCAGTTCCTTTCCACTTCAGTGCATGATCAATGCTGTTATAGTTTAACAGCATCACCAATCTGCACAACTGAGAGTTCCTAGTTTGCAGTAGCAGGTGCAGAAGGAATCTTGAAAAAGAAGAGAACTTTGATAAGTTAGTGAGAAATACGTGAGGAACATGTAATGACACGGAACTAAACTTGAAGAGATGAATGCTTTGCATTTTTTCCATGTAATTGTCTGGTCAGTTTTGATTTGGTTGATGTGAAGGCACAATTTTGCTGACTGCCAATAAAAGAGGTGACACTAGACAGTAACTGAATGATTTTCTTCAGACCCACTCATCTTCTCCAGGAAACAGCAGCTGCGGATGATATATGCAAAAGTACCACCAATATGGGATTTGATACAAGGAAAAATATAATAAGTCAATAATTACTGGTAAATGTTAAAAGCTGATATAAAGGGTTGCTAAGAAGTTGAGATAAGCAAATGGGAGAAAAGTATTAGGATTTATAAATAATACTTTTTTGAGGGGGGATTTAAATTGTTGGATGATATTATCCAAAACATATACCAATTATATGGTGTTTGACAGATGGTCAGCATAGAGGGACTCTTCATGCCATTGCTTCCACCAAGCACTGATATTGATTTAATAGAAATATAAAACTATGGCCCTCTATCTATGTATAGAAGATATGATAACTGCTGCAACATATGAACAGACTGCTTTAAGATGCAGATTGTGTATGGATAAATATAAAAAGGTAAAGGTAAAAGTCCCCTGGACGATTAAGTCCAGTCAAAGGCGACTATGGGGTTGTGGTGCTCATCTTGCTTTCAGGCCAAGCTAGACAGCATTTGTCCACAGACCGCTTTCCGGGTCATGTGGCCAGCAGTTTGGGTTTATTCCAGTTTGGGTCCTTTTCACTAATGATTAAACAACTACACATCAATCCTAACAGGGGTCAGGGAAGCACAGAATGGTAGTGTCTTACAGCATTTGGGGCTCTGCAGGCCACTTCAGAAGATGGGGTGGCAGAATTGTTGGTTGTTGTCCTTTTTGTTCCACCAGCTACAGCAGAGGAACCTGGGGATCAGGTCCCATGCAACTTTGGATCACATAGGTTCAAAGCTTCTGATGATCCACCCCTGTGTTGAAACCACACTTTGTGGCTTTCTGCTAGCTATTACCAGGCATAGTGGGGCTGGGGGCCTGTACAAAGTCACATACAGTGGTACCTCGGGTTACATACACATCAGGTTACAGACTCCGCTAACCCAGAAATAGTGCTTCAGGTTAAGAACTTTGCTTCAGGATGAGAACAGAAATCGTGCTCCGGCGGTGCAGCGGCAGCAGGAGGCCCCATTAGCTAAAGTGGTGCTTCAGGTTAAGAACAGTTTCAGGTTAAGTACGGACCTCTGGAATGAATTAAGTACTTAACCCGAGGTACCACTGTATATTGTCCAATGGGCCAGATAATAATTCCATACACAGATAGTTTGTAGTATCAGTGTGTTTCCTACAACTACCATAGCTTAGATGTAAAACAAGCATTCACATTTATTTAAAACATGTATTACAGTTCAAGTTAGCTTACTTTTTTAAAAAATTAGTAATTAGAACACCCAAAATAATAAAAATATTCTATATACAGATTTTTTTGTACATGTTTTTGGAAAATAGTCAAAAACGAGGAAAGAGGGATATATGATTGAGCAGCAGAGGAACACAGAGAACTGAATTAGGCTGATTCATCCATCCCTAGTCAAAATCAAAAGACCAAACATCTCCAAAAGAAAAGTTTTTGTCTTGTGCTGGAAGGTGGTCTTTCGAGGAAGGGGAGTCCATTAGAAAGGGTGCAAACTGCCTCTTCCTAGAGATCTAAAAGCTAGGCACAACCAAATAAGAAACTAAATTATGTCTCAGAAGTTTGCTTTTGAATTTGAATCACTTTCATTTTGAAGAAACAGGACTCCTTTCTAAATCCAA
Source organism: Podarcis liolepis (assembly GCF_965112155.1). Classification (NCBI taxonomy): domain Eukaryota; kingdom Metazoa; phylum Chordata; class Lepidosauria; order Squamata; family Lacertidae; genus Podarcis; species Podarcis liolepis. Next base: position 63,374,176 of record NC_139558.1, read on the forward strand.
GAAAATATGCAGAGAAACTTCTGAGGCATTTCAGGTGCACATCATTTTTTTCTTTCTTAAATGCTTCAATCAAAACCAACACTGAATTAATCAGTCAGGGCATTAATACCTTTTGTTGGCTTGAAAACACCATTGCAAAATGGTTAGGATATTTTGAGTCACTGCTCTGAAGCAGATTACCTATGTATAAAAGCCATCTTGTCAGCTTGAGTCAAATGAACTATGCTGTCATTTCTCTTCCTCTTGAATGAGACACTCAGGGAAATTCCTGCAATTACATTTTATTGAATTTATAACCATGTCTTTTTGTAACATTTTAAAAACATTCAGTTGATGACAAAATTGGATTGGGTGGCCAGGAAGAGGCATATCATCTCAAACAACTTCATGATGAGCCAATCAATGAACAATCTAATCTTCCACTTTTCATGGCACTACATGAGTTAAAGTAAAATACTTGTGCTGCACTTTCTACTGAATGAAGGCTGACTGCCACACTCCACTACTTCATATCATCAGAGTATTTGCACAACACATCATCAGACTGACAGCTTTAAGAATAATACACTTTCAAGATATATAATGGTCCCTTTGCTCTGATGATGTAGTGCTCTTCACCAGAACCTCATATGCTTCATGCTTCCCCCCAAATACCTTTGCAGTTTCTGTTGGAAAATGCCATTTTCATCCACATGTAAACTTTTATAAATTTAACTGATCTGCAAATGTGATCCAACAAACTGCAACACAGCAGAATGCTACTGTTTGCTAAGAGAGGGAAACTGTGACGTAGAAGCCTGTATAGGAAAACTTTGAGTATTGAGCCAGTGGATCACAGTCTTTCCCCCCTGATCCACTTATATAGATATTTGCATGAAAGTAGTCTTCCATGTGGATAGCTGATGTTCTGGGCATTGGCAGGAATTTTTCCAGGAATAAAGTAAAACACTGGAAGGAGAGAGCAGACTAGCTTCTCACTCCAAAAAATGAGAATAATAGTGACTACATTTTGCCTTATATCCCAGACCCTACAATGCTAGAAACTTACCCCTGTTGAAGCCCAAGGCTGTTTACTCCTTTTGGAAGAACAAATATACAGACAGGCAAAAAAGCAGAGATGCAGCTGTTACAATTGCAATTTCTCAGTTTATTTAGAGTACTTGAAGAAGAGGGGAGTAAGTAAATACTGTCAATTTTGTACAGATATATTTCTCACCAAAACCACAGAAACCAGTCCCCCCCCCCGAAACATAACTGATGTTTGCAACTTTATGTAGAATTCATTGTTGTTGAATCCATGTCATAAAATGCACGGACATTTATTTAAAATAATAAATAAATATTAATAATAAACCTGTTTATTTCAGACAACCATGCAGATACAGTGACAAAGTCCAAATTACTAGTTCCTAGGACTGATACTTCCTGAGATTCCTTTCAGTATGAGAAACTAAGGTAATTGCAGCAGGACAACTTCAAATTGTATCAAGACAGGCTAATATTAAACACAGATCTATATACCACAGCTAATAAAATGCATAATGTCACAAAATATTAGCTTAAGCCTACAGTCTAGAAGATTGATCTTACATTTACGTATTTTTCGCTCCTTAAGTCACACTTTTTTCCTCCTAAAAAGTAAGAGGAAATGTCTGTGTGTCTTATGGAGCGAATGCCTACGGATGGTGGGGGAATCCTGCTGCAGTCGCAAGCAGAGGATCCATGGTTCCCCTTCCTTCCCTCCTCCGTGGCTTGCTTTGAAGCAGCAAAGCAGGATAGGAGCCGCTTACACTGGTGTAAGCGGCTCCTGTCCGGTTGGCTGCTTTACAGTGAGCGGGCTCTCTTTCCCTCCCTCCTCCCCAGCTCAGTTCGCTTTAAAGCAGCAAAGCTGAGCCGGGGAAGAGGGAGAGAAGGAGAGCCCGCTCACTTTAAGGAGCAAAGAGGGAGAGGAGAGGAGCTGCTTACACGGGTGTAAGCGGCTCCTGTCCGGTTGGCTCCTGTAAAGCAATCATGCTCTCTTTCCCTCCCTCTTCCCAGCTCAGCTCTCTGAAAAGCTCCTTCTCCACACACCCGACGCGTGCTCCTCATCCCTTCAGTGTTTTCCCTTCCCTCCCCACTTAAAAAGTGGTTACAAAGCAAGGATCCACATGGATCCTCAGGATTTTTGCACTGGGTCACCCCAAATTCACCATCAGATCACATAGCATGTCTATGGCTACATCATGCACCCAAAAAATCACGCACCCACTGTGGCCTGGGGCCACAGTGGCGCAAAAACATGGTTACAAAGCACGGATCCACATGGATTCTCAGGATTTTTTCATTGGGCTACCCCAAACTCACTGTCAAATCACATGTCTGTGACCACAGCATGAACCACAAAAATCATACATCCACTGTTTCATTCAGAATATTTTTTTTCTTGTTTTCCTCCTCTAAAAACTAGGTGTGTCTTATGGTCAGGTGTGTCTTATGGAGCGAAAAATACAGTAACTATATGCTGTCCAAAATCTTGTGGTAGCTCTAGTGTTAATCATTTAGAGACATTGGCCAACACACTTTTTTTGAGGGGTGGGGTCAAATTATCATTTAACTGAAACTAAAACAAGGATAAATTTAAACTTATCCCTTCAATCTAGTGCTTTTGCTCTCAATAGAGACTTGATACTGCAACCCTGTGTACACTTACCTATGAATAAGCCTCAGTAAACATACAGAGATTGTGTTGTAAATGGTTAGACCAGGCTCTAATTTAGGACTTACATTATTATTATTATTATTATTATTATTATTATTATTATTATTAACTGATAAAAAGAAGTTAGATTGTTGTTCAGCTCTGCTGTCTAGTATACTAAAGCATACCGCAGCTGCCAGTTTACTCGTTAGTTCCTTGTACATTTAGAAATGTTTTTCAAGCATGACTGCATTCAGCTCCCATCATTAAAGATGTTATCTAAATTCCAATTTTTCCCCATCACTGCAATTATTTAGCCATTTTCCACCACCTCATTTGAGGCACAGGGCATCCCTGCAGTCCAAATGGAATTTTAATGACTATTTGAGGATGTGCTTCAACTTGGCAGGAGTGGACCCAACACATTTCTTTGGCATGCCAAAAGCAACATGCACTTTAAGAGGGAAAGTGTGCTGGGTCGACTTTCTAAGGAAGAGAAATGGAATGTGACATGTGGGGTATATCCCAGTGTCCCCTACATCTTTCTTTCTTGACCTTTCACCATGGGATAATTTATAAATTCTCTATATTCCCTTCCTGTTCCTAAAATGGATTATATTAAACCTGAGCCTAGTTATAAATGGCCCTGCCCTGCAGTATGTAACAAGCCCAAATGATAATACCTAAAAAGAGTCTTTTCATTGCATTTTCCATATTAAAGAACTTAGGAAGCTGCCTTATACCACATCAGCAATTTGTCCATCTAGCCCATCTTGTCTACACCATGAGTAGTCAATATGGTATTCTCAGTGTTGCTGAACTACAGCTTCCTTAATTCCTGATCACTGGTCATGCTAGCTGGGGCTGATGGGAGCTGGCAGGCACCATATTAGCTACTCCTGATGTACTCAGACAAGCAAAAAGTCTTTCCCATCACCTGCTATCTGATCCTTTCCAGCTGAGATATCACTGTATGCAGTAGTGTATAGCACTTTTATTCTAGAGATTCTGATTGGATCTTGTTATCAGTTCCTTTTGGATACTCCTTTCTTGTAGACAATATAAGAACTGTGTAAATTTAAGAACTGGTGCCTAGCTTTGCTCCTCTGTCTATTATTATTCTTACTATTATTAAATTTATTTGTCACTTTTTTGCTATGACAACTCAAAGTAACTTATAATATTTTAAGCAAAAAACAACAACACATACATATATTAAAGCCAGCATAAGAATAAACTTCAAATATAATTCCATTCCTTTTCCTTTTGGATTGTATATTTTAAATTGTAAGCCTGGGGCTGGGCTGTCTTCTTCGTCTTCTTCTTCTTCTTCTTCTTCTTCTTCTTCTTCTTCTTCTTCTTCTTCTTCTTCTTCCATAAGATAATCTGAAAGCCTTTTCAACTGAAGAGAAGGATACACACACACACAAACAAAAACATGCTTACAAACATATTGCAATTTAAGTAGCACCTGAATTAAAAATTAAACGTATCAGTGGAAGAGTTTATATCAGTATTACTGATCCCTTTCTCATCTGAACAATACTTACCAAGGGCTCTGTTTAAATTGTTATAAAAAATACTTACGGGTATGATGTTTAAATGTTAGAAATGTCGCATAGATTTTATGCATGCCTGTTAAACTTTTTTTCATTAAAAGTATTACAGCAAGATTCATAAATGAAAATGTGGTATGACAGATTACATTCAGTCCTGGTAGTAATTGTGTTGTGTTTTCAGAAAGATTCACTTCAAGCTTACAATAAAGCCAATTAACTAAAAGGTACTCAAAAAGCTGGGTTAAGTGCTGGAAATTCTATGTTGTTGGTTTAGCCAAAAAGACAGACTAGTCAAAGAAGCGTCAGTCTCTCCAGGGCATGAACACCTTGATGAAGCAGTGTCAGGATGGAAGACCAACTGAGAACCACATGACATGGATGTCCATAAGGTAAGTAATGCTGGATATAAATGTACTAAGCAATACACAAAAAAGCTTCGATTCACATAGAAGAGATCATAACCATCAAAGATCAAGCTGAACCAGTGCTGGTTCCATTGGGGAGGCTGGGAGGCTGATGGGCAAATGCTTTCTTTGGCCCATTTTCTGCCCCTCACTGTTTTTGTTGACACCCATCTGTTCGCCTCTCTCGCAGGCAGCACCACCTCCCAGTATACAAGACAGGGCATGCACAGGTTCACACTCTTGCTCCTCTCATTGGTCACTTGCTGAAAGAGGGAAGGTGAACTGGTAGTGACTTGGTAACTGGAATGGCCAGGAGGCTCGAGGAATTTGCAGTACCTCCTCCCCATCAGGGCCTGAGCACTGGCAAATGCCCAACACTGTTGGAATCCTATGCTTAAGTTTAGCATATGACATTATTGGAACAAAGCTGTAATATATGCAACAGTTACATATGTTTCATGGCATGTATTCAAAGATCCTACTGTGTAGGTCAGTCTCATTCAACTCTCCATTTATTTATTCATTCATTCATTCATACATACATACCCTGCCTTTTTCCCTAGTAGAACTAAGTTGGCTTACAGATAAAAACAAGAACTGCTAATAATAATAATAATAATAATAATAATAATAAAAACAACAACAACAACAATTTATACCCCGCCCATCTGGGGTATAAATTTTGGGTAGCTCTGGGCAGCTTCCTGAGCGGCTTCCAACTAAATAGAATAGGCTTCCTCAACCTCGGCCCTCCAGATGTTTTGGGACTACAATCCCCATCATCCCTGACCACTGGTCCTACTAGCTAGGGATCATGGGAGTTGTAGGCCACAAACATCTGGAGGGCTGAGGCTGAGGAAGCCTGAGAAGAATCAATAATTTAAATTAAATTAAGCAGTGACAGAATTAAAACTCTATTCATATATTAAAATCTGTTTACAATAAAAGCAGCATGGCCCCAGCCCTTTCATTAAAAGCAGTCAATTTACAAAAGCCTCTAAGAACAAGAAAGTCTCACCTCCTGGCAGAAGGACAGCAAGGAGGGAGCTTCTCTGGGGAGGAATTTCCAGCATTTTCAGACAGAAGATATTCCCAGCCCTGCCTGAAGCTGCTGGGAGTTGATCCTGGGACCTTTTGCATGCAAAACAGATATTGTACCATGAAGGTACTACCTTTATTTGCATCCAGGTCCATATATATTGCATTCTCATGTAATTAAGGGGTTTGGGAATAAAAGAGGTGTTATAAACAATACCATCGATGGAGCTTCTGAATGAATTCTGACTCCATTGTAATCGAAGAATGCTCTTACAAAATTCTGTCAGGCTCTGTCCTTGTTCCATTTCTCCTGAACATTTCTTTTCAGAGCTGTGTGCGAGTGCTGGGTTTTCTGGGTTAGCTTTCCCCATTTTAAGTGATAATCAGTTCTTTGTGGAACCAAAGGCTGTGAGGACCTGAGAGGTCAGCAAGGCCCTCACTAAACAACAGTAATGACGGTTAGATTTCACTTTACCAAGACGTTTCTCAAAATTCACCTGATCTTTCACAAAAAGACCCAAAATGAAAACACAAGAGATTGCTATAGTCAAAATGTTAACCTATAAATAAGAGTATTGTGACTTGATTTCAGAAAACTGCAGAAGTGATTCCCATTATATTTTGTAAGCATTTTGAGAACTTGAAAACAAAAGTTTCAAACAAGTCTATCTACAACAGAAGCTTTAACGCAAGTCACTGCCAATCCAATTTAATTCAGCATTGAGTTCATTTAAGCCATTTGAAGCTGCATAGTTCCTCTGTTGCAGTCACTGGACAGGCTTGGCACACCATGAATGCTTACCATGAATTTAATCCATACTCTTATACCAAGCTCACTTGAAGGGGTGACCCAGAAATTCATCCCAGGGACACCAAATACCCTATAGCAAAATAACTGTACTTCCTTTCTATCAAAGCAATGAAAGCAGCCTACAGTTTAAACAAGGGGTTGCCTATGGGCACATTTGGGATTTGGGGAATCTGAACTCCCACTGGTTGCTTTTCTTTCCTTCTTCTTTGGGGTCCTACACCCCACCCCACCCCAGAGAGTGTGTGTATGAATGTTTGTGCATGTGCACTTGCACACACCCACACCCCACGGTTATCTTTCAAGCAGTCTCAGTAATTTTGTATTCAGCAGAATTAAATCAGCATTATTTTACATGGAATTTCCCCCAAAATTTATATCATGTAAATCAGGTAAAATTACAAAGTCAGTGTTTTCAAACACCACAAGGCATGGATACTTATGCATCTTCAGAATTTTGTTGCATAGGAAAACCACTAACAAATCACAGAGCCAGTGTGGTGTAGTGGTTAAGAGCGGTAGACTCGTAATCTGGTGAACCGGGTTCGATTCCCTGCTCCTGCACATGCAGCTGCTGGGTGACCTTGTGCTAGTCACACTTCTCTGAAGTCTCTCAGCCCCACTCACCTCACAGAGTGTTTGTTGTGGGGGGAGGAAGGGAAAGGAGAATGTTAGCCGCTTTGAGACTCCTTTGGGTAGTGATAAAGCGGGATATCAAATCCAAACTCTTCTTCTTCTTCTTCAGAATACACTTGTGGACAGAGAAGCTACCTGAAATATGATTATAGCAGGGGTGCCTACTTGAATAAAATATTGTGGAGCCCAGGTAAGCCCATTTGATTGGCAATGCCCATCAACTGGGGGGCAGCCCCCTCAAATATTTTTTGGGGGGACGAAGAGACCTCTGCCCCTAGGAGTTTGCTCTTATGGATTATAGCTTTGAAGGGATTCCTGGTGAAAGTTAAGAAGATCTTTGATTCAGGCCCATGTTTTTGTTTTGTTTTTCACCATGACATCACTGGAAAGTGTCAGATCTGTGATTTTGACACTTTAGTCAATGGAGCCGTACATGATCTGTGATTTGATGTCGGTGGTTGGGGCTGTGAAAAAACACTTCCGTTTTAAGAGGATACCTTTTACTGTGTGTGCACATTCTCTCCTTCTTTCTTTCCCTCTAACACGCCATTCTCTCTGCTCACTCCTGAGCCATTTCACTTTGACTCCCTGGACCATAGGAGCCAACTCCTAGGAGCCATGGGGGCTTCTGCTCCCACAATAAAATATTTGAGGGGGCTGGGCCCTCACAAAGTTAATGGGCATTTCCATTCAAATGGTGTGTGTGTGTGTATTGCGCATGTGATTTATTATGCGGGGTGGGGCTTACCTGGGCCCCCACAATATTTTATTCAAGTTGACACCCCTGGCCTGGCTACTCCATTTTCCTCCCTTCCGATTCCTTTCTTATCTCTCTCATCTTCTCAGTGACACTGCTTTCTGATTAGCTGCTCATGTGCTGGGGGAAAAACTAAAATTGAAAGAGGAGGTGGGCAGGCAAGAGTGTTAGGACTCATCCATTTGTCCCGTGATTTCTTCTGTTTGTTCAGTGATTTCTAATCACAAGTCTGAGAGAACTTTTCTTTATCTCTCTGCTTTCTGTGGGAAAACTCGTTGTTTACTGCTGAATCATAACAGGCATCAGTCTGCAGAAAACCTGATTGATGTTTGTTCCGATTCAGCAGTAAGCAGTGTGTTTTCTTGGGGGAAGTGACGGTACCAAAAAGAAAAAGAAAAAGAATGAATCTCTGTGACCTGTAACTAGAAATCTCAAGGCAAACAGAAGTGTGGAAGAGCCCTTACTCTTCCTTTAGCTCTATGTGCTTTACAAGGTGGAGAGGAAAGGTTACCACTTCAAGGTGAGAGAAACAGTAAGTGAAGGGAGACTCAGAGGCTTTGTGGGCTCCTGAGGTAAGTCCTCGAGCGGGGCTTATTGCCCATGGATGCTATGTAGGGAACCCCAGGTTTAAAATAATAGCTAAGCAACATGATACAAAAGAGTCATGATTACAAATGGGCAGGAAAGGAAGAAAGAAATGGTTTAATTAAGGAAGCAGCTATTTCCTGATTGCCATGAAGTTGCTGGGGAAACCAAGAGGCTCAGACTGGCCCCATTTCTATCACAGTAGGGCTGGCTGAGGATCCAGCAGACATGCAGTCTTTTTCATAGTGTGCTACATGTACCCTTTTCTCCTGCAGATATTGTTAATTATTGTGTTCCCAAAAAGAAAGGTTTGAAGCAGTCATTTTTAAACCATGACATAAAGAATATGCTATTTCTTAATTAACAACTTTTAAGTTGGCTGTGATTTCCCACTGTAGCTTATGGGGGTAAAATGACACTGGAATTCTCTAGGGTGGGAAATGAGCTCAGTAGTATATAAAGAAGAAGAAAACAGCAGCAAAACAGTGGGTCATAATACTACATCACACAAAACAGAGAAGAGGCAGGAGAGGAGCGGCCACAGAAAGAAGAACAGTTAATTTTATCCATTAAGTAATTATCACTTCATTTATTCACAAGTCACATTCAATTTAGCATCATGTAAAGATCAAAAGATTTACCACTAAAAGCTGAAGCTTTTGATAGAAGAGTAAAAAATAATAATGAAACAAACAACAATGGCAATGCTATAACCATTCTAGACTAATTCAATAGTTATTAAGTCCCAGCGATAATGCAAAAAGTAAAACATTTTTTTAAAATGTAATAAACGTAAGTATTATTTCCTTGTTTTGCCTTCCTGTTTATAGTACATTTACAAAGCAGCAAGTAGAAACATATAACATTTCATGACTTCTAAAGTAATTTGTTATTGTTATCCTGTCTAAGGAATACTCTCCAAGTGCCACAAATATGCTGGGGTGGTCTCAAAAACCCTTAAGCCATTACAACTTCTCACTTGGCCACTAAAAGTGCCGAATTCATTGAGAAGGAGCTGCGAGGGCTCTTTCCCAAAGCTTAGTTAGTGCTTTCTAGGCTCTAGGAAGAAGGAGAGTTGACTCTAGGACCCTGCCAGAGCCTTCATACCTCCTTCCCAACATACTGTATTCGTCACATGGCTCTCCTCAGGGCTCGCTTTTTGGTTTCATTGCTAGTTTCTGGCTGGGAAACATGGAGAATTCTGCATCCTCCCTATGGGCCCCCCTCTTGGCCAGGGAAGAAAGTGCCGTCACCTAGCAGAGATGCCAAATTGAATACCTAGGTGGAGCCCAGGTAAGCCTCACCCTGTATAATCCATCATAAGATACAGAGTGCACACACCATTTGAATGGCAATGCCCATCAATTTTGGGGGGGCGGCCCCCTCAAATATTTCATTGGCGGGTCCAAAGGGATCTTGGCTCCTAAAAGTTGGCTTCTATGTCACCCAGTTATTTCTGCTGCCTCCCTTGATCCCTTCACCAGGCAAGGTGGCCAGCCTTTGTTCACTTCATCTCTCCGCGCCTTTACTTGAAAGTACAGGCAGAGCATGCCAGAAACATCCACACCTATGTGCAACAAATGAACACAGGTCTAAATTGCATTTCCATATGCATCCAGTGCAGCTCATATTGGATGCTCAGTGTAGACTTCAGGTTTTGAGGCTGCCCTGAATGAACCTACTTCCTCAATGTCCTCACTGCTGCCCATGTGCTCGACTTCTTTCTGTGGAACCAATACACACCACCACTGGTCAGAGAGAGAGAGAGGGAGGACTGGAAGGTAATGTTCCTTTTCCTTTTTCATCAGTGTTTTTGTGCTTGGAGAGGGCAGGTTAACTGGCAGTAACAGCAAGGAAGAAGATTGCGGCCAGAGCAGTTGGGCCAGGTATGTATGCTAATTTCGGACCTTTGCAAGTGTCCAGTGATGGCAACCTCTGACGCCATGTGTATTGTCTCTTCATCTGTACCAGTTCTGTGAAGGGAAGCCTTTGTCCACATCCAGGTCCCCCTTGGTGGATTGGCACAACAGAGCATAAGCAGCAATGGATGAAAAAGCAGACAGAAGTTGCAAAAGCTGCAGAATGGTGCAGTGATTTGGCTCACGCAGCATACAGACAGGGACAAATAAGGGCTGGAAGCTTTCTGTCCTAAATACATTGCAAATGCCAGTGAGAGGCTCTTTAACCACATTTAATTGTTTTAGGTATCCTGCCTTTCTTCAGCAGCCAAACAGTTTTAATTAATGGAACACATTCAAATCAGACTGAAAGTACTTTATAACATGTGAGTCTATAATAGTTGAATTGCACATTTGCTTTTAAACAAAATGACCCAGATGTAATGAAAATTGAAAGCCTTTCTCTTAAAAAATACAGAACCACAATAAACTATGGTTGTATAATTATATTGAATAAGTTTTTTAAAAAATAAATAAATAGGGGAGCTTTGTTGTTTAAGGTGTGCTACCTTTTGAAATGCAACTCGTCAAATTTACTCTCAACGGGTTTTTATTCCTCCATCTCAAGGAATACAAATTTAGATTCCATTACTAATTGCTTCCTTGTAATCAAGAAACCAGCATCTGGGGAGTGTGCAATGCTCTGGCTGCATTAAACAGAAAGATGGCTGTAATGCACTGTACTGAAAGAGTAAGCTTACATAAACCAATGTACACCTCAGGCTCACAGGGGAGTTGTGTGGCATTGTCAAGCCTTTCCCAGATAGTCATGTTATTATAATATAATATCTGAATTAGATCTTACTGTTTGGCTGTGGCAGAAATGCTCTGAAGTAATTACAGGAGAGCTGACAGATTTGATAACCCTGAACTTTTGGAACAAATAAACAAACATTTAAGCAGTTCAGCCTTAATAGGAAGCCGCCTCAAATCAGGATGCTCAATACCAGCACTGTCTTCTCAGACTGGCAACAGTTTTTTGAGATTTCAGGCAGCATGTGCTGCCCAGTCTATAACTGGGGACCCAGGGGTAGCAACAGGATTTCCTGGGCTTGGTACATGACATGTGGATTGGGCCTCTTGCATTCCATTCCTCCACAATATATTGACAAGAACTCTTGTGTTTGTACATATGTTAACTTTGCTTGGTCTACCTCACAGGGTTGTTGCAAATATAAAAGGAAAGATACATACACAATCTTGAATTCCTGGGTAGAAAAACAAGTTACGAATATATGTTACACAGCATGTAGTTAAACTGTGGAATACACTTCAAGGAATCGCAGTGATGAGTGTCAACGTGGATGGCTTTAAAAGATGATTAAGCAAATTGATGGAGGACAAGCCTATAATCAACTAGCCATGATGGCTATGCTCTGCCTCCACGGTTGGAGACAGTGATATTTCTGAATACTAATTTCTAGAAATTGCAGGGTTCCAAGTTGCACAGGGAGCCTCCACAAGTAGAAGGAGCTTCCTTCTTCAGAGGGGAGCATGTCCCTCAAGAGTAGAAGGAGCTTCCTTCTTCAGAGGGGAGCATGTCCCTCAAGAGCTGCATTTTGTATAGCCGGTGAAGGCCAGAAGAGGGCTAACCAGTCTTAATGAAATGTGTATATTGAAGTCAAGAGAACCCTATTGGTTGTATTGGCCTCTCATCCTGTATTTCCATCAGCAGAAGATGAGTAGATTACACAACAGTGCACATTAATTTGGGAGCACTCCAACTAACTATTCTTGATTTTAAATAACATGCATAGCATGACTTCTATCTTTTAAGAATTAATTCATTTAGTGATTACATTAGTGCTGGCAAATTTTGCTTCAGACAGAAATTGAATATTTTTGCTATATAATAGTTGTTTGGGTAATGAGAGGAATGTGTTTGAGATCTAATATATTCACTGAAAATATGGCTTAGATGGGGAACGGAAAGAGAATTAAAGCCTCAATGTCAGAGATTTACCATTACATTCTCTTCTCAGTGCATCTTTATTTCCTGACCAGCTTGACTTTAGAGGCAGAAACAAAACATTATCAGGTAGCCTGTTTGTAGAGTTTGAAGGTGGAAAGTCTTGTCTAGATTACCAAGATTATCGTAATTCTGCTGAATTTTAGAAAGAAGATTCTTCTTCTTTGTATGCAAACTTCAATGTGGGTGTCAGCACCCAGAACCCATGGGTAGCTTCTGGGGCACCAGGACCTGAATAGGGCCCACTGCCGATGCTTGTCCTGTTCATGAAATAAAATTCCCAAGCCAGATATCCCACTTTTCCAAAGATTATTTGGCTGAGAAGGACTAGAAAGGAGGAAAACTCCCCTCTCCCCTCTGAGCCACCTTGGAGTATAGCAAGAGGACTCTTAAAGATTTGAACTTGAGGCCTGTTGTGGGGATGGGGGAATTTATGAGACATCACTCTGTAATTAAGAAAAGCTATAGAATCACAGAATCTTAAGAGTTGGAAGGGATCCAATGGTCATCTAGTCCAACCCCCTGCAATGCTGGAATCTCAGCTTAAAGCATCCATGGCAGGTGGCCATCCAACCTCTGCTTAAAAACCTCCAAGAAAGGAGAGTCCAGTTTGAAGGTGGAAAGTCTTGTCTGGATTACCAAGATTTTCATAATTCTTCTGATTTTTAGAAAGAAGAGGAAGTGTGAGGAATGGCAGGAAGTTATTGCAGGGCAGAGCTGTGTCATGTGATCTGGTCTGTGCCAACCTGCTGCCCTTGAGTGCAGGGGGAGGCACTGCCCTATCACCACCTTTTACAGAAGATTCAATTGGAAAGTTAATTGGCTATTGTACATGGCATGGGAGACGGTACCCGACTGACCCGGCAAGCATATGGTATAAGACAGCCTCTCATGTTCCTGGAGCTGAAATACAAATAAGATTATTATTTCAACAGCTGGAGAATGTGTTCTCAAACATTTGCTTAGTCTCCCATAAAGGCAACTGCTTTCAGCTGCCCTTGCACACATTTTGTACTCATGTCGGAGAGTCAGATTACGGGACCTTTAATTTGGTGAACATTTACAGGGTTACGTTATCCAAAATCACTGTTCCCATTTGTAAGTGCTCAGCACTGTGAGTTAAGTGCTGTTACAATCTGTCACAGAGTGATCTGAGAAGATACATGGAAGTAGTCAGTGAAGTTCCATTTTCAAGGTTAATCAGCCCACAATCATTCTGTCTATTTTATCTGCAGGGAATAAGGCAGCTTTAAAGTTCTGCTACAAAGGTTAGCAGATGTGAGCCTACCAAATTAGTTGAGGGCAAGAAATATAGAAATGGTTGCGTGAGGCATATGTGGAAACCTTTCTTCTATATACAAGTAGAAGAACCTACCATCAAGGCAGACTGAAGTATGCCATAGCCTTCCCCAGCCTGGGGCCCTTGAAATATTTTGGACTACCAGTTCTCATTAGCTCCAGTCAACACAACCATTAGGGATGATGGCACCAGGCTGAGGAAGGCTAGTATACAACACTATTGGAGACAGGAGTGCCAACTTGGCCCTGCAACCATGGGCGCCCGGAGCCATGGGTGCCATGTAGTGTGCCACTGAAATTTGTTGGTGTCTGACCCCTTCATGGGGAATTTTGTGGGTGTTCAGGCACGCAGGGCCCCAGGGAGTTGGCACCTATGTTTGGAGGGGTGTTTCCAGCTACCTTGCTTTTGGAAGCCCTGTAAATTGCTGCAGAGAGGGATTATGAGCAACATCATGAGATGGATGTTTCTACGATCCAGCTGAAACTTGTTAAGGCCAACCTCCATTTTTTTTGCTATTGTCACAGGGTGATTCATATAACCTTGCGGCTCAGGACTGCAATACCTCAAGGACCACCTCTTTCCATATGAACCTACCTGGACCCTGAGATCATCTTCTGAGGCCCTCCTTCATGTGCCTCCTCCTCGATAGGTCTGGAGGGTGGCAACATGAGAATGGGCCTTCTCTGTAGTGGCTTCCCATCTGTGGAATGCTCTCCCCAGGGAAGTTCGTCTGGTGCCTTCATTATATACCTTTAGGCAAAAACATTCCTTTTTAAACAGGCCTTTGGTTGATCTGATTTACATCCTATGCCCTTTGAAAATGTGTTGGGGTTTTTTTGGGGGGACTATTGGGTTGTTGTTGTTGTTATTATTATTATTTATTTTGTGGTTTTGTATCTTGATTTTATTCTGTGAAATGCCCTGAGACCCCTGGGTATAGGGCAGTATATAAATTCAATAAATAATAATTATTAGAATCATAGAATCATAGAGTTGGAAGAGACCACAAGGGCCATCGAGTCCAACCCCCTGCCAAGCAGGAAACACCATCAGAGCACTCCTGACATATGGTTGTCAAGCCTCTGCTTAAAGACCTCCAAAGTAGGAGACTCCACCAAAACCCTTGGCAGCAAATTCCACTGTCGAACAGCTCTTACTGTCAGGAAGTTCTTCCTGATGTTTAGGTGGAATCTTTCTTGTAGTTTGGATCCATTGCTCCGTGTCCGCTTCTCTGGAGCAGCAGAAAACAACCTTTCTCCCTCCTCTATGTGACATCCTTTCATATATTTGAACATGGCTATCATATCACCCCTTAACCTCCTCTTCTCCAGGCTAAACATGCCCAGCTCCCTTAGCCGTTCCTCATAAGGCATCGTTTCCAGGCCTTTGACCATTTTGGTTGCCCTCCTCTGGACACGTTCCAGTTTGTCAGTGTCCTTCTTGAATTGTGGTGCCCAGAACTGGACACAGTACTCCAGGTGTGGTCTGACCAGAGCAGAATACAGTGGCACTATTACTTCCCTTGATCTAGATGCTATACTCCTATTGATGCAGCCCAGAATTGCATTGGCTTTTTTAGCTGCCGCGTCACACTGTTGGCTCATGTCAAGTTTGTGGTCAACCAAGACTCCTAGATCCTTTTCACATGTACTGCTCTCAAGCCAGGTGTCCCCCATCTTGTATTTGTGCCTCTCATTTTTTTTGCCCAAGTGCAATACTTTACATTTCTCCCTGTTAAAATTCATCTTGTTTGTTTTGGCCCAGTTCTCTAATCTGTCAAGGTCGTTTTGAAGTGTGATCCTGTCCTCTGGGGTGTTAGCCACCCCTCCCAGTTTGGTGTCATCTGCAAATTTGATCAGGATGCCCTTGAGTCCATCATCCAAGTCGTTGATAAAGATGTTGAATAAGACCGGGCCCAAGACAGAACCCTGTGGCACCCCACTAGTCACTCTTCTCCAGGATGAAGAGGAACCATTGATGAGCACCCTTTGGGTTCGGTCAGCTAGCCAGTTACAAATCCACTGAGTGGTAGCATAGTCAAGACCGCATTTTACCAGCTTCTTTACAAGAATATCATGGGGCACCTTGTCAAATGCTTTGCTGAAATCAAGGTAGGCTACATCCACTTCGTTCCCTTCATCTACCAGGCTTGTAATTCTGTCAAAAAACGAGATCAGGTTAGTCTGACATGACTTATTTTTCAGAAATCCATGCTGACTATTGGTGATCACAGCATTCCTTTCTAGGTGCTCACAGACTGTTTGCTTAATGATCTGCTCCAGAATCTTCCCTGGTATTGATGTCAGACTGACTGGGCGGTAATTATTTGGGTCCTCTCTTTTCCCCTTTTTGAAAATAGGGACAACATTTGCCCTCCTCCAGTCTGCCGGGACTTCGCCTGTTCTCCAGGAATTCTCAAAGATGACTGCCAGTGGTTCTGAGATCACATCTGCCAGTTCTTTTAATACTCTTGGATGCAGTTCATCTGGCCCTGGAGACTTGAATACATCTAAACTAGCCAAGTATTCTTGTACTATCTCCTTAGTTATTCTGGGCTGTGTTTCCTTTGCTGAATCATTTGCTCCAAATTCTTCAGGTCGGGCATTGTTTTCTTTATCGGAGAAGACTGAGGCAAAGAAGGCATTGAGGAGTTCAGCCCTTTCTGTGTCCCCTGTTTGCATTTCACCATCTTCTCCTCTGAGTGACCCCACTGTTTCTTTGTTCTTCCTTTTGCTACGGACATACCCATAAAAGCCTTTTTTGTTGCTTTTAACCTCTCTAGCAAGCCTGAGTTCATTCTGTGCTTTAGCTTTTCTGACTTTGTGTCTACACGTGCTGGCTATTTGTTTGAATTCCTCTTGGCTTCTTTAGGCACCTTCCATGTTTCCGTCTCATTGGTATTGCCTGACGTTGTGCTTTTACTATCTCCCTCTTAACAAACTCCCAGCCATCATGAACTCCCTTTCCTTTTAGTATTACTGTCCATGGGATCTCACCCAGCACTTCCCTAAGTTTTATGAAGTCGGCTTTCTTAAAGTCAAGAAATTGAGTCCTAGTATGCTTGGCTGCTCCTTTCTGCTGTATAGTAAACTTCAGAAGAGCATGATCACTCGCGCCTAAGGATCTACCCCACTAACCATGATCACTCGCGCACTTCTACCCCACTAACCAGGTCATCAACATTGGTTAGGACCAGATCTAAAATGGCTGTTCCTCTTGTTGCTTCTCCCACTTTCTGGACAATGAAGTTGTCTGCAAGGCCAGTGAGGAATCTGTTTGACCTTATGCTCTTGGCTGAGTTTGACATCCAACAAATATCCGGGTAATTGAAGTCCCCCATTACTACTATCTCCCTTCCTTTTGCATGCTTGGCCATCTGTTCCAGGAAGGCATCATCTATGTCTGTTTGGCTTGGAGATCTATAGTAAACTCCCACAATGAGGTCTCTGTTATTCTTCTCTCCCTTAATTTTGACCCAAATGCTCTCACTTTGGCTTTGAGGTTCTAAATCTTGGATCTCTTCACAGGTATACACATCCCTGACATATAACGCCACTCCTCCTCCTTTCTTGTCTGGTCTGTTTCTCTGAAATAGATTGTATCCCCCCATTATTACATTCCAATCGTGGGACTTATTATTATAGTTACAGTACTAAAATGTTTCTTTTGAATTTTGTTATACTTGCCATTGTGTTGCTGTATTATGACCTGCTCACCCAGACTCCAGGTGGGTAGCCGTTGCCACAGAGCATGGCCACAGTAGGTCTAGGGAGGCCAACAACTACCACTGTGGCTAGGGGAAGTGATGGTCACCTGGCGCTGCCCACCTCCGGCCATGTTGGGCTCCCAGGTAAGGGTGGCCTGTTTCCGCTTAGCCAACCAGAGGCAGCAGCTTGGGAATTGCAACCAGCCCACCCCTAGCCTATTTAAGGTGCAGGCTACCCTCTTGACTGATTGTTGTGGGATTTCCCACCTACCCAGTCTTTTTTTGGGGGGGGGGGGCAGGCACATTGCCTATGGATCTTGCTATGGTTTATTCTGTCACAAAATTCAGAGCAAGGAGGAATTTTTTCCTGCATGCAAATTGGCCGGCTTGAGCTCAGCTCATAGCAACCTCATAGTTACAACTTTGGCAGATAAGGCATTGGTGTGGATCATTAGTCACAGAGGTGCCCTATTAGAGGGGTCCAGGAGGGGTGACTCAGTCTGGGAGTCCACTGGGGGACCAATGGGCCAATACACCTCTCCCAATGGTACCCACGGTTATGGCACCCAGTCTATGATGGGGGCAACTCCCCAGTACAAGTTTGACCCAACCAGGTTCCTATCAGGTAGCAGCGGGCTTCCTGATGCAGGATACATGCCCAATGCCATAGCCAAACCTACACTTTCCTGTAATAAATAAAGTTGTGGCCTAATTCAACCCAATGCTAGTCTCCTGTGTTCATTCTTGTGGCCCTCCGTTCGCCTGCCATGGCCATTATATGTGTATGCTGGCAATATATCATGAAATTGTTTTGCAATGTTTTATTTTCAAATGCCTTCCTGTTTTCTTTGTTCTAAGCCGCTTTGAGTATGAGTGTGTGCCTGTGGAAAAGTGGTGTGCAAATAAAATTATAAATTATGAATATATAATAGTTTTAGGGAAACACAAATGAATTGCCAGTTGATACAATATAGGAGTTGTCTGCTCTGGGATGCAGCAGCCTATGGAATTATTGTGTTCACAGAAGACACATTTCTATATAAAAAATGTAGGGTTCTGCATGAAAATCAAAATGTAGAAGTGTTTGGTTCAGTCCTGTTCAGAATATACAGTCAGTCTTAAAATGGCCTTCTTCTCTTTCCATTTCCATTCATTCAGACTCACAACAGGACTTTTATTGCCATGTGCTAAAATACCCTTAAATCATAATATTGGCTAATTAGCTTGGCATCCATTATCACTGATTGGTTTTGCTCTACTTCATCTTTGCAATGATATTAGAACATCATTTTTGACTGAAGGTTTATTTATTTATCTATTTTAAAGCATTTCTAGATAGCTTAATATTTTTTTAAAAAATACAAAAATGTTACACAAAAATAAAAAATAGCGTAATCACAAAAAATCCAAAGATACTGATTCACATGGTCATATTGAATAGTATAATGCATAGTGGTTTTTATTAGTGAACTTTCAGAGAAAATGAATATTAAATTTTATTGTATGGACTAAGTTCTGAGCTACTATGAGAATTTATAGCACTTTTGCTTCTTTCATTAGGAAAAAACCTGTTGGCATATATTATAAGTTTTTCTCAGTGAAATCCCTTATTTATAAAGTTTGTTTCCCCCCTTTCTCCTTGGAAGACTTTATCCACCTAACACCTCTGTGGTGTGGGTTAGGCTAAGACATTGTGATTTTCTCAGGACCACCCAAAGAGTTTTGGGTCTACACAGGGATTTGAACTTGAATTTCCACATGAAAGCCCAACAGAGTACCTAGAATGCCACAGTGGTGACCTCTTTGCTGTTTCAGATAGATCGGGTTCTCCTCCCAGAGAGCACGTGTTGCGGTGAGGTCACCACAACTGACTCTCCGTTGCCGGCGTGGGTAAGTTTGGATTGCCACAGCTACCCGATTGGTCCCTTGGAAGCATGGGATCTGTTCTGGCCAATGGGGTTGCAGAAATTGCTTCCGAGGGATAGATATATACCGCTGCACGTTGTGCTGAGATTCTTCTGTTTCGCTTTGTCCGCTGGATCACCTGCCCACCCACCCTATATTTAGAGTCTGTGTTGACCTTGCTATACCGTCATGGGTTGTCTGCGTTTGGGGCAGGGGCCCGGTAGGAATTTTCCCCACTTGGCGGATTGGCTGGTGCCTTTTGGGTTTTGCGTGTAGCAAATTGTCACAACTTTGTAACGTTTGTGGTTAGGCATTGGTTAATGTGTGTAGAGGGGACAAGGCATGGCTGTGACTGTCCCTCCAATTATAGGTAGGTAGCCGTGTTGGTCTGCCGTAGTCGAAACAAAATTTAAAAAAATCTTCCAGTAGCACCTTAGGGACCAACTAAGTTTGTTATTGGTATGAGCTTTCGTGTGTTATTTGAAGAAGTGTGCGTGCACATGAAAGCTCATACCAAGAACAAACTTAGTTGGTCTCTAAGGTGCTACTGGAAGGAATTTTTTTATTTTGTCCCTCCAATGGTTGCTGCATAGGTATTCCGTTAAAGGAATCCAGGGGCTTGCCATGCATTTGTTTGACCCCTGAAAGGAGGATAGGGCCACGCAAGAGCCCCTGGGAGCATTTCAGGGGTGATCTTAGGGATCTGCACCCATCCCAATGGATCTCCCGGGGTGCTTACCTTGACTGACCTCTGCAACTGGCAGTTGTCAGTTCTGTTCCTGTCCTGGATAGTCTGGGGCAGGTTCAGATAGTCTGAGCCAATGCCTAAGCAAACCAGTCACAGCCTGTAATCAATAAACTTGTGGCCAAAATTATGCCAAACCTCAAACTAAAATTTGGGTCATGTGTGAATTTATTTCTAGGCAGTTTGGGTGATCATAACATGCAACATTTCTGAACCTTCTTCTAATGCTAAACAAGTCATCTTCCTGGTTGTTTTCAGCTTCTGCAACAAGTCATCCTAAGCTCAAACTTTGATGAAGATGATAATGACTATGTTTTGGATTTTTTTTTAATTGCAGCTATTTGCATACCAAGTGAACCACAATAATTGATTAAGTAGATGGGAATGATGTTGCACAATTAAATGTAATGTGTGGTGACAGCTCTGTCATTTATAGCTATGAGTCTCTTAGCATAAATCTGAAGTTTGGCATCAATACTTTGGAAGTCTGGCAGATACACGAGGAGCTTCCACCATTGCTCTTGTCAATTGACTGAGCATATATTGCTGTATTGCCTTTCCTGATGTGTCGACTATTGGACTTTGTTATCTTGAGATGCCTTTTGGAGTGCAGGCTACCACAGAGCATACCTGAGAGTCAAATTGCCGTAGAATATAACGTTTTGCAGATTTAAAGTTTTAACAGGTGATTGATTTAACAGACAAAATAATTGTGTTTCTCCTGTCAATGCGGCGTCTTAAGCAGAAGGTTTGGGCCCTCGAAAGTGACTAATTAGTGGGATTCTGTTTCTGCTACAGCTACTACAATGCTCCTTTTCGTGCACTACCAAAATAGATTTGAGCTAACACCTTTGTTGCCAACCACTTTCTTGACCAATTTGTATGTATCGTCTATTCAGTGCTAGAAAATAATACTTAATTATCACCATTATAAAAACAGATTTAAAAAGGAATGGTGATTACACACCATCTGGAAATGTACTCAAGCTGTCAAAAAAATCTGTGGATGACTCCCATATACAGTATTCAAATGTCTGCAGGAAACTGCATTTGGTCAAGGGGGAAGGATTCATTCAAGCTCATGCGTTTATTTTTTTTTTAAAAAAAATATGAGCTTGGAATATCAAGTAAAGTTCAAAGTAAGTGCAAGAGTTTTACTTTGAAGAATGTTAATAGGGTGCATATTAATTGGATGCACTGCATAAATTAATGCAGGACAATAGAAAGGAGAATTGGTTCTAACCATGCTCAATAGAGCAGTCGAAATGCTTGATGTAGCTGAAAGAATAAAGTGGGAGGGGGATACCAAGCAACTGCTGCATAGATGGGAATAGATAAACAGATGATCGCTGACTTCTCTGAGCAATTAAAGATCTGGAGAGTTCTCCTGAATGCGACCATACCCTGTTAGTGCCTGTTGAGGTACCTTTGGCTCTGTGTTTCCTGGCAACCGGGTCTTTAGAGACCCCAGTTGGGGACAAAACTGGTATTAAGCAGTCTTCCATGTCTAACAACCTGGCACAGTTTCTCATAGCTCAGATAAAAACACAATTAAGCAAATTTGCTTGCCCACTAATGTGCAGTGAGGAAAGCACAGTGTGGGTGGATGGGATGAGATTTTTCTTAGGGCTGATTTTTGGTATAGGAAAATTATAAAGAAGATGAGTAATTAAAAAAAAACACACCCTCTTCTACGAGAGAAAAAAATCTACTTGGGTGCATAATAAGAGCACATTGTGTACAAAATTGCTTTTGCTAACAAAGAGATGGGGCTAAAATAGAAACGTATGAGCTTCTGCTATGGATATGGGTAACTAGGACACTGATCGCAAGCCGATGGCATCAAAGAAGGAGTGCAAAAAAGAAGGCAAATTGGGTTGCTTTTGCTTTCTAAAATTAGGGAGATGTTCCCAACTCCATTCCAGCTGAGGTTTGCCATTCTTGAGGCTATTTATACTTTGTATAAAGCTGCATAATAGAAACACTAACCTCTCTCTAGAAAAACTATATTAGTCACCATTATTTGAAAATTGCCTGTGGATCACCAGCCTTTAAGTTCAGAGAGGTGTGGAGGGCGGGGGCTAGCCCTGAAAGTTGAAGAAGTATAGATTATGTAAAAAAAGGGGAAGAAATAGAAATAAACCACAAACCACTTTGTTATGCTAGTTTAATTTATACATGTTTTGCCACTTTGTTTGCAGACTGCATCAATACACATATTAAGGTGGGAGAGCTTGTGGTCCCCACTGGGCAAAAACCTCATCAAACTTTGATCATCCTCATCTAGTACATAAAGACCAAGGATAAAAATGCACACAAATAATGAACAATAATCTGAATTTCAAATTATTCAGAAAAGTGGGAATGAGTGCCTGTGTTCAATTCATAAAGGTAAAGGTAAAGGGACCCCTGACCATTAGGTCCAGTCGTGGCCGACTCTGGGGTTGCGGTGCACATCTTTCTTTAGTGGCCGAGGGAGCCGGTGTACAGCTTCTGGGTCATGTGGCCAGCATGACTAAGTCGCTTCTGGCGAACCAGAGCCGTGCACGGTTCGAATCCCCACGATGGGGTGACCTCCTGTTGCTCGGTCCCTGCTCCTGCCCACCTAGCAGTTCGAAAGCACGTCAGAGTGCAAGTAGATAAATAGGTACTGCTCTGGCGGGAAGGTAAACGGCGTTTTCGTGTGCTGCTCTGGTTCACCAGAAGCGGCTTAGTCATGCTGGCCACATGACTCAGAAGCTGCCTGCAGACAAATGCCGGCTCCCTCGGCCAGTAAAGCGAGATGAGCACTGCAACCCCAGAGACGTCCACGACTGGACTTAACGGTCAGGGGTCCCTTTACCTTTACCCTTACAAAGGTTAATATATTTGTAACTGTGTGTTTAGCCTTATGTATTTCACTTTAGAGAACAACAATAATCCATGGAATTCAATGTAACTTAAGAGGTCAAAGAATGTGAAAAGCGTAGCTTTTCATTCAGCAAGTGACCTTTAAGTGTTTTCACCACAAGAGACTAATTTAAGCTAGTTTAATAAACATCTCTAATAGCTACATTTTCTTTGTGTGTGTGTGTGTGAATATATTTTCTATAAACATGGTGCAGCAATCATAGTGCTATTTATGTTTCAATCAGTCACAAATGTGAAAAGTTCGAAAGAATGAATAGCTATATAAGATGGATATAAGTATTGCATCCACTCCTTTGATAGGTTGATTGGCAGCCAAAGCAAACACTTAATTCCAATGATTTATTCGTTCAAGGGCATTCCATTATAAATCATAGAATTGTAGAGTTGGAAGGGGTCACAAGGGTTATCCAGTCCAGGCACATCCAACTCCCAAGAGAATGCGATCTACTCCCAGTATTAAAAAACTGGCAGTGATCTACCCATTGTCATTGGAGGGAGGAGGAATGTGCATTTTTTAGGGGGTTTTAGTTGTTGAGCTTTTTTGGGGGGGGGGGTATGACAAATTCACTCACCAGAAAGTCCAACACTGACTATCGCACACAGCGATAAAGTGAACATTACTTCCCCTTGTTGGTATGACCAGCATTCAATGCTGCTGTGGTGCCAGCAGAGGAACCTAGGGGCAGGGGCAGCTACATTCCTTGCTCACAGTCGACCATGATGCCACGATCGACCAGGAACACCCCGGCGATCTACCTGTAGATCATGGTCGATCGGTTGGACATGTCTAACCTGTACTTGGGTAGGCACGAACCACCAACCTTCTGGTTAACAGCCAGAAGCACTGACCCTTTGGGCCAGGAAAAATAAAAGCACACCATGAGAGCCTGTGAATCACATCTTTCCATCGGTCCTCCTATGCCTGTCCCGACTCCAAGATCTAGGCTTTCCCAGCTGTGTACATGGGTCTTTATCACAAGTGCCTACTTTGCATGGTTTTAATTTTGTTTTAACAGTATTGCTGGTTTGTACTTTTAACTATTTTTAAATTATTGGTGGTGGTCACCCAGTGTTGTTTCTCATAGATCATGGTATCAGTTGAGAGGGGTCTACCAATAGCTAGCTAATAAGCTTGGATTTATGAGGACTCTCGGGTCCGTCTTTTAAAGCATTGGAATTTACAACCTCCAAAGTAACAAAAACAGTGAAGCAGAATATTAGGAGAATTTGGTGTCTTCAGCTTACAGAACATATATGAGGAATTTGGGGGAAGCATAATGAGTTACCATAAGGGCAAACAAACAAATAAAATGAAGGTTTTGCTGTGGCTTGCTTCCCAATACCAGCTTTGATCTGATGCCTCTCCTCTAATTCAGTTCATAAATAATAACATTCCAGTGCAACTTTTGTATTAAAGAAAAACCACCGAGTTATATTCAGCCTTAACTTAAATTGCACAATTAAGAACTAAGTAATATTTTTTACGACTTTAGATCATCCCTGCCCCCCAGGAAAGTTTGAGTCTATATAACTCCTAGAATGTATAGCACATCAAGAATAAAAATGTTAAGAAAAGCCTTATTAATATACACAGAAGGAAGAGAAAAAGAATTCTCCAAAATTGGACAGATGGTTTGCTAAAATATAGGACTCTACTTTTGGAAGAAATTAGGAATCTAAACATATAACACAAATGTATTCATACAGCAGGTACTTTAAAACTTATTCAGAGCTGTAAAACTAGAGCCAAGTTTGATGTTCTTTGTATAACTTTCTCTTTTTTTGGCTGAAATCATTCTCCAGGAGGGATTAATGACTTCATGATCTTTTGGAGGGGAACACTGTCCGCTTGCATTGTTTTGCCTGTGATGATGATCATATTTCCTACTGCGGCTGGATGTCATATTTCTTCAACACTTCCTACGCAGAACAAGGTCCAGAATGAAAGTATAGACAATTGTTTTCTGATCCTTCCCTTTCTTAGTTTTAGATTCATGATTCCGCTATATATCCATGGCATCATAAAACCAAGGAGCAAGAAACTATACTTTCTCTCCCTCTGCTATCTTCTTGATAGGAAGTTTTCAAGAAAAGTGGTACCACCAAAAAGGGAACACAATAAGCCACATGGAGTAAGTGGAATAAGCATGCCAACACTTTTCACCTCCCAAGCAACAGAAATCCTCCCCTACACAGCTTCATAACCTCCAAACAGTATAGCAAAGCTTGCGGAGCTCGTTTGGGCTTAACCCAAAGAAAACTAAAAGTTACAGGCCTTAATAATACGACACCGGCAATGAGATTTGAAGTGTATGCTGTAGAAATCTCTGTCCTCAAAATGACGCTGAGGGATCCCACCTAAAATATATTGTCCACTGCATTACACTAGTGTGCTCTGTGACTGGATAGCAACCCAACATTGTCATTGGTTCATAGGCATAGAGACTGATAGAACTACAAAAAGCTGGCCTTCAAAGCATTATAAAGAACGGTTGAGGGAATTGGGCATGTTTAGCTTGGTAAAGAGAAGACTGAGGGAAGATATGATAGCCATCTTTAAATATCTAAAGGTGTGACATGGAAGGTGGAGCAAGCTTGTTTTCGCCTGCTTCAGCAACTAGGACCCGAACCAATGGCTTCCAGTTACAAAACAAGAAGGTTATGACAAAACATCAGGCAGAACTTTCTGACAGTAAGAGCTGTTCCCCACAAGAGGTGGTGGAGTTTTCCTTCCTTGGAGGTTTTTAAGCAGAAGTTGGACAGCCATTGGCTGTTGTCGGGGATTGGACTCAAGATTGCAGGAGAAAAGAGGAGGAATGGTGAAGATCACCCACCCCTCCTCTTGACGCTGCGGGAGAAGGAATGCAGCTTTGAATTACAGCAGAGGTTTGAGGAGTTTGAGGCAAGCCACAGCTCAGAGATAGGTGAACAGAAGAGTTGGGAAATGTTAGAAATGTTAGAAGGAAATGTTAGAAATGTTAGAACCCAGAACTCAGTTTCCGTTAAGGGTGCAGGAACAATGGAACCAGAGACATTTGACCACCGTAGGGAAAGGTGCTGTTGCTAAGAAGGAAAGAAAAGCAGACCAGTTTGGAGCAACACCATTGTTAAGGCTAAATGTCTCTCGCTATTAGGATTGAATAAAACTCATTAAAAAGAACTACCTTGCTGCAACTGGGGGAGGAAATGTTTTCCCGAAGCCTTAGCAGAGCCTTGACAGCTATGGATTCTTAAGTTGAGATTCCTGCATTGCAGGAGGTTGGACATGATGACCTTCAGGGTTTCTTCCAACTCTACAATTCTATGATTCTATGATACTGTACCATCTCTGTTCATGCTCCTATCTCACTCCTATCTCCCGCTCTTTCACTAGCCAGTGATTATCACCCAGCAGGGCATGAACCATGGCTGACCCCGGCCTCATGCCTAGCTGTGAATTTTACACTTTACATAGGTTGCAAAATTATAGTCTAACACTCTTGGTTTTTTGCTTTTCTTTTCCCCCTGTCTTATGCGTAAGACTTTGTGTGTGAGGAGGGAATATATGCAACCACAAAGGAAAATGTATTTCAGCACCATGTTCAGCAAAGAAAACAAGTTATTATATTCTTAATAAATGCGTTACATGGGGGAAAATGTCCTTTCCCCTTGGATGCTAAATAGCAAGACTACAAGGTTTTTTTCACCCTGTAAAGCAAAAGAGTTTCTAAAACACAAATTGTTACTTTTGCTTCTGTACATTGCTATTTATATGGAAGAAAAATGAGAAGGTAAAGAGTTGACCTTGCAGAATCCACTGCTTTTTCACAATAGCAGAAAATGTTATTTATTTATCTCTCCCGCAAATGAGAATGATTTTCGTGACCCAGTTATAGAATGTTGCTGAGTAAGCCAGGGATGCGCTGGTAATATATGGACTTCTAAGGTTTCCAGTCCTCTCTGGAACCAAGTTGGATTTAAGCCTGGAAAATTTATATTATGCTGCAGTAGTTCCATCCCTATCTGCTTGTAGGAAGCTGAAGAAAATACCATAATCTGTTTGCTGCCATTCCTTATTGATGCACTTGGCAACAAGTGAGGCCAAAAACTGTTATAACAGCAATCCCAAATATTTTGTTAGCACACCTGAATTTTCTGCATGATACATACATTGCTTTCTCCATACCTTTTTTATCCATCAAGTAGCTGTATAATGGTGTCTTTTGAATGGATGAACTGTTTTTGTTTTATTTTCTTCTCTTCCCATTTTCATCAACTGGTCTCCCCCCCCCCCTTTGTTTCTCTGTTTCTTTCTTTTTCCATGTCAACAACAAACCAAAATATTCTCCCAGACCCTAATCAGCTGATTGTCTCAGGAATCGCAGTAACCAGGCAGCAACCTCACAAGTGCGTAGCCCTTCTGGAATCCATGCAAGCTTTTTTTATTATCTTGCCCTCCTTGCTCTGCCACTGATGAAACCTCGGGCTCAAGATGTGGCCAGAGCTGAACCCTGAAACCAACTCAGTGGTTTCTGGAGATATTCATTCATAATAAAAAGAATATTTGTGTGTGGCAGGGGGCCATAATGGCAGCAGCTACATCCTGACTTTTGTACGTTATTTGAAAGTCAGCAGACAGCTACCATGTGAACAACCATATATGCAGATATCCGTCTACAGTACGGGTGGGCAACGTTTTTCAGTCCATGGGTCTCACTCGCTTTGGGGCAAACTTCTATGGGCCAAATGCTCATAGTGGGCAGAGCGAGACCAAAGGTAGGCAGAGCATTCAATGAAAATTTTACCTTTGTGCAGTAAGCCAGTTATTCACATTTGCACATCCCTCTCCATCCTTCATCTAAGCAAGCCAGAAGCATTCTCAGAGTTTAAGGGCTGGGAAATGGTGTGACTTGTGTGGCCTGGGGATAGTCCTGAGGGTCACCTAAGGAGGGCTGGAGGGCTGTCTCTGGACCTGAGGTTCCCCATCCCTGCTCTGCAGATACTCTAATGGACTTGTGTAGGTCACTGGGGTGGTAGCCACCATGGTGCTACTGCCTGCTACATTCATTCATTTCCCCCTAATGAATGTTTGCAAATGCCAGAGTCCCAGTAGAAGCTCACTCCTTAGAGTTAACAACTAAAGGTGGCAGAAAGCACATTCATTTTCCCCCGCCAGGGTCATATAATTATTTTTTTGTTTACTGGAGCAGAAAGTTTACAAAGATGATTTTTTAGTTCACTACCTAAAGAGAGATTAAACACATCTCCGGGGCATTCTCCTGTGGACAAGAACAAGCAAGAAAAGAAGTTCCTGCTAAATTACTTCAGGAGGGTTCTGATCAAATCAGAAAGGTTCAGATCAAATCCTGATCATACATTACAGGCCCTGCAGATTAATCTAAGAATTTATTTGTGCAAAATAACATTCCAGCACCACTGTGTGTAGTGCTATATTTGAGCTCTCTGGATGAGTCATAGTAAATTGCCTTTTCCTTTCTTTCTTTTCCTTTAAAGTCAATGATATCTGATCCACATTTTACATATGTACCTGTGGGTTATTCTTCAGGGTATCATAAAAATACTCAATTGCTACAATCCAGCATGCTCTTAAGCTCATTGATTTCAGTTGACTACTTAAATCCACACTGGATTGTGGTCAATTTTAGCAGCACATTGGTCAGAAAATATATGTGACTGTTGGAAAACTGAGGGGAAAACAGCTTGTAACAATACCTTCATGTTATCAACCAATTCCTTGTTTCTGTTTTCTTATTCCATTCACTCAGTATCTGTCTAGAAGTTAACACTGACCTCAGGAACTCTGGGATTTATCTGTCATTTGCAGTATGATTATTCCCTTCTGAGGAACCCCTTGATGATGTACTATTGAACCATAGACTGGCAGTGATTAAGCTGTGGCTTTCTGCATCCTGTTAGACTATAATTTCCATCATCACTGGCCATTGGCCATGCTGGCTAGAGCTGATGGGAGCTGGAGTCCAACAACAGCTAGAGGTCTCGACGTTAGTCATCCTCTAGGGTTGCTATATTTCAAAACACAATATTTCAGCTTACTGACTGAAGATACAGGAAAAGCCACCGCCTTCTGGAAATCTCTCTCTCCCCCCCCCCCCGTCCCAGACGTCACTTCCACCTTTGAAATCCCGGTTATGTCTGGGAAATCGCAGGTGTATGGCAGCCCTTGGGTTAGATGATTTGTAGCTAAGTAAAGCTGTTGTTCAATTGTGAAAAATATGGTTTGTATACAGCTTCAATTATTTATTATTTATTCTGAAGGCCTGGCTCCACATCAATGTACAGTCCATGTTAAAATAGCTATTGACAGCACTTAGACCTCTCAGGGTGGACAAAGTATGTCCTTCTGTGCAACTTGTATGGTGAAGTAGTATAATCACGTTTGGAGGACCTGTCCTGTGGAAAAGCAGGTGCATATCTTTCTGAAATACTCCATGGTAAACAATGGTAGCTCACCATGTAGAATGCCAGTCAGTCATGAGACAGTCCTCGAAAAGCAGTAGTAGAAAACAAAACCACAAAAGCAGTGCTTTTAGCTTTTATTAGTTTAAATCAGGAAAAGCCCATGCGGTGCCCTTCAGATGTTATGGACTACAACCCCCATCATCCCTGACTGTTAGCCATGTTGGTTGGGAGTTGCAGTTCAAAACAACTGGAGGGCACCATGTTGTCTATTCTCAGTTTCACTTGTATTATTTACTGTGCTTTGATAAGACTGTGAGCCACCTTGGATGGCAATGCCCCTAAAGGTGGCATAGAAATGATTTTGTAAACAAACCAACAAGAATGGCTGAAGAAATAACACCCACCTGTGCTTATTACAGGCAGTAACAGAAGAAGAATACAATACAGAAGCTGGTTTGTTTAAAATGGCCACCATTTTAATCTAAGGGCTGCAAAGTAGGGGTGTGCCAGTAGGGTATGCACAATCATTGTGAGTCTATACCATCAAACGGATTGCCAAGGTGGACAGGAAGCCCTGCCCACCCACCAAGGCCAAGCTTAACAGTGGTGGCATAAAACTGCTTCCCTCATGAATAGGAACAGGGTGAAAGAAGTCTAACTGTATGAAAATGGAATTGCAATTTACATGCCAATTATAAATTTCTAAATAAAAAAACACTCAAACTTGAAACTGAACAAGGAATTATCCTTCAAAGCATTTTTAGTCCAGAAGAAGCTTGACCCACTTCCTTAGGCTCCCTTATGGGTTCTCAAGCCTGTTAATTCAGATTATTATAAAATGCAATGAAGGCTGATAACCATTTATCTTTATCCCCCTTTTCTTGTCACCCCTCCCCCCACTGAACCACCAGACCCAAAGTTCTTAGAGAACCAAACAAAGAGAACTTAGGCAGCAGGGTTCCATTTAAATTCCTGTGAAATTTGACAATGATCAAAGAAGGAAAAGAAGACAGGAAAAAGGAAGCCACCATTTCTTTTTCTTTAAAAAAAAAGAAAAGAAAAAAGTGGGAGCGGGCAGATTTTTAGCTTATACAAGTCAATCAGCAGCTGACAAAAATTCCCTTTTAACTGTGCAATAAAGCTGAAGGCCATTGTCAAGTTTAACCGTGGGTGGAGTAGGCATCAGGAAAACAATAAAAGAAAGTCAAATTGGGTTGGGTGTAAATTCATGGTGTAGAACCTGCGGCTCTCTAGATCTTGCTGGACTTTACCTCCCATCATCCCTCACCATTGGCTATGCTGGCTGATGGGAGCTGGATTCAAGAAGACTGCAGTGTCCATTCTGTCACAATTCTGAATGGCCAAGCAGGATAAATGGCTTTTAGGCGCAATCTAAATTCATGCTCCAAACACCTGTTCTTCCCCAGGCCCAACTGAAGCTCATCTGCAAAAGCCAACCACTGTGTTTCAAATAAACAGCAACAGCTAGGCAGACAAAACAAAAATCATCTGGGTAAGTACTTGAATAACAACCAATAGAAATCACACAGATCAGGATATAAAGCATGGAGCTTTCCAATTAGGTGCCTAAAGTCGTAGATTCATTTATCAAAAGGGCTGATTAAGCATGAGCAGAGACCCACTTACACATTTCAAAGAAGCCGGACTGCTGGAATTGCAAACCGCAACATACTTAGCAGATTCTTTACTTGGTACAGCTTCTCTTGAATGCATTAAAGCTGAGGGAGAAGAAGGATGTGACTGCAGATGAGATAAAAATGCCTCCCATTAACGAAAGAAAGAAGGATTACCAGAAGAGAGAAGGGCACCGCCCCCACCCCAAGCCTTATTCCTTTGTTCCTTACAACACAGAGGCCATTACTGAGTCTCAGCTTGCAAGTGGGCATGGTTAAAACAAATTTGTCAGTTAACGCACTGACCAAATTGCCCAACAGTTTATTATCAGCAAAGCTGAAATAATTGCTGCGGATATCTGCCTCTCTTCCACTAGGCACAGTGGTTGCTGCAGAGTGGTGAAGATTGCAATGGCCCCATTATCAACTGTTATCACTCATTTTCTCTTTTCAGCAAGAGACATTTGGTGCTCCACTGTGGCAAATATCTGTGTGGGTCTTAAGACATTCATACTGTGAAAAATATTCATGCAACAAAAGGTAGATGGACAAGCAGATAAGTAATTGGTAACATACCTGGGATTGCCCACAGGGTTTTGTTTTGTTTAAAAGGCACAAGCTATTCTCTGGTCCCTTGAATATCATTACCGACAGTGTCAGTTTCTAAACGTAACCTGCTCTTTCAATCCCTCACTCAGGTACTGAGATCTTAAAATTTCTTTTAAAAATAATTGATGTGTAACACAAAAGTGTCCCTCTCCCCCCCCCCTTATTGGCAAGGCAATAATAATGGTTGAAATGGCAGAATACACTGTGATTATAGTAGCAGCTTGCATAAATGCTTTGTTAACACTGTCTAATCAGATTGTGTAAAATGTTCTGCTTGATGAGCAGACTGGAAAGAAAAAAAGAAAAAGAAATGAATGCGCTGGAAAAAGAAGAAACTAAAGCCAGCATGATCACCTGGTCACTGAAGACTCTGGAACTAGAGAGACGTTGAAAATAAGGCAGAGCCAACTGCAAATGTTATACATTTGATTTGACCTACTTTTCCTTCCTAGCCCTGCCAACTGCTGCCATATGGAAAATGTGTGTGCTATTTTCTAATTAAGTCATATCACTTTCATAATAATTTATGGAACAACATTAAAATCACAACACCTCAAGTGCTCTTTTACCAGTAGCCATGCCTATGCTGTAGATTCCCCCAATGAGTTTTAGTTAGGATATGTAAAAGCAAGAAAGGATCAAGGGCCAAGATTTATAATGGATACAACTACATATATACAGCAGGCAGTAGCAGCTGTCAGGGAGGAGTGGCCCCTCACACCTGGAGTCTCTACTGCTTCTTGGGAGGCGGAGGGACAAGACAGTGGAAAGGAAAGCGCTGAAGCTGAATGTTGGAATATTCAGAACATATATTGTATTTACTCAAAAGTAATGCACACTTTTTTGGTCAAATGACACTGTGAAAGTTAGGGTGCGCATGAAATTTGATGGCATATTTGCATTGGCCAGCGAATACTTTTTTGGTTTCAAGGTTTTGAAAACTGAGGTGCACATTAGATTCGATGGCGCATTAGATTCACATAAATACGGTAAAGGGAAGTGCTTCTCCATTCAGCATATAGTTAAACTATGGAACTCACATTGACAGGAGGCAGTGATGGCCATCTGCTTGGATGGCTTTAAAGGAGGATTAGAAAAAATCCACTGAGGAGCGGAATACGGATGGCTACCAGCCATGATGGCTGTGGTCTGCCTCCACAACTCAAGGCAGAAATGCTTCTGAATGCTAGTTCTTGGAATTATGGGAAAGAAACAGACAAACCATTCTTAGTCACTTCACACCAATCAGGTAAACTCAAATCCCACACCCACAGAAGTCAAGAAATACTGAAGTGCCCTGGGAATTAGGGAGAAAATTGAGGCCACTTTAGCAAGGCAAGAAAAATTTTGAGAAACCAGAGGATGGATTTTGGCACAGCACTGGTGGAAATGGACCAAAGAAATTACATTTGCAATTGTTTGGAGCATCTACTTTTCATATGGGGCAGTTCCCACATAGCCAGTTAAAACAGCTATCATATAGATGCTTAATTTTTCTGCCAATTAAAACACTATGAATATGGAAGAACTCTTTCACAGTCTCTAAATTCCAGAATGGTGGTGTGTATTCAATTACTTTGTCCCTTTCTCTGGCTCCCCACACCCCAAGTAGTTATTTAGAGAGTAAACTGTGAATCATTTTCCCCCCTTTCCTTTGATCTATGTGTATCGATTACTTTGTACTAACCATTCATTCTAGTCAACAGACAGAGATAAACACCCTCTTCCTTTAACCAGCTGTGTATCTTTTTCTTTTTTACATAATCAAGTAATGGTTTTGAATTCCCTTCTGGGAATCAGTGAAGCATTATTGTCAACAACATGCAATTGGTGTCATCTTCAAATGTAACCTATTTTTGCATGGCAACATAATGAATTTCAGCTGAAATGGTATTCATATGCATCACTGGGATAATGGAATGCCTCATATGACTCAGAAAAATAAAGGTGAGATCCTCCCCTTGGCTAGGTATGACTAAGTCCCATTATTTTCAATTTCAGCTTAAGGGACTGGTGAGAAAAAGCAACTTAACACCAGAAACATGTCTAATGAAATGGTAAGCTGGAACACATAATCGCAAATAGGTTGTTCATCAATAGGCACATCAGCTGCACTGGAAAATCAAGGTGTCTCAATATGTGGAAGTAAATTTATCCAAAAGTATTGGAAGAATTGCTGTTGAATTGTGTCACCTGTGGACTTTAAGTTCAACCTAAAATAGTAGAATTAAAGGAAGCATATGAAACTATCATTACTGAAATAAATAATGAAGGGAAAATGCACAAGCTTACAAGAAAAATGACAAAACGTCTTCTGCAAAAAGGAAAATAGCTCAGCACAGAGATAAAAACACGTGTTCCTTGCCCAAAATACAAAAAGTTGTCCATGGACTTTGCAGTTGCATGCATGAAATTTTCAGGATGCAATTGCATCTGAAGTTTGAGGCTTTGAACAGCTGCAAGACATGGCTTGTAGCTGAGCTATGCATTGACTTTATTTAAATTATTCTGCTAGAACTACTGAGTTTTTTCGTCTTTTGCACAGATGGAACAAAATAAAGCATGGCAGAGAACTTCTTGTTTTCTTTACAAATTCTACAACAACAAAATCCCTATGGAGAAAATAGAAGGTGAGGACTGTGGAAGACGCTCCCCACAGACTTCTAGGTTAGAAACATGCACTTGCTCTAATTTATAGTCAGGTTTATAATCAGATCTTAGATTACAGCTAATAAAGTCTTGTATGCTAGCCTAAATAATGTTGCTTCGCTTATCTCAAGCTTTTGACTTCTCTCATAATTCTAGTGGTGGGGTAAGAAGTTTGTTGGTTCAGATTATGATTTAGTTCATGTCTAAGGATCTTTTCTATGAATTTTAGCCTATGATTTTGCTAATCTCTATGCCAAAATTCACAATCCAAAGCTTATTATTTGCTAGTGTGCTGGTTTCTGTTTCTGCAAGTTTTGGACAAGGAATGCAGGTGTGACAATTTTCAGACTGAGCTAGTACAGGTTGTTGCATGTGTGAGGGCCAAATTTTATATTTCTATATAGATATGAGGGGTTTCTTTGCCTAGACCAAAAGCACAATGAGAAAGGAGCCTCAATAGCCTGACCCCAATAGCAGATTGGTCAGCTATTTGAAGTATGCTAATGAAAAATAGCACAAAACTAGGCACAAGTAAGCCAGTAAGCCAAGCCGTTGAAACCCATTTCATAAATATTTGACTCCATGTACTTGGCCCTGTAGCACCAATCCTTATTTCTATACAATCCTTATGAACAGTTTACAATCTTCCAGACAGACTGTCTAACAGTATAGAATGAATTTCTGCAAAATGCTACAAAAAAGCACTTCATTTTTAAATAAACAATGGCCTTTCTTATAGGCACAATTCAGGCTATTAATGCCTTGTTCCGCTATCACCAGAAAAAATATGACTACCTTTAACAAGGAGGAATAATAAATAATTTATTCAAGTTCAGATATTTACTATCCTACCAAATCATGCACTTAATAACACCTTGTTGACCAGGCACGCAGCCTTGACTTTTTGATTGGTTTTTGATTGCTTCATCTCCCTTGCTCCCAATATTCAGTCTATCATCAGGTTACATGGCTTCTCCTGGAGGATCAGAGCCTCCCAGGATTAAAGGCAGCATGCCTCAGAATACCAGGCACTGGGAAACCACAACAGGAGACAAGTATTGCTTTCAAGTAAGGCCTGTGAGCTTCCCAGAGACATTTGATTGGCTTCTGTCTAAAAGAGTAGGTCTGATCCAGCAGGGCTTCCTGTGCATCAATGCAAGAACATGAGCCTTCGTCTCTGCCCCCTGTGAACCAGGTAAAACTAGAAATCTCTCGTCTCAACTACTGCAATTTTCTCTTCTCTGGCCTTTTATTACCATTCTTAGGCCCCATCTGCGCCATATGTGTGAAGCAGTACCATGACTTCACCCAAAGAATCCTGGAAAATGTAGCTTGCCAAGTGCAAGGGGGGACCCTATTTCCCTAAATGAAGTATAATTCCCAGAATTCCTGAGTTAGAGGGATTCTATTAAACTATTCAGGGATTTTTAGCTCTGTGAGGTGAACAAGGATCTCCTAATAAATCACAACCCCCTTAAGAAACTTTCCCAGGATTCTTTGGGAGGAGCCATGACCACCTCATGCTGTATGATAGCACTGATGGGGCCTAAGGTCTTCTCACTTCTGTCCAGAATGGTTCCATTCTCTTATTTAGTGGAATTTTTCTAGGAAAAGAGGTGCCGGAGTTCACCATGAACTTCTCCTTTGTTCTCTTAGAATGGTGCCCAACTGAGAGGTGACAAAGCTAAGCTCCAGTGAGCTCTGGCTGGGGGGGGGGGAGGCCTGCTCTTAGCATTTTGGTCATGGCACGTCCCTCACCAGCTTCCTGTCTGGTCACTCATCAAGTAAAGTTTTCTCATCCTCACCACCAAGTGTCCTCCACTGAGCTGCCTTTGCTTCTTCACCTTTAAACAGCTGAAAGCCGATTTCTGTTTTAAGCAACCCCTCCTTTTCTCTTCCAATACACCAATACACCTCTATTTTCCTTTAAATTCCTGCTAAGAACATACTGTTATGAGTTTGGGGTGTTAAGCTGTATGTCAGACCCCTCTAATCCATGGATCCAGCAAGTGTTAAAGGTTAATAAAGTCTTCTAATTCTGAAAATAGCCAAGCTAGCTTTCTGGTTAGGTGATGTGGGATTAAGGAGTTCAGTGTGAGATGGCAAATGGGTTGGGCCCCCCTCTCTCAATTGAAATAGATGGAGTCTGCAGTAGAGTTTTGCAGTGATGTGAGCTAGAAGTAAAGAAGCAAGCTGGATAGAAAGTCAGAACAATATTTGAGAGCAACATTTGAGAGCAATCTTTGATTTCTGTTGGCCTCTAAGGCTGAGGCTATGGGAGAAATAAGACCCTTATTGGTGCAGTGAACCCCTTCATCATAGGCTCAGGTTGTATATATGATTAAAGAAACCATATATCCTAAAGACACCACAGTCTCTGCTGTGCCTCATTGCCAAAAGGAAACATGAACCCTGGGTAAGAGCCTGGAATCCCTGGAATCTCCCACTGCCTGGTGGTGCGGAACAGTACTATTTCCTTAAGGCCTTTGGTTTACTCCCTGAGTTCTCATCCATTAATGAAGCAAAGCTTAGGCACGTATTAAAGAATGGAATGTGTAGTCTTCTTGCGTCTGTTAATTGATTGATTGGTTTTTTTCTTGCCCACCTTTTACTATGAGGTCCCAAGGAATAAAGTACACAATTAGACAACAAATAAAAGTTACTACCATAACACAAGATAAATTGTGTGGGGGGGGGGGAGAGAGAGAACTGTTCAATGTGTAAAACAATTAAAAACAACTCCATATGTAAAAGCAAGGCAAATATTTCACATATAAAAAGAGTTAAATATAGCTCCAGTATAAATGCAGAATGGGATGAGCCACTTAAGAGTCCATCTGATTATTTTAAACCTCTTAGAGGTATTTTGTTCTATAATAAGTGGGGTTTAAATTTTGTTAAATAAATAAATATTACCACTTGTACACCTTGTTGAAAGAGAAAGGTCTTCAACAGATGCGGAAAAGACAACAGAAACCATGCCTGTCTAATATGTAACAGGTAGGAATGACACCTTTCTAAAGACCTGAATCCTTGCCCTCGTTTTATCCCAGCCCCCACATGACTCTGTGCTCCTCAAGATTTGGTCATGTCTTATTGTTCATTACTTTGCAAAGTACCACCTACACGGTTGGTGCTATGTACAACTCCATCCCTAACCCAAAATCATTTTTCTTGCCATTTGGGAAAAGAATAACACCTGGATAGATTGACCTTCGATTTGATCCAGTATGGCTATTTTAATCTTTTTAGCCTTTTGGTGTGATTTCCTATTTTGTTTTCATCTTGCACATGGCCTAATATGCATTAAGGTTAAAGAAGCTAAATATTACTGAACTGCCTAATAACAACCAACTCATTTGGACAGAAAGGGTTGTGTTCAACTATTTTTTTCTTAAAATAGACCCGTTGAAATTAATGGATCTAACTTAGTCATGTTCATTCATTTCTGGGGGTCTAGTCTGAGTAAAACTTAGTTGAATTCCACGCAGTGCTTTTTTTCAGCCGGAGCACATCAGAGTGAGTGCCATTATGGATTGGTGCTCCCCCTACCTACTTCTTGCCTTTATGTACTTGCAGCAACAGTAGGCTTTAAGTTTTCCAGCCAGGACTCTACTGTTGTACACATGTGGGTTTGTTTGAGGGCCCTTCTGAGCTAGGGTCACAGCTTGCCATAGTTTTAGCACCTCCACAGGCATTAAACATGGCTGTTGTCGAATCGGCATCTGTTCAGGGCTGCCCCAAATTGTCCGGTGACCTACTGTAACAACTTCATGGTGAGTTCTGGCACCTATTTTTCTTGAAAAAAGCACCGATTCCACCCAATCTGTTTCAAAACAGCAGGCAACTGAAAAACTACATTTTAAAAGTCACAAGATTTGAAGTATTTGAATATCTGTTTCCCCCTTCTACTCACATGTACCAACCCCACTTTGATTATCATTGTTATATAACACATCTTGCAAGAATACATCAATATTCAATACTCTCGCACTGTTAAAAGGAACTATTGTGACACTTCATTTCAAAACCAAATATATTAACTAAGTATCACACTATGGTGTTGAATCTATGTAAATAACTTGCAAAAAATGAAAACAGATTGAACTAGAGAAACTGGCTGTTTCACACCAAAGGATAATAGGATTCATTTTCCTCCCCACAAATGTGTGAATGTATGGATTTTCTGCAGTACTGATAGACCTTTAGTTACAGTGTACATACTAAGTCAAGCATGTGACAGTAACAATAGAAGTTCCTGAGTTCATTTGATTGTAATAGTTAACATCAAAACATCCACTTTAGGAATTACATATGTATATTGACATTTTGTACATACATTTTTCTCTTTGAAAAGCAGAGCTTCATGACATGTTACAAACAACTTCTGAAACTTTTGAGAGCCGATATAGTGTTATGGTTAGAATATGGACTATGACCTTGGAAACCAGGTTTCAAATCCCTACTCAGCCATGAAGCTCACTGGATGACCATGGGCCAGTCACTATCTCTTTTAGAAGACATCTGAAGGCAGCCCTGTTTAGGGAAGCTTTTAATGTTTGACACACTATTGTATTTTAATATTCTGTTGGAAGCCGCCCAAAGTGGCTGGGGAAACCCAGCCAGATGGGCAGTGTATAAATAGTATGTTGTTGTTGTTGTTATCCTAACCTACCGCACAGGGTTGTTGTGAGGATGAAATGAGGAAGAGGAGAAGAACCATGTACAGCCCCTCAAGATCCTTGGAACATAAAGGTGGTATATAAATTTAATACAGATACATACGTACTTTCATCAACTGTTCTTCAAGATCCATAGGTGTGAAGCTCCCTTGGGAACATTTGTTGAGTTGACTGATCCTTACGTTCCCTTCCTCACATACAAAATGCAGCCCCCTCTATTTCTAACACACACAGATCACACACCATTCATCTCCAGACACAGAGAGACAAGGAATACATTTATTGATCACTCTCAGCAGTAATCCAACTTTCTTGTTTTTAAAACTTGATTGGAAGCTGCCCAGAGTGGCTGGGGAAACTGGAAGCTGCCCAGAGTGGCTGGGGTATAAATAATGAATTATTATTATTATTATTATTATTATTATTATTATTATTATTATTATTATTATTATTATATTTCTGCAAATAATACCTGAAAATACATGGCATAGTATACCAGCACACGCACACTGAAAACCAAGACAGCTTCTTTCTGGCATGAAACTGCAATCAGCGAAAGGACAGATCCCATTGCTTCTTCCTTTCTCTCATCCCAAACAACCAAGAAAGCTTTCTTAACTGCGACAGGGGAGGAGAATGGAGAACAGGATTGCTCCAACAGGGCAACCCTGTTGCCCCTTACTTCCCCACATTTTAGATAGCCAGGAAGGCTTTCTTGATTGGGGGGCAGGACAGAGACATAGGATTGCACTGTTCACTGGTTGCAAACATTTCCAAGAACTGAGTTTACCAAGAAGGGACTGAGGGAAAAGGGAAATTGAGCAGCACAAAAGACAGTACTATAAAAATTAACTGGAAGCTAAACAAGTGTAAAAGCAAATGGAACTGAAATATTTAGGCTTATAGTGGCCTGCTAAAACGCCAAATGACATTGGCCCAATGAAACTACGATAAAATCATGACTCAACTGTTAACAAGAAAAATAAAATGTGTTTCCTTATCTTTAGAATAAGTAAAAAACAAATTATGCAAAACAAGCTTTTTCTTTCATTGGTTAACTTGTTCTAATGGATTAAAAGGATGGCTTTCATGACCATGGGCATTCCTTCCAACTTTATATCATTTCTATAGTGCTTTATATTCTTTAAAAAATAAATAAACCTGAAAGCAGTTTACAGCCTAATTTAAAGCATCAGGTAAGGTAAAGGTAAAGGGACCCCTGACCATTAGGTCCAGTCGTGGCCGACTCTGGGGTTGCGGCGCACATCTTTCTTTAGTGGCCAAGGGAGCCGGCGTACAGCTTCTGGGTCATGTGGCCAGCATGACTAAGTCGCTTCTGGCGAACCAGAGCAGTGCACGGAAATGCCGTTTACCTTCCCGCTGGAGCAGTACCTATTTATCTACTTGCACTTTGACGTGCTTTCAAACTGCTAGGTTGGCAGGAGCAGGGACCGAGCAATGAGAGCTCACCCCGTAGCGGGGATTCGAACCGCCGACCTTCTGATCGGCAAGTTCTAGGCTCTGTGGATTAACCCACAGCGCCACCAGCTTCCCGCAAAGCATCAGGTAGAGACTTACAAATATCATAACACCACCATAGGTTGGAGTTCACCTGGAGTACTTTAGGCTAGGAGCAACAAATTCCTTGCTTTATCCCCCCCAACTCTGTAGGCAAATGCATATCATCTGTTTTAATTCAAGCAATGGATGCCAAACTTATCTCTACTAAATTGTTATGATGTTCAGGATTTAAAAGAACATTTATTCTCAAAGAAATGACAGCAACGCTGTGGAGAAAAAAAAAATGTGCTAAGGCGTCTGTCATATTCCATATTTCACATATTTTCCCAATGCGAATTTATTTAGAGGTATCCAAATAAACAAATAACAGCAACTCTAAAATAGCTCAGTTATTGTTAAAATCATTGTTCCTACTTAGTCCAAAAATGCTAGGTATTTTTGTTTTTACACTTTGACATTATTGTTTAAATACTTAGTACATTGCTTTCAAATAATTACATACCCAATCTACCCTGGAAATGAACCAGACTGGAGGAAAAATAAATAAATAGATGGGTTTTATTCCTGACACAGACCAGATTTATATGAAGGTTGCATTATCAGCTAATTACCCTTGGTAAATTTTTATTTTCCCCTTCTGCCAATCAAAAAGTCCTTTTAATTTGTATCCCTATGCATAATTTAATAGGATGCAAGCTTGTTCCACTGGAGTAAATAGTACACATGGCAAGGCAACACGATGATGGCATTATGATCTCTAATTGTTAATATATTTAATTATAATTTAGCCATCAGCAGAAATCTGCATGTTTTATCAGTAGGGTTGGGTTGTTCTGTTGCTACGTTTTAAAGTCGATAGCCACTGTTTCATCTGTGTTTGCTTTTTGCTCACCAGAGCCAATCACTGTTTGCAGTCCAACAGTAAAAACTGATGCGTTTGATTGTCATCCCTGACAATTGGCTATGGCAGCTGATGGGAGTGGGAGTCCAACAACATCGGACAAGCCACAGGTTCCTCACCCTTGCCATAACAAAGTGTATATCAGAATCCAGGATCCCTCTACCATCCTATTTCTGAAAGATTATGATGATGATAATAATTATTATTATTGTTATTATTATTATTATTTAACATTAGAATCAATAAGCATGTTGCTGAAGATTCTTTTTGGAGAAGTGTTTATTGTTGCTGGTGACAATAATGACAATGTTCCTGTGATGGCGAAGGGCAGGTCACTCTTTAAAAAATAATTATCTTAAACAGAATGGCACTTTGCTGTTTATCTCTTCCTATGGCAGCCTTTGGCAGACCCATTACTTTGGCCTGTGGCTCTTAGCACAGGAGACAGTAACAGGAAGTGGGATTCGGGAACATGCCTCTCCACCTTCACCTTGCCTTGCACGGCTGCCAGTGCTTTCCACTCATATAAAAGCACCTTTGGATCCAGGACTAAAGCAGCACAATCCTATCCTGTAGTAGTCTACTCAGAGGTAACCCCTATTAAATTCAATGGGGCTTACATCCAGGTGAGTGTGTAGAGCAGGAGTGGAGAACCTGTGGCACTCCATCCCATTAGCCCCAAGCAGCACAGCCAATGGTCAGGGATGCTGGGAGCTGTAGTCCGACAAGAGGTGGTAGAGCAGGCATAAGCAAACTCAGCCCTCCAGATGTTTTGGGACTACAACTCCCAGCATCCCTGACCACTGGTCTCATTAGCTAGGGATGATGGGAGTTGTAGTCCCAAAACATCTGGAGGGCCGAGTTTGCCTATGCCTGTGGTAGAGCTTAGGTTCCTCATTATAGCACAATCCTATATATGCCTACACCGAAATAGCTCCCATTCAATTCAATTAAACTGACTCTCAGCTAAACTTGTATATGACTGCAGCCTGATTTTTGATGTCTTTTACTTTAGTAATTAATATTAAATGCCTTTCCTTATTTTGGCTACAGATAAAATAGGGTAGACATTGATTTTCTTCATTCTGCACAGATTCCTTTTTTCCCCTTCTGCAACACATCTTCTGCCAGTCAAAAAGGAAGAAAAATGCAGGCAAGACATCTATTTCTTCAAGCAGAGATTAAAAGTTTGCCTTGGAGACCTTCTGAGAGTATCTTACAGTGTATGAAAAAAAATTATATGCCTCTCTTCTGGGCAAGGAACATTCTGATTTCAGCACAGATGCCTTGAAACCAGAAAGAGAGCTTTGCAGCCCTCTCTGTCTTCTGTGTTGATGAGAGAAAGCGGTTTCCATCTGACTGCTCAGAGAGGACAATGGACACACCTCCAAGCTCAAACACTGGCAAAAAGAACAGTCGATGGCAATCAAAAAG
Source organism: Podarcis liolepis (assembly GCF_965112155.1). Classification (NCBI taxonomy): domain Eukaryota; kingdom Metazoa; phylum Chordata; class Lepidosauria; order Squamata; family Lacertidae; genus Podarcis; species Podarcis liolepis. The sequence continues at coordinate 63,416,983 of NC_139558.1, forward strand.
AAAAATATGAGAGGCAAACGCTTCAATTAGCAGGACGGGGGGGGGGGGCCTGGAGAAAAGGGGACCCATAATGATGGGAACCACAGGGACTGAATTCAGAAATAGTGACTGGATAAAAGGAATACAATACAGGGATGGCTCCTGGAAATTGTGCCAGGCTGAGAAAGGAATAAGCTTGTTAAATATACAAAACGGTCACATGCCTTAGCATCAGATTTAGGACAGGTGGGAAAGTGTGTCACTGCACTCTGCTTTTAGAAATCAGTCTCTCTCGCTGTCTCTCTGTCTTTCTGATTGCTTCCAAATCTCTCTCCGCCACCTCCACAGCTCAAAATATCCTATGTGAATCATTATGTAGTCTGGCTCGGCATGGTGGCTTACTTCAAAAAAAAATAATGTTATAGCCCCCTCCCTGCCTTCATGTCAAACTAAGTCTTTCTCTCTGTTCCATGCTGACCACTTGGCTTTCACTAAAATTGTTCAAATTTGGTCTCTTTGATCTTTTATTATCATTCATCTTGGGCTTTATTACCCTATCTTTCTCTTCTCTTCAAATGGTTCTGTTTCTATTGCTTTACTCTTTAACTTCTCCCTCCTGCCAATAAATCTCTGTTTGATTTCATACTGGACTTTTTTTTGGTCATTTTTGTCACATCCCCATTCCCTAATATAAAGCTTGGGAGCAACCGGAGAGAAAAAGGAGAATGGAGGGATGTGAGGAATGGAACGGAATCAAAGGAAAGGGTAATTAGAAAGGTAGACAATAACAGCCTGCGGGGATAAAAGGAAAAGTTGGTTGAAAGGTCTAAAACAAGAAACACAATAGCTATCTTTGCTATGGCAAATGTACAATAACATCAAGCAGTGTGTAATCTGTCAGTAAGGCTACAATATTTAAATCACATTATTATAAATCTCTTATACACTGCCTCTGCTCCTCCTCTCCCTCCTCTGTTATTTGCATTGCTGTGTTCTCTCATTTATACAAGGTCATTTGGGAACCTTAAGATTGATTCCATTAAAATAGATTATCAGATCTGATTCACACATGGCAAATGCAGGTGCAGGAGATGTCAGTTCATCAAGCTCAAATGACATAAATACCCCCAGTATTCAGAAATTATTAATTTAACTTTGAGCCATTTTTGGACTTCAGAAGCACAGACCGCATCTGCTTTTGCATGTGATTTTAGGTTCTCATCTCAGCCCAGATGAACATGAGGAACACATACAACTTCTATGCGCGCTGTGATTTCAGTAGATACAAAACAGTGAGCACTATCTCTCCTTGTCCCTAACAGATGTTTGATGCTGCAAAATCAAATAAGTACAGAGTGCAGTTTGAACAGCACATCCATGCAAATGCCACCCTCTTGTCAGTGCCAGATTTACATATAAGCTAAACAAGCTATAGCTTAGGGCCCCACTCTCTTGGGGTCCCCCCAAAAATATACTTCTTAATTGTATTTCACTATCCGTATACTGCTTCTTAATTGTATTTCAATTCAACAATTACTTTGATTAAATACATATTTTGTTATATGGCTTTAGATACTTATTAGGTCCGTAAAGGTAAAGGGACCATTAGGTCCAGTCTTGACCGACTCTGGGGTTGCGGCGCTCATCTCGCTTTATTGGCCGAGAGAGCCGGCATACAGCTTCCAGGTCATGAGGCCAGCATGCCTAAGGTGCTTCTGGCAAACCAGAGCAGCGTACAGAAATGCCGTTTACCTTCCTGAGTGGGGCATAAATAATAAATTATTAAATTATTATTATTATTATTATTATTATTATTATTATTGGGCAGGATGTTCACATACAATGCACTGTGCACAAGAAATCTTGTTGGCATCCCTTTGAGTGTGTGTGTTCATTAATAGAATGGCATATAAATACGAAATATGCTCGGACAATCTTAAAAAAGCAATGCTTCACAAAAGCAATGAATGAATTATGGTGAGGATCTATATCTTATGCAAATTCCACTAAAAGTTCACATAGTCTACATTGCTAAGGATTTGAATATGAAAAGAATAAATTTGCAACTGTGTGAGCCACATACGACTTATTTCATATGTCAATAACAAGCATGCATGTTTTGACATTTGTACACTAAATCATAACTCTAATAGACAACACATCCCTAATAATGATGGTCACTACTTTATTGTTGGTGTGATCACATTTTGCCAATGTTTTGCTCTCTTTCAGCTTCATTCAGAAGTTGATTGTTATGAAACTTTGTATTTGTGGGTGCATAAAGTCTAAAATGACTCCTGTTCCACTGCTTTAGCACTAAAGATCCCCTTACACAAACCAAGCTGCACAGAAATACTGATTGACAGGAGTGAAATAGTGCCTGAAGATTACTTTTCCTATTGATATTCAGTTAGTGGCACAGCTATACGTACATCATACCTAGACAGTAATTTATAGCTTATTCTAGATCCCCATCAAATTGGTATCATAAGTGTCCCTCTGCCACTACCTCATTAGTAGAAACATAAATCTCTATGGATACTATTCATATCTTATCTATTCGCCCCTGGATGCTAGGCTCAGGGCTGATTCACCCAGGCATGTCCATCACTCGATATCTCCTCACTTGAAAAACCACAGCTGAATGTGTAAACTGCTTCCACTGGAAAGCCTTGTGCCTTGAACTATTGATAGCTGGTCCGCATTTGTAAGGAATCACATGTGCAAATCTGACCACAGCTTTTCTGCAGAATCAAACAATGAAAGACTTCTTCCCATTAGGCACGTCTGCCTGCAGAGACCCTTCCATTTTGTGTTGGGTATTGGCAAATAAATGAAGCTTACAGTATAACTTATTATCCCCATTCTCAGTGGGGTGGTGAACAACAACAACAACAACAACAAGGTGTTACAAAATCTTACATACTTGGTGAGATCACCAGTTCCAGTTTAAGTTTTCTTTTGAGAAAAAACAAGAACTGTTTGATTCTTGGACTTGGTAAAATCATGTCACATGTTTGAAAAGATTGGAGAAAAATGATTGTTGGTACCCACCCCCCATCTGCCCAGGAATTTACAACAAGTAATGTAAAAAAAGAGTTCTTTACAACAAAACAAAGCTTTTTCAAAATGGTAAAACTGAAGTATTTATTGTCCATAAGATTTTGCTCTGTGTCTTTTCCCAGGCAATTTGATTTTATTTCTCAGGGGGGAAATTGGAAGGGGTGTTGAAGAGAAAAAATATCTGTACACTTAACTTTAGGGCTGGACAAGGCAACAGAGCCACTCAGAAAGTTGGGCACTCCCTGACCCATTTTGACTCACCTTGTTAACTAGAGAGAAGGCACATGGAGGGCATCTAGCTTCACCACTAACTAGGATATAGTCTGTATATATAGCTGTGGAGCAAGCTGATTGGGCGCCTGAGGCGGCGCACGTGCCCTGTGTCCAGGGGCAGGCAATCCATCCATGGGGCAGGGCGAACCAGGGCAGGATGCTCTGTGGCGCCTCCAAGGAGTCTGCCTACCTCTTCCCTCTCAGCCGCCCTACAGCTGGGGGTGAGGTAGCAGGCAGACCATTTGGGGCAGCGCGGAGCCTGTGGGCACCCAAGCCACCATGTCACTTCCAGGAGAGACGTGTGGCTCGGGTACGCTGCAGGTCCCGCAGTGAGTGTCGCCCGGCATTTTGTCACCCCCTCAGTGGTGACACCCGGGGCGTACCGTCCCCACCCCCATTCCTCCACCCCTGTGTATATATAATTGATAAGTTCAGATGTATAGATACTGTATTGTGGATAAGATGCGACCTTAAATTCAAACCAATCACTTAAAAAAATATATATATGGAGGTGATGCTACAGTCTTTGAAACTAGATGCATGCAAAAGTTTTCACACCAGAAAACATAATTCCAGCCATACTTATGCAGTGTTAAGTATTATAGCACCTGTTACTATTTGAGAAAGAGGTCTTGAAATCATTGTTGATATTTAGACAGATACATTTCTCAGCATTCTTTAAAAAGAGATAAAAAATAAGAAAGTACATCACTGCATCCATATAATTCAAATAATAACATCTTGATGCCCAATACATTTTGGAGCATCCATTTCTAAAATGATATGGTTTGAAAACAATTTGGAGACAGGTGCTATAAAATTCATCAATGGAGTTGTGGAAAAGCTGGAAATATTAGGGATCTTAATTTTTGGAAAACAGGTAAGAGAGGATATAAATAATTTGTAAAAATGGTGGAAAGCTGGGACCGTATATCAAGTTTTATGTTATTTATGTATGAGGTTTATATACCACTTTCCACTAACATACCCAAATAAGTTTGCTATAAAAACCCCCTAATAGGAATAATGTTAAAAGTAGCCACAAATGACAGAAGCAGATAAGAGCCCAAATTATATAAAGAACAGAACCAGCAGCAACTGATTGCACACTAAATGCCTTAGGGTCTCCGAGGGGCAATAGAGTATAACATTTCTCCCATTTCATATGTTAAGAACAAGATCCACGTTCACAGAAGATCAACCTTTTGAATCCATTTCCAGCCAGCAGAAAAAGAGCCGTTGTTGTACTCAGTGTGAGGTGGCAACAGGGGGGATTATTGAAGGGAAACAGGCTTTGGATACTTTGACATATCCCCTGAATGTGATAAATAGGTTTCCCTTGGGGTTTGCCTACATATTTCCCCTCTTATTGGAAGGATGATGCCTCCAATTGCATGTTTGTTCCTATTGGTGCAAGTCCAGAAGGCCTCTGGATTTGGCAGTATGGCTACTTTTGATTCTATCTTCCTTGACAAGGCTGGATTGGTGTCTTGGTTCAGGGCTGCTTTTCCTCTTATATCTACAATAAATGTGTTGGTGTCTTCTGAAAGAGCCTGGAGAGACTATTCAATAAATAGGGTGCCATCACTGGTCACCATCTGCCTAAATCGAAGGAACCCAGGAAGGAGTTATTAGATTCCAGCTAGGTTCATATGGAAGAAAGTGGTCCTTCAAATGTCCAGCTTGCAAGCACTCTAGGTCTTGAATGTTAGAATGTGTTTGCTTTTCTGTGTGTCCCATTCATGTGTTACATTAATGAGCAGTGGTCCATACTTTGAAGGGGCAACAGGGTCATGCCACTGATCCACCCCTAATGTCATGTAGCTCCTCAGTCCTGGTCCCAAAGGCCACACATTGCGCATGGACATTTGCAGCAGGAAATTCTATATATGTAAAGTGCTATGCTGGCAGTAGCTCCAATCTCACAGGGTTTCATCTGTGTACAATCCTATTCACTTAGCAGTCTACACACATAGATTTCCCCCCTTTTCAGTGTCTTAATGTTGGGAAGTGACCTGGATGCTGCACAACTTTGGGGGCAGGGCTAGGAAACAGTGGGGCTTCAGTTTACTTTCACCACATGAGTCCTCTTCATGCATATTATTGCAGAAGAGGGGCTATACTTGATTTTGAAATAGGCTTAAGATAGGGATGCAATATCTGTTAGCCTTGGTGGTGACAGAAATCAATTCTCATCTTCAATATACTCACTGAATAAGTACAGAATCCCCACCCACTCTTTTCCTCTCATCATATACTAAAGCCTTTTGCTAGACTTATCAAAACTTCTACTGTCTTCCTACCAAGCTACAGAAGACAACAGCTGTTTCCTCTTGGGAGGAACTTCCTATTTCACTTCAGCTTTCACATTAAATGATGTTTCTGTGGCAACTTGAACATCCCTGAATCCAGTGAGATAGATCTGTGAATGGGTTTGACCATCTGGAAGTGGGGCGTTGTTGAGTCCATCAAAAGATACAGAGCCTTTAATACTACAGTGGTGCCTCGCAAGACGAAATTAATCCGTTCCGCGAGTCTCTTCGTCTTGTGGTTTTTTCGTCTTGCGAAGCACAGCTATTAGCGGCTTAGCAGCTTAGTGGCTATTAACGGCTTAGCGGCTTTAAGAAAAAGGAAACAAACTCGCAAGAACTCGCAAGACGTTTCGTCTTGCGAAGCAAGCCCATAGGGAAATTCATCTTGTGGAACAACTCAAAAAACGGAAAACTCTTTCGTCTTGCGCGTTTATCGTCTTGCGAGGCATTCGTCTTGCGAGGTACCACTGCACTGTTACTGGTTGGGTTTTTTTGGGGGGGGTGTTTTGTTTTGGTTTTTTTGTATACATGACTAATTGGGGAGTTATGTGGATTTGTCAGATACCTAGACCTATTATTGCCTTAGAATAAGATAAAGAGGAGCATCTTCCTATATCTTCTTCTTTGGCGATCACTTGTAGCCAAGTAAGGTTGTTTTCCATAAAGACAGTCTTAACAGTGAGTCCTTAGGTGACTGTGGAGGCCAATTCTGGATCCACCCGTCTTTCCACAGTGGGGACATTTGTTTCCGGGTGGGAGTTGATCACGGTGTGGATTTGCCAAATGTGCCTTTCTCTTAGCACGTTTCTCCCTTGCATCCTGAGTTCGAGTGTCTTCAAAGCCCATGACACCTTTGGTAAAGGCTATTCTCCAATTGGAGTACTTGCAGGCAAGTGTTTCCGAATTGTTGGTGTTTATACTACATTTTTAAAAATTTGCCTTGAGACAGTTTTTAAACCTCTTTTGTTTTTATATACCGTATATCTTCATATATAATAAGCTTTTGTATATGTTTATACCAAGCTGCATCACCCTATGTGGCATATAAGTGCTGAAGCTTACTGAGCAACTTTTTATTAGGTAAGAAAGAGGGTATCAGATGTTACTCTGCACACATTTCATTATTGTTAAATGGGTAAAGGAACTCATTTATGACAACCACTCTGATTGCCAATATCAGTGTACCCACACAAATCATTGTCATATGTTAAGAAAGGTAATACAGTGATACCTCAAGTTACATACACTTCAGGTTACATACGCTTCAGGTTACAGACTCCGCTAACCCAGAAATAGTACCTCGGGTTAAGAACTTTGCTTCAGGATGAGAACAGAAATCGCGCGGCAGTGGCACGGTGGCAGCAGGAGGCCCCATTAGCTAAAGTGGTGCCTCAGGTTAAGAACAGTTTCAGGTTAAGAATGGTCCTCCAGAACGAATTACAGTGGTGCCCCACAAGACGAATGCCTCGCAAGACGGAAAACTCGCTAGACGAAAGGGTTTTCCGTTTTGGAGGTGCTTCGCAAAACAAATCTCCTATGGGCTTGCTTCGCAAGACGAAAATGTCTTGCAAGTTCCTGCGGGTTTTTTTTTCCTTCCCCCCTTTTTCTAAGCCGCTAAGCCGCTTATCAGCTGATCCGATAAGCTGATAAGCCGCTAAAAGCCGCTAAAAGCCGCTAAAAGCCGCTAAAAGCCGCTAATCTGCTAATCTGTCAATGGGCTTGCTTCGCAAGACGAAAAAACCGCTAGACGAAGAGAATCACAGAACGGATTCTTTTCGTCTTGCGAGGCACCACTGTAAGTTCTTAACCTGAGGTACCACTGTACTTAAATCAGTTTAGCGTTGGATTAGCCTATTATTGTCCTGTGATGATGGAAATTACCATGCTATGGTGATTTCCAGACTGGAATATTGCAATATGTTTTACATGAGGCTCTGCTATAGAAATGTTCTACCTACCTTCCTATCCAGGCAGACAGACATATATGGATAGGTATAGATTCGGACAGATAGATATTACATTTAAAGTTTTTCTAGCTGTCATGTTCTCATCATAAATAATGCTTTAAGTTGGTAACAATTTTATGGTATCATCGCCACCATCCTCTTTATTTATACCCCACCCTCCCTGGCCAAAACTGGGCTCAGAACCGCTAACATCAAATGTATAACACATTAACATAAAATCAGGCAATCAATTAAAATACATCCTAAAATCAGATCAGGATCAGAATAAAATCCAATCAGATGGCAACCCGCAGTTTAGGGTTGGGGACCTTAAATACTTACTCACTCAATGCAATAATGTGGATTTGGGTAACCCCATGCAAAGAAATGAATTGGAATATTGTATCACCTTATACCACCTGATGCAAACTGTTTTCAAAATGAATGCAATCAAGATTTATTGTACTGTCCCTTATAAGCTGAAGCCTATGAAACACACAAAAAAGCAGATTAATTATATATATTCTCCTGTTCTTATTGAGTACATTTGGTACTCAAGTGTGAACAAAAGTGTGCATTCTATGAGAAGAAAATTTCTTTTAGTGAAATAAACACATTACTTTTTAATGTTATAGTCTTTACAAAAAAGAAAAAAGAAAAGCATACGTATGAAAGAATCCCAATATGTAATATGACAGGTTCCTGGCAATTTTCATTCTATCTCTCGATGACTTATTTACACCTCTTTTCTGATAAATTTAGAACAAATTAACATCCTTCCTAAGTGTTACCCTTTCATCCCATTTTGGGAAAAACAGCAAAGTTAGAATTTAACTTTTGATTGCTTTCATTCATGACTCATGTTTAAAGTGAGTGCAACACAGCCTTTAATTATAGCTGCAATATGTTCCTCAGTGAATATCACATCCTGCCTAAGCACCACATTATGTTCTTCCAGTGATTATTATCATCCTTTTTGGTTCTGTTGTAAACTAGTCTCAAGGCTTCTTTTCAGATGTTTAGGACATGCAGGTTCTGAGAAGCAATGGGTGAACTTTTCTCACCTCTAGATGAATATTTGTGTGTGGGGGGGAGAACTCATCTGTTCCTGAAAAATTTCTTTCCACTCCTGATGTTTGTACATGCTGGGGATGCTGGGCACAGGATCCTCATTGCGTTACGTGAAGCTGTTGCTTGCCTTGCAGCTATCTTTGGAATCATAGTATTGAACAAATGTCTACATTGCAAATTTATTGCAGATGCTAAACGTAAGTCTATTGAACTCAAACTGGCATAAAATGACACAGGATATTGCTACATATGCCATCCCGTGCCACAGTGGGCTGAAGTAACGTCTCTCAATCCAAAACACCACAGAGCAGATGTAATGCAGGGCTGGTTGCATGCAGCCAGGTGGAAATAGGGGAAAAATAGACGTATTTAAAAGCTTTGCTCAACCTCCCTCAAAACCCACCTGCCCACTTAAGAGGATGAAATGAGAGTACCGTGCTACCTTGGGTTAAGTACTTAATTCGCTCTGGATGTCCGTTCTTAACCTGAAACTGTTCTTAACCTGAAGCACCACTTTAGCTAATGGGGCCTCCTGCTGTCGCCGTGCCGCCGGAGCCCAATTTCTGTTCTTATCCTGAAGCAAAGTTCTTAACCTGAAGCACTATTTCTGGGTTAGCGGAGTGTGTAACCTGAAGCGTATGTAACCCGAGGTACCACTGTATGGGGGTCATATGGGATTTTTTATTTTTAAAGAAATATACTGACTGAGATGGCCTTTGTGGTTTATGTTTACATCACACTGACTGAGACCTAAGTAGATTATGGTCATGAAAGATCACAGCAGACTCAAGGAAAGAAAACAACAACAACAACATTTTGAGGTGATGGGAGAATTCCCCAGATCTGCTTGCCTCTCTAAGGCAAGGACTTCCACTTGCAGCCTGTCCAAATAACCCACATAAAGCTGTGAGGTCTGAATGATGGTTGGCAATGCTGACAGGCCACAAGGCCACACACAGCTCAGTGGTGGAGAAGATGCATGCAAAAGGTCTCTGGTTTAATCCCAAACATCTCCAGGAGAAAACCCTGCCTCAAACTCTGAAAAGCTGCTGTAAATCAATGGTGACAGTACTGGTATAGATGGACCAACGTCTGACAGCTTCCCATGTTTGTGTGGACATGTTTGTGTGGACATGAAAAAGGAGAAATAGCTATAGGCCTGGAGTCAGAAAAGCTGTATTCCAGGAAAGATTGCATACCTTCCAACATTTCTCTGATGAAAACAGGGACATCCCATTCCATAATGATAATTTTACTGTTTATACCCCACATGTCTCACTGGGTTGCCACAGCCACCAACATATATAAAAACATAATAAAACATTAAACATTTTTTAAAAAAACTTCCCTATACAGGATTACCTTCAGACAGCTCGGGGTCAGATAGCTCCATACCCTCCCACATTTCTCCAATGAAAAGAGGGACATCCTAAGGAAAAGTGGGACATTCTGGGATCAGATCAGAAACCAGGATGGCTTCTCTCAATCAGGGATGTCCCTGGAAAATAGGGACACTTGGAGGGACTGAAGAAGAAAAGCTCTCCTCAGCCTGATAAGTTATCTGCAGTGATTGGAGTGAGTGAGTTTTTTATGCTCAACATTAATGTTTTGCAGATACTGTTCTGTGGGGGCAGTGGTAATAAACACCATTGCTCTGTTTAAACCACAAAATTCTAGTCTTTGTCTTATCATTTTCAGGGTGTGGGTGCAAAGCTCTATTTGTACCATTCCATTTACATAACCTAAAGTGTGCCAAATATGGGGGGGGGGGCTATTATTCAAAGGACGTTAAAGCACATATTGGACTTCTTCAGCCTTAATCGCTTCTCACCTCATAAATGGAACTAGAATAACTGTAACCAGCTGAGCAACACATTTTTATTATTTAAGCTTGGAGAGAATACTGTCTTTTCATAGTAATTTAGGGTCACTTCTTACGGGAAAATTTTCTTACACAGAGATAATCTCCATAACAAAAAGAACAGTATTCATGGAAAATGTGTATGAAAGATTCAAAAAAGTGATTTTTCATGTTTTGAGCATAAACTGTGCATGAATCAGCTTGTCAAAGAAAGATATATAAACCTGATACACTGTGATTATATCGTATTTTTTCTGCATGATACTGGTTGTGGGGATGTGTATCACATGGTGTCATAGGCACTGCCAAAAAGACATTCACGATAATGATTTTGCCCAATACACATTTATTTGCAACTCGTTTCCCCCTTATAACACATTTATCTGTATTATTTGCAGTATCATATGCACACTTTACCCTAGTAATGTACACAGCACTTGAGTGGCGAACAGAATTGCAAAAGTTGGATAAAGACTCTCCTCTTCCAAAGAGGGGAGGGGTTGTGGGCGGGATCCGATCCCTGCCTCAAGAAGGGGGCATTAGCCCCCTGCCGCCCACTCACCTGGCTGGCGCACCACGCCCACGGGCAGGCGGCCAACCAGGTGGCTTGAGGGAGGCATGGACAGCAACTTAACTTGTTGCTGCACCAGCCACGCAGCCTCACTTTTCGTCATCCCATCGTGGTTAGGCATCGGAATATGTTGCGGTGTGTGGAAGGGCTAGGTGTGGCCATCGCCTACGCCTTCAGTTTTTGGGTATTCCGTTAAAGGAATCCAGCGGTCGTGGATCCTGTCTGATGCCTGTGTGGTGGGGGGCCATGGCACGACCCTCGGTGAAATCAGGGGAGAGCTTATAGTTGGATTAGCATCAACGGGCTCCACCTACTGGTGAATAAACCCCCCTTTTGGACTCACCCCTCTCCGAGTGGGTGGAGTCAAGTCACGTGATCCAATGCCTAAGCCAATACCTTTTCACTTGCTGTAATCAATAAAGTTGTGGCCTTTTCTTGCCGATTAACCTTATATTACGTGTCCTCGTGTTTTCATTTCACTACGCGGGGATCGGGTCCTCGAACCACAAGTGTGACTTTCAAACAATGGCTGTGCTTCGGTTTGCATGTTGTTTCAGAAAGTGAACATTTGGTAGGTTCACCTTTAAATAGGAACTGAGCCAAATCTTTCACCATTCCATAACAACATTCCTTAACTAACACAATTTTTATCATCTGGAAAGCAATATGTTCTTCCGCCTTTTTATTTATTTATTTTGCAACCCTTTGATTTGAATATAGCCAGTTAGGTAGCCAAGAAGATGCTGGTAGAATGAAAACTGTGTGGCAAGCTAATGACCTGAAAGGGGAATTTAATTCAGTTCAATACAGTGATGTATGCATGGTTGACTTTTCAGACAGTCTACCCATCTGAATTAAGTGTTAGCTTTGAAATCTGTTGACAATTAAAATGTCAACATCATTAATTATTTCAGTACTGGTAAAAGGACACATGAAAGCAGAAGGATGGTGGAGTTTACTGAAGAGAAGGGGAAATGTGATAATTTAATTATAAATATTTATACAATGTTATTAGTGGCACTTTGCTATGCAATCTCAAGTGAGGCGCAGTCTTCTTATCCAGGTTGGGACTGGGTGCCACTAGTTTCTCCTATTTACTAAGCTTCAGTGGATCGGAATATTCCCTGCTTGTATCCCATTTGCTTCCAGTGTTTTAAACCTGTCTGAGGAATAAGTTAGTCAAGAATGCGGAACCTCTCAGCACTGCTGCCCACATTTGAACTCTTCTCCTTTCACTGCATGATTACAAGAGCCACTCCATTACTGAAGTATCTTCTATGGTTTTATGCTTGAAGTGTTCAGTCAGAGAGAGAAAAGGAACCTGCAGAAAGGAAATAGTATTGCCTGTTCTTTTAGGCAATATGTCCTACTTCTAGAATAATTGTGAGACTCCTTTTCTTTACAGTTTTAGGAAAGATGGATCCAGGCCAATAGTTCTTACAATTTGATCCATGTGGAAACCTAGAAATAACTACCTACACTATATCTTCCCCTACACCTTGCATGCTTGTTAGATCTCCATAGAAGGAGCTGAGGATTAATTGCAAGGTTTCGAAGCTTCATCCAAGGTCATCTCTTGAACATACATAAATGGGCCAGGATTGAAATATTGAAAAGCTCCTGTAGACCAGCATTCTTCTTCTCACAGTGGCCAGCCAAATGCTTATGGAACATGACATATGCCAGCCCTGGACATATAGATGCATGGCGGATGAATAGTTAATTCAGATAACAAGGTGTCCTGGATAACCGAAGTCCAGCTTCAAAGGCTGTAGTTGTATATTTAACAACTTCCCTGAATCAGAGTTAGGAAGATTAGAATGTTGCAGGACTGGCTTCAAGAAACTGTAGCACTAACAACAGCATCAATGCTTTTCATGTATACAGTTTGTCTAATATAATTTGATGTTCATACCAAACTTTTCTTGGATGAAGGGTTTGGTGAAAGAGATTTAAAATGCAGAGCAGTCATATAATTTCACTCAATATTATTTCATCATTACAGCCGACAATTCATTTTGAAGTGATGCATTTTCTTGTGTGTTATTAATAGGTGTGTATTGTGATATCAAAATTTGCTACATGACTAGCAAACCTAGCAGTTCAAAAGCACACAGTGCAAGTAGATAAATAGGTACCGCTCCGGCGGGAAGGTAAATGGCGTTTCCGTGCGCTGCTCTGGTTCGCCAGAAGCGGCTTAGTCATGCTGGCCACATGACCTGGAAGCTGTACGCCAGCTCCCTCGGCCAATAAAGCAAGATGAGCGCCGCAACACCAGAGTTGTTCGCAACTGGACTTAACTGTCAGGGGTCCCTTTACTTTTACCTTTAGTATTTGCTCTCGGTATAAAATACAGATGTGTGAGCAGAATTAAAGACTCTATACGATGCTGGTTATAGGTGGGGCAGGGTGGCAGCAAGGTCAAGACTGTGCTGATGCACTGGTGGTAATGCTAGAATGGCTTTGTCATGTCTGTACAATGCGTCTCTACCACTGCCCTGCCTGAATACTTCCCAAATAAGCTGAAGTGATGCTGATGTCTGGTGGCTCCTTGGCTCTGCCCCACCACACTGGCTACTACAGTGTGTGTGTGTGTGTGTGTGTGCGTGCCTGTGCGTGCATGTGCATGTCTATGCAAACTGCTCCTAGCTTTTTGGGTGTGCGGACCTGGTTGCTATTAATAAAACCCCTCAAATCTCTCCCCCTCCACACACAAAATCCTGGTTGGTAGTGATCGACAGCTCTCTCCTACATGGTAAGCCATTCCTGATATTTTTCAGTAAAAAAGAAACTCTAAAGATCTACCAATAACATAGAGAAGGTTTGGACAGCAACTATTTCAAAGAACAAATAACTAGACTGATTGGTTATTTTTATATTTGAGCACCCAACATAAATATACACAGGGATCATTTTAGATGCCTTCACTTCTGTTCTGTTGCTATAACAGAAAGATTCAGAAAAGGCACCAGAGTGTAGTTAAAATGGGAAAGTACCCACTGAAAACTCTCCAGGGAAGATTTTAATACTGCCAGCAAATGCAGATTCCTCGAAGTGTGCAATGATGGCCTGCCCATCTGAGATTAGATTTCTGCCTTGTAAAAGCTCCCATGAATTTGAAGAGAGGGGGATTTGTTATGGCAATCAAAGCTGGTTGTCTTGATTTGTGCACTCCTTGCTTCCTTTTATATTTTGTGTCATATGCTTGCGTTCATGGGTAATTTATGCAAAGAAGTTGCTCTCCATAGTGAATTTGAATATAAAACATTTTTATAGAGGACAAAAGTGAGAGAAAGAAAGAAGGGGGAAAGGCTGAAAGACAAAAATTGTATGCTGAAATGAGGCAGCAGCAGGATCTCAGAAGGGAAATTGCAGCACTTAAATCTCTCCATCCTAGCAAATTTGACAGAATTGCAGAAGACACACAGATGTTATCAAGTGATGATTGTGCTATTAAACAAAGGCCAGAAAATACTGAGAATGAGTCAGAGAGAGAGAAAGAGGGAAAGAGAAAGAAGTTGAGGAAAGAAACAACCCCAAGATAAATGGAGTAGAAAAAAATGGGTTAACCATGCTGAATGGTTGTCCAACACTAATAGCAATTGTATATGCATTGAAATGAGAATACAGTGCCAAATTAGGAATATGGAAACAGGGAAAAAAGAAGAAGTTATTTTGGTCTAAAAATGAAATAGCATAGTGTTTGGATGCTCCTACTGACCTACTTTGCCAGTTGCAATTATTGATGGTTACGGTACAATAAGAATGGACTTACAAGGTATGAATAACATAATGTCAGAAGTAGCAAGCACTATGGGGCACTGCAGCTATTTTACAGACTGGGACAGTGCAGTTGCTTAGCAGGACAACCTTGAGTTCAGGGCTGCATGGGCATACTGACGGAAGGGTTGGATTGGTTCTGCTGGAGCACCTGCACAGCCCTGACCTTTGCTGTCATTCTGTCCCACACATTTTCCTGGCAAGCAGCAGAGATACAGCTCTTGGGAGGGCAGCACCAGCCCACTGCCCCGACCACTTCTGTATCATACTTGTCTGTATCTTGTATTAGAGCATCAAAGAATCTATTTATATCAGTGTCCTAGATCTCTTCCTTCTCAAATCAGAATGGTTCCCCTGAGCAAACAGTACTATGCTGATTTATTATATCAGCTGACATGTTTGACCTTTATGGCTTATTAAGAGTCTAAGGATGCAGTCCACTTAATGCTTTCCCTGCGCAATTGAAATAAATGGGGTTTGCAGAGGGGAAAGACTTAGTGAATTGTGTCCTCGGTTGGTTTTAAATGTGCGGTGGGAGAGTTTTACATCAAGGATGCATTAGCCACTAGAAAAGCATCTCTCCATTTTGAGGTGTAATTATGCAAAAGTCAATTGATGCCTTTCAGACACTGTGAATGCCAACCCAAGCGCAGATCTACTTTTAATACATGGAGGTAAAGTGAGGAGGTGTAGCTGTCACTGCTCTCTGCCAGATACTTGCCAACGGTACTATGTTTTAGTGCAGCACTAAAGGCAATTAGACACAATGTTGCCTGTGTTTATTTGTGTTTCCCTGGGTTATGATTGGTAGCCTGATTAACATCGCATGCGAATACTTTGGGTATAAGGTTGGTTATCTGAAGGCCGATTCAATACATCTTTAAATACGTTGCCTCTCTTGCAGAGTTTGTTTAAACTCTGCAGTCTGGTACTTTATTAAAAAGGCAAACCCCAAGGTTCTAGGATGTTAATGATCTCATGTGGAGCATAAAGCACATTTTCAGCTTTTATCTATTTTTATCAGGAACAGTAAGTTACTATCAAGCACTGGCCAACAATAATCTGATTCCATCTGGAGATGAAAGCTGTCTCTGCAGGCTAGAAGAATTATAGGTTAAGTAATATGTATGCTGAAGATATTCTCATACTAATTAAGGATGTGGTTTCTCTGCTTGTGGTTTCCCAGTCTAGATTTTTTTTCTTAAAAAAAAAAATATTGGTAAAACTGTCCAGATATGATTATGATGACTGGATTTGAACCAAACCTGATAGATTCTGTTTTCCAAATAATGATTTTGGTGTGTAATATTTTTGTATTATTTCTATTTTGGAATATTTTTGGTATGTTATTAGTAGCAAATAGGGGCCACTTCACAGAAAACACTGTAATGTAAAAATATACTGATTCCAATACAGAGAAAGGTAATATCTTTGAATAATGTCAAAATCAATCAGACCAAAGGGTTTTTGTTAGTTAGTTAGTTAGTTAGTTAGTTAGTTAGTTAGTTTTAAGGAATGAAAACAGTGGCATCTAAACACAGCTAACTTTTCTGGATCAGGGCCATTTGCTGTCAATCACTTAACCCATGCTGGTCCACATCCAAGGGAACCAGAATAAGACCTTTGCTCTTCTATTGCAAAACAGGATTAATTGACATTTAAAAGTGATAAAGTGTGATTTCTCTGTGACAGATTGATAGCAATTTTTTATTCACATGAATATATTATGTAGAGAATTCAAATTACTAAATTTCTCTGTTTATTCCTACCCATTCAGAGCTTGTTTCCCTTTCTTTGTTATTTTTCTAATCTCTCTTATCCATCTTCTATCTCTCTCTCTTTCCCTCCCTCTATCCTCCCTCTTCCTCTGTCACTCACTTTATCTCTCCCATTGTACGTTATCTATGGAGCTCTATCAGTTAATACCATTCCTCTTTAAAAACAAAAACAAAAAGCAAAATGTTAATAGAGCAATACTAAGGGGTCCAGGAGAGGAGAACCCATCATGGAACGGTCAAATCCAAGACCTGCCAGGCTTGCACCAGCAGAGTAAAAGGTCAGGGTACTGTGTTTATCTTCCCCCTTCCATTGGTCTCAGTGGAAGGGGAAATAAGTGCACCATTGCTAGAATCAGCATAATCTCCTCCGCCACCTGTCAAGTAGATTCCAAGTTTCCAAGTATCAATCTGCCCTTGATACACCCCTGGATTGCTCCCTCAACCATCAGAACACCAATGGTGGAGGAGCAATCCTTTCCACACAAGTCAGGAGGAGGCTTCCAAGGACATCTCTTCCTCTCTCTTTGAGGGTGGATCTCCCTTTCTTCTTGTGAACAGGGAGATCTGCAAAATCTTGTGTTGTCCTTGGGCCACTGTTGCAGAAAACATCAGATTGTGCCCCAATCCTATATCCTACGCAGCTGGTCTGTGTCTCGCTACTCTTTTCTTCTCCTTCATTTTTTTAAAGCTTTATTTTATTATCAGTATTTTGATCTGCTTTCAACTCCCAACTCAACTGAGCAACTATAAGCGATGGCATCAAATGGCACTGAAAGGTACAGAAGAATCATTGCTGCTTCATATCAAATGGGTTTCTTACCTATGCTTAGACATGCTCACACCTTTGCTACTATTATTCTAGCCAACATAATCCACAACTACATGAATTATCATGGAGAAGCATGGATTCCTTCATGCCCCGCATCTTCCGCCATTCCAGTCACACAAGGATTTCAGTAGAACAGCCAATGTAATATACAGACTCAAAAGTTTTTGAGGCAGAAAACTTAGATATTTAAACAGTGACATAGGAGTGCAAAAACATACCTATTTAATACCTGAATTCTGACTAACTCACTATAAGTGGAACAGCTGAGTGATGGAGTGCATCTGGTGGTCAAACATAGGCTGAATTTGAGTCATGGCCCTCCAATTGCTTATCATTGGTTTACTACCTTTTATACAAACAAAGGATTTTCCCAAAGTCCTTTTAGGGTCGGGGAGCCCAAAGGTTTCATCGTTCCCTCCAAATATGTTGGGCTTCAACTCCCATGGTCTCTGAAATTGGCCATCCACACAGCTGATGAAAATTATAGACTTCAGCACCTGGACAGCACCATATTGGCTATGGCTGTTTGGGGGTCTCATTCTAAGTCATCTCTGGCTATATTTATGAAAGAAGAGCTGAGCTTCCTTGCCAAGCTATTTCTCTGAATCACACAGGTGCAGAGAGGCATGCAGAGAGAATAGTGAAAAACGTTAACTGCATTTTATTTATTTATTTCATCAACAGTTCACATCCTGTCATCTCATCCGAGCCTCACTGCCAGAATCTCTGGCAGCTGGCATCTCCAAGCCTGAAGACCTCACATGTCCATTCACTTGCACAATAAATAGATGCATACCCCCCCAGTAACTTTCTCTAATATGCAACAATCTCAATATATGGGAGCTAATGTGGATTGATGAAAAACAGTCTACCCTGGGGATGGCATAATAAATATCCACACCTATAGATAGCTGTATATGCAAAAGACAAATCTGGATGCCAGTTGCTGTTTACATAGAGGAATGTATTGTGTGTCTGAAACTTTCTACACATTTACTTATTTTTTATTTTTATGATATGCTAATTCACAACAAAGATAAAAATTCTCCAGTGTAGTTAAACATAGCACAGGGAGAAACAACGTGGTGTCCCACAGATCCTGGTAGGCTAAAACTTCCATCATCACCATGGGCTAGTAGGCACAGTCTGGAAGGTACCACATTGGCTTTTCCTGGCTGATTATGACAACTTGGTGGTAGTTGCTTTTAAAACCCTCTAGACCAGGGTGGTCCAACTTTTCATACCAAATGGGCCACTTTGACATAAAACTCGCAGGTCACACACTGCCTTGTTGCATTGTGGGTGGAGAGAAGCAAGGCCAAATTTTGATGCCCTTATGCTGCCTTTCCAAAGCTGGCTAGGTGAGGACAGGCTTGGGAAGGAGGCATTGGATTAGCTGCTCTCCCTGTGCAAAGGTCAGAGGGGGCAGGGTTTCTGTTGAGTCAGGTGATTAGCTGTGGGAGGAGCTTATCAGAGCTTGCAGGGCAGCGGCACGCACCTCGTGGCGCGCACAGTTTGATCCATCTTTTAGATTTAGGGGATCTAGTCTCAAATGTTTGTTGGGGGAGACCTAGGTTTTTTTGGGGGGGTTATTTGTCCTGTCTTCATGCTTTTTAAGATGGAGGACCACTGTAGCCACCCCCAACGACACGTTTACAAGATGGAGGGTGAGGGAACAGCTGCAGTCTCCTGCGGTTCCTGCGCAATGTTTGCCATCTTGCAAAAGATTGCAGGCAGCTTTACCTACATGCAGCAATTGTATGTTGATTGCCCTCTTAGAAGACAAAGTCCAGCAACTGGAGGAACGTGTAGCTACGCTCCAAAGAATTAGAGAGCTGGAGCTCTTCTTGGAAGCAACAGAGAACACCGTCTCCACCAAGGAGGAGACAGGGGACACCCCTGAGAAGGAGGCTAGTTCACCAACACAGGTGCCAGATATATGGAGAAACGTGACTCAAAGAAGTAGGAGGCCCAGGGTTCGCTCTGATTGTTTAGAAATACACAATCGCTTTGAAGTCCTCTCCCCTAGCATGGAAGACAAAGAACAGATGCCATTTGAGGATCTCTCCCTCATTACAGTCGATCAGGTATATGAAGACGAGCAGCAAAGTCAGTCCTCAGGGAATGTGCAGGCGATCTTGGAACGGACAGCTCACGGAAGAACCCTGACCAAACCTAAGAGGAGGCGTGTAGTGGTGATAGGGGATTCCCTACTGAGGGGAACAGAAGCAGTGATCTGTGGGCCTGACAAGATGTCTCGGGAGGTGTGCTGTCTCCCCGGGGCTAAGATCCAAGATGTAACTGCACGACTGCAAGGAATCATAAAACCCAATGACAAATACCCCTTCTTCTTGGTTCATGTGGGAACCAATGACATTGCAAGCAATAGCCTCCAGAAGATCAAAAGAGACTACGAGGCTCTGGGCAGGAAATTGAAGCAATTAAATGCACAAATTGTCATCTCATCTGTCCTCCCAGTTGAACGACGTGGCCCAGGGAGAGAGGGAAAAATAGTGGAAGAGAATAGCTGGCTTTGCAAATGGTGTAAACAGGAACGGTTTGGATTCTTAGATTACGGACTGCAGTTTCTTGAAGATGGACTTCTGGCAAGCGATGGGCTGCACCTCACAACAGTTGGGAGGAATGTTTTTGCCAAAAATCTCAGAAACCTCATCAGGAGGGCTTTAAATTGACTAATGTGGGGGAGGGAGACAGTGCTCCTGAAGGTAGGAGTCTATCAATTGATGAAGATGATCATCCAAATGTCATAGACCAAATGGAGCAAACAGCACGCAGACCTAGTGGCGGGAGGAAAAAATCCTTAAATAAGAGACACGGGGGAATGCTTAATGGACTTCAATGTCTGTACACTAATGCGCAAAGCATGGGAAATAAACAAGATGAGCTTGAGCTCTTGGTACAGCAAACTAAATATGACACAATAGGCATCACTGAAACCTGGTGGGATAAGTCCCACGATTGGAATGTAATAATGGAGGGATACAATCTATTTCAGAGAAACAGACCAGACAAGAAAGGAGGAGGAGTGGCGTTATATGTCAGGGATGTGTATACCTGTGAAGAGATCCAAGATTTAGAACCTCAAAGCCAAAGTGAGAGCATTTGGGTCAAAATTAAGGGAGAGAAGAATAACAGAGACCTCATTGTGGGAGTTTACTATAGATCCCCAAGCCAAACGGAGGACATAGTTGATGCCTTCCTGGAACAGATGGCCAAGTATGCAAAAGGAAGGGAGATAGTAGTAATGGGGGACTTCAATTACCCGGATATTTGTTGGATGTCAAACTCAGCCAAGAGCATAAGGTCAAACAGATTCCTCACTGGCCTTGCAGACAACTTCATTGTCCAGAAATTGGGAGAAGCAACAAGAGGAACAGCCATTTTAGATCTGGTCCTAACCAATGTTGATGACCTGGTTAGTGGGGTAGAAGTGGAAGGATCATTAGGCGCGAGTGATCATGCTCTTCTGAAGTTTACTATACAGCGGAAAGGAGCAGCCAAGCATACTAGGACTCAATTTCTTGACTTTAAGAAAGCCGACTTCATAAAACTTAGGGAAGGGCTGGGTGAGATCCCATGGACAGTAATACTAAAAGGAAAGGGAGTTCATGATGGCTGGGAGTTTGTTAAGAGGGAGGTAGTAAAAGCACAACTTCAGGCAATACTAATGAGACAGAAACATGGAAGGTGCTTAAAGAAGCCAGGGTGGCTATCTAAAGAACTTTTAACTGAGTTAAGATTAAAAAAGGATGTGTACAAAAAATGGAAAAGGGGGGAAACCACCAAAGAGGAATTCAAACAAAGAAACAGTGGGGTCACTCAGAGGAGAAGATGGTGAAATGCAAACAGGGGACACAGAAAGGGCTGAACTCCTCAATGCCTTCTTTGCCTCAGTCTTCTCCGATAAAGAAAACAATGCCCGACCTGAAGAATTCGGAGCAAATGATTCAGCAGAGGAAACACAGCCCAGAATAACTAAGGAGATAGTACAAGAATACTTGGCTAGTTTAGATGTATTCAAGTCTCCAGGGCCAGATGAACTGCATCCAAGAGTATTAAAAGAACTGGCAGATGTGATCTCAGAACCACTGGCAGTCATCTTTGAGAATTCCTGGAGAACAGGCGAAGTCCCGGCAGACTGGAGAAGGGCAAATGTTGTCCCTATTTTCAAAAAGGGGGAAAGAGAGGACCCAAATAATTATCGCCCAGTCAGTCTGACATCAATACCAGGGAAGATTCTGGAGCAGATCATTAAGCAAACAGTCTGTGAGCACCTAGAAAGGAATGCTGTGATCCCCAATAGTCAGCATGGATTTCTGAAAAATAAGTCATGTCAGACTAACCTGATCTCGTTTTTTGACAGAATTACAAGCCTGGTAGATGAAGGGAATGCTGTGGATGTAGCCTACCTTGATTTCAGCAAGGCATTTGACAAGGTGCCGCATGATATTCTTGTAAAGAAGCTGGTAAAATGCGGTCTTGACTATGCTACCACTCAGTAGATTTGTAACTGGCTGGCTGACCGAACCCAAAGGGTGCTCATCAATGGTTCCTCTTCATCCTGGAGAAGCGTGACTAGTGGGGTGCCACAGGGTTCTTTCTTGGGCCCGGTCTTATTCAACATCTTTATCAACGACTTGGATGATGGACTCAAGGGCATCCTAATCAATTTTGCAGATGACACCAAACTGGGAGGGGTGGCTAACACCCCAGAGGACAGGATCACACTTCAAAACAACCTTGACAGATTAGAGAACTGGGCCAAAACAAACAAGATGAACTTTAACAGGGAGAAATGTAAAGTATTGCACTTGGGCAAAAAAAATATGAGAGGCACAAATACAAGATGGGGGACACCTAGCTTGAGAGCAGTACATGTGAAAAGGAACTAGGAGTCTTGGTTGACCACAAACTTGACATGAGCCAACAGTGTGACGCGGCAGCTAAAAAAGCCAATGCAATTCTGGGCTGCATCAATAGGAGTATAGCATCTAGATCAAGGGAAGTAATAGTGCCACTGTATTCTGCTCTGGTCAGACCTCCCCTGGAGTACTGTATCCAGTTCTGGGCACCACAGTTCAAGAAGGACACTGACAAACTGGAACGTGTGCAGAGGAGGGCAACCAAAATGGTCAGAGGCCTGGAAACGATGCCTTATGAGGAACGGCTAAGGGAGCTGGGCATGTTTAGCCTGGAGAAGAGGAGGTTAAGGGGTGATATGATAGCCATGTTCAAATATATAAAAGGATGTCACATAGAGGAGGGAGAAAGGTTGTTTTCTGCTGCTCCAGAGAAGCGGACACAGAGCAATGGATCCAAACTACAAGAAAGAAGATTCCACCTAAACATTAGGAAGAACTTCCTGACAGTAAGAGCTGTTCGACAGTGGAATTTGCTGCCAAGGAGTGTGGTGGAGTCTCCTACTTTGGAGGTCTTTAAGCAGAGGCTTGACAACCATATGTCAGGAGTGTTCTGATGGTGTTTCCTGCTTGGCAGGGGGTTGGACTCGATGGCCCTTGTGGTCTATTCCAACTCTATGATTCTATTCAATGATTCTATGAGGATCCGGCAGGGTCCTAGAGTCCTCCTTCCTTTGTCCCATAGCTGTGAAAGCACTAATTAGGCTTTGGGATGGAGGAGACAGGACTCTAGGACCCTGTCAGAGCCCTCACACCTCCTTCTCAAAGCCCAGTGCCGCACTTACCCAGGTGAGGGGAGGCTGAAGGGGGGAGAAGTAAAGTGTTGCCGAAGATCACCAAGAAAAGCCTTGAGAGCTGTGCGTTGGACCACCCTGTTGGACTAGACTGTCCTACTTAAATGCTATTCCATTGAGAATGGTGTTTCTTACATGCTTAAACCCTTGACAAATACTCTCATTGGCTCTAAAAACAAATCAAGTCTAATCAATGAGATTTCTCATAATCCAAACAATGCCTCATATGCCTGGAGCTTTTGAGAGAGAAAAACAGTTTGCTTTTTTTATTATTAAAAACAAAACAAAAAACACCCACCCATCTCTTGATTGCTTTTTAGGACACTTAATTAAAGCAATTTTTAGTCTTGTTTAATCGTGACTCGATAATGAACAACAGCATTTCTGTCTATGCAGAATATATAAGATAACTCTCAGTGGAAAATAAATTCTTCTTTCCTTCCAGCAGAGATCATTTTCTCCCTGACTAAATTTGGGGGAAGTAAAAAAAAAAAGTAAATCAAACCAAGTTCCACCTCAATACTATCCTCATCAGACTCTCTAAAAATACATAGTGACTACATTTTCAAATGATCTTTTGTATTTTTTGCTGTGGGATATATATTACAAGGGTAATTTTCTGGAATACTTGTTCTTTTTCTGTTATACTATCACATTTGGGACCTCCAGCTGCAAAGTAGCAATCAGGCTGGGTTCCCAGTTTGGGTAGAAATACCTGACCTCTTGTAACCTATAGCACTTTACAATCTTCAATTTAAATTACAGAAAAACTGACATGAACTTACCCGACACTTCATAACAGTTCTTGTTAACAGCTCCATCCTTTCGCCTCATTGTATCCTGCTCAATGGCTCTGGTTGCTACTATTCTACTCGGACAGCTCTATCTTTTCCTCTGCTGAGATTACATTCTTCAGAGCAACTTAGTTCTGACCATTTGAAAGGGTCTGATTTCTTCAGGTGAGGCATGCTTTATTCTGTATCCTGTTTTTTAAGGTGGTAAACATGATCATGACCAGTGCCCCCCCCCAAAAAAAATAGGTGCCAGAACTCACCATGAAGTTGTTGCAGTAAGTGCCACACTTTTTAACAACAACAAAAGAGAGATCCTGGTACTGTGTATCCTTGAGTACCCCCTGGGGGGGGGGAGCACTGATCATGACCATCCAAATGCAGTGCTACCTCGGGTTAAGAACTTAATTCGTTCCGGAGGTCTGTTTTTAACCTGAAACTGTTCTTAACCTGAAGCACCACTTTAGCTAATGGGGCTTCCTGCTGCTGCCGCGCCGCCGGAGCACGATTCCTGTTCTCATCCTCAAGCAAAGTTCTTAACCCGAGGTACTATTTCTGGGTTAGCGGAGTCTGTAACCTGAAGCGTATGTAACCTGAAGCGTCTGTAACCCGAGGTACCACTGTATTAAGAACAGGGCCTTTGATCTCTCCCCACATGGTGAGGAGCCATCTTCTCTCCTTTCCATTCCTCGTCCACCCACATTATGTATAGAATGGATTTATTTGGGGACCACCTGCTACTAGGTGTGGAATAAAGGAACTTAGGGAGTTAGTGAGTCACCTTCTGGTGAACCACTTTCTTCTTCTTTGGTTGATCTCACAATTGGCTTTCTGGGACTACCTTTTTTCACCTACTCCACACTGCTTGATTTGGCTGAGATTTATGTGTAATTGGCCAGGATGTGGAGTAATTGTTTTTTGCTTTTTTAAAAAGAAAGGTTTGGGCACACTTGGACAGATGGTGTGGTCAGGAAAGGAGAGTTGTATATGCTCTGGTGAGCATCCCATGGGTAAAGCGATACTTCCCATTTTACCTTTTTCTCCCAGTTGGCTTGAGAGGGAAAGGGAGGGGAGCATGACTTGGGTCTGGTAGCCTTCTTCCCTGTGAATGCTGGACAGTGGGAATAAGATGGAGCAGCCAGTAGGCACTCAATGTGCAATTAAATTGGGCCATCAATGAAAGGCATCCATCAGTTAACCTTACCTGATGGTTAACTGGAACCAGTTTGTGGTTAACGTGGAACCAGTGTGGTGTCACCCAAGGGAGAAAACATGGGGCTTCCTCAGTGTTTTCCCCTGTTAATTATCACCACAGAAAAATAATTATTGTCCAGCCCACTGCAGATCCTTGACTCAATAGTAATAAATGTGACCCTCTGATCTCAACTGTTGCCTGGTGTCTTCATTAGTGATAATTGCAATCCAGCATGGCTTTCCTCCCTAGCCATCCAATCATCAAATGTTTCTACACCCAAAAGGATGTCTGTAGATAACTATTATATTTACTTTTTTAAAAAGATATGACCACTGTCCTACATGCACATCCAGTGTGGTATACAAAGTGGTGGCTGGTTTACTAAAATATTCTTGATTTCTAAAAATAAATGAATAACTGTAATACACACCAGCAGAAAAAGCTAAAGTAGAAAGTTATTTAGACACAGCAAAATATTGTTTTACTGGCTGGTGTAAGGGAGTAGGATAGTGATATCTCTTGACTTAATAGGAAAACTGTATTTTTGTGTTTCTGAATATCTTCAGTGAAACACATTAGCCATTTCACTATTTTATAAGCATATTTTTATGATTTTATTAACTTCATTTCCCCCCAGCACCATTTTGGAATTTGCCTCTTTTTCCCTTCTACTTCTACACTTCTTTTCCCTTCTTTTATTTCTACTACTCTTTGCTTGGTCCAAGGTGAACAGCCATGTTTCTTTCAACTCTTCTCTTACCATCTTGTTACTGTCAGGATGAATATTGATGCACAGGCTTCTATCCCTGACTGAGAAGCTGCCTTGATGGGAGGCTTTGGGAAGATGCGGTTAGCACTTTTGGATATGTAGTCACCATAGCAAGTAAGGATGATAGCATTGATGTGGAAATTGGTGTCATTTACTTTTTTAAAAAAGGGGGGAAAGTGTAGTCAAGAAGAAAATTATCTCTACTGGAAGGAGGTGTAAGTTATCTTCTCTTCTCCACAGGGATATGTATTTGGGCAATTTCCTTTCCCACCTGAAAACTGCAGTAAGGGGATTGGGTAAACTAAAACTCTCCATTTATTTTAGCCAATAGAATGCCACAGGAGAGTGGAGGCTAACAACTGGTCATCTCTGAACTGGATTCATTCAGATTATACTTTACAAATCTTGGTCCTCCATGACTCCCAGTCATTGTAGACTTCTGTAAAGATCTCAGATTCTGTCCAGTTGTGTAGCAATGGCAACCAGTTTCCATTGTATATTGTTGCTCACTCTCAGTTGAGCAAGAAGAGGTAACATTCTTTTTTTTCTTTCCTGTTGTGGAACATGCAGTTGGGATGAGCTGCTTTTTAGAACCTTCTTGTACATCGTGGGTATAACAATGGATAATACGTCTTCCAACATAATTTTCTCTTATTTTGTGCAGGATGCTAGTGAAGAAAAAAGAGGTGGAAGAGAAGACAAAAGAGGCAGAGAAGAAGGGGTAATTACTGAATTCTATTTCTACTATGGACTTAGCCAGGGGTCAGCAAACTTTTTCAGCAGGGGGCCGGTCCACTGTCCCTCAGACCTTGTGGGGGGGCGGACTATATTTTGAAGGGGAAAAAATGAACGAATTCCTATGCCCCACAAATAACCCAGAGATGCATTTTAAATAAAAGGACACATTCTACTCATGTAAAAACACGCTGATTCCCGGACCGTCTGCGGGCTGGATTTAGAAGGCGATTGGACTGGATCCAGCCCCTGGGCCTTAGTTTGCCTACTAATGGACTTAGCAGTATAAGGTTTTTTTCCTTGCCGGCCAGCACAATACATGACAGGTCTCCAATACATTTCTTTCTTTGGGGGGGGGGGGGGTTGCAAGAAGACATAACAGTTTTTCCTATTTGTACTGAATGTTGCTTCCAATCTTTCTGCATCTAGTTAATCATGGCCTTTATTTACATGAAACCTAGAAGTGTACAGTAATCAGCTGAGCAGCTTTTGCATTTTTGCAGATCAAAACATATCTCTGTTTCACTTTCTTTTAATAAAATTTTATGACTTTTAAATGCATAAAAAGTAGCATATTGTGCAAACTGTAATCAAAACGCTGAAGTAGCCCCAGCAGTATTACCATCTGTGACACTTAGCCATTTCCACAATACATCTTAATTGAAATGTACAAAATCTGTTAGTTTTAAAGTTTTAAAGATGCACATGCAAGTATTTAAAATGCAGCCTTTAGCCTACCCCTTGCTCATATAATTTTAAATAATGCAGTCATGATTATGCAATATGAGAGAGAATGAGAGAAACAAAGAGAAAGAGATAATGTTTCCCTTGCAGCTGAAAATCACATCCTGGGGTCAAGTTCCATGTAGGATAGATAATATAGCTGTGCACCAGCTATGTGTCTTGCCTAAACTGCAGTGTGTGCAAATTATGTACAGTCATATTATGGTTATGAAAAAGTTGAGGACCCCTCCCCAACAGAATCAACACACTGATGCTCTTCAGAGGAATCTTTTTTTAGATGTCCAGGGCGTATGCTTATTAATGTGGAGTGGTGGCACCTGAAAAGCCTTTTCCTGTGGTTAGAAACTCTTCCTACCTTGAATCTCAAAAGTCCTCCTTTGGTTGTGGTTCCTTAACCCTGTCAAAGCAGCAGATGTTGCCTGGACCAAAAAGCAAAACCAAACCCCATACAACTGCAATCCCAATATTAGCAATGAGGAAAGGAAAATAGTTCAATCATCATATCCTAAGCTCTGCTGGCATCATATTTGAAGCACATTACTGAGGTTAGAGGACCATTCTTGCAGTTTTCCATCCATTTTTGATAAAATACTTTTCCTCCCAATTAAGAGCAATGCAAGGGTAACCAGAGACAGCTTGGGTATAAACCTTTGGTTGGTTTGAAGTTGTCAGCTGACAGAGGTGGCTTTGGAGTCTTTGGATCAAAGTTGTTTCCTGATCTTTCACTGACACCCCCTCTCCTGACACCCCCTCTCCTTTTGCCCGTACCATCAGAGCTCCAATATCAACTGGGCAACAGCATTGGAAGTTCCCATTGTGGCAAGGAGGGGGAATCCAACACTGTATCTCCTTGTTTCACACTGGATCTTCCTCTCTGATAACAATGTTCTCACTTTCTTGCTCTCTATGTATGTATATCATTGGAAAAGAAGAACCAATATATATTATAGTCCCTGGGATGCCCTCTGAAGGGCCATAGGATTGCCACCACAGATTATAAAAGCAGTGTAGGCCTCTGTGTATGAGGATGCTCGTTTTGTATTCTGAGTCATATTAGAGCTTCTGAGGAAAATAACGTTTGATTTGTATTGCATATCCAGGAATCATCAGCTAGGAAAATATGCATTCCAAACCAGGTAAATGAAAATTTTGGCAACATCACTAGAAATGAGAGCAAAAGTGCCGAGAAAGTGAGAGAAAACCATCTGCATCTTTTTGCATGTCTCCATTTGTAAGATATATTCTCAGATTACTGATGGGAAGAAACGTGCATAGATATTTGTGTATTTAGGGTCTTAGCTTACTAAATGGAAAAGGACAAAATCAATACTCAAGAAATTGCATTTTCCAGCTTCAAAGTACTGCAAACAATGAAGAGAAAATAAATGTGTAACAACGGTCAAAATAAAAAGCAATTGATGATGCCTTCTTGAGATGCATGTTGCAGAACATTGATGATTTATAAAACAATGATGTGACTGATGCAGGAGGGTGAATAGTAGTTAGAGGTTAATTCTTAAGAACAGAGGGAAGATAGAAGCTCTTTTCACATATAATTTTAATCCTATGCAAGAATATATTGAGATGAGCAAAATAGTTCCTGCACACCTGCAGCTTATGCTTATATATTGTGCCCACATCCCAGTTATCAATACATGAGACTGTGAAAAGGTTGAAAAATAGGTCACAGCTTTTGCAATGTGTCTATTTGATATGCAACATTATGGGGAACCTTATGTTGTTGGACTCCAACTCCCATCAGCATGGTCCATGGTCAAGGAGGATGGGAGCTATAGATCAACAACATATTGGGGCCTCAAGTTCCCCATCCCAGGACTGGTTATAGTCATCCCTCTCAAACTTAGTAGGTATGTGCTTGGTACCACACTGAGGACCAGTCTTCTTGAATGGGCAACATAACCCTGACTCCCAAGGTTCAGATTAGTGATGTTGCTGTTTGCTTTTCACTGCCCACATGCCTGAATGATGTACAGAGGAGGCCCTGTCATTATTGTCATAGTGAGGCTTATCAGCTTAAGCCTGACAATGCTGACATGTTGCATTGCCAAAGCCCTGCCAGATCCTCACCCCCTCACCAAACCACCTCACCCACCTTTTACACCTCACCAAATCCACCCCCTTCCCTTAACATTGTCACCCAAACTACACACTTCCCCCTTACAGCTCACCTAAATTGCATCCAGGTTAGCTGCAGAGGAACAACTGGGGCAGGGAAGGACAACTCTCCAGCAACAGTCCTGCTCTGCTGGTTCTTCCCTTCTCCTGACACTGCTGAGGCTGAAATGGAAGCATCAGTGTGCTGTGGCAACTGCAGCAGAGCAGGGATGATGAGAGTTGGGCTTCAACAACATCAGGAGAGTCACCATCTCTCCATCTCTGATGTATTCATTGTATGTGTGCGGAAGAATGAAAAACAGGAAAATTCCCCCCACTCTCTCCTCTGAAACATTAATGAGTTAATAGTTATGAAGACTGTGATGGGTGAAATATTTTTATGTTTAAGAACAGTTATGATTTTCAGAAATAAGCATAGGAGTTGATGAGAACTGTTTCCACAATCTAGCCAAAACTATGCAATAAAGTCCCTTCACTTTCAGCGGAAGATTTAAGCATATGCCTGCATATGCCTCATTAAGGTTAATTAGAGTTAAAATGTTATCTTTTACTGGATCTTGCCCTGTATTCCCTCCCCACACCTGCCCTATTCAATCTAGTTTGCCTTTTGCAATTTTCAATATGTACTATTGTTCCATGTATTTGAAACAAATAAGTCACATTTATGGTGCTATTGAACATCTATAAGTTCTGACTTACAGTATTGTAAGCATAAAAGTAATTTGATGTGTTTGTTTTACAAATGGCATGCATTTTCATAATGACAAAAGGTTGCATTTGTTTTACAAATCCATCTAGTCTGCCATCCGCGGTTGCTACATGTTCAGGCTGTAATAACTGATATCACCTGATATTTAACAGAAATATTTAGACACTGATCAGCAAGCAAATATATATGAGAACAGAAGGGAAAGATCATTGAAGACACAAATATCTTGCTGAAATTTGGGAAACAGCTTTTGTTTGAACTCCTAGGTCTTTGATTTCTTTTCTTCCTGGCTTCTTATACGCAACATTGTTCAGTTTCATCCTGAGATGATAAGGAAGGCCTGCTGATGGCAATTTTGCAGTTGAATTTTAGCAGCAGAAACAAAAGTATACCTCGCCGAATAATATGCTAACTAAAAACCTGTGATTCAACACAGCCTAATCTCCTGTGCCACTAGACTGAGGCTGTGTGTCATAGGATTTTGCACACTGTGGCCTAAATGTATGACAACCCCACTGGCTATGGGATGGCACATAAGGGACGATCTTATGCAGCTGGCATATGTCTGCCCACTGCTAGGACCACTCAGTTTTGTTTCAGCCTGAGCCACAAACAATTGTTTTCACTTGGTAAGTCAATAAAGCTCAGGAGTTGACCTGAGAGGCTATTGAGTCTGGTAAATGGAAAGAATAAGTGGGCAGTGGAGCTACATCCTGGTTTCAGATGCATTGGCCTGAGCTTCTAAGAAAAGGGGAAACAGATGTGGAGGCAGCAGGTGGAAGTTTTTAGCTGTTCTCATTTTATCTGTAAACCTCTTTGAGTCCCTGAAAGGTGACTCAAGTGAAAGGTGAGATATAAATAAAATAAAATATAAATATGCCTGAATAGTTAGGAGATTGAAGTTAGCACTCTGAAACAAAAACTCATTCTTTCTGTCACCAGTCACCTGCAGCTTATCAAGAGAAATAGTGTTTTTGTGGAAAATGCAACCAGCATCTACAAAATTTTAATTTCTCCTTTGTATTTCAAGAACACTGTAAAGTAAATAGTGAAAACAGAATGTGTTGTTTTCTTCCAGTGCATATTAGTATCCAGGAGCACTGGAATGTTAATGATTACATGGAAGATTTATTTCTCTCAGGAGCTGTCTTTGGCTTTTGTTTACACCCCATCCTCCTCCCATATCTCCACCTCTCCACACCTTCCATGAGATCCCTTTTTGCATCTCTTGGTCTTATGTGGATATCAATAGGTGTCTGAACAGCAGAGGGATATACTGGCAGCCAAATTGTCTGGGCAGGCACAAGTTCCTTTGTAGACAGGACAAATAATTTATAGTTACAATATCATTTATGGATCGGTTTAAACAGGTCATTAATAATATAGGTGTGTTATCACATTAAGTCAAACCCAAACCAAAACATCTTTACTCAGAAAAGGTTCCCATGAGTGCAATGCAATATGAGTGATGTCTTTCACTGGCTCACAATAATAAATGGCCAAACTATGCATGTGTTTTAGAAACCACAAATTGGCAAGTCTGACAAAAAAAAGTTGATTGACCTGTTGCTAAACACTTTAGTTCTGAGACCCAGAAGCCATCAGACTTATCAGAGGATAGTAGTAACATTGTGTAGCTTTGGCAAATGAAGAACTTTTGAGCTTCCAAACCTCAAAGCTCTGTAACTGCCACCTTGGAAACAACATAATTTCATTTTTATTAGAGCAATTGATAAATTAGTGTTCAACTGAATCCTTGAAAGGGCCTAAGAGCAAGCCTGTGTGAACTGTTGTATGATCCTTTTATATCTGTCTATTAACACACACACACACACACACATACACACCTTACAATCAAAACCCCAAAGAAGCCCATATGTCTCTTGGCAGGCTTGTGAAGACAATTGATAAACAACACTGACACACAGCACATATAAAATAAATCTTAAAACATACTGCTTGTAATTACCAACACTTCCGTTACAAGATTTGCATAGTGCAGTGTAAAAGAAATTGTACAGCAAGCCCTTTGCTCTTTCAGTGGGAAATTTCAACTCTGTTGTCTTATAGTTGTTACATTTACAAATGAGATACAACCTCTGCGTCTCCAATGGTAGATATTATTTGTCATGCTGTGAGAAATAGTTTTGGGTTGTTGTCACCTAGTGTGGTGACAAATAGGTTCCTAAAATCTTTCTGAGACTGCTGTTTTGGAGAGAAGTCACAACGAAATTTCTACAGACAAGAAAAATCCATATGTTTGTCCTAGTTAGAGGCACCAGATATGTACAATTTCAAACAAAATAATTGCAGGGTTCAGTTGTGCCCTCTACAAGACTCGGGGGGGGGGGATCTACACAACTCTCTTTATGATGCTCCCTTAACTTAATTTTAACTAAATTTCTTATATAAGGTCATATTTGTTTTCTCTTCCCCTCTCTCTCTCTGTGTACCCATATACATACATATATACATGCATAATTTTATCTGCATGACACCTTTTCATAGTTCAAACCATGCTCAGGGAAGCTTACAACATGAAATAATGCATAATTGCAACATACCAAAAGTAGTCATAAACAATAAATAAAGCATCAAAAATTACACAACCAAACAGAACCATTTCCACATAGATCCATAAGATCCAAAAGGGGGGAAAATCAAAAAATAATATTAATTACAACAGCCCCGCCCCCTGACAAAAACCCCTAAACAATGCTCAAGCCCAAGAGACTGTTCAGCAGCCTCAGCTGAAGTCAGTCAGGGTCCTCCCCTGCCAGGCTGGGTGAAAACAGGCCTGCAGAGCAGGAAGCCAGTGTTCCAGGACTCACAGCCAATATTATTAGAGACCTAGCTTCTTTATTGGTGTTTATTTTATTGCATTGTAAGTATAGAATGGCACGCATTACAAACAATAAAATGAGAGGAATAAACAAAGACAGGTTTTGTGAAGTTCTGTGGTGAGCACACCAAGTGGGGAAGAGTGGGGAATTACATCACAGTAACAAAATTTTCTTTCTGACTACTGTAACTGTTCAGTTCTGGTCAGGGTAGTTTCATAACTGCACAGTTAATTTTTGGGAGTGATAGCCGGTCTTTGGTACCGGAGAGCAATACCCAGACTTCCCTGGACTTTCCGTGTGATTTGACTTGCTCATGCTTCCATAATGCAGTTCCAGAAGGAATATATTTCATTTGTGGCTCTAAATGAGCTATGACTATGAAATGGTATTGCTGATGCCTTGGCCTTGCTTTCAGATGCAGGGATTTCGAGACTTGGCTTCTAGGTGAGTACCAGAGCCCGATAGAAGTCAAGGGCAGCCTTGACTTCCAATGTCAGAGCTGCTTACTCAAGGTAAGAGAACTCACAGAGAGTTCAGCAATTTCAAAGAAGAGGCTACCTATCTGGAAATGATGCGGATTGAACCTGAGACATTGTGGTATGGCTCATTAAATACCCCATTCATATGAATACTTTTACCCCAAGTAATCTGGGAGCAATTCAACAATGAGAGTTTTTTGGTTTTTTAAAAATGTCTTTTTACCAGGGTCTTGCACATACGTGTTTGTTTGGATTTATAGTTACTGTTGTGGTACTTAAAGCGCAAATACTGAGAACCCAATGAATGGCCTCCTAGAGTTGTTTGGGTCAAGTAATAAATATAAGGCCAAGGGTAGACAACTATTCCTGTAATTTATGCAGAAATTGGATCAATTAAAACAAATTGCCATCTCATTAAGGTCTCAACATTGCCACTTCTCAAAAATAGTGTATTATTATGCCCACAGTTTGACTTTTATGCTTGATTTATACAATATCTTTAGGTATGAAATTAAGAGGTAAAATAATATTGAAAATGAATTTGGCACACAGAACAGATATTACAAGTTAACAAGTGAACAAGCTGGGAAAATATTTTTGTCATTATCCTGTCATTTTATCAACAACAATCTCCTTTGTTGTTCTGGAGAGATTAATTACTACGTTTCTTTTTGAAATCCATAGTGGTAGAGTTGAAATTGACATAATAATAATAATAATAATAATAATAATAATTTTTATTTATATCCCGCCCTCCCCAGCCAAAGCCGGGCTCAGGGCGGCTAACAACAATCAAATAAACAATCAAATAATAACACATTCTAAAAATATTTCATTATAAAAATTAGTTAAAATCAAATTGATGGCAACCGATTAAACAAAATTCTGTGCAGGTTGCCAGAGGAGGGAGTCAGGCTGCGCCCTGACCAAAAGCCTGGCGGAACAACTCTGTCTTGCAGGCCCTGCGGAAAGATGTCAGGTCCCGCAGGGCCCTAGTCTCTTGTGACAGAGCATTCCACCAGTTTGGAGCCGCAGCCGAGAAGGCCCTGGCTCTAGTTGAGGCCAGCCTAACCTCTCTGAGGCCTGGGACCTTGAGGATGTTATTATTTGCAGACCGTAGGTTTCTCTGTGGGGCATACCAGGAGAGGCGGTCCCGTAGGTACGAGGGTCCTAGGCCGTATAGGGCTTTAAAGGTTAAAACCAGCACCTTAAACCTGATCCTGTACTCCACCGGGAGCCAGTGCAGCTGGTATAATACCGGATGAATGTGCTCTCGCAGCGAAGACCCCATAAGGAGTCTCGCCGCGGCATTCTGCACCCGCTGGAGTTTCTGGGTCAGTCTCAAGGGCAGCCCCACGTAGAGCGAGTTACAATAATCCAGTCTGGAGGTGACCGTCGCATGGATCACAGTGGCTAGGTCAGGACGAGAGAGATAAGGGGCCAACTGCTTAGCTTGGCGGAGATGAAAAAATGCCGCCTTTGTTATAGCTGTAATCTGCGACTCCATAGAGAGGGAGGTATCGAAGATTACACCCAAACTCTTAACGGACGGTGCTGGCACTAATTGCACCCCCGCAAGAGATGGGAGTTGCCCCCTCGATCCCATATCGTCCCGCCCCAGCCAGAGGACCTCTGTCTTCGAAGGATTTAACTTCAACCGGCTCCCACGTAACCATCCAGCCACCGCTTCCAGACATCTGGTCAGCGTGTCTGGGGCCGAGTCAGGATGGCCATCCATCAACAGATAGAGTTGGGTGTCATCAGCATACTGATGGCAACCCAGCCCAAAACTCCGGACAAGCTGGGCGAGGGGGCGCATAAAGATGTTAAAAAGCATCGGGGAGAGAATTGCACCCTGAGGCACTCCACACACCAAGGAGTGGCGTGATGACAATTCCCCCCCAAGCGCCACCCTCTGTCCCCGACCAGAGAGAAACGAGCGCAGCCATTGAAGGACTGTGCCCTGGATCCCCACGTCGGCAAGGCGGTGGTCCAGGAGTTCGTGATCGACCATGTCAAAGGCTGCTGACAGATCTAGAAGAATCAGCAGCCCTGACCCGCCTCGATCCAGCTGCCTGCGGAGATCATCTGTTAGGGCGACCAGAGCCGTCTCGGTCCCATGACCAGCGCGGAAGCCGGACTGGAATGGGTCTAGAGCAGATGTTTCATCCAGAAACCTACCAAGCTGTTCAGCAACTGCTCTCTCAATCACCTTACCCAGGAATGGAAGATTCGAGACCGGGCGGTAATTGGATAGATCTGAGGGATCTAATGATGTTTTCTTTAAGAGCGGACGCACCACCGCCTCCTTCAGTTCCCCTGGGAATATCCCGGTGCCAAGGGACAAGTTGATGATATCCCCCAGGGGGCCCCGCACCTCGTCTGGACACGCTCTAATCAGCCATGACGGGCACGGGTCAAGGGGACAGGTGGTGGGCTTTCCAGCTTGGAGGAATCTGTCCACATCGGCTGGGGATATCCGGTCAAAGTGGTCCAATACTGGACCCGAGGACAGTCGAGGGGCCTCCAGTTCCTTTACTTTATTGTATCCAAATTGGCAGGGAGGTCATGGCGGAGCATCAGGACCTTCTCCGCAAAAAAGCTCGCAAATGCCTCACAGCTGTGTGTCAGATTGTTATTTAAATTTGGCTGTCCTTCAAGGGACGTTAAAGACCGAATTATACTAAATAATTGTGCCGGGCGAGAGCTAGCGGATGCAATGGAGGCCGAGAAGTAAGACTTCTTAGCAGCCTTCACTGCCATCTCATAGGTTTTCATAAAAACCCTATAAGATGTTCTTGAGGCTCCGTCACGGGCACCCCGCCATACTCGCTCTAGCCGTCTGAGGTCCCGCTTCATTTTCCGAAGCTCCTCGGTAAACCAGGGAGCCCGGTTTCTGCGGGGTCGCAGAGGGCGCTTAGGTGCGATCTCATCGATGGCTGCCAGGAGCTGGGTATTCCAGCCCTCAACAAGCTCAGTCAATGAGTCGCCAGGGGGAGTAAGGTCCCGCAAGGCTTGACGGAATCTATCCGGGTCCATCAGCCTCTGCGGGCGAGCCCAAATCGGCTCGCCACCTAAGCAGGGTGGGGGTGGAAAGTCAATCCTGGCTTTCAGAGCGTAGTGATCAGACCATGGCACCTTCATCGAAGGAGACATGATCACATCTATACCGGCGCCAAAGATCAAATCCAGCGTGTGGCCTGCTTGATGTGTGGGGCCCGAAACAAACTGGGAGAGCCCTAGTGTCGCCATGGAAGACACCAGGTCCAGAGCCTGTGAGGAGGGAGTGGCATCAGCGTGGAAGTTGAAGTCTCCCAATACCAATAGGTTAGGGAACTCCAAGGCCCAGCCGGCCACCGCCTCCAGCAGGCCTGACAGGGTGGCTGCTGGTGCGCTAGGTGGCCGGTACACCAGCCAGACAGCCAAGCTCTCCTCGGTGCCCCACACTAGGCCAACACATTCAATGCCGGGGATCGATGGCGATGGTAGAGCCCTGAAAGAACAATCTTCCCGGATTAATACTGCCACCCCTCCCCCCCGGCCCACAGTCCGTGACTGGTGGAATAATGTGAAATAATCTGCTGAAACACAAATTTCAAGGACTGCTTTCGGGTTTTCTGTTCTGCAGATACATTTACAAACACAAATTTCACTTCATGTCTCAAACAAAGTGAATTAAAGTTCTGGTTTTCTTTTGTAAACTTTTGCTGCATAGAAGTGGCACTGAATTCTGCCTGAAGTGAAGTTCAAGGGAAATCAGAACACTTCCTACCAAGGCAAAATTTCTGAGGATTTGTAATGGAAGCTAATACAGCTTTGATAGGTCTAGCAAAATTTTCCACGTGTCTGTCTTATTACTATATTATCACTATGTTGTTGCCTACTTCTTTCTTTACAAAAAAAAAATATTATTTGCTTTTTTATTACAAAAAACAACAACACATATCCCACATCCCCTTCCCTCCACCCACCAATTATACAACTTTCATACCAATCACAAAATACAACTGATACCTAGTGACTCCCCTTCCACCCTTTTCCTGGTTTCTTTACTTTTCTACTAAATCACATATTCCAAATTTTTAATCTTCAAATGTCTTCCTATTTCTATTTCTTCAAATTTCTATTAGCTCCTATTCTGCTGGATTTGCTCAAGACCTGCTAGGTTCATTACTTGTTTACACTGTTTCTTAACATATTCAATAAACTTTTTTCAATCCTCCCTATATTCTTTATCAACCTTTTTTCTTACCCTATTTGTTTTACCTGCCAATTCAGCATATTCAAGCATTTTAAACTGCCACTCTTCCTTAGTGGGTACCATACTTGTTCTCCACCAATAAGATTTGATTCACAGTGGTGGCATATAATAATAAATTCTTTTGTTGTCACCATTCCCAAGAGTAATGTTTCAGGTTTTGGGGGGAAGGTTTTTTTTTGGTTTTTTGAATATATTTTTTAATTCATTGTAAATTACTTCCCAGAATTCCCTGATTACCACATGTGGAAAAAAAATCCCTCTACTTCATTGAATTTCCAACATTTCCCTTTTTCTTTTTTTGCTAGTTTGGCAGGTGTTAAGTACCATCTGTGGGTAATTTTCATCATATTTTCTTTTAATGTGTAACATCACCTAAAGCAAATTTTGAAGTGATTTTTTTTGGGGGGGAGGGGGAGCCCAAAAAAGAACATAGAAAGAAAACAAAGGGTGACTGTGGGAAATAATTTCTACCTCTTTTAGGAAAATAATAAAGCAATAGTATTGTTGTTATAATTATATCATCATTGTACACAAACAATGTACCGGTATACTCAAACAAATAATTATAGCTCAGTTTTAAACTGTTAAACATCATCATGAAAATATCTCCCATTTTTTCCCTTGCATTCCATACACATGGGAAGTATATATATTTATACCAATTAGGATGTGGCTGTTCCCAGATGGCATTCCCCAAACTGTAATTCATATATTTAATTGTCATGCCCCAAATTACTATATGAAGAAGAGCTGTAGTGCAGTGGTAGAGTCCCAGGTTCAGTGCCTGGCATTCTCCTGCATGAAACCCAGATCAGAAGGCAAACTAGTCAGCCCAGGGCAAACAGTTCACTGGGTCCACAGCTATTTCATCCATCATGCACACTGCCTCCTGCTTCTCAGGACCATACCTTATAAAACCAGCATAAGAATAAGTGTGCAGAAAGAAATGGTAGTCTGGAAAGACTACTAGTTGAAGGGATAAAGAAAAAGTGAGGATTATTACTCTTGGCAAACAAAGCTATTCTAAGTGTAGGCTGAATGGCCTGGCAGGCTGCAATTTATCTTGGCCCTTGGTGTGGGGCCAAGTGCCACCACTGGGCAGTTGATCCTGTGCCCAGAGGAATGCCCACAGGGGATGATCCGGCCTACCATTCGCTGCTTCACAAGAGTGGCCTTGGGGCCAGCCCACAAAGGCACTTGCCCTAGAAGAGCAAAGGGACATATGGCCAAGATGGAGCCAGGAAGTTAACACCAGCACATGGTAACGCTTACTTGTATTGGCTTGAGAAGGAACAGGAAGTATAGTCTTAAAGGAATTTACCAACAAATAGTTACTAGAATAAAAGAAATCACTGAGCAGGAAGAACAGATTGCTTTTCTGCTTATCATCCCCCAAATGTTGCAAATGTTGTTGCTTCACTCCGAACAGTACCAGCCTAAGTTGGTATTGGGTGACCTCTGCCACAGAGGCTACTTGGGTTTCCAATGACAGAGATGAAGCAAAGAGCATCCACTAATGCACCAGCTCCTTCAGTACAACCCCCTGCCCAGGCACATTCCCGTATTCTCCAAGAAGATATTCATTTCTGCATATCCACTATTATTCATGGAATGTGGAGGTAGCCTTGACTTAACCTTTGTTTTTCAGCTTCTCCACTGGATAAACTTAAGTAATAAACACACAAATCCAAGCCTCTAATAAACATCCATATAAACCTTTGGGGTGTTGGATTTAGTTCCATTCATTTGGACTGATAACAATTATGGATTAACTTCTTTATTTATTTGGCTCTGCTCCTAAACACACACATTGTTAGTGCTATCATTCTGAGACTTACTCATGGATAAGCATATTTAGCAGAAGGGATTGCGTTTTTAACAACAATTTTCCCTTGGTGCTTCTCTGGTGAATGTTTGTGTGTTGGTTCCCCCCACCCCCTTTTTTTTACCACTTGGTTTTTGCAAACATGAAGATGTATTGGGGACATCAGAAACTGAACAGCTCTACATTATTAGATTCAACACTATAGGGAAGGAAAAGTCCAAATAATGATTTTAGATACCTGACTATATTTATGAAGGTGCCGTGCTAGTCAGAAGCTGTTCGCCATAACTAGAAGGATTGTGTTGGCTGAGCCTTTGAAATGTGGTTCATGATATACTGCCAGCACACTCTTCTGTCAAAGAGCTATTTCATTAGTTTATGGATCCCCTTAAATGTTGTGTTGTTTGCAAACTCAACAACAACAGTGCATCTTTTGTTCCAAATTTAGTTTGGTTTCAATAATTTCTCTAGCCAGTCAATACAAATAACTTCCTTGACAGAGCTTATAGACTTTTCATAAGCACTACATTCTCAAGCTTTATCTGTTTGCCTTTCATAAGATTACTTAGGTTAGCATATTTGCTTGAGAAAAATAAACTGAAGGAGACACTATGATAAAACTCTTCCTCAGAAAAGAAGAAGGGGAAAGACGATATAAAAAAGCACTTTGTCAGCTTGTCTCTCAAATCCATATCTCTGTGTGGAGGGGGATTACTATTTGTATTTTTAGGGGAAAGGTATTATAGGATGGCCTTTGGGTAGTGGGACTACACAGCAGAGGTGCCAGATGGAGAGGCGGGGGAAAACCACTGCTGTGAAATACAACTAGGGCATTGTGTTGTGACACTGGTGGGTTCAAAACTGTGAACTCACAGACCTGTTTTCTGGCAAAATTCACTGAGAATAAAATTCCAAAACCAGGGCACCACTGCATGGAAGTTCCTATTCCTTGTTTCCATCCTCTCGTGTCTAACGGTGCTTGAAACAAGAAAAGAGCCTCTCAGACAAATTTTAATGTGCAAGTAGTTTGATGTTAAGAAGAGGTGATTCTAGCACTTGGGTCATAAGTCATTTAGGACTTTATAGGTCAATACCAACCTTTTAAATTGTGCTTTGAAATAGGACCAGAACATGGTTGCACCTGAGGTGAAGTGGGCCAGTCGCCACTGCCTCCCCGAGTGCCAACTTCCTCCAACACCACCTCTTACATCCTCCCCACCTTCCTCTTTTTCTTTCTTTCTTTTTTTTTTTTGCTGCACATCAGGGTTGGCAGCGCAGGCCCCTCTAAGGCTCTCTGGGGACAAGTTGCCCACGTTTTACTCTGAGGAATGCCTTCCTTGGTGGAGGCATTGCGGGTGAGGTGGCACAGAGAGAGACCACCCCTCTTTGCAGAGGCAAATCCTATTTAAAGTTTCATACTGGTAATGTGCAAAACTTTACATAAGTATTCTTCACCTCTCCACCATTACTAGAATGAAATGTTGGCCGCATTGCCACAGTGCCTCTCCCCAAGGAAGGCTTTTTCTTCAGATCACAACTACCTGGCTCTCCAGGTACCTGCATAGATATACTGTTGCCAGGTTGTGTCAGGAGCAAAGTGGCAATGCCTCGGCAGATCTGCTGGGTCAGGGTGGTGAATGACTGGCTTGTGGTGGCAGCAATGATTGTCTGAAACAAGGAGTTCCATTTTGAGATGACCTTGCTGGGAGCCAGCATAATTCCATTTGCTTTGTCCCAGTCTAGTTTATCTAGTTGCTGAATTTTGAGCCACCTGCAGTGTCTTCAAAGGCATATAGCATGTTAACAGGAAACTCCAAATATTGTGCTGCAGTACCTTGTCTGTGGAAATATCTGCCAAGTGATAGGCTCTCTCACATGTGCATCAGCCTCAGATCTGTGTTCTGTTCAGGCAGAACTAATGCAGAAAGGAGCAACTCATAATTTCTGGCCACTAATATGTAGGGGAGCACATCCTGTTTGATCTTAAGCACCTGCATTGGCATTAAAACTTACTAAAGAGGTGGCAGCTCTATGTACAGCCTCAATCTGCCATTCAGACCTACTTGAGTCTCCCTCCCTCACACACTGTTCCCTAGAAACTGCTAGTGAATATGATCAAGTTTCCCATTAGAGTCTAATCTTTAGGATAGATCAGGTAAATGTCAGAATGTTATTCTTGTGCTTATGAATTATTCAAAAATATTTTAAAGTAAAGCTATTATTGGCACCACAGTGACCTGAAAGGAGTTTAATTTTCTGTAGTACTAGAAAAGAATTTGCTACTGTCTGGAAAAGGGGAAACATTTTAGGAAAGCTCTCGGTGTTTAAGGCCTAGGATATTTTGTATTTACCACAAGGGTGGTGAACTCAGGAGAGTGCTCTTTTCCCTCCTGTGTAATATTCTGAGGGACACAAACCATCAGTGGACAAGACCAAATTCAAAGCAGGTGAGTCCACATCAGTCCATCTACACCAGGCTTCCTCAACCTCGGCCCTACAGATGTTTTTGGCCTACAACTCCCATGATCCCTAGCTAACAGGACCAGTGGTCATGGATGATGGGAACTGTAGTTTCAAAACATCTGGAGGGTCAAGGTTGAGGAAGCCTGATCTACACACTGCATCAGGCTTCACACTAAACCAGCCAGCCAGCCACATACTCCCCACCCTTCACTCTCATCCATATTCATGCTGGGGTAGCTCAATTGGTAGAGCATGAGACGTTTAATCTCAGGGTCATGGGTTCAAGCCCAACCTTGGGCAAAAAAATCCTGCATTGCAGGGAGTTGGACTAGATGACCCGTGTGGTTGCTTCCAGCTTGTATTCAGAGGCTCACTATCTCTAACAATGGAGGCAGAACATGGCCATAAGGGCTAGCTGTCATGGATAACTTTGTCCTCCATGAACTTGTCGAATCCTCTTTTAAAGCCATACAAGTTGGTGACCATCACTACATCCTGTAACCCAACAGGCTCTTCCAAACTAGTATCTTATATATACAAATTAGTTGTATGGCAACTTCAAACTAAATAAATAAATACTAAATAAATAAATTTTTATTTATACCCCCGCCCTTCCCGGTTCAGAAAACCAGGCTCAGGGTGGATAACAACAAATTTAAAACACTTAATTGATGCAACAAAAAACCAGCATAAAATACAGTATAAAACATGAATAACAATAAATTCAGAATTCAAAAATCAATTTAGGGGGGAAATCCATCCAATAAACATTAGATGATCACCAGGGCTAGCTGACTAAGTTAGTCCTATTTGGGCCAGCGAGGAGACCAGGGGAGAATTAGCTGTGGGATCCCAGAGTGGGTAATCTTCATAAAAAGGGGAGAGGGAGGGAAGGAAGGGGAATAAAAGATCAGGCTAAGTTCAAATTGAAAGCCAGGCGAAATAGCTCTATCTTACAGACCCTACAGAAGGAAGTTACCGTATTTTTCGCTCTATAACACGCACCCGACCATAACACGCACATAGTTTTTAGAGGAGGAAAACAAGAAAAAAAATATTCTAAACGAAACAGTGGATGTATGATTTTTGTGGTTCATGCTGTGGCCACAGACATGTGATCTGACGGTGAGTTTGGGGTAGCCCAATGCAAAAATCCTGAGGATCCGTGTGGATCCATGCTTTGTAACTACGTTTTTGCACCACTGCGGCCCCAGGCAACAGTGGGTGCGTGATTTTTTTTTGGTGCAAGCTGTAGCTATGGACATGCTATGTGATCTGATGGTGAATTTGGGGTGACCCAGTGCAAAAATCCTGATGATCCATGTGGATCCGTGCTTTATAACAGGCTCTCTGTCCCTCTCTTCTCCCTAGTCAGCGGCTCTTCTCCCGCTTTGCTGTTTCAAAGCAAGCAAAGCAAGCCATGAAGGAAGGAAGGAAGGGGAACCATGGATCCTCTGCTCACGACTGCAGCAGATCCCCCCGCCATCCGCAGGCATTCGCCCCATAACACGCACAGACATTTCCCCTTACTTTCTAGGAGGAAAAAAGTGAGTGTTATGGAGCAAAAAATACGGTAAATCCTGCAGGGCCCTGGTCTCATGGGACAGAGCATTCCACCAGGTCGGAGCCATCACTGAAAAGGCCCTGGCCCTGGTGGAGGATAGTCTGTCTTCCTTAGGACCTCTAAACTAAACTCTAAACTAGACATAATATTAGTATTATGTGAATGACTGAGACTGCAATTCTCTGCACACTTACCTGAAAGTGAGCCTCATTGACCACAGTGGAACCTAGTTCTAAGTAAACATGCACAAGATTGTGCTGTCAAGTATGTTTCAAAACATATTTGTCCCATGAGCATAAAGGGGAACAAGTAGCCTATAA
The DNA here is from genome assembly GCF_965112155.1 of Podarcis liolepis. Lineage (NCBI taxonomy): Eukaryota > Metazoa > Chordata > Lepidosauria > Squamata > Lacertidae > Podarcis > Podarcis liolepis. Next base: position 63,461,014 of record NC_139558.1, read on the forward strand.
AAAGGCTTCATCTTGATTAAGCTGTGCAATATTTTGCAAATTATCTCTCTTTTCTGTTGGCAAATTATCACCATGAAATGATATTCTTTACACATTTAATTTGAAGAATCAAATTTTATTTTTTTTCACCCCAGTTTGAATGATTTTGTGTACATATGTGTCAGCTTGCAAAAGAATACTGAACTATCTTCTTCAGTTTATCAACTCTGTTAGTTGCTATTATTGTGTGATACATTACATAATATGTTGTTCTCATTTTTCAAATAGTCTAGAAAAGCAGGGAAAACACTTTCGGCAAGTGTGCTTATATATAAAACATATGTTTATCAAACTTTCCTAAAATTTTTGAATGTAATGGATGAGACTCAGAAATCATAACTTGTAACTTGTTTCCAATAGATGACAATAGGTCAGGGCATGTTATGCCCTGTTGCTCTCTCTATCATCTGGTAATTACATGTATTGTCTCTAGACATGGCAGAAAGTAAGAAAAATGCTAACTTTAAAATTTTAGCCATCTAGCAATTTAGATAGATGATAGATAGATGATAGATAGATATATAGATGATAACAGACACACATGCAACTATAAAAAGAGGTTAGTAGCTACAGCACCAGCACAACTTGTGCTCTTGATGCAAGATATGAGTTCATCTAGTCATGATGCAGATAATTATATTTCTCTGTACAAATATATGTTCTTCTTTGTTCTTTGGAGAATGATATATGGAATTTGCTCTCATAAGATGTAGTGATGACCACCAACTTGGATGACTTCAGAAGTGGATTAGGTAAATTTATGGAGGATAAAACTAACAATGTCTACTTGTCTTGATAATGAGTTTTTAACAGTGAATGGCCTCTTAGGCTTTCTCCTTGTGAATAGGTGTTCACTATGTCATGGGGGGGTACGGGGGGGATCAGGATATTAGAGATGCTTAGGTGGGGCATGGCCAAAAGGGGTTGGGAACCACTGAACTAGACGGACTCTTCATATGTTCTTGTGTTGAAATTTAAAGTCCAGTTATGGTCATTAAAATGTCCTCTAGTTAATATAATCTTTCCCTGGAACTTTTTTTTTTTTAAGTGGCATTTAAATATTGTATCTTGTCTCAATGCTTATTTTTAAGGGTACTGACTGGAAGGCATTATTTTGGCAGTCATTACTGCTCATTTGCAATGTGCTTTTTTTTAAAGGTATCTGTGCAGTGGATATTAAGGAATGTATAACAGAGACATTTTCCTTTGTGGGAAGAATCATCATTAAAACACACACAAGTGCAAGCATCACTCAACTGGTGCCAACCCCAACAAAGGTGTGGTCAGGCAAGAGACCCAATGGGAGGATCCTTACTGAATGGAGCTAGTGGAAGGCCCAGAAATGGGCCTGAGAGTGGGGCTAAAGCTGGACCAGCCTGGGAACCCCTGGATCTTGGGCTGTTCTCATAGATGTAATATGATAGCATTGAGTCAACTGCATGCCCAATTGTCCTGCTTCCACTGTAGCCAGTGTAATCAGCAGGTCTGCAAGTTCAGTGGTGGCCCCACAGCTCCACCAAGCCCTGCTCGGAGCACAGGTGAGGTAAGATTGTGCTCTAATTTACCCAGCATTCATTATGCACTTGTCTTATCTTTCCTTAGCATGAAACCTGATTTTTTACTTATTCATATCTTAAAATTCCCTATTATTTCTTATTAAGCCTCTCCAGTTGCTTATGGTTTAGCTTTCCAAAAAAAATTAACATATTCTGTTCCTTATTTTGTAGATGAATTAGTACCATACTAAGTAGCTATTCCCAGCAATTCCAGAAAAACTAATTGAACTGCTCTCCATAAGGACTGTACTGCAAGGTGGGGGGAGGGGAAGCAAACCTCTTATGCACCTTATTATTTTGCCACCCAGAATAGCTCCTTACAGTGCTCTAGATAAAACTTGAGAGGAATCTACTACATCCCAGGAATGCCCCTGTTTCCAAGAAGGCTGCTGTTGTGGGGGGTTGGGGACAACATCCCACAATACTCAGAACTCCTTACATTACCAAAGCAAAATGATAAGAAGCCCCTCACCCCCGAAGAAAGGAAGGAAGGAAGGAAGGAAGGGAGAGAGAGAGAGAGAGAGAGAGAGAGAGAGAGAGAGAGAGAAGGTAGTTAGGTGACCACCTTAACTCACACTTGCATATGCTTTTGATGTACTAATAACCAGCACAATAATAATAATAATAATAATAATAATAATAATAATAATAATAATAATAATAATAATAATATAAAAGAAATGGAGTCTGGATAGATGCAGGCAAACCAGGAGAAAGCTAGGAAGTAAAAATGATCCTTCTTGGTCTATGAAATAAAATGGGTTGCCAATATGAGTGTGAATCCACATCCCCACCCCCTTACAATCATTCATGTCTTATGAAGACATAATGAGTTGTTCATCTGCAGTTTCTGGGCCAATCTGCCATCCCTATAATTTTCCTTTTATAAACTACATAGGAATCTCTATGCCTGCCTCAGCAGAAGCTATTATTTATTGGCTGACTTCCAGCAGATGCCATAAATTGGCCTAAGTTCACAAGCCTCAGCGAAACTTTCAGTGAACTTGGCTGTGGAGGTTTTTTACCTTTGATACCGTTAAGAACCTGTACTTAAAGCTACTTCCCACCCCCTCTCACATAAAGAAAGAAACCTATGAAAGCAGCCTAAAGAACAGCAATAACTGTTTTCACAAGGTCGACTCTTTGGGCCCTAAAGGCACACTCAGAGAAGGAAAAATAGTTTTCAAACTATTGATCTTATTACAAAAAAAGGAGGAGAAAACATGATGGGATAGGTTTGTGCTTTTCAAAAACAAGATATAAAGATGACCCAAACAGGAAATTATGTTTCCTCTGCTGGGGAAAACAGTGCAGATTTTTCCCATCCCCAAAATCAATCTCAAAAAATGGAAATTAAAATCAATAAGGGTGGTGGGGTTTTTTTATTATTACAAAAATCTTTCTCTAAATACCTGTGGATATCAGTATGCCTGCATGATAAGTCATCGCAGGTCAAAGCTGTGAAGTTTTAATTCACAGCACCATTGTGTCTGTCTGACCATCTATCTGTTCCTTTAAAATGGCTGCATCAACAAAGGACTGTTATTTAATTTTCCACTTAAATTTTAAGTACAAATGAAAAGGCAGCCCTGTATGGCAGTAGCTGATTCCAGGTCTAAAAGCTAACAATGAGCTGCTCTTTTGCCTTCCCCAGATCTCGCCATACAGAATTATGTGATGTTCCAGCACTCAGCACCATCGCCTTTGAAATTAGAGCATATAACTCTTTCAGCAGAAGAAAAAGGAATTTATTCACAGATTCCATTATTTTGCAACATATGACTCTTATTAATTAAGCATGATCCATTGATCTAAAGAGGTGTAACACAGTTTCCCTTCTGAGAAAGAAACTTATATATTAGCTGGAATTTTGAATTTACTGGTGGACCATGAAATTTTTTTGATCAGAAACTGTTCCTTTATTCAATAAGAGGCCTCTCTAAGAGGACTTTGTACAGTAAATATTTCAGTAGTCATTTTTTTCCTCTGGATTAAAAACCCAATGATTGTTTTATACCTTTTTTATATGAACAGGGGGCTGAGACTGTTTTTTCTTTAAAAAATGTCACCTGGGATATACATGGACCATATTTGAGTCTTTGAAATTATTCACAAAAGTAATTTATTGCTTCCTTTCTAAAGGGATATAAGGAATATTCTGCTTTCTTTCTTGATTGCTTCCTTTCCTTTCCATTATTATTCCCCTGTTGTACAATTTCTTGTGCTACTATGAAATATAAATCTATTTTTATCACAGGAAAATATGCATAATGATATAAAACATATTTCAATTTATTTAGCCTTTTCTGGGATAAAGTCCAATTATGGTCTTTAAACTATCCTCTAGTTGGTATTATTCTTTCACAGAACTTCCAAGCTGTTTTATGATAAAGAGGCATTTAAATACTGTATCTTGTCTCAATGCATATTTTTAAGGTGCTATCCAGAAGGCATTCTTTTGGCAATCATTACTGTTGTGTTAAATATGCGTTGAGACACAAGGTGATCAAACACACACACACACACACACACACACACACACACACACACACTGATCTTCGTACGCTGGATATTAAAGTGTGACATTTTCCTTTGTTAAGAGAAACATCCTTTTTTAAAAAAGAAAGTAAGAGCAAGTTCTGATTAGCATTGTGCAAACTGTTTTCCTTCTTGATGGGAAACAGCTTTTTTTAAAAAAAATCAATCTATGGATTCTCTCAGCTATCACTTTATAGCTGATGTAAAAGTGACATGTGGTGGAAATTCTATCTCTGATTTAACCCTTGTCAGACAAGTGCCCTGCATCTTTTTTCCTTGGTTCTGATATTCACTGAAATGTAACACTGGAACAGCACAGCAGGAAAATGGTACAGTGGTGCCTCGCAAGACGAAAATAATCCGTTCCGCGAGTCTCTTCGTCTAGCAGTTTTTTCGTCTTGCGAAGCAACCCTATTAGCGGTTTAGCGGTTTAGCGGCTATTAAAGGCTTAGCGGCTTAGCGGCTTAGAAAAAGGGGGGGAAAGTGAAAAAAATTGCAAGACTCGCAAGACGTTTTCATCTTGCGAAGCAAGCCCATAGGGAAATTTGTCTTGCGAAGCAGCTCAAAAAACGGAAAACCATTTCGTCTAGCGGGTTTTTCATCTTGCGAGGAATTCGTCTTGCGGGGCACCACTGTATGAGCTCTTCCATCACACAGATGACCTCTTGCATGAGCCACAGCCTCTGTATGAACAGCCATTTGTCTGGAAACTCCATCCAGTTTCAGATTCATAAGTATCTTTCTTGCATGTTCCAGGCTGCCCTATTACAGTGGTACCTCAGGTTACAGACGCTTCAGGTTACAGAGTCCTCTAACCCAGAAATAGTACCTCGGATTAAGAACTTTGCTGCAGGATGAGAACAGTAATTGCGCTCCGGCGGTGTGGCGGCAGCGGGAGGCCCCATTAGCTAAAGTGGTACCTCAGGTTAAGAACAGTTTCAGGTTAAGAACGGACCTCCAGAACAAATTAAGTTCTTAACCCGAGGTCCCACTGTACTCCCAAGGCTGAAGTTATTACTGTAATCCCAAGTGAAAATATGTTGCAGGTGGTGGACAATCTCACACACACTGACTCCTGTACTGCATACAGTAAAACAATATCACACAGCCACAAGCTTGTCCTCTGAACTTTGTGCCGTAGCAGTTTTCAAGTTTTGTGCAAGTTTCTCTAAGGCAATATGCTGCAAATTTTCATACCAATATCCAAGGACATTAATTTGGAAATCCAGTGTTTGGCTCCCATTGAGACCAAAAGTGAACTATGAATTTATTATGGTGCAAATCTATGTCACACATCTGAGTCACTGCATCCAATTTAACATATTCCCATGCGTCCCTTAGAAAGTTTTTGTCATTTTGCCAACAGTCAAGGCATAAACTTCAGAACTGCACTTCTTTGTTGTGCAAGGATAGTCTATATGATAAACTGAATATTGTCAGTACAAAAAATGTGAGAGATGAATGGCTATTTTGCTAGTGTGAAATGTTCTGAACCACATAGTTATCTACATAAACTGTATTAATTTTCTGGAGTTCTGCTAACACAAAGGGAAACCATTTTTACAGTTCCTGAACTTGGGTACAGCAGAAGGATAAAGTGTTTCTCATGAGGAAAATGCAGGGTTCTCACTTTCTTTGAAATGTATAATTCTATCGGTCATTAGGACACTCAAGGGGTTAATATACCCACAAATCACTTCCCTAATGTACAGTGGAGCATCTTAATGATTCTTTTGCTGTTCCCTACCTGTAACAGGAGACATATTACAAAACTTATTGGGATGGTGGGAAAGACTGAATACATTCAAAGAGCCCTCTAAACAGTCCTGCTAAATGCCCTTAAAAAGCACCTTAGAGCATAATTGAGAACATGAAAACTTCAAATGACTAATCTTAAACTAGAATCTCCATTGACTTTAAGAAAGTGACTGTGGAAACCTTGAGAATTTTAAAATGCTTCTGATATGAGTTTATAGATGACAGTTCAGAAGAACCAAGAGAAAGAGTAGGAAGAGGAAGGAAGGTATATGAAAAAACATAGAATAGTGAAAAGACCTATCCCTGCAATTTAGGTTAAGAGCCTAAACTGAGATACCAGTAGACATATGATCAGTCTTGGCTTTGAAACCAACAACATTGAAATGCAGATTATGTGTGTGAATCTGATTGGATGAGGGGATTATGGGAGCTACTTTCCTTGGGAATTTTTCCAAGCAATATTTCGCTAATCAAGACCCAATTCAACCTATGTTTTTCAATGTAAATATATTCTCTCTCTCTCTCTCTCTCTCTCTCTCCATGTGTGTGTGTGTGTGTGAGAGAGAGAGAATGTGTATGTGCCAAAAGCATGTACTCTGATCCTGATGAACTGCCTACCCAGACACTTTCTTCTGTTATAATCATGACAGACACTTTTCAAGCATTTTCCTGAACACATGAGCATTAAAATTGCATGCAAGCCCCCCACCCCACAAATCCTTGCAAGGTTCTTGGCTTCTGTCAGACCTTTGTCCATACAGCACAAAGCTCTGAAGGGGGACAATGGGGTGTGGGGAATTGCATGCACACACTCCACCCCCCCACACACAGTTTACACCCTTGCATGTTCAGGTAAAAGCTCCTCTTAAGCTGTTATTTGCCACACTAGAAATATGCATATGCAAATGTATCATTTTCATATTGTGACAAATTGCAGAATGGGGGAATTTTCATCAGGTAAACAACATTGGTGTGTGTAGGGTTTAGTCCCTTCACGTTCTCCCTCTATGGACCACAGTCTTCCCTGGCTCCCAGTGTTAAACTTAGGATAAGTGCAGCCACACATGCCTGTTGTATGTTTTAGAAATAACTGCTTTCACATTTCATCCCAACACTTATTTTTAAGCTGTTCTTTTGTCCATTGCTCCTAAAAACATATTTTTTTTTAGAAAGAAAGAAAACAAATTTTGTTTCTCACTATTTATTTTTAGTTTTGCAAGCTAGAGCTTTTATGAAACCCAAATTGCAGGTCTAATGAGAACTGGCATTTGCTCACTGAACAGAAGAAAAGCATCGTGGTTCCTACTGCATAGATAACAATGTTTGAGCATAAACATAAAAAGAAACAGAAAAGCCTGGACTGCACTAGCTTACAATCCAATTAGTTCATGTGACCACATTGAATATCTCCTACTTCTGAAATGGCCTATTGCCATTTAGAGTCAATTGGGATGGCAGCGATTACTTCTCATATTGTTTCCAACTCAAAACATCTTCATTCTTCTGTGCTTGACCACCTGTTCATAATACTGAAATGTTTAATGCATATTTGTTATCTTCAACAGATAAGGATCTTCCATTTAATTTCTTTGAAGAGGCAGGGACTCCCAGAATTGCAGGAAGATGATAGTGATGAAGCACAATACCAGCTGATAACTGTTGATGAAGGAGAGTTGGTAAATGCACCCTACCTAGACTTCTCAAAGCTATGGGCCACTCAACAGTGTACTTGAATAAATTAATTCAATCAATTCTGGCTCAGAATGTAATAGAACAACATGGAGAGAGGAAAGTAGAGTGATATCAGAAATTCACATTTCTAGGCTGTGTTTACCATATTATTGAAAGGGTGCTTGTTGTGTAATGGATAATCTGAAAGTGAAGTAGCCAGCATTAACCAGCATGTTGTTCTCAGTTTTACAGATCTCATTATTATATATACCAACAGCAGGGCTAATGGTTTTGATGCATCACAAAGTGTGTACAAGACCTCTGCATCCTAATTTGTACCCATTTAATGCAGTTGCCACAGGTGCAATACCCATTCTTTGCAAAGGAAAATGGGCCTGCACTTTCCCCTCTCATTTATTGGCAAGATAAAGTTTCTCTGGATAGGTGAGCTGGAGAGGAGAGTTTGGGGGCGGGGAGAGAGATTAGTCAGCTGCCACCGCATCCCTATAGGATTCTCAATCCACACTTAATAGGCTTTTCCACTGTCAAGTTAGGGAGGAGGACTGATATTATGGGCATGATCCAGACAAAGTAAAGTACGTTTAAGTTTGTCACATTCCAATGGGAGAAGGTTGAGGACAGCGCTGTGCCAGGCCATTTTACTGGCTGAGTGGTGCTGTGGGTTAAACCACAGAGCCTAAGGCTTGCCGATCAGAAGGTCGGCGGTTTGAATCCCCGCGACAGGGTGAGCTCCTGTTGCTCAGTCCCAGCTCCTGCCCACCTAGCAGTTTGAAAGCATGTCAAATGCAAGTAGATAAATAAGTACCACTCCGGCAGGAAGGTAAACAGTGTTGCCGTGCGCTGCTCTGGTTCGCCAGAAGCGGGTTAGTCATGCTGGTCACATGACCTGGAAGCTGTACGCTGGCTCCCTTGGCCAATAAAGCGAGATGAGCGTCGCAACCCCAGAGTCGGCCACGACTGGACCTAATGGTCAGGGGTCCCTTTACCTTAAATCCTTCCTGCCAAGTAAAGGCATATAGTTCAGTGATAGACATCCACAGCATTGAAATTCAGTGTCAAAAATAGCCTGCTTTCATTTGCATGACATCAATCCAGTCCTGATAATGCACAAATAGGTGAACAGTGACAATTCCCACACCAATTTCTATTTTGATCTGAACTCTGTGTCACTAGTACCCAAGCTTGGCAAGTTATTTTGGCATGTGAGAGAGAAAATCCCAGAAGTGCCTTTCCTTCAGAATAAAAATACAATATTAAACAAACCAGTTCCTGCCCTTTCGTGAGACCCACAATCAGCTGCATTAGACAGCAACCTTCTCAACCTAATAGTAGCACCAGTCCTGGAAAGAAATACTTACATTCTTGAATTCTAACTGATTTTAATGAATGTGCTTAACTGTGATTTGTATTGTGTATTTTCTTTCTCTATACAGTGACCATATTAAAAGAGGACAGAAAAGACTCAGAGATTAAACACAGAAATAGCTACAGGTGTTAGCAGTGAAAATGTCATGCTGATTAATATGGGGAAAATACTTCAAATGATATTTGGGAAGCTGATAGTGGAAACTCTAATGTCAGAAGTTCTAAACAGCAAATCAGTTTGTATGATTAAATACATAATCCAGAAATGAATTTTGAGATGCTAAAGGAATACAGGAAAAAAATCCCTGACCTCTTCATATAACTGCAGTCATGGGGGGTGGGAGGTGGAAATGCAGTCAACCAACATTTTCCAAATGTGAAACAAGCTTAGCAACAGAGATACAAGTCATTGTCTAGAGTGACCCATGCAAAAAAAGGATATAAAACAGAGTTGGATGATGGGACTAGAAGAAAAAGAAATAGGAGAAACAAACACAGAAAAAAAGCAAGAAGACAAAGGTACTGAAGAAAACAGAAATATAACTAAGGATGAGCAAATCTGTCAATTCTGGTGTCTCTCTGTTTCAAATTTATCCAATCTTAAATTCAGCTTTTCAGATTTCCACATCAGCTTGGGATTTTTAAAAAATAAATAAATAAAAGCTCATCATGTTAAAAAAGAAAGTAAAATTATTCTGTGTTCACAACATACAGTGAATATATATGTTGATTCCATTGATATATGTGCTTTTGTGTACACTTTCCCCAAGGATAAACATTTTTGTACACATTGCTTGGGTGGCGAACTGCATTGCAAAATTCGGAGAGGTTTGAATTTCAAAAGATGGTTGTGTTTCATTTAGCACATTGTTTTGGAAAGTGCAAATCTGGTCACTTCACCTTTATATGCAAACTAGACTGAATTTCTCCCTCATCCCTAGGTATGTCGACTACAGTTTTGTTATGTTCTGTCTCCTCTGACTATGGATAACAGAGAATGGGTGTGAAGAGCAAAATATGAGCGAGGACAAAGGGTGGAAACGGATAGGCCAGTCCAGCTTATCTTTCTTATTTTTCCACTTGCTTGCATATACTAGGTAAGAAACAGAGATGTTTAAACTCTCCAAAGTTCTTCTGGGCTGGGCTTTCCCCAACTTTCCCAGAAATAAAAATAGACCACACTGAGGGCTTGAAAGAAAATCACCAGCATCCCTTCTGCATTGACTTGCCAGCTCCTCCCAAATACCCACCTCCTTTTCCTCTGCGGCAGTGATGAGACAGACATGGAAAAGAGAGGAACACAGTTTCCCCCACTCCATTGCCCCAGTACGCTAGCTAATAGTACATTCAATGACTGTGCAGTCTGTGTACCCAAATACTTGAACCATACACTTGCACAGTTATTTATATGTAATGTTCAGTGACTGTACAGTCTGTCCATTTTAATACACAACAGATGAGCTGTACACACCTTCACACAAATGTATAGAGATTGCTTGTACTTGTGTTCAGTTTAAAGGACATGGGAGGGCATAAAAGACTATGGGAGCTGTAGCTTTACCCAAAGGAGCTATAATTGCAGGATCTCTAGGGAGCTAATCCCATTACACTATTAGCCAATGTAATGAAGTAATGGAGGGAGGGAGGGAGGGAGAGAGAGAGGGAGAGAGAGAGAGAGAGAGAGAGAGAGAGAGAGAGAGAGAGAGAGACTTATTTTCTCTCTTTTTGTGATGTTGCTGCTGCTCTTTCCACTGAGAAAGGAAGGGAAGAGAAGTGATAGGTTGGCGGGGGAGGGGAGCCAGGAATCTTAATGCAAAAGATTGAGGCTTGAAATGGTCACCTCTTGTTTGGGGGCCTATTTTTTAATGAATCACAGAATGTATTTCCTGGCATCTCTATTCAAGATTTTATATTACTGGTAAAATATCCCATTTTCGCCAAAGCAAAGCAAAGTATCTGAGCCTTTTTTCCTGTTTGAGAAAATGTTTGGCATGATATTCCTAGAAACAGAACACAAGCATCTATTTGGAAATGCCTAAAGTGGTTTGGTATGGTGTCATCTTGCACAAATGTACAATACAGGAACTAATTGAAGCATATGGCCATCAAAAGGGAATAGGACTGATTGCATGCCGATTTCCAAACACTTTCCACATTGTTGCTGAGAAGATCCTCCTCCACCTTCATATCTCCACATTGATTTTGGCATGGGTTTAATATGCAAATCTAAGGTCACCTGTTTCCCACCAGCTATTAATAAACTGGCAGTCTGTAATCCTACCTCCCTGAAAGCTAATCATTAGAAAGGAAATGTCACTCTAACATTACAGTCATTAAAAAAATAAAGCGAGATCAAAAGCTTATTCAGTTTGGTTTGATGACCTCCCTAGTACAGCGAGAGCTTCCAAATGATTGCCTTCTAGACAATTCTTGCAGAGAACTGCTGACACATTGTCCTCATGGAGAAGAAACCTGCAGTTGGTCCTTGTAGCTAACAAAACCTTTTAAGCTCCAACCAGCAATTCCATGCAGAAGAAATGATTAAGGAAATGCCACCTCCAGGCATGAAAAAAAACTTTGCACAATAAACCAGATGGGATAAAATTAGACTGTGTTATCAAGACTGAAAAGCTAAACGTTAATGCTGTAATTGCAGCCAAGAAGACTGCTATATGGAGCGCTGATAAAGTTGCTTTGAATTAGAGATGGTTATGGATTAAAATACAAATTGCTATCCTCCATGCGAAAGTACAAAATGTTAGCAGTCATTTTGCTTTGGAAAGCACAGTTTTGCTGAAATTGTGGCTGGTGAAATCTCCTCTGATATTGCTAGCAAAAATGCTAAACTAGCAGCTAACATGTGGTTTCACTATATGTTCTCTGTTCTTCTTCACTGGCTTAAGCCAGGATGTTAGATAGATGCCCAAGAAGATGTTACAGGATCAGACAGAAAGTTTTGCGTTTAGAAAAAAAAAAAAAAGATTTAGAAGTCAAAGGGATAAATGCTGTTTCTTAGAAGATAGAATCACCAATATGTCATGTGAGAATAGTAGAAGTCTTGCAATAAACTGATATTACTGGAGATGAAGTGTGTGAGGGGGGATCATAATAATAGACAGAGAAGAATCAATAGTGTTGCGGCATCTTAGAAACTCAAGGAAGAAGACAATCAAGGTGCATAACCCAGCTGGTAGTATTACAGGCAGCAGAAAGTAAAAAAAAAGCCATTATATTTGGTAAAATGAAATGGGTGAACATCAGTACAGGGAGCCTCTTGGTTTATGAAATGAAACAAAAGTCATAGATATAAACATCAAGTGCTCTAGTTGTTTGGCAATGAAGGTAAGAGATGAGTGATCTCAGACAAGAAGGCTAGGAAGGAATGTGTGTGTTCATAGAATGAGGGAAGTAAAGCATGTAAGAAAACAGAAAGCAAAAAGAGTCTGATGACAATAACATTTCCCAGCATGCAGTGTATCTTGGGGCCATTTCTTTTTTCACGTCAAGAGTTATTCCATATATTCCAGTCAAACTCTGTTATAGGAACACATTTTAAACATGGAGACTACATGGTCACATTACTGGGAAGAGAACAGTGGTTTCAATCCCCCCCCCCCATTTCTTTTCCTAGCCTAATTTTTACTCATAGGGCTGCAGGCTATTGTCCACACAACATACATAAAATATGTTGCTGTATTTATTTCGTACGCAGTACCATTAGTTGTAAAGATAAAAACACCCACCCCTCAAAGAGGTATAAATCACATCACAGGTATCATAACAAGTTCCAGAACCTCTCTGGTAGACTCCATTGGCATTATAAGACACCAAGGGAGGCATTCATGGTAAGCTCCAGTACCCTTTTTTCTAGAAAAATAGTAATGTTTAAATGGCTCAGGACTGCCATACCTCAAATAACTGACCCGGACCCTGCAATTACCAACTGTGTGCCCCCTCCACGAGCGTAGCAACATGAGAGCAGGCCTTTTTTGCTGTGGCTCCCCATTTTTTGCAAGCTCTCCCCAGGGAGGCTCACCTGGTGCCTTCATTACAGTGGTACCTCGGGTTAAGAACTTACTGTAATTCATTCTGGAGGTCCATTCTTAACCTGAAACTGTTCTTAACCTGAGGTACCACTTTAGCTAATGGGGCCTCCCGCTGCCTCCACACGATTTCTGTTCTCATCCTGAAGCAAAGTTCTTAACCCGAGGTACTATTTCTGGGTTAGCGGAGTCTGTAACCTGAAGCGTCTGTAACCTGAGGTACCACTGTACATATCTTTCACTGCCAAGCAAAATCAGTCCTTGTTTCCCAGGACTTTGACTAATTAAACACCCTGGCCTTTTAAACTGTGAGGGAGTATTGTTTTTGTTTCTTACTATATTATGTATTTTTGTGTTTCTCTATGGAAAACTGCCCTATGATCCTTGGATTAATGGCAGTATAGACATTTAATAGATATTATTATCAACAATAATTCCCTGGTTCCATCCTTAGCATCTCCAGGTAGGACTTGGAGAGATACCTGCCTGAAATTCTGGTGAATTATTGCAGGACTTACAAATAACAGCTAGCCAGAAGAACAAAGACAGATTCCTATATTTCTAGGTGGAAATTCAGACCCGTTATACTACCTCACTCTTTTGAAAATGTTTTGTGGTGACAAGAGTTGTTGGTTCTAGATATTCAGTTCAGGGGCAGGGGAATAGCAATCTGCTCTCCTCTTCTTTTTCCACCAAATGGTTTTCAACACCATAACATTAAGTCCTCAAAGCTCTTGTGTTCATTGTGTAGGGACTAACATTGAACATTTCATTGGCATTTGGAAGATGACTTCTGGGCAGAAGTAATAGAATTAAAGAATCAAAGAATTGCAGAGTTAGAAGGGGCATCTAGTCCAACTCCCTAATATCTTAAAGACTATCAAATTGCTTATGGCATAATCTCTTGTGGATCCAAATAAATACCTGGTTCATTACATACATATATATATATTCAGTTTAGCATTTTTACTCTTCACAGCATCTCAACTGGCTTCCAAATGCCAGAGAAATTTCTAGGAAACACTAGTATGAGCAGCAGAATTCTTTACGTACTAGGTAAAGGTATGAATATTTTCCAAAAATTTGCTTAATCAAAGAAAGCAAATTAACAGTATGTTAAATCAAGCTTGCTTTTGTGTCTGTATGTCTGTGGTAACTGACAAGTCACCAGATGCTGAAGATCAATAAGTGTTTTGCATATTTTAATTATTCTTCTGGGTTTAGATCTTAATTACTCTTATGAACTTCAGGTAGTTTTGGCAGACAGAGTTTACCTTGAAGCTGTGAGCTTCACTGTTGTTTCATCAATTAATACAAGATGCCCGCATGCTGATGTAGTAGTTGAGTCTGTCACTGCTTTTCATCCTGGCAACTCCCACTGAATAATAAAATTTCAAAATAGACAGGTTTTACTGTGTGTCTTCCTAACTATATAGCTGGGTGCATTTCACATGTCATCATAGTAGGCTCAGGATTTATATTTAATTCTATACTATTTATTTCAACTGAAGACAACTGAAGCCACGTAGCTATGTGAAAGAGCACGTTTTGCATGCCAAAAATCTCAGCGGTAGAGCAGAGGCTTCGCATGCAGGTGCAGGATCAGATACCACAGTGAATTGCATTTTCTTTTTGTATATTTAAGCCATCAAATGCCCTGGTGAGCATTAATGTTTGTAAATTCCTTCTAAATGTTAATAATGAATAGAGTGGTTCACCACCAGAGGCCTCATTGTAGCCATTAACCTTATTTATTATGACAGTACCGATTAACACCAGTGTTAAACAACCTGTATTATTGACACCTGATTAGTAGCTTTGTAGTAAGCCAATGGTTGCCATTTTGTTATTTTGATGCGATCTTGTCTGAAATATATTTCTCTATTGGTGTCTATGTCATAAATGAAGAATAAAGCAACCAGTGCTATTTCATTGCCAAGAGTAGTATTTACTATTTATATACATGAGGCCCAGAATCAGTCAGCAACTCTAAATCTGGTAAAAGTCCCTGTCTTTTCCAATCAATCAGAATGATTCACAGAACAGAACATATAACAGATAGCAATTTGGGAGGTGGTTAGCTGTCACAATGTGTAGGAGCAGATTACCGGAGATCATATAATATTTGCATGGAGGGGTAGAGTAGACACAGAATGGTTTCCTTGAAGTACTTTCTTGAACTCTTTTCTTCCACTAGATTATTATATCTAGGAAAGTAGAAGTTTGGAATTATGACAAAATTATGTTGCAGTTAGATGCACATTTGTTTCTGATTTGTGGGTATAGTGTTAATGGCAAAATCTAGGACTTCCCTTTCCTTACCCCTTAAAAGAAATCAAATGTTAATGACTGTACATTGAACCACTGCTGCATCTTCTCATGATGATTTCCATTCCCAGTGGTGTGATAAACTACAGAGTGACTGAATAAACACTTTGGTTTTAATTACACTTGTAGTCTGTGTCTATATACACAGTGGTATTCCCTGAGCAAAACTTGAGTATACATATTATAGAAAATGTTTTTTAAACTTATGACTTATGGGTCTTTAATTTCATCTCAGGGTTCTGCTGACTACATATCTAACCTGGCACATTCTTTGCAGATTTATACTATCTCTACAGCCAGAAGGCAGAAGAATTATAGCCCAATAATTTTCAGACAGCAGCTTACTCTATTTAAACTCCACAGGTTTCTTTAAATTAATAGCAATTAGCTCACTCATATTTGTGGAGGACACATGGTAGCAGCTTATAATTACCTAGTACCTTACTAACATTGCTAGATGCTGTGCAGTGTACAGAAAGGGTTGCTAGTGGTAAATTATGCATCATTAGCATTCTTTAAGTTTGCATTATCTAAAGTGAAACTTTATGACTTGTTAATATCATGTCCTTTATCATCTGACCTCAGCCTGGCCCATCACTTCAGCGATAAAATTAAAGAAGGGGGTTGCAGTGCATCAGATAGCATGAAGCAGACGTTTATTACATCAGCAGCAGCAACAATATCCCTGAAACCCCATAAAGCAACATGATTACACAACATGGGGTGTGCTCCCTTTGGTACTAAAATGCTCTCATCTTTGCATAATGCAAATAAATTGATGGAATTTAGTATTTACGAGGGAGATAATCTGCCACAGTACATAAATCAAAATGAAGCTGCAGAGGGTGGGCTGCACAAATGGGCTGAGTCACAGTCACACTAACCAGGCTTTGAGACATATTTTACAGTAGCCTGCATATCTGTGCACCTCTCAGAATAAATCCTCTTAAATGATTGATGGGGATGGACATTCTCTCAAGATGTGAATGCTGGAAATGTGTAATAAATCAATCAATCTAGAGTCTGAACAGACACCCTGTGTCTGCTATCTGCATATCAGGCTTTTGTTGTTCTCCTTCACTGCTCTGGAAATTTGCCTGGATATTTTTTTTTAGGGGGATTTTGGAATGGTTCTATTTTTTTCTACACTTGCTTGGAATGAAAATTGCCTCAGCTCAGGTCTAAACCTTTTTCTGATTTAAAAGGGTAGAATTACAACATATAAGGGAGCCTGTAACTAAGTGTTGCATTGTATTCTCACCCTTCAAAAAGCAGGACTCCGGTCCACAATTCCAAACAGGCAAGCCATGGCCTCTTATGGGAACTTGATTCCATTCCTCATTTTCCATCCCACCAAAGAAGACATTGAGCCTTCTGTGACTATTGAGTATGTTCAATTTTTATTGGGTTCTTTGGGATGATTTCCCCTTGCATTCCCTCCCCCAGGGTTTTGTTTTGTTTTGTTTGCCTTTCTGCAAACATCAGCATCCCTAAGAGCATCCCTCTTGTTTTGGCTACAGTTCTATCAGCACATAGCAACTAAATTTGCTCTTAGGAGAGAAAAGAAACTTTCTGTTTCAACAAATGGAGTTACAATGTGTATTATGATTTTTAAAACACACACACACAAGTGAGATCATTTTCAAACTGGATTGTTCTATGATTGTAAATTAATGTCTTTTATTAGGACTATCAGTCGATTTAGTTATCTCAGCAATACCTTAATCAGTGGGGTGCTACAATAGCAGTTGTAGTTCAATGGAAGTGATGTACTAGGGTGGGGTGGCCCAACTTTGAATATATGCTTCTCAATGCCAGCCACTCTTAAGACACTACAGATTATCTGGATCCATTTCAGTCCATCTTTTGGTCCAGGTTCAGTTCTGAAAGTACTAATTCCCCACAAGAAAAAGACAGTGTTGGGAAGTAGTTCAATGAACCTGTGAGGCAGCATTTGACCTGTTTGGGATGAGGCTGCAGTTGCACTTCCACTTAGGGATCAAATTCAGAAGGCAGAGGTGCCATAATAATAATAATAATAATAATAATAATAATAATAATAATATTTATTTATATCCCGCCCTCCCCAGCCGAAGCCGGGCTCAGGGCAGCTAACAACACTAAAATAGTGCAACATTATAAAAACATTATAAAAATCAATTAAAATCAAAATTGATGGCAACTACAGTTCTGTGACGATTGCCAAAGGAAGGAGTCAGGCTGTGCCCTGACCAAAGGCCTGGTGGAACAGCTCTGTCTTGCAGGCCCTGCGGAAAGATGTCAAGTCCTGTAGGGCCCTTGTCTCTTGTGACAGAGCGTTCCACCAGGTTGGAGCCGCAGCCGAAAAAGCTCTAGCTGAGGCCAGCCTAACCTCTCTGTGGCCTGGGACCTTCAAGATGTTTTTATTTGAAGACCGTAAGTTCCTCTGTGGGGCATACCAGGAGAGGTGGTCCCGTAGGTATGAGGGTACTAGGCCGTATAGGGCTTTGAAAGTTAAAACCAGCACCTTAAACCGGATCCTGTACTCCACCGGGAGCCAGTGCAGCTGGTATAGCACCGGATGAATGTGATCTCACAGCGAAGACCTCGTAAGGAGTCTCGCCGCAACATTCTGCACCCGCTGGAGTTTCTGGGTCAGTCTCAAGGGCAGCCCCACGTAGAGTGAGTTACAATAATCCAGTCTGGAGGTGACCGTCGTGTGGATCACAGTGGCTAGGTCAGGGCGAGAGAGGTAAGGAGCCAACTGCTTAGCTTGGCGGAGATGGAAAAATGCCACCTTTGTTATAGCTGCAATCTGCACCTCCATGGAAAGGGAGGTGTCAAAGGTTACACCCAAACTCTTAACGGACGGTGCTGGCACTAATTGCACCCCCGCAAGAGATGGGAGTTGCCCCCTCAATCCCATATCGTCCTGTCCCAGCAGAGGACCTCTGTCTTAACTTCATCCGGCTCCCACGTAACCATCCAGCCTCAGCTTCCAAACATCTGGTCAGTGTGTCTGGGGCCGAGTCAGGATGGCCATCCATCAACATAGAGTTGGGTGTCATCAGCATACTGATGGCAACCCAGCCCAAAACTCCGGACAAGTTGGGCGAGGGGGCACATAAAGATGTTAAAAAGCATTGGGGAGAGTCTCGCCGATCGAGTATCGGGAGAGAACTGCTCCTTACTCTGAAGGCATGTGTGATGCAGTAAAAGGTAAAGGTAAAGGTACCCCTGCCCGAACGGGCCAGTCTTGACAGACTCTGGGGTTTGTGTGCCCATCTCACTCAAGAGCTGGGGGCCAGCGCTGTCAGGAGACACTTCCGGGTCACATGGCCAGCGTGACAAAGCTGCATCTGGCGAGCCAGCGCAGCACACGGAACGCCGTTTACCTTCCCGCTGGTAAGCGGTACCTATTTATCTACTTGCACCCGGGGGTGCTTTCGAACTGCTAGGTTGGCAGGCGCTGGGACCGAGCAGCAGGAGCGCACCCCGCCGCGGGGATTCGAACCGCCGACCTTTCGATCGGCAAGCCCTAGGCGCTGAGGCTTTTACCCACAGCGCCACCCGCGTCCCTGTGTGATGCAGTAGCTTTCACCAATTAGGCTAATGCCGTTAATAAATAGCTTAAATAAATGAATGTCTGGGGTGTTGCAACCCTAGACTGATGCTCAAGAGACAGAGGAAGGTGACCTAGTTGAATCTGGGGCTGACTACCTTTGGCAGAAGAGCTAAACTATGTTCCTGATATGGCACCTGTGGCTTCTGTGAAATAAAAGCCATGAGCCTTGCAGACACCTATCCTAAGCGCACTTTATCTGATTTGTCACCTGCCTCTGTTTTCACTGTGGCTGCCCAAGAGCACAAGAAGTGCACCAGGCAGGAGGCCACAGAAGAACACAGAAGAAAGCCGTATTAAGCATTTGGTCCCTTACCTTTCTCGCCCTGATCTGGCCACAATGATCCATGCGACAGTCACCTCCAGGCTTGCTTATTGTAACTTGCTCTATGCGGGGCTTCCCTTGAAGCTGCCCCAGAAACTCCAGCAGGTGCAGAATGCCGCGGCGAGACTCCTTATGGGGTCCTTGCTGCGTTACCACATTCATCCAGTGCTTTACCAGCAGCACTGCCTCATGGTGGAGTACAGCGTCAGGTTTAAGGTGCTGGTTTTGACCTTTAAAGCCCTATGCGGCCTAGGACCCACGTACCTATGGGACTGCCTCTCCTGGTATGTCCCACGGAGGACCTTAAGGTCCATAAATAACACTTTGTAGGTCCCGAGCTGCAAGGTGGTTAGATTGGTCTCAGCTAGGGCCAGGGCCTTTTGCTCTGTCACAAGAGACTAGGGCTCTGTGGGATTTGACATCTTTCCACAGGGCCTGCAAGACAGAGCTGTTCTGCATGGCCTTCGGCTTAGAATCACTCTGACCCCTTATATGGGATTTGTTATATAAATCTTCCCATGGATAGCTGACTCGGGTGAATATCTGATGTTTCCTCCCTTTATGGTCTTGATCTATGGACTACTACTAAAATGAGGCTGCATTTTAAGCTGTATTTTAAGCCGTATTTTAATTGTTGTTGTTTTTGCCCCCCCCCCCATTACGCTTTATTGTAATTTATATTTGGTGTTAGCCGCCCTATACCTGGCCCTGGCTGGGTAGGGTGGGGTATAAATAAAAATGTATTTATTTCTTTTATTATTTCTTCTTCTTCTTCTTCTTCTTCTTCTTCTTCTTCTTCTTCTTCTTCTTCTTCTTCTTGCCAGGAATTGGTGGGGTGGGGTGGCAACCCTATAATTCACAGTCCTAAGGCAAGTTGGTAGGACTTAGGAGAGTGAAACTTTTTGGAGGGATTTGTGTGGCCTCACCCCACCTGTAGCCTTTGTTAGAGGAAGTTGTTTACTTGGATCTTTCTGTAACCTGAAGCGTTTGTAACTTGAAGCGTCTGTAACCCAAGGTACCACTGTACCACCGAAGATTAGGAAGTCTTAATCCTCCATTATAAACTGGTTTCTGCATAGCTGATGTCTTGACCCTCAGGCTACCTGCCCATATAACATTATCTAACATTTTCTGCCAACCACACAGAAGTCAATTGAAAAGCCAGAAATTCAGAATTGAAATTCAGAATGGTGCTACATTCACCTGTCCAAAATTAATCTTTTGATATGTTTCCAGGCACAATTCAAGGTGCTTGCTTTGACCTTTAAAGCTCATTATGCTGAAGAACTGCCTGTACCCATGAGAACCTATCTACTCTAAGATCTTCATCAGAGGACCATCTCTGAGGGATTAGGCAGGTGTTGGTCAGAGCCTTCTGAGTAATCGTGTCTGGTTGTGGAATATACTTCCCAGGAACACTCAGTTGGTGCCTTCTCTGTTAACTTTTAAGTACCAGAAAAATCAACTTGACTCTATTCAGGTTTTAACAGATGACATATTTATTTATGCCATAGCTGGCTTTTGTTTTGTTTGTTTTTTTACTATTTTTTCTGTTCTTTGTACTTCTATTATTCTGCTTTTACTGTTTTATTTCAATTTTATCATTTTTTATTTTAATTTGATGGTTTTAAATTGCCTTGAAAGGCAATTTGTTTTTTACGTTCAAAATTGAATATAGATTTTATAAATGCATAAATATTTCTCTCAGTGATAGACATAGATCTAATTGATCTATGAATTTAGATCTAGTTCTATTCAGATGGAACAGCTCATAGCACCCAGTTATGAATGAACTAAAATAAACTTGTGATAGTATTCTACTTCTACCCAATTCTTTAAAAACAAAAACAAAAAACCCATCCACAAGGCTTACAGTTTTCATTACAAGGCAGTCCTCTAGGTACCAACACAGAAGTAAGTCACATTGAGTTCAATGGTGCTTGCACAAAAGTAATTCCCAGCCAGTGTGGTGTAGTGGTTAAGAGTGGTAGACTCGTAATCTGGGGAACCGGGTTCATGTCTCCGCTCCTCCACATGCAGCTGCTGGGTGACCTTGGGCCAGTCACACTTCTCTGAAGTCTCTCAGCCCCACTCACCTCACAGAGTGTTTGTTGTGGGGGAGGAAGGGAAAGGAGAATGTTAGCCGCTTTGAGACTCCTTAAAAAGGGAGTGAAAGGCGGGATATCAAATCCAAACTCTTCTTCTTCTTCTTCAATTGTCCTACAATCCCTGGTTCTTAAATTATGAATATTGTGCTTGGTTTTTTTTAAACCACAGGGGAACACATCCTTGTGTTTTGCCCTATTGTTTTCCCAAGTAATTAATTATATTGTTGATGAGTATAACCTAATTTAGTAACATTAGAGATTATTCTTGATAGGGAAAAAGCAATGTACATTCCATGTCAAAGTTTTGATTGCTTATAGCTAATGCCAAGGGAGATACTCCAAGACTTTTTCTTGGATTTGAGATGGAATAAGCTCCTGCATCTTGTCCATGGTAGTGTGCCTAATGAAATATGAATCAATTTTTGCTCTAATTTACACCAGATTTCAGACTTATACTGAGATAGCTACTGTCCTAACCAATATATTTGAGGAGCTTTATAATACCATAGAAGATTAGAAACTGCTAATCCTCCCTTTTCAATTGACTTCTGTGTGGTTGGCAGAAAATGTTAGATAATGTTATATGGGCAGGTAGCCTGAGGGTCAAAACATCAGCTATGCAGAAACCAGTTTATAATGGAGGATTAATACTTCCTAATCTTCGGTGGTACAGTGGTACCTTGGGTTACAGACGCTTCAAGTTACAGACGCTTCAGGTTACAGACTCTGCTAACCCATAAATAGTATCTCAGGTTAAGAACTTTGCTTCAGTATGAGAACAGAAATTGTGTGGCGGTGGTGCGGTGGCAGCAGGAGGCCTCATTAGCTAAAGTGGTACCTCAGGTTAAGAACAGTTTCAGGTTAAGAACGGAACCTCCAGAATGATTTAAGTTCTTAATCCAAGGTACCACTTTATTATGAAGCTGCTCAGTTGTATTGGTTAGGGCAGTGGCTACCTCAGGATAAATCTGCAATCTCGTATAGACTACAGAAAAACTTTCAATAGACAAAAATCCATAAAATATACTTTCTCTGGAATATGAAGAAAATTATCATTG
The DNA here is from genome assembly GCF_965112155.1 of Podarcis liolepis. Classification (NCBI taxonomy): domain Eukaryota; kingdom Metazoa; phylum Chordata; class Lepidosauria; order Squamata; family Lacertidae; genus Podarcis; species Podarcis liolepis. Next base: position 63,483,425 of record NC_139558.1, read on the forward strand.
GCTTTAAAATAAGATTGATTCCACCAAGACTAATATGTATAGTCACTTTTGGATCAGCTAACATACTCTGAGATGGGGAGAAATTTGATTCTGTTTGCATTTTAATGAGAAGCTACCTAGTTTACATTTCTCAAACCATAAACCAAAACACAACTATCCTTAAAAATCTACACTTATCCAAATTTGTGACACAGTTCTTTAGCTAAACAATGTTTTCAAAAATGAATATATTAGAAGGAATTCCACATGGATGTATTAGTGTCAATGTGTGTATTAAGAGAAATTCACATTAAAATGCAAAATAATTTTCATAAGGAGTTTTTTAAAGAAAATAATCACAAATTAATGCAGAAATATGGATAAATGGATTTAAGATTGGAAAAATAGCAACCAGAGAATCAAAACTGCCAGATTTGTTCATTCCTACTTATCACCAAGTATGTTCTATCTATTGTATCAACCACTTGCATTTTCTATGGAACTCTTTGGTTGTAGAAGTGTTCTCTCTTTATATTAAAGAGATCAAAACCCATGTTTCAATTTCCTGCAGTTAGCAGTTTCCTATTCCTTAATTCCAAAGGAATAGGGGTGAGGATTCTTATTTATTCAGGGTTCTGGGATGAACCTATTCATTTCAACCTCACACATAGATATGAACATAGATATGTGGATTAAGTTGCATAATCAACAAACTGATCTGTCCATGGACTTACAAGGTGGTCCAAGGACTATCTCCCTCTTTAGCATGTTAACCTCCTTAGAACATCTAAATTCTCCTCTATGTTCAAAAGGTTAAAAAATAATAATGCTCCCATACACCTCATAATGTACAGTCCCTTCCTGGGTAATTGTATGGAGAAAATCAGGTTGCCCCCATCAAGCTGCGAGGACAGCCATCTTTTTTGCACATGCAATGTCTTTGTAAGACTTCTGGGGTGGGTGAGGGGAACACTGAGGCAGCCACCATCCCCTTTTCCTGTTTTCACTACCCCTTTAATCAAACCCCTCATAAATCGTCTTTGAGTGATTTAAACATTTCTCTATCCCACCCCTGAACCCTATGTACTCAAAGTTTGTCTTAGAGTGTTTCCACACCACAAAACAAACAAACAAGGAGGGAAACAGAAACACCACTTCTGCAGTTTCTTCAGATGTAAAACCAGTGGACAGAATGTTCTTCAGTTTACAATTCACTTTTGTTCTCAGCTTAGAAGCAAGAAGATGGATGGAAAAAGAAAGGGTTGCAATTTTATGGAAGAGAAGGGCATAACACACTTTAAGTTGACAATGCAAAAAGCTTAGGGAAAGGAGGTGACGGTCCCAATGATCTCCAGTAACTGGCAATCAACAGAAGATACTCTGATTTCGATCCCAATCAAGAGACATTTTGGAGGCTTTGCCTCACATTTTGTGAACCATCTTTTTTAGAAAATTTCTCCTTCCAACTGTATCATTATGACCTCTACAATCAACTGAGAGCATCTATACCATCCATGTGCCACATTTGAATGGCAAAAAAGCATTTTCAGTGTTTGCTCTTCCAGCTCCCTTCCCCTGATTCACCTACCAGTCTAACCATCATCCTGAAGTGCCGTAAGATGTCTCAGGTGTTTGTTGGCTGGATTTCGGTGGGACAAAAAAGATGAGCTTCATTTATTAGATTATTATGTTTTAATAGGTGCTTTGCAGGATGGTATGGGGAATGCGAATTCAAGTTCAGCTAGAAATGTACTTTGTAAAATACTTGCAATAAAGTTAATGACCATTATGAATTTACAGATGTTTCCTAGTATTGCATGAGCTCTTTCACACATTCCATGAATTGTGCTTTCCATTTTCACAGTTTTTCCCCTATATAATTCAAAAAACCCATCCTTGCATATACTTCTTGGAAGAAGCACAAATGATCCTAATACTGGGTTAGGAGACATGGGTACAAGCTTCTTTTTCAAGCATTATGGCGGCAGCATGAAAACAGGAGCAACAACTCAAAATTATCACACTGCACTGCAGCTAACATGTAATGGCTAAGTTCCCCTGAAACTAATAAAACAGGTTACTCATAACCAGTGCTTTTTTCTAAAAAATAAATGTTATGGGGTACTCTCATTTTGACTCAAGAAAACCACCATTTTATAGTTCAAATCGGGGGAAATAAATACAGTAAATGGACAAAAGTACAAAAATTCACAAAATGTTTAGTGGTATGCGTACTCCTGCGTACCCCTGGAAAAAAGCACTGCTCATAACTCAATTAAGCCTCATTGCTTTCAGTGGAACTTTATCACAACAAACTTCTGCATCGTTTGGGCCAATATATTTTACTGAATATTGTTCTTAACTGAGTTATCTCCAACTTTAGCAGCACACCAGATTTATGTTCCCCCTTACACACACACACACACACACACACACATTTTCTTCCTCCACATTCCAGCAAATCCTCATTAATTTCTCTCATTCCATGGCATTTTTGGAAAGAACTAACTTGTTACAAGGGGGTAGCTGTTGACTGAATATTAGGAGACCCATCTGACATGGAACCAATTTCCTTGAAGGATGGTGGTCAGTTCCATGCTGGAGGTATTCAGGTAGAGGCTAGACAGCCATTTGTGCTCTAGTCTGAATTATTTGAATCAAGCAGGGGAATTGGGCTCAGTGCTGACAAGGTTACTTCCAACCCCCCATGGTTCTGTCTCTTTTATTATGTTAACTGCTAGGTACATCCGTTGTTTCATATTTACACAAAGGATGGTCCATACTTGCATATGCTTCAGTTAGAGATAGAAGCACTACCAATAAAGAAGATTAGGTATGCACACATTTCTTGGTAGCAATTTATCCCCGTCTTTAATAATTATTTACTTATAAGTCCTTGAACATAAGGGTTGATATGCCTTCTAAAATTTGACAGCTACAAAGATTGTAATTAAATATCCCTGCTATTTACGTAAATTGCTAATTCATCTTTTAAGCTTGGTAAGGACCTGTATGGGTCATAACTGACTCAAAAGGAATTGCTTGAACTAAGCTGCAAGCAAAAGTAAGTGGCAGGAATACTGATTTAGGTAATTCTGTAAAGAAGCCAGTATCTACCATAGGCACAACTAATGTATCAACTAGTGCTTGTGTGTATGAAATGGATTAGACATATTTTCACAGAAACAACTACCTAAGGAAGAAGCAGCAGCAAATTAGAGAATCGCTCATGCCTTAACTGAATTGCTATTAAAGGAATTTGGTCACATTCCTGTCCTTGAAATTAAGTCCTATACCACAGGGTTATGGATTTGGATAAGATCTACAGCGTAGTTATTTCTTATATATTATATTACCAGTGGGTAAAATAGGGGTGCCAGTATTCTCACATTTATTGCTTATTTCATCAGTAGGGGAACTCCAGCCTATGGACCTAATTTGGCTCACCAATTCCCTCCAAAATGGCCACAAGTCCATTTCTAGCAAGCTCCACCCAATCTCCAACCATGTGACATCATTTAATGTCACCTGTTAATCATTTCAACCTGCTCTATAATTCTCTGCAGTTTTCCTAGTGTTAGACCAGGCATAGGCAAACTCAGCCCTCCAGATGTTTTGGGACTACAAATCCCACCATCCCTGACCACTGGTCCTGTTAGCTAGTGATGATGGGAGTTGTAGTCCCGAATCATTTGGAGCACCAAGTTTGCCTATGCCTGTGTTAGACTAAAAAAATCTGTATAGTTCACACAATTCTAATGGGATATTGATATAAGCAAGCAAACAAACAAACAAACAAACAAATATAATTTATACCCTGCCCATTTGGCTGGGTTTCCCCAGCCACTCCGGGCGGCTCCCAACCAAATATTAATAATAATGAAAAGCGCTAAAGCATCAAACATTAAAAACTTCCCTAAACAGGGCTGCCTTCAGATGTCTTCTAAAAGTCAGATAGTTGTTTATTTCCTTGACATCTGATTGGAGGGTGTTCCACAGGGTGGGTGCCACTACCAAGAAGGCCCTCTGGCTGGTTCCTGTAGCTTCACTTCATGCTTTGAGGGAACCACCAGAAGGCCCTCAGTGCTAGATCTCTGTGTCAGGGCTGAACGATGGGGGTGGAGATGCTCCTTCAGGTATACTGGGCTAAGGCCATTTAGGTATGAATGTAACATACATAAAATGTACGGAAAATACATCAAATTAAGAAAGATCACACACTTGTTGTGCACCATGACAATGGAGCCCCTGGAAGGTTGGCCTGTAGGTCAAAACTTAATCTCCACCCCAGGTTTATTTGGTATGTTCATTCTTCTACCACAGTTAAAGCTCCTTTAAAACTAACACTTGAAATGTCAAAACCACAATAAAATGGCTAAAATAAAATATATCCTTAAAATCTATCAAAAAGTAAGCAACACAAATTCTAATTCCAGGCTCACTCCTAGCCCATATTAAAGAAAGCTGTTATTTGCTGCCCAAAGTTGGTCAGTAAGACTGAGATGTTATTCTTTGAAACAAGTTGTCCAAGGTGGGTGCCACCACTAAGTCGTGCTTCTCCTCACCTTCACAAATTTAATGGTGGAATACAGCGCAGTGCCTCCCCTACCGATCTTAAAGTGCAAAGGGGTGATATGGAATAAAGCACTCCCTTGAGGAAACTGGGCTCAGAAACCTATGGCAGCCCATTTAGCCGAATTAAAGATGTACTTATTTTTCGCTCTATGAGACGCACCAGACCACAAGACGCACCTAGTTTTTGGAGGAGGAAAACAAGAAAAAAAATATTCTGAATCGCAGAAGCCAGAACAGCAAGAGGGATCACTGTGCAGGGATAGCCTGCATTCACTCCATAAGACGCACACACATTTCCCCTTACTTTTTAGGAGGGAAAAAGTGAGTCTTATACGGTATGTTATATGAGCAGCCTGCCTGGAGATGGGAACAAGATGAAGAATACTGCATCACTGCAATATAATCTTCAGTAGTACCCCCACATATAGTGCATTCAGATAATATCTTAGAGTATATCGGATGGTGGAGAGACCTGCCTCAGAGAAGAAAGATTGTAGAATGGACAGAGACTTAAAAAAGGGAAGAGGATGATAATGTTAACTAACTGTTATCAGTCCATGACACAACATGAATGGGAGAAAAGGAGGGAGGAAAGAAGACATAATACAGGCAATTATCACCAGCACATGGGTCCTTTTGGACCCAGAAGAAGTTGGAATGGGGGTAAACGGGGTGGGGAATAACGGGGTGGGGTGCACTTATACACTGCTGACATGAATGGGGGCTGGGAACAGAAGCACTGCACAAAATGGTTGCTGCCTGCATTAAAATGGTGGCCTTGGTGTCTGACTTACAGTTGGGAAAGCAGGCATGCACGAAAGCATGACTCACCCCTCAGTGCCAAATATAGGTATATTTTATTATATTTAACACAGAAATGCAGTATTTTATTTTAAGTTGAAAACTTTTTCCATAACTGGAAGATGATATACAATCAATAGCCTCTGCCCCAATTTTTTTTTTTTTTTTTTTGTGGTGGTGGTGGTGGGGGGGGGGGAGAACTTATCTTTAATGTTAGTGATTTCACAGGTGCCAATCCAAACTTTTCTCCATTCGTGAAAAAGTACTTTGAAAAGCTTTAATCCCCTCCCCTTCTTTTTCTTTCAGAGCTTACTGCAGGAGAAATAAATGGTACATTAGGATTGAATACTGTGAGGGGAATTTCAACCTGCATAGCTAAAAAAAAAAAGTTATACCAGTTGTCTTGACAGAAAGAAACAAAGGAAAAAATCTCACCTGAAACTGAGAAAACTAATACTGCTATAGATCTATAAAACATTTATATGGGGTTGGGGAGGGAAGCTTGTATTGTTAAAGGACTTTGAATGCCTGGACAGCTACAGTTATGATGAATCCATCCTATTTTTGGAGGTAAGTGAAAATCCAGTGGAACGCTGACCTTTACAGATGCGGGACCTGCAGGAGGGAGAGACATGAAAGACTCCGCAACCATTTTATTTTGCTGTAACATCACGGTGGCAAGCAACCAAGACAAAAGCAAGAGTGATTAGGTAGACAGCAACCCCCAGATACTTTCATAGCACAGGAAATTGCCAAAGGAGTACAAAAGGCAAAACCTAATGCTTGGATGCATTCCCTAGAGTTTCCCAGCTGCCTCTGAACCAGGAACACGACACTACTGTGCTTGTGTGTGTAAAATATTTTGTTGCAGAGCTTCTGTGACAGCGCAGTTCATCGGCTGAACAATTCCACCAATAAATAATGAAGATCTTGCAAAGTTTTGTTCCCAATTTGTGACTTTAAAGCCTGTGCTGCAGTGGTTAGCTGAAGTCGCTTTCGTAGAAAAAGCCAAGAATGCAGGAGGTGGGCAGACAAAGTGGTATGTAGATGTGCTCATTCATGTTGATGCAACTGACATTTAAGCCCATTTCTCCACCAACACCTCCTTGCATTTACAGACATAAAAGCTCCCTCTCTGTTCCTTTCTTTTTCTACTGGTTTGCAATGCTCCATCCCCATTTTGTTTCCTCCAACAACTGGCTGGAAGGCAGGAACCCCCTCCCCCCATTCCACATTTTAGTGTTGGGTAGGTGCATTTAGTGGTGGGTGATGTATATAACTAGGTCAATAGGTTTTGGTCACATAGTATATGTGTGTGGTAAAGGGAAGAGATGGTGAGTCCCCGAGGGACTGTCAGGTGGGACTTTCATGCAGTGCTTTGTGAGTTATGAGATAGGGCATGGATCACTTTGGAGATTTAACCTGTGTCACTTGCTTGGAGTTGTGCGGCCTTGAAGCAGCATTAATCAGGAAAACCTACTTCCACACCTGAATGGGTATGGCAGGGAGAAAGGGGTGGATATAAAGCCTGATAGCATTTGAAATATTTCATGCTTTGTGCATATTGTATATTTTTTTAAAAAAAAAGAAGCTGCCCTTCTTGGGATCCATGAGATATATTCCTTCTTTCTTTTGTCAGTGTTTGCCTTACACACATATCTAATGGATCTAGGGTTTCCTGAAGTCTCTAATACCCCATGGCCACTATGGCTCATCCCAACTCCTATTGCTATCTGTCATTTTCTCCTCAGAATAGCTTCTCAAACACTGACAATTTACATGCTTGCCAGTACTTTAAATAATAACTTGAATTAGTCCCCAATTAGCCCTGATTCACTTCTTCCCTGATTCATCTCTCTTATCAACAGAGAGTAATCAGAAGAGCTATACTGTCATTCTTTGACTCTCAATTTAATTAACAGCAGTTCATCATAAAGATTCCTAAGCAATTTGAGCCACTGTAATTTGATCCATACGTTCACAGCTCACTGCCCTTTTTGCCCTTTTTGCAACAACCAACTGGCCGAGTCTATGGCCTTAAAGTTCTGCTTCATATTACACCATAGATGTTAAACATTCTCCACATATTCTGTGCTCCTGAATGTGTTCTACAATACAACAAGGCATCCAGTTATAATGACTTTGGAATCAGTAGTAAAGAAAGAAAGGGAGTCTAATGTAGGATCTCTGAGGCTTTCCACAAATCACTTTCTTTTTTCTGTTTCAGGCATCTGCCACTCATTCATCATTTATGTGATGTGCTTAAAACAAGTGTCAAAACTTTTTTTTTTACTGGAAGGCCTTCCTACTGTATTTCCAGAGAAAAGGAGTAAATTGTGATACAGGATCGACTTACCTCATTGGGGCTGCAGAATATTCCCCTGTACTTGGTCCTAAATCTCTGCCCATGCTTTAGAGGGCTCAGAAGTATTTAGGGGGGAAATATTTGGTGGGAGATCTATCAAGCTTGGCAGATAATTTAGAGTGTAATTCTCATTTTCCAAGAACTGACATTTCCTCAAGGAAATCTGATCCCATGGTTGTACTTATCTATGAAATTAAAAGATGATTCCAAAGTGCATTTTATAAAACTCACCCCACATTTCACAATATACATCCAAATGCAACCCAGATTCTGTGAAAGATGCATCACGAACAATGTGGGCCAAGTTCAAATGAGAAGTTCAAATGAGGATTAAAATGTGTCTTAAGCATGTTACATGACTGCTTCACATGTGAGACAAAAAGCAAAGCTAAACTAAATCTCACATTGGAGCAGTCATACAAAGTTTTAATTCAAATTAAGATATGGCAGTATTGAGTGTATGGAAACTGCCTTATACAGAATCAGATTATTTGTCCATTTATAATAGTATACAGTGATTAATAATAATAATAATAATAATAATAATAATAATAATAATAATTTATTATTTATACCCCACCCATCTGGCTGAGTTTCCCCAGCCACTCTGGGCGGCTCCCAACCAGTGTTAAAAACAGTACAGCGTTACATATTAAAAACTTCCCTGATTGGCAGCAGCTCTTTGGCTTTTCTCAACCTGGTAACCTCAAGATGTTTTAGACTCCAACTTCCATCAGCCCTACCCAGCATGGTCAATAGTCAAGGATGATGGGAGTTGTAGTTCAGCAAAATATAGCACTTAAGAGGTTGTGGAAAGCTGCTCTAGGGTTTCAGACAAAAGACTTCCCTGGGCCTATCTGGAGATGCTGAGGAATCAACCTGGGACCTGCTAACATGGCAGGTGCTTCACCAATGAACTATGACCCTTCCCTATTCTCAAATAAAGTATCCAGTATACAGTGGTACCTCGCAAGACGAATGCCTCGCAAGACAAAAAACTTGCTAGACAAAAGGTTTTTCCGTTTGCGATTTGCCTCGCAAGATGAATTTCCCTATGGGCTTGCTTCGCAAGACGAAAACGTCTTGCGACTTTGTTAAACCGTTAAAACCGTGCTTCGCAAGACGAAAAATTCGCTAGACGGCAAAACTTGCGAAACGAATTAATTTCGTCTTGCGAGGCACCACTGTATATGAAATAAATATCCAGTAAATATGAAATAGATAAGTCCAGCCCCGATCTCATTGCCACTGTGCCCTGACCTATTATCATCCAGGTGAACTGCAACAATGCTGGTGGTGTCCCTTGAAAAACTGAAAAACGGGTGTTTGGTCTTGCATGAAAAGAACCATCAGTTTTTCAAGGGACACCACCAGCATTGTTGCAGTTCACCTGGATGATAATAGGTCAGGGCACAGTGGCAATGAGATCGGGGCTGGACAGGGGCAGCAGCTATTGCTGCTATCCTGCCCTACCCCTGCACCATTTAATGTAAGCTGCAGTAATACCAGTGTTGGGAGAGTGATTCCTCAGCACCTCTCCATACCACACCAGGTCACTTCTGGACATGTGGTGCTGCAGTGGGTAGATGTATCAGTGAAATTCTGTTTTCTTGCCTTGTGGAAATGGAAGTGTTTCCCTCCTGAGTACGACTACCACTGGATAAAACTCCATCTCTTCACACTTAGCAGTGGCTGCTATTGTGGGATTCAAGTAACTTTAGATTAAAGCCAGGCAGGTAACAGCTTCCAAATTATTACTCAGCTTCCCCCTGAGATTTCCCTCATAGAAGTGGACCTCGTTCTCCTGAGATAACACAACTTTCAGATCACTTAAGAAATCTCTTCCCTCACCAGACAGAATGAAGGCATTCTTTAGTCTTCAGATATACTTAGGTGAGGGAGGGAAATCCTCACTTACAGTGTCTCAGCATCCAGCAAATCCATTCAACTGTCACTTCAACTGTCAACCAACTTCAAAATTACAAGGTCCTTCCCCCTGAATAGAACTTTATGCTAATTAGGCTGCAAGCTTCTTACATAGACTTAACACATGCACAACTTTCTTCAGAGTTGTCCCTTCTGCTGAATGGAATACAATACCATTCCTCACAGGTGAAAGAGCCGTGTGTATGATGGAGGAATGCTCTCACCCCTCCAGGAAGCACACCTCTGTTTTCTACACAACAATTTCACCTACATCTCACCTCAGCCAACTCCTCACAGGGTATGGATCCAATTATTTTCTCTTTCTTATTATAGGGCAGCATAGCAGCTTGTTTCCTAGGAAGCAGAACTCAGTAAAATAATGCAAAAGCAAACTGTCCTTAGAATATAGATAAAAGGTATTATTCTCAAAGGGAGTGTAGATAACAAGTGCTGTTCTCTGACTGTGGAACTACCCTGTGTTTGTTGGAAAAGAACAAACCTGCCAGCATTGTAGTTGTGATCTGTCCGTCTGTGATGGGGGCAAGGATCCTGTAGCTCTCCACAGGTTGAATGATCCTGAGCCACTAGCCATACTTGTTGGGGTGATGGAATCCAGCAACATCTGGAGGACCTCGTACCTCATTCCTGGCTTACCATTTTCTTCCACCCAATTCTCATATGGAAGACAGTATATGAATATTTATACAAAAACATTTGTACGTTTATAAACATCTTAGAGGGTGTCTCCCCCCCCCCAAAAGCAGCATATAATTTTTGTCAAATAAAAATAAATAAATAATATCCTGAATTATAATGGGGTTCACATGACCCCTCCATCTCATGTTCCTCCATATGAAGAAAGATAGTCATGTCTACCATGTGGAAGTATACTTCAAGGAAGGTGCTCTTTGCAGCCTACCTTGTATCCTCAAGCAGCTGGCCAGCAGAGCTCTTTCAAGTGGTCTGGAGGTTGCTGACCTTTTGGGGAATGACCCAGAGAGCACTCAGTGACCTGCTGTGACAAACAGGCTTCACATTTCAAGGCTAAAGTTGTTCAACATGGGGGAAACTAACTGCACAGTTGGTACCATTCCAATCAAAGAGCTCAGTGCCACAGCTTGGGACGTGTTGTTGGATCACTTTCAGTTCATTCAGCCCAGTTGCTTGCATCTCTATACTTGATTATGTACCCCCTTGATCACCCTTATTAAAGTTAACAGAAGGGTTCACTGGTTGAGTTGGGAGCATGGTAGAGCCACTCCTAAAAAGCCAATTCTGGATCCAGTGATTTTGATCAGCCACAAAAAGCTCCTTTATAAGGAAGATGTTGGAGTGGGTTGTGGCAGCACACTATAGGCATTCATGGATGATACGGATTATCTAGATCCATTCCACTCTGTGTTCAATCTGTTCACGAGACTGAAATGGCCTTGGCTGTCCTGATGGATTACCTTTATCAAGAATGGGACAAGGGAAGTTCCAGTTAAGTCACTGTAAAGTTACTAAGGACATTGCATTGGGGAGGGGGGGACATGGCTGCCTCTTTCTCTCCATACAGTTAACTAGGAAGGGCACCACGTAGCAACATACTGTCACTTCCAGGGGCTTTTTTTGCAAAACATTTAAATGACCCTGAGAAACACTTTATTTCCAAGCTATCCAAAGAAGAAAGTATGAGGAGAGATAGAAAGTCCTTGGACCACCTTATTAGTTATATAATTAATATTATTTTATTAGCATGCTTTGTTTTGTTTAAAATTTTACCTTAATATTCCACGCACAGATTTTTGACAGAAAGGACTTATCATTCAAGTTGTGTCCATTGGGCTCAAATTAGATTAAGACCATTCCACCCATCCCTAATAAAGCCCTTAGGAGCTTGGATCGAGTTCATCCAAATGATAGTCTTGCCCCATAAGTAGCCAGTCAACCACTTCATTTGCAGGACTTGCACTTTTAAAAATAGCATGTAGTATTTGTTCCACATCTGTTAGAAGTTAAAGTTTCAGGGTGACAATACCGATACTTTGAAATTCCCTAGCTATTAACATTAAGCAAGCAGTCTTACTACATTGTTTAAGACATCTGCTAAAAACTTGGTTTTTTATTTTATTTTAACAAGCCCATCATATATATAATTCAGTATTTTCTATTAGTTTTTGCTTATTTGATCTGCGTAATAATGGTCATGATTTTACATTATTTTATGCACATCACTTAGAGATTATTCTTAAGTGGTCGTTATATAGATCTGAAATAAAGATTCCGGCTGAGTCGGCCAATGCCCATTGAGACACTTGGAACTAGATTCTGCCACTGCTTCCTGCTTTCACTTTCAGATCTAAAAATGTGGAAGTATAATGACAGATGCATTACCATTGTGATACTGGTTGATATATTAGGTTAGAATTTCCTCAAATTTATGTAAATTGAAATTTGTTATCAGTAGCTGGTTGGGCTGATTATTCATCCAAAGCAAAAATATACATGTAAAATACACAAACATTTTGATTCTTTTCCAGAGAAAGTGAATTGGAGCGAATTAGGACTGAATGCTTAATTAAATTCAAGTGGTCATATAAGAGATACAATAATCTCCATTTTAAATGCTGGTTATTATTATTTTAACTAGAGGATAAGCTATGAAATGGCAGGCATTTTTAGTTAATATGCAACATGTAGTCTAAGAAACCACTTGCATAAACGCAGCTGAAAGACACAATACAATCTTCTCCCTTTTTGATACGGAAAGCACCTTGCAGGTACAGGTTGATCTTCATAAACACATTCACATTGTACGTGTCAGGGGCACCAGCTCCTGGGGGCTGAGCACTTTTGGACCTCCTCAATATTTTTGAACCAAAAGCATGGAGGCAAAGGACGGAGCTAAGTGTGGCGTAGCTCCAGTAGTTGGCTCCTTCTCTTCCTCCTGCCATGGAGGGGAAGGATGGTCAAAGCAGTGGTGGAACCAGCAGCAGGAGGAGGAGCTACTGGCCACTGAAGTTGCACATCTGCCACATTCAGCTGCACCTCCAGCTCCTGCCATTGCCCTCCCATCACCCTTGCAAGTTGGCACCCCTGGTATGTGTTATTCTAAAATGAAAACTCAAGCAGCTCTTAGGTTTGGGAGTCCTTTGTAGCTAGTGTAAAGAGGTTGTTAAGTATAAATAAAATAGTTCTTGTAGAGTGGTAACACAAGCCTGGTTCTATAATATTTTGTAAATGGCTCTGGATAAAGACCGGCCAGCAAGATCAGAGCCAATGTTTCACATTTTATTTCCAAGAGTGATCGGCTAAGATGCTTTTGAAGGCTTGTAAACAAGGGATTAACATTCCTATTGTTTATATTCAGCTTCTGGTAATTAACAGTATACTGCATCTGAATATGGAAGCTCTTATCATTAATTTGGCTAACCCAGGAGTGGATGGCCCAGTGGGGCTGTGCCACTTACCTGGCCCTCCTCCAGGTAAGGCAGAAGACAAGGTTGTTGCAAGCACAGCAGTGGAGCCAATCTAGTGCTTCTGAAGATATGTTTGCACCATGCAGACTTCAGGGCTGCTTTGCCCCAGCTCCTCCCCATCACAGGACACAACAGTGACTCAGGTAAGCAGTGCTGCCCCATCGTGTCATCTGGTGCTGGGTCTGACAAATTAGAAGAAGAGAAGAAGAGTTTGGATTTGATATCCCACTTTATCACTACCCGAAGGAGTCTCAAAGCGGCTAACATTCTCCTTTCCCTTCTTCCCCCACAACAAACACTCTGTGAGGTGAGTGGGGCTGAGAGACTTCAAAGAAGTGTGACTAGCCCAAGGTCACCCAGCAGCTGCATGTGGAGGAGCGGAGACACGAACCTGGTTCCCTAGATTATGAATCTACCGCTCTTAACCACTACACCACACTGATAAGATCCCCACCACCTCCTCTGCTACTGGTCTAACCCTCTTCCAATGCCACCAGTGCCATTTGTCACCAACACGTCATATGATAGTACATTCCATAGGTTAGTTAGAAAGCATGTGTGAAAAATGATGCTTGACTGACAAGCAGGGGCAGAGAAAAGAATGGCTAGGGCTCATAAAATGTTTTCATTCTATTCTCCTGTGCCAAAAAGTGGGGAACATACCACGGAGAATTTATTTCCCTTGCCAATACAAAGGTATTGATATCCCATCAGAACCCCCTGCTTCTACATTTACTATAAACAGGCACGCCAACAATCTGAGACATATCAGCATTATCTAGAATGAGAATACTTAGAATCATCTTTGCATCCTGAGGCCTGGTTGGCTAAGCAAAGTCCGCGGTGAAACTGCAGGCAGGAAAATGAATACAGTGGTACCTTGGGTTACAGACGCTTCAGGTTACAGACGCTTCAGGTTACAGACTCTGCTAACCCAGAAATAGTACCTCGGGTTAAGAACTTTGCTTTAGGATGAGAACAGAAATCGCTTGGTGGCGGTAGCAGCAGGAGGCCCCATTAGCTAAAGTGGTACCTCAGGTTAAGAACAGTTTCAGGTTAAGAACAGACCTCCAGAATGAATTAAGTTCTTAACCCAAGTTACCACTGTATCCTTCTCTATGTTTCTCCATAAATCTTTGTGCCACACAACACCTGCCAAAGGCATTTTGTTGCCTGAGGTGGACGACAAGTTTCTCTCCTTTCCCATTCCACAGACAGAAGCCAACCAGACTGGTGGCAGTCGAATATTACTCTAAGGCAGGCTGTGTGGAACAGTTTTCTCTCTCAAATACCTTTCTGCTCCTCACTGTCACCAGGTATTTGCTTCCAGAGTTGACCGCCTCACTCTGATGAATGGTGCCCCCACATTATGCAGTGAAGGACTTTGTAAAGATTGTAACAAGTTCCTGTGAGAGAGCCACATAACCTCTGAAAACTGTTCCTTTGACTTTGTGTACTCATATGCCCACTTAGAAAATAGCAATACTAGCCATTATACCTACAGCTGCTTCCACAGTTGGAGGCAGAAATGCATCTGACTACCAGCTGCTGGAAGCCACAGAAAGGGAAGGACTCCCTTGCTAAGATCCTGCGTGCAGGTTTCTCATAGGCTTCTGGTTGGCTTCTGTGGGAACAGGAAGCTTGACTAGATGAGCTGTTGGCCTAACCCAAAAGGCCCTCTCATGTTGAAAAAGAAATTCCTCAAAGGGATTCAGTATGCTGATACTCTGCATATCATAAAACTCTCTTGTGCCATTCTACAAAATAGCATAATGTCACATGATAGAAGTCATCCATTGACTTCCCAGTTACCATGTACATTCCTGACTGGTACAGGAATCTTCTGGGGTCTTTTCTGGGAATTGCTTAAGTAAAGATTTTTAGCCCATTTTTAAAAGCGCTTTTTTAAAAATACGACAATACAGCAACATTTTTCACCCCCCCCCTCCTACCCAACTTGCTGAAGCCCATTATCTTTCTTGGTATTTTAACAACTTTATAGCTCCTGCAGTGAAGTGAATGAACAAAGGGAAACCAAACAGGTGCAGTGGTCTGAACTAATCTAGCAATGTGATGAAATGAGCAAGTAACACATAGCAGCACCGCAGTTGGCAGTTTCCAACCTGTTGCCCTAGTGATTTAGGAGCAACTTGCTATATCTTTAGAGTTGTGACTGTCAGTTCCTTAGTTGCCGGTTACACCGATCAGGAATTTTGCAACACATCAGCACGATTTAGCTTCAGGTCACTGGACATCTTTGAATGTTGTTTCAGACCAAAAATCTTGAGCTTGAAAGATTTCAGTTTGGTATTGAGCAGCATTCCCGCTCCTCAACTCCCCCCCCCCCAATATATTAGCTTTCTAAAAATCAACGGTGTTAGGTTTTACGGTTCAGTTTGTATAATTCAAGCAGAAAACACAACTTTCATATTCACAGACCAAATAACACCTCAAAGGGACATTTGTGTTGTTGACATATATTTTATAAAATGTGAAAATTTGTGGAGATCTGTAGATAATAGTGGCTAAAAACGAAAGGAGCTGACATGCTTTTTTCAGTTGCTGTTAGTATTGTTTTTAACATGAGAATATAAGA
This sequence comes from Podarcis liolepis, assembly GCF_965112155.1. Classification (NCBI taxonomy): domain Eukaryota; kingdom Metazoa; phylum Chordata; class Lepidosauria; order Squamata; family Lacertidae; genus Podarcis; species Podarcis liolepis. Next base: position 63,499,128 of record NC_139558.1, read on the forward strand.
GGAGCCGGCTGGGTCAGGCCAATGGCCCATCTAGTCCAGCATCCTATTCTCACAGTGGCCAGCCACATACCTGTGGAAAACTTGCACTGAAGCACAATAGCACTCTACCCTCCTGCAGCCTCCAGCAACTGGTATTAAGATGAATTGCTGCTCACAATGAATACAAATTGCTGTGTTGAATAAAAAAACCAGAACAACTAATATTATGCCATTTTATAAACTAGTTTCGAAATCATTCTGGGTTTCAAAATCAGTTTGCTTTGTAGTATTGGGAGGTGATACTCAAGTGGGGACAAAATCTAAAGCCTCCATGGGATCTCACCCATAAAGCCACCTTGGTCATATTTGCCAGGCTCCTGTAAGAGGCAACTGGTATGTATATGGTGCCATGCTCTAATTCCACGGCCATTCAACTTTCTAAGTCACTGTTTCACATTTGATTCCTGCTGATATGTTTCAGGTTTCTAGGGAAAAACCTATTAGATTGACAAGCTTGAAGTCTGTCCAGTCCTGCTTTACAGAATACAGTTCTTGTGCAGTGGGAGAAGACTAAGCTCTGTGCATGCAGATGCAGAGTTAGGATATACAGAAAACTCTCAGACTATGTTCTTTGCCCATTTTGCAGCTTGCAAACAAACTACGACTGTTCATTCTGACCAAGGTCTTTTTTATCATATGCTTCTCCCCACCTACCCCACCCCCTTAGAAGATTTCAGGATGCATTGGTTGCTATGGGGCTCAATGAAATCCCTGGGATTTTTCAGTCAGCTTTGCATGAAGCCCTCAGGCTGCCATCAAGGCTGTGGTGCCATGTTCTTGAGTTAATCAGCATTGCCTATGACAAGTTTAAAATCCCTCCCCACCCCCTCATTTATATATGGAAATGTACAGGCTCTCACGAAAATTAAGCATGTCAATTCTGCACTGGTTTATGAAGTAAAAAGAAGAAGAACCGGAAATGAGTTTTAGATATCTATCTAAAGCTCTATATAGAAATGTGGTGTTTTTTTTAAGGTACAGGTTAGCTAGCAGTTGCTAAGTAACCCTACTGAGCTATAAGCTGGAAACCATTATTGCGTCACCCTGTGTTGCTATATTGTTTCTATGCCTTAATAAGAGAGACTAACATGCATAGCACTTTCTGCATGCTACCACATTCTGTCATTGCAATGAGTTCTTTCAGAAACAGTTCTATCATCTTTTACTTGCAATCCGTGTAATTGATTTGCACTGACCATGTCCTTTCAATAAGCTGACTGTAGCCTCCTGGAAATTAATCCTTTAATATTTCCCAACTTGGGGAAACACTTGTGACTTCGAATATGCCTTCCCACACTACTTGTTGCTTTGTCTAACCCTGTTTCTCCTCCTGAGAAGCTGGCCAAAAAGAAAGAAATGGCCAGTAGCTGTGGGGTTGAAACTGAAAAGTAGGGGTGAAGCAGGGCAGGGGGAAGTTCACATCCACTGAGAAATTGAAGTTAAATGTATCTTTTGAGAGGCTTTCTGGTATATTAAATGGAGCTATTTTGCATCTGAATTTTACACCAGCTTTGTCAAAGGTGGGAAATAATGGCTGTTGGTGAAATACACTCAGTTCCCATAAATATGATTGGGATAATTCACTTTCTCCTAAACCTATACACCAGAGAGAGAGAGTGAGAGAGAGTGAGTGAGTGAGAGAGAGAGAGAGAAATGAAAATTGTTTTTTGAAGAAACAAAAGCCCCAAATAAATTTAAAAATCATTGATACTGTTTAGAGCAGAGTCCAATAGAAATGTATGGTGTCAGTACAGTGGTGCATTGCAAGACGAAAAGAATTCGTTCCGCGAGTCTTTTCGTCTTGCGATGTTTTTCGTCTTGCGAAGCACGGTCCGTCGCAACTGCACCTCTTCAAGCGGCTTTAAGAAAAAAGCGCAAGACGTTTTCGTCTTGCAAAGCAAGCCCATAGGGAAATTAGTCTAGCGAAGCAACGCAAAACCAAAAAACCCTTTCGTCTAGCGAGTTTTTTGTCTTGCGAGGCATTCGTCTAGCGGGGCACCACTGTATTATACAACATGATTTATTCTTATCAGTCTACTTACATTCTGCATATGCACAACAGAAATGTTTTAAGGGTTTGTTTCAGAAATTGGAATAGGCGAAACATACAATCCCTTGGTATAAAATCCAGAAGATTTTCTAGAGCAGCAGAGGGAAACTTGTGACCCTCCAGCTGTTGTGGGACTTCAACTCCAGAAAAGCCAATGATAATTGATGATGGGAGCTGTAGTCCAACAACATCTGGAGGGTCATGGGTTACTCACCTCTGCTTTATTTTAAACTAGCAGCCTTATACCTGCTCACGAATTCTAGGAACCCCACAAAATCTTTGCAGTTTTGAAAGGCTTATTCTGCCATCTTGATTCAAATTGGTGTCTAACTGTATCCATCCAGCTCCTTGATCTCAGCAGCTATGATACAAAACATGGTTAAAATCATTGCAGTTTTGAAAGATTCAGTCCACCATCCTGATTCAGAATGTCACCCAGTTCTACGCAAACACAGATGAAAACTTCGTCCTTGATTTCATGAACTACCATGCAAAATTTGGGTATGGCATCTTAAAAGGTGTCCAAATACATAGTGAACAAACAACTTTCTGAAATGTAGGTGCTTCAGTTTTCAGCATATTTGGAATGAAGGTACAGCACCCAAAACTGTATCTAATGTACTTTTGCATTGCTGTGTAAGGCAAGTCTGTAAAGGGTGCAGCTACTGAACTGATCAGAATTTTAAAATAAGTGAGTACCATAAATGATAACAACAGGTCAAAAGTAGTGTGCAAACAATGAATCAATCCAATGTAGATGGATTGAAACAAGTACTTCATTGCTTCTAAGTCAAAATGAACTGCTAAGTTGCAGTGGAACATGGAAACAGGAAGCAGGAGGGTGAGCTGGTATTGATCCCAGCTAATCATGAGCCAAGCCATAATTCCTGTGATTTGAGATCATCTTATAATTAGCTTAGGTTGTCTTTTTTTTAATATAGAAGGAAAGGATTAGTAAACTGCAAATTAAAGATCCATGCAAATCGTTGCGAAGCAGCTGCTTCATAAACAGCCATACGAGAACTGACGATGCATAATTTAATCAAGAGAACAGAGCATAAACTGAGCTTCAAAAATATACCAATGGCCTACAGGCTGTCCAGTCTTCATTCCAGTGCAAGTGAGGCTGATATGGTCCAAAACGACATCTTATGTGACAGTAGCAGAGCACCAATACCATGTTCTGCTCCACTGTCCTTTAAGAATGCTTCATCTGTTGCACTGGTACCATACTCACACAGCACTAAGAAGTCCCTGCATGGAGCCGCCAGGAGCCCACTTCCCTTTTTCAAATAACTCTGATGTTCACTACTTGCCAAAACGTATGTATTGAGACAGAGCTTTGCCGCTCTCTAGACTGTGGTTACACCAGGGGATAGAGCTATCACTGTGCAACTGCGCATTGCATTAAGTCTGCTTTTAAAAGATGCAATGGGGGAAATGCTCTTGATTGGCATGGCTGTGATTAATATATCTGTTAAAGGATCTCATAATCCTATGTTGATGAAATGTTGAAATAATAGAAAACATATCTCTAGATGACACAATAGTAAATATAGAACTCAATCTGATAATCGCTTTGAAGTTATATTCTGCTAATAAAACCACAAATCTGCTACAATATTATTTATGGCGTGGAGAAGGTGGATTGAGCGGGTCAATGAAGCTAAATGTAGGAAGATGCACAGCAGACAAAAGAAAGTACTTCACAGCATATATTTAAACTACCAAATTCACTCCCATAAGATGTAGTGATGGCCACCAACTTGGCTGGCTTTAGAAGAGGCTTAGACAAATTCATGGAAGATACGGCTATCAGTGACCACTAGCTGTGATGACTGTGTTTCACCTCCACTGTTGGCAGCACTATGCTTCTGAATATCAATTGATGGAAACCGCAGGAGGGGAAAGTGCTGTTGTGCTCAGATCCTGCTTGGATGCTTCCCACGGGCATCTGCTTGGCCACTGTGAGTACAGGATGTTGAGCTAGATGGGGTATTGGCTCTTATGTTCTTATGAGCTGGCAGAGCAAAAATGACAAAAATTAATAATCTAGCTCCACCCTACCTTCCACCCTGGCTGGCTTGAGCATAGGAATTTAACAAGCTCCCTGGTAGTGGCTCTCCAGGATTTTGAAGAGAGGCCTCTCCCAGCCTTAGCAGGGATGGAACCCGGGACCTTCTGCATGCACGTTGCTGCTGTCCTTCCTATTCTGCCCCACTGCTCCTAGTGAGCAGTTCAGATTGTTGCCTGACATGACTACCCCTTTGGGAAGAGCAGTAACAAATGTGAAGAATCTTTGCTAAGCAGGTGCATCTGAGAGTTCATATAAGTAAGCATAACAAACAACAAATAGTATGATACATCATTTGAGAGTAAGCCACACAGAACAAGAACTTACTTCTGGGTAGGCATGCATTGGATTGCACTCTAAGGTTTCAGCTAAGTATATAATATATGGTCAAATTAAAATTACCTCATAATGGCCACTAAAAGCAAGCCACATAAGATTGTTTTCAAAGTTGTTAACTTTAGCAAAGCACTAGGACTTGTGGGCAATCACAAAGAAAGCCTCGTCGTGTCCATGCCATGTGGGCTTGATGCATAGATCGAAAAATTGAGAGGGAACTCCAAATATATTATGTAGACTGGACAATGTCCTATTCCTAAACAGGTAATGTTCCTCAGTGTCTAATCATTTTAGCCTTAATAATGCATCCTGCCATTTTACCATAGAAGGATAATGAGAGGAGAGATGTACCGTTCACAACATCCTATGGGCCAGAGATATTGTTGGACTCTAGCTCCCATCAACCCTTGCCATTATGGCCTATGGTCAGAGCTGATGGGAGTTATAGTGCAGCAACATCTGGACTACCAAAAGTTTCTCATTCTTGCTCTATGAATTCTTTTTTAAAAAGTGGTACATTGGCTATCTTCCAGCCAACTAATGAACTATTCCAATAGTCATTGCAATGAATTTGTTTTGTTTTGTTTTGCTGTTTCTGTTTTGCAGTTGCACCTTTGGATTGATTAACAACTCTGCTTAATGCCATCTGGTGACTTGTTAGTATTTAGTTCATCAATTAGTTTTAAAAACTCATCCTTGTCACCTCTGTTTCACAAAGTGCCTCCCCTATATTAGCTCCAGGTGAAGGTTTCTATCCAACCTCAGTGCTTAGACAGATGCTAAGAATTAATTTAATTTCATCACAATCTCTTGTCTTATTTGAGTGTTCTTTTTACATCTTTGCATTTAAACTATTGGAGGGAAAGCATTTTATTATTTGTCTAAATCAGGCATGGCCAAACTTGGCCCTACAGATGTTTTGGGACTACAACTCCCATCATCCCTCGCTAACAGGACCAGTGGTCAGGGATGATGGGAATTGTAGTCCCAAAACAGCTGGAGGGCCAAGTTTGGCCATGCCTGGTTTAAATAATCAATTCCCCATGATTGGAGGGAGAATAGATTCTTCTTTTTCTCTCTTCGTATAAATACAGTGTTCCCACAATGTAGTACAGAAGACAATTACCATTTAGAGTGCATGATTTTGTGTATGTTTTATTGTGTTATTTATTTGAAAAACCTCTGAACTGGTTTTAAAATATGAAAAAGCTATAAACAATCATCACAACAACCAAGCATTAGGAAGTGGTATATATACCTCACATATCCCCATCCAGCTTTCCCTCTCAGGCCCAACAATTTAAGAAAACATAAGGTATATGCTGATTTTTCCATACACAAGAGAAGACATGATAGAGGTGTATATTTGTGTGAAGGAAGTAGAGAAAGAAAAATTTTCCTCCCTCTCATAAAACTGGAACTTGGGGATTTCAAGGAAGCTGAATGTTGGAAGATTCAGGACAGGCAAAATAAGGGCAGGAAAAGAACTTCACACAGTACACAGGGCTTGTCCACATCCAAGCATGATTTAGCTGTAAACTCACTTTTTCCTCATTTGAATTAGACTGGGGTTGCCATATAAAGTTGTTGAGCTTTAACAGACGCATTTCCCCAGACATTAAAGCAATTTCTGCCCAAACACTGCTTCTGACTGCCATAGTCCAGCTATGGACTACGTAGTCCAGCTATGTCTGGGAAATTCCAGATGTATGTTCTCCCTGAAATGAGAGCACGTGTTGTGGTGGGGTCTGCCAAGCCAACCCTCTGTTGCAAGGCAGGTAAAGTGAGCTGGCCTGGGGCAACCTTGTAAGGTTGCAGTTAGGCATTGGTTATAAAAATTGGTTGAAGGAGGGGGTAAGGATAGGCTGGGCCTGCCCCTCCAATGGTGGTGTGGAAGGGAATTCCGTTCAAGGAATCCCGGGGCTTGCCACGATTTCGTCCAATCCCTGAAATGGGACCAGGGCCAGCAAGCCCTGGGGAGCAGGTTGGGTGAGCGGTGAGGGCCTGTGACTCAGCTCCATTGCTCCCCAATATTGTTTTCCCTTCACTGGCTTCCGAGGGAGTTCGGAGGTCAGTTCTGTCCCAGGCGGGGGGACAGATATTCTTAACCAATGCCTAAGCAACCACTCACAGATTATGTATTTTAATAAAGTTGTGGCCAAAATTATGCCAAAAACCTTAAACAAAAATTATGTGTGAATTGTGAATTATTTTGAGGGGTGGCTTGGGGACCTCGACACGCAACTCTAAATTAGACCAGAGTAGTCCATGCCTGTACGTACTTGAATTTGTACAAGTGGAACAACTTCTTTCCATTCCTATTGGTAGATGTCCCGTTCTGTGTTTGTTCCTGCCTTCTAATCTGTTGGTTTTGTTATGTTGATTAAGTACTGACAAAGCATGCTCACATATAGCTGCACTCACATCTTGCATACAAAATAAATAAAATAACCCTCCCCGGAAGGGCACAAAAGCACACTAGAATGGAATCATAGAGTTGGAAGAGACCACAAGGGCCATCGAGTCCAACCCCCTGCCAAGCAGGAAACACCATCAGAGCACTCCTGACATATGGTTGTCAAGCCTCTGCTTAAAGACCTCCAAAGAAGGAGACTCCACCACACTCCTTGGCACTGACACTGTCTCAGCACACACTTTTATAGTTTTCTGGTTTAATAAAAACATTAAAAAATGAAAGAAATTCTCAGCACATGGTTTCCATTTTGTTTTTTAAAAAAGTTGGAAACAGGAAATACAGCACTAATCTTATTGTTCTAAACGTATTTCATGGGCTCACTTCATTTCTTTCGTTGTCTTCTGTCCCTAGCTATCTGGGTGCCAAATAGGCTCTGTTAGTTCAACACACATTAATATCAATGTGGTAGTCATAATATCACAAGTGCAACATACATTCTGAATGTATCACTTGCACTTTATGCTCATTAAATCAATTTATTTTCCTGAATTAGAATTTGGTTGTCAAGGAGGTCATCATATTAACCAATGATCAGTATTCACTGCCAAGTATTAAGGTCATGCTTTTCAAACTTGCTGTTCTACAGATAATCACCTAAATATGGAGATTATTATTCAAAAGAGCTGATCAGTCACATCTCAGAAGAGCTTCCATACCATAGCAGTAAGTATTCAAGTACTAAGTTCACATTTTAAAAAGTGTGCACACACTATAAGATTTGTATTTTGCTTGATAGAATTCAAGTGGAGTTTTCCCATTTCTTTCAGACAAGTCTGGATTTTGCTAAAAGCTTATTGTGAAAACAACACTGCCTCATGATGTAACAGCATTCCAGGTGTTGATCAGGCAGGGAGGGGGATAGGAAGTTTCTCTTTAGAATAATTTCTGGGTTGCCGTCTGTGCTGCTATCTTTCTGTTTGGGAAGGTTAGCATACAGCTACACAATCACTGTTATGGTAGATTCCTGTATTGTTTTCCCATGGACAGGTCTGACTTCCATCCCAGGAGATGTGTGTGTGTGTGTGTGTGTGTGTGTGTGTGTGTGTGTGTGTGTGGCCTAACAGTGTAATTCTTTGCTTGATTATTATTTATAATTTATTATTTACAGAAGTAAGCCCCACTGAATTCACTGAAGCTTATTCCTAGGTATAGAATTGCTGCCTAATGGAACCAGAAGTCGGGTATTGTTTGAATCTAGAATAGAGGATGCGGTCCTATCATGGCTGCAGCAAGAGTGTTGTGGAGTGCACTTTGATCTAATTGATCCTGCAGTCAGAGAGGAAGATCAAATACTGGATCCATGTGCTTGCAACCACAACCTTCCAAGATAGATAAGGCCCCAAAGGGGGCACAATATGTATGCTGTAATATTTAAGAGATATCATTTTGATATTGTTTTGTGCAAATAAATAAAGTTGAACTGTATTTGGCAGTATTTGGTGGTCCTCATGCATTGTATCCTATCTACAACATTTGATGTGAAGATATGCAATGTTCTCCCACCCTGCCTCCTGGTATCTGACAGCATTTAACACATAGCATGGAATGGTAGAAAATTAGTATTAGATATTTGATGTTCATGTTTGGAGTTTGCTAGAATTGATGTCACCATTTTTTACATTAAGCTGTCTAAAATGTTCAGGTTAGGGTGTCAAACATGTCACATTCTAAATACAAATATGATTTGTTCAGTTTTTTGAAATCAACATTATAAGAACAACTTTGAAACACGGGTTGTATTTGAATCCTTCCAAATATTCATTTCATTTTTTTTATTTTTTTTTAATAATTTTTTTTATTGCTTTTTTTCCAGAGTCAAATACATCTCCAACAACGCGTCAAAAGCAGTTTTACAGAAAGAAAAAGATTGTACAAGAAAATTTTACTTTTCCGAATTAGTAATCATAATCAACTGGACTTCCCCAGATCTTCCATCCCCTGCTTTCTTTTCAATAAAAATATACAGCAATTTGATACCTTATTTTATGTGTTTTTGTGTATTCATTTAATTATATAGTCTATAATTTGTACTTTTTGACTTCATAACTTAATTTCCCTCTTTTACCAATCTCGGTGCTGAAGCGTGTTTTTCCCAAAAAAATTTAGCAAATTCTCAACATTCATATAACTTATAATGTTTTTGTAAATAGTCCTTAAATTTTTTCCAGTCCTCTTCCACTGTCTCTTCTCCCAAATCTCGGATTCTGCCAGTCATTTCGGCTAATTCCATGTAGTCCATCAGCTGCGAATGCCATTCTTCCAGCGTGGGTAACTCCTGTGCCTTCCAATATTTGGCTATAAGAATTCTTGCTGCTGTAGTTGCATATAGAAAAAAAGTTCTATCTCTTTTTGGCACTCTCTGGCCCACCATGCCCAGTAGGAAGACCTCTGGTTTCTTCTGAAAGGTGTACTTAAACACCTTTTTCAACTCATTGTAAATCATTTCCCAAAAGGCCTTCACTCTCGGGCATGTCCACCAGAGGTGAAAAAAAGTTCCTTCAGCCTCCCTACATTTCCAACACTTATTGTCAGACAGATGATATATCTTTGCAAGTTTGACTGGGGTCATGTACCACCTGTATACCATTTTCATAATGTTTTCTTTTAAGGCACTACATGCCGTGAATTTCATACCGGTGGTCCATAACCTTTCCCAGTCTTCAGACATAATGTTGTACCCTATGTCTTGTGCCCATTTTATCATAGCTGATTTAACTGTCTCATCTTGAGTATTCCATTTAAGCAACAAGTTATACATCCTTGAAAGCACTTTCGTCTTAGGTTCAAGTAGCTCTGTCTCTAATTTTGATTTTTCCACCTGGAAACCAATTTTTTTGTCCTTTTTAAAGATCTCTAAAATTTGGGCATAGTGAAACCAATCTCGCACCTTTCCTTTCAGTTTTTCGAAACTCTGCAACCTCCAGGTATCGCCAACTCTTTCTATTATCTCGCAGTATTTTACCCAGCCACTCTCCATGTTACGTAGTTTTATGGCCTTAGCCTCCGTCGGTGATAACCACCTCGGGGTCTTACTTTCAAGTAAGTCCTTATATTTAGTCCAGACAATGAATAGAGCTTTCCTGACAATATGGTTTTTAAACAATTTATGAAACTTTATCTTGTCGTACCACAGGTATGCGTGCCACCCAAAAGCATTGTTAAACCCTTCCAGATCTAGGACATTAGTGTTTTCTAACAAAAACCAATCCTTCATCCAGCAGAAGGATGCAGCTTCATAATACAATCTTAAGTCCGGCAGGGCAAACCCCCCTCTTTCCTTTGCATCTGTTAATATTTTGAATTTTATTCGGGGCTTTTTGCCCTGCCAGACAAACTTCGCAATGTCCCTCTGCCACTTTCCAAAACATTCCACTCTGTCCACGATCTGAAGGGTTTGAAACAGAAACAACATTCTTGGCAATACATTCATCTTGACTGCTGCAATTCTTCCCAACAAGGAAAGTTTCAATCTTGACCAAATTTCTAAGTCCTTTTTAATTTCCGACCAACATTTTTCATAATTATCTTTAAACAAATTCAGATTTCTCCCAGTCAGGTTGACCCCCAGGTATTTCACTTTTGTAACCACATTTAATTCTGTTTCCTTCTGAAACCCATCTATTCCAAATATTCATTTCAGCATTGACACGAGCCCACATACAAAATACTGCTTTGAGTAGCCAAACTGCTCCGTTCCCAACTTGCAAGCAGGAAGATTTCTCCAAGCCCAGTTCAAAACATTATCTAATGGGCCCCTTGGGCTCCCATTAAGATACATGATGGTGCATTGTGCACTTTGCCTTCCGTTCATGAAGTCAATTTATTTTTAAAGCAAATCTTTGAGGAAGTCAATATCATACTTTCAGAACCTGCCCTAGTTTCCAGGAAGTAGGTTTCTTATTTCTCCAGTTCCCATATGTAAGACCATGGCCAGAATTTTCCCCCAATGGACTATGGCAATCAGCGAGGCTAATAAATAAAATAAAACTACTACTAATAAATAATACTAATAAATAATAATATGCTTCTAAATTGTGAATTTAACTATTTCCTTCCTGAAACACATTTTACCATAAGAACATGTCTTAGAAATTGAAGGTGGTTAGAAGCTGGAACAGCTTTGTATGTGCTTCTAGCTTCTTGTTATTTGTAGAATATCCTGTGATTTACTGGTACAGTGGTACCTCAGGTTAAGAACTTAATTTGTTCTGGAGGTCCATTCTTAACCTGAAACTGTTCTTAACCTGAGGTACCACTTTAGCTAATGGGGCCTCCCGCTGTCGCACGATTTCTGTTCTCATCCTGAAGCAAAGTTCTTAACCCGAGGTACTATTTCTGGGTTAGCGGAGTCTGTAACCTGAAGTGTCTGTAACCCGAGGTACCACTGTATTGCCTATTATGCTAACCTTCTACTAGTTCTTCAATGCAATTTTTGTATTACATTTTTAAAGTCTCATTATTCCTTACCATTGGACATGCTAGCTGGTGCTCATTGGAATTATAATCCAAGCCATCCGGAGGCCACCAGATTTGGAGACTTTACTACACACTTACCCAGGAATAAGCCCCGTTGAATTCAGTGGGACTACTGAGTCCACATGTCAACGTCTCTCACTGAAATCAATATGAACTTAAGCATGTACTGCATTACAGCAAACACAGACTTCATCTATCTATCCTGTCAAATGAAGATCATTTTAAATCATGGTGTTCCTTGCCAGCTGCTCAGTGGGAACTTGCTTGCACAGTTGCCATAGTGTTGCTGCTCAAGAGATATTCTCATCTTATTTGAAACCAATCACCCTTCCATCATTGCGCACAGATTCAGTCCATCTGGGGATCTGTATAGCTGGGGAAATTAGCAGACTATAAGGGTGGAACAGAACATTTGGCAACCAATAATCAGAAGCCAGGTTTTCTGTGTCTGGAATCATTGGCAGGTAATTTTCAAGTTGAATATTTCCACAGACACATTTTAATGGGAACAAATGTATTATGTAAATGCAACAATCACTGAGGAGACTCAAGGCCTATTTCCCATAGACCAAAATTAACTTCACTAGAACAACTTCTAATTTCTGTTTTCTGTTCATATATCAACAATGAAGGAAAAAAGAAAAAGAAGAGTCACTTAAAATGGATTTTTAAGATAGCAGATCGCTTTTGAAGTATTATCCACTCTTGCACAGTGCTGAGTTGGTGTGTTGAAGAATTGGAATGGCTTGGAATACCAATGTTTTGTGCTCCAAAAAGCACACCAGTATTCCAATCCAAGCTATTTTGTCCCCCACCCACGTCTCTTCTCCAGCTCAAATTGTGTTAAAGCCATTCTTCCTGCTCACCTCCTACCTTCGGACAAATCCTTTTATTTCTGGTTCAGGTCACCTTCACCTGTGTTCACTCATAAATCCATTTCAGGCTATTTCTGCATTAACCTTTTCTTTAATTATAGACTTAAAAGAACTGCATGAAATTCACATTTAAGAATGTATTTTCTGTCAAAAGACGAATTTTCAAATGTATGATGATTTAAAAAAATACTTTAACCAAAGCATTTTGATATATTGCCATTGCCATTGATATATTGCCATTACCTTTGGTAGAAACAACATGGTGATTAGAAGTGCTATATGTGAGCATGAGCAAGACAGAGAATATTTAATTAGGGACAACCTACACTTATATAAAGGGACACGGTTGGCCCTGTGCTCTAAACGACTGAGCCTAGGGATTGCTGATCAGAAGGTTGGTGGTTCGAATCCCTGCGACGGGGTGAGCTCCCGTTGCTTGGTCCCTGCTCCTGCCAACCTAGCAGTTCAAAAGCATGCCAGTGCAAGTAGATAAATAGGTACCGCTCCAGCGGGACGGTAAACGGCATTTCCGTGTGCTGCTCTGGTTCGCCAGAAGCGGTTTAGTCATGCTGGCCACATAACCTGGAAGCTCCCTCAGCCAATAAAGCGAGATGAGCGCCACAACCCCAGAGTCGTCCGTGACTGAACCTAATGGTCAGGGGTCCCTTTACCTTTACACTTATATAAAGGAGTGGGAAGGCTCAGTAGTGTAGAAAAATGAGGCCATTTAAGTTCTGTAGTAGCAGAGATACCTATCCCTAAGCATTTGCATGTCTGAAGCTGTGGTGATGGCAGGAAGCCTTTTTACTTCAGTGCAGGGTGTGGTACTTCTTCCAGTTTCCTTCTTCTCAGTGTTGCCTTTGTAGAACTCAGCAGAGGGGAGAGCAGGGATAAAACCAGAATTAGTTGCCTCTGGCTCCACCTACTGTTTGTCTCCCTGCCTTCCACCCTACAAGTCTCAATGCGTACCAGTCTCCACTAGAATGAAGATGGGCCTTTTTCTCTTTCTGTTCCCTAGTGCTTGAAATGCAACTACAGTGCCAGGGGCATTGGTAAACGTAGTTTATGAGAAGCGAGGGAGACGAGATTGGAGAGGGAGATCATATTAGAGTGGGTGGAGTAATGAAAAGCAAGAGCCACGGCAGAAGCCAGGGAAACAGATGGATGGGAAAGAGAGGAAGGAATTAAAATTCTGAGTCAAATCCAGCACTGCTGGATTAACAGACTTCTGTACAAGCAGCTGAGCTCCATTTTTATGCCCTGTCTTCCCCAGCCCCCTATGCATCCTCAAAATAAGCTTTGGGGAACTGTGGAGGGGGAGGTCCTCCAAGCAGATTGGAGGAGCGCACAGGAGGAGAGGAAATGAAAGTTCCATTGCACCAGTGGAACTGCAAGCACAACACATTGGATACAACCCGCTGCCTTGATCATGATATGTTAGTCAAACCTGATCTCTTGAAGAAAATAGGAAATTTCAATCCCCCCCCAAAAAAAACCAACGAAAAACCCCCCACCCTTGTTATGCGTGTGAGTGAAATGACTCACTCCATATTTCTCTGGTCTGTTGTACCACTACTTCATGCTGGCAGCTACCTCTCCTGCCTCTTCCCTGCGGATAAGGGAAAGGGGGGGAGATTCATTTTGTTGCATATTTCAAAGCAAATCTACCCAATTTGGACTTCCCAAAACAATACGTGAACTGAAATACATTTCTACTTCAAAATTCAAACCTTTCCAAATTTTGCAATGCGGTTCTCTAAGAGAAAAAGAAATCCATCCAAAATGTATATATTCTGAAAAGGTAGGTCGTAAATGTATAGATTAGTGAAAACAACATACAGAAATGCATATTAATGCTGAATTTTCATGTCTTTAAAAAAAAGTAGTTTTCAAACTGGTGCAGAAATGGAGTAAGCGGAACTTAACAATGGAAAAATTAGAAGAAGAGAAATCAAAGTTGTTATTCATAGCTCTGTCCTACTTCCCAGTATTTCCTCCAACAGTTGCAATACTTTCAAAGTTCTAAAAGCCCATTTGCATCTCTGTCTACAATCCAGAATTGCAGCTGTTATAACTCCATGATATACACCATAATTAGCTCTTATACAGAAGTCAATCTACTAAAGGACACAGATTCTGTCTCTATGGGAAGCCAAGCTATTTAGCAGAAAGTCTGACCTACCAGAAAAACCAATGACCTAGTTTAAAATGAGCCATGCTGTTTGGGACTATAGAAAGGCAAGTGGGATGTGGACAGCTTACATGACAAACTGTTTCCATCTAACAACTCACAGTGACCAAAACACAGCAAAATAAAGTACACCCCAAGTTCTTGGACATTGTTACTAAAACTTAAATGAGGGGATGCTTAGAACTACTAAAACTGATATTGCTTTGTCAGAATCAAATACCATACATGCTTAGCTTTGCATTTTATTTTCTCCCCCCTCCCTTTTTTAATGCTTGAATGAGTTTTTGAACCTTTGCTTTCCAAAACGAAGGGGGGGGGGAACATTCTTATATGACCGACTGCAAACTGCACACTGATGGCAACTGTATTTCAAAGCTATCAGAATTAGGTAAGTATGAGCCTAAAATCCATGCAAGGATTGGATAGTCTGGGGAGAATCTAGTCCTACATTCTGCTCCCACAGTAGTCACCCAGATGCCTATGGGCAGCCCACAAGTATGATGTGAGAGTAACAGCATGCTCCTGTTTATGTCAATCATCCATTGATTGGACACTGATAGCATTATCCTCTGGGAATTTGTCTAATCCGCTTTTAAAGCTATCCAAGCTAGCAGTCATCAAGCCAGCTATCGTCCACTAGCAAATTCCATAGTTGAACTGGGAATGGATGCATCAGCCTATTTCTCTTTGTGTCAGTTTCATATGCATTCAATTATCAGTCCATTTTCTGTAGTCCTTTGTTTTTAAACACAGGAATAAGGTACATTTAAATTGTATGCATTTCTGTTAGCACTCTTCCCTAAAATATTGTACTCATTTCATCTCCACAATAGGCATTTTTGTATGCATTTCTGAGCATTTCTCCTAAAGTATGTATTTTACATGTATTTTCCACATAAAATATGCACCTCTGTGGTCATTTTTTGAATTGAAACTGCATTGCAGTCTGTCTGTTAATTGTGCTTCCATCTGCATACAAGTCAGAACTGCAGAAGTGGTCTGTTTGCTTAAAGAAAGTGGACTGACACACAGTGTGGAAAAAGTACTTCCTCTTGTCTTGAATCTCCCAACATTCAGGTTTACTGGATAACCTCAAGTTATAGTCTTGTGAAGGGGGGGGGGGTGTTACTTCTTCCCCACTCTATCCACTATAATAAGCAATGAAGATCCTCCTCCACTCTTCTTCACTTGGACCTACTTCTGCTTTTGCTATACACAGCTTAAGGGATGGATGAGTCAAGTTGCTGCTTTTCTGGTCCATTTCCAGACTGAATCAACAATTGCGACAGAACTTACCCAATAAGACTGTACCAAATACTAAGAGGTGTATTCTGGAGTGCATACTGAGTTAACCTTGGAGGTCAAATAGACGGGAAACAACCTGATCATCTTTCTGCCTGTACTAAAAATATCCTTTAATCTGAATATAGTAATTTATAAAACAAAACACCTTGTTCTTCATACAGTACACAACACCCCCTTTTTCAATCAAATAAAGAGAAATTGAATTCCATATTGGTGGCAAAGGAAACATGTGAATGAGATTTCATAGGTACAGGGGAAAATATTAGAATGGGCATAAACATTTGGATACAATCTACCAAATGGACTTCTTGTGTCTTCTAACATATACTGAAGTAGTTTATCCTATAGATAAAACAATTGGTCTCCTACATATAAATATGACAATGGGTGTTAGAATTATGCTTCCAGATATTGGAGTGGGGAGCAGGGACACCCAAATGTTAAGGAGATGTTAGATCAGAAGATAAGATGAGCCTGCTGGATCAGGCAAATGGCTCATCTAGTCCAGCATCCTGTTTTCATAGCAGTTGACAAGATGACTGTGGCAAACCTGTATCCTGGACATCAATGCAACAGCACTTTAATCACCTGTAATTTCCAGTTACTGGTATAGATGATGACACTAAAACAGAGGCATAATAGATCCTCGGGAATAAACATTTTTTGCTCCTCTAGGTATAATGCAAGCATGTGAGAAAAATAACCATATATTATCACTGCCACTTTAAAAGGTTACTGGCAGAGAAGCTTGGATCAGTGCCTGCATGGGGCTTTCACGTATATGCTATTCCTGGCTATAGTTTCTGGCCATAGGTTTCTTGTTAATAAATAAAAAGAGCCTATATAATTCCTTAATATGTCTCATTGTCTTCCTTCCCAAAGTCCTTCTGACAGCAAAAATTGCTCTTAGGCATCTAACACCTATTGATTTTCAATAGGAAATAGGCATTTAACATCCATTTGAACTTTCAAACTCTCTTGAAGCATTTATATCAACACAGAATGGAAAACTTATGTCCTGTATATTTCAACTACTTCACAAAACTCAATTGCCTCGATCCAGTCTCTTATAGGTGCAGCACTTCTTCCCTGGTACTTTTGCACTTCTCGTATCTCTCATTTGTTACATCAGTGACTTCACTCATTGGCTAAAACAATGGCAGGTAGAAACAGGCTCCTTTCTCACAAAGCAATTGATGGGAATAGTGCCTGCATATTTTGCTTTGTAGTACTCATTCTATGAGGGCAGCAGACTTCAAAGAAGAGGACGAGAGCACTCAGAGGCAGGGTGCCGTGTGACCCTGGTTATTAATAGGTTCACCTCTCCCCCCCCCCCCTCAGAAGTTCTGTGCATGGTCTTTAAAGGTTACTTGAAAATAACGTATTTTCTTCTATCTGAGCACCCCCAATGATGTTGGTCAATATAATGAAAACCATATGAAGAGTAGATGTTTCCCATATCCTGAGTTAGCAACAGTGTTTTCTTCTCAGTGCACTACCATGCTTGTCATACCAGTCAAACTTATTTGAATACGAAGTTCTCTTTGTTTAGTATGGTACAGGGTATGGAATCAACCCACTAATATAATAACTTCTCAAACCGTTCAGTAATTGTGGTTCCTAACAATCCCAAAGAGATAATGCTGGTTAGCACAGTTGCCTATTATTCTCTTGTGTCATATTTGACAATCCGTTACTCAACATTCTTTACGGATACTGTCACAATATTAAGAAATAGCTAATACAGTCATTTTCATTCTTCTTTACCCTTACCTTCCCAAATCCGCTGCATGGAAGACAGGCATACCCAGAGCTAATGTGGCTTTCAAATATACATGCTTAAGTCTGTAAACCAACATTGATGTGCATACCTGGAAGAACTCCATTAAACTTAATAAGATTTACTAATAAGTAAATTTGTATACAACATTAGAATACACAAGCTAGATCATCCAACCAGATGCTATAGGCATCTGACCAACCAGATGCCTTTAGAAAACCTATAAGCAGGTCCTGATTGCAACAATGTTCTCCCCACTTACAATTCCCAACAACTAGTATATACTGTCTCTGACAGCAGAGGTAGAACACAGCCAGCCTGACTAGCAGTATTCATGAATATCCCGATCCCCTGGCCTACATGGCAGACAGACAGTGTGCCAAGATGAAGTTTGAGTTCCAGAGGCCAGTCAGCATAAGCAAAGTCCAGGGTCAGTCCAAGTAAGCCAAGACAGAAATTAAGTAGTCAGGATACAGTCTGGAGTCAATCCCAAAGTAGAAACCTATGAAGGTCCAAGGAGAATCCCAGGCAAGGTCCCTCAACATGAGCAGCTGAGCAGACACAGCACCTCAGCTCTGCTGCCCTCTTATACCTGCTGATTGCAGCATCTGGGCTTGATGAGCCATGTGACCATCACCTGTTCTCAGCTGAGGAATCACATGCCTCCTTCCTCACTTGGGCAGCCTCTGCTTCCTGCAGTGACCTACTCACTGTTCCCTATGTCTCACGACCTGCCATGGGAACAGGATCTCTCTGGCTCTGGCAAGGAGTTCCACTGCTCGGCTTCCTGTGCACCAGCCCCTGGCCCCTTGTCATACTCTGTCACCTCATCAGTACTGCCTACACCAACCTCTCCTTCCCCATCTCCAGTTTGCTCCTGCGTGACCCACTCCCAGCTGCACCCCTCTCCACTCCTGTCAGTTATTCTCTCCACTCCTGTCAGTTATTGGCAGTATGCATTTCCAAAAGCAGAAAAGAGGGGACTAAATAAATCTTTACCTGCAGTCAAGAAATATATAAAGATTTTTTTATATTTAAAAAACTAGGCTTTTAGCCAATAGTTATATCAAGTTTCTATACTGCTTTTTAAAACTGTTGTCTGTAATATGTTTTGGGGCAATTTGCCTAGCCAACGGCATCAGTGGAAGCAAGTCCCATGCAAGAACTTCCAATTGCTCAATGGGGCTCCGCCTTCGCTCCCTGCCCCCACGTCCCCAATGCTGGTTCAAAACAATGGGGGGTAGGAAGGGATTGTACAGACAGAATGAGTGGAATAACATTTTAAATTGTTCATAGAAATTTTTATTAGTAGTATGAATCACCTAGTGTTCCCTTTGGGAAGAAAGGGTGGGTTATAAATTTGAAGAAGAAGAAATGAATGTGTAAGCCAATAAATGTTTATTGGGATGTAAATGTATCTACTGCTGGACTTTGCCCTAGAAAAGAAAAAATATAATCTTGATTAACTGGGCCTGCAGAACACAGGCAAATGCAGCAATAGTTAAAAGGTGTCTGTCTCTGAGCAGGGTGAATGAGGTTCGTACTTCAAGTAATCCTATCAAAGGAAACACTAACTTGAAGAACAGTGGGAGGAATTCACTTAATGAAGTGCACAAGGACCTCTGCTTATGCAGTGGGGCTTTCCCTCTTCTCCTTCCCACCACACGCTCCTCCCCCTGAAATTGGCTCCAGGTGGTCAGGGGAATGCCAGAACATTTCACAAGGGGAGGAGAGTGGGGATCATTCCATCTGGTAAACCGCAATGGTTGTCCCAACAGAACGTTTCTCATAGTGCAACACTGAAGCCCCAGCACCACATTGTTTGTTTAGATCTTGTGTACCCTGAGGGCAGATGATTTGCATTAGAGTCGAAATCAGCCATGACATTTTTGAGACAGAGATGGACATTTTTGGCTTGACGGGCTATAGAATGACAGCAGAGCAGAGCTCGCTGTCAATATACCTATCATAGGCCAAGACTGCACTGCTAGAGCAGATGACAAATTTCCAAGCCCCAGCTCTACATGTGGCATACTGTGCAATACACTGGGTAGCCCCCATGATCCTGCTAGCTTTCTACCTGCATACCTGTTTTTGCTTTATAGTTATCTGGAAGCATAGGATTTGTTAGCATCGAAGACAAAAGGAGTCCTGGCCTCCTCACCCTGGTGCCAAATTCATTCAGCTGATTAACTTCTAGGATTCAATTGCAAATGGAGCTCAGTTCTATGGTTGCAGTTACTGAGTTTGTTAAAGACAAACCTGTAAGGCAAGCCTGAAAGCATTTAGGTGAATATACATTTTCCTTTCCTAGGTTCATTGCAAGTGCTTCTGCTTAGGCTTTCTGTGGTGTATTTAATTTGTCTTAACTATGCAGCTAATCCAAGAAGGGTAGTTAATGATTTGGGCCAGCATGCATTAGCAGTGGCTTTCCATTGTATTTGGCTGCTGAGCTTTGATCCTTTTAGCTCCCATTCCCAGCAGGATCTGAGTTTAGCTCCAGCTTTCTCTTCTATGATTTTCCTTCTGCAGAAGAGTAGAGAAGACATTAATCAGCTGTGATCCTGCTGAAAGTCCTAGTTCTACTTTCTGTCACCCAGGAAAGGCCTCCTTCCATGTACCAGGACTTTCTGCCTTTTGAACTTCCAGCATTCAAATTCCCTACCTGATTGAATCCCAGAACTCATGTTTGCCAATTGTTACTCTTGGTTCAAGGTATTTGATTCTCCTGCCTGCACCCAGTTGAGAATTTTTACAGGGAACAAAAGTTGCCTGCTGATATAATTGGAACATGATCCATACCACCATGATGTCTTCAGTCAACTACATGCAGCAGTGCTGTGGAAGGCCCTCCCTGCTGAAACATGAGAAGCCTCATCAGAACTGACATTCTGTTGGCACACCTGTTCAGGCCCTGAACTTTAACCTCTTGATTGAATTGTTCTTTTAACTGTACTTTTTAAACGGTGTGTTTCATTGTATATATTTATGAATGTTTTAATTGGTTTTTTATAATTTTTATTAAATTTCCGTTTTACATTTTAGAATATTCACTTAAACAACCTTAAAATATCAATGACTTCCCTTCCTCTCTTTCCATGGTTCATTTTGCACAACATAAATACCTGCATATTTTATATAAACTTAACCATTCAGTATTCTATTATTGCATCCATCAAAACTTATTTACACTGTTTAATTTATCTTAATGCTGCCCACGTTTTCAAATAAACACAATTTTCCTCCATATATTCAATAAACATTTTCCAATCTTCTTTAAATGTATGTTGTTCTTGTTTGTTGTTTTGATGGAATTCTTTTATTGCACATTTTAATTATGTGTGGATAATTTATAATTGATTTTACACCTGTAAACTGCTAAGAAGGCATTTTCTCATGTAAACAGTATATAAATTCAAAAATGATGATTTTATTTAGGATCAGGCCTGCAGTTGCTTTTTGGGGGAAATCCTTCCCTGTGTGAGGGAAGCACTATTACATAGAGGAATCTTTCCATAAGGCAAGTGTGGGGAACTTTGTCTCTCCAGATGTTGCTGAACTACTACTCTTATCAGCCCCAGCAAGCTTACCCAATGGCCAGGGACAATGGGAGTTGTAGTCTGGCAATATCTGGAGGACTACTTCTGCATTCCTGCCATAATGTATAACAGAGCCCTGTTTCTCCTCATCCTCTCTTGGTGACTGAATAGGGGCATGCATGTGGGCACCACACTAATAAGACCTGTGCTCTTCTCTCATATCCTTCTGTTTCTTAATCAAGTATGGTGGGACAGGATGTTAGAGGACTGTGTAGACCATTTCCCTGTAATGCACCACCAAGGGGAAGAAAGATGCAATATAAGGGTTTTTATGCCATATGGAAACCACTCTGTGTGCAAATGCTCTGTCTGAGTGGGTAAGATCATCCCCACGATGAACATTTCTGCAGATATATATAACTATATTTTGCCATCTGTAATTCAAGTAGTAAATGAGGGATCTTTGGCAGCAGTAGATACCTTAACATATTTTGTTCATGGCAGTGGTGGGATGGTTTGGTATTATGATATATATTTGGAATTGGTTTTTTTCATAGAGAGTAGAGCAAATTATAGTACTGATTCTAGATATCTATATTTAAATTCACATTTTCCAGTTAGCTGAACACTAGCCCTAGCTACCTCCAGAAATGGTGCATGTATTATAAAAAAAAACAGAAAAGAGCTGACTTTTCATTGTATTTCTGCTATATTTTTCCAAAAATGTTTAGTATTTGTTAGATTGTCTGTTAGAGGGTTAGTGACATCAAGTTTCAAGAAGGGACAAACTTCCTTTGTCATATTCTCCAAACTCTGCTTAAAATTAACATGACAATATTCTGAACCCTGTAATTATAGAAGACGTCATCAAGATACTTATGCAAATATTTTGAATACATGTAATTATGGAGAAAGAAAAAAATGTCATTCAAGATAACAGGTGCCACTTCCTGGGGTGCTTTTGCTATGAGCAGCAGCAAGCTGCTATGATTCTACCAAGTGATGGAGATCAAACTAAATTTTAATAAGCTACAGAGTGGCATTCAGCCAATAGAACCAAATACTCTTTAACTTGGGTTACATAGTATGCAGGTTTTAATTTTTTGAAGACTTTTTAAAGATATGCAACTATACTCTGCAGGCTGTTACCTCAGTTGGTTGAGCATGGTGATGATAACATCAAGGTCGTGGGTTTGATCCCAGCTGCATATTCCTGCATTTCAGGAAATTGGACTAGATGAGCCTTGTGGTCGTTTCCAACTCTACAATTCTATGATCTAAGAAGATGATTTTTAAAATAAAAATTGCTTTAAGACAAACTTTCCCAACCAAGTGCTCTCTAGATGTTTTGGACTACAGCTCCCATGATCTCTGACATCTCCATACAAGTGCACAGTTGCCAATTGAATAGTAACCACTGGTGGTGTCAGTTGCATGCGAAGAGGCCACCACTCATTTAGCAACAAGGCACTTGCATAGGGCTGACTGCAGTAGCACCACTTCATGGGCCAAGAGATAAGACTGCTGATGACCTTCCCACTATGATTCAGTTTCAGCCACTGAACCACCTCTCTAGGCACCACTGCATGGCATGTATGAAATAGTGTTATAATTATTGCAGTAAGCCTGATCTATCCAGATTGATTCAGGTATGTCCTGACAGTTGGTCCGAAGGCCTTCTTCATGCCTCTGTACATTCTGTGCATGTTGCCAATGTCGGCAGCAAGTTGGATACTCTGACACAGCTTTGCCCAGTAGTCACTGGCACATTGTCTGGCAGTCCGCTGGGCATCACTCATTGCCTTTGTCAATGTATCAAGTGCCTTTTCCCAGGTTGCATGCTTGTAGTTCACAAGAGCCTTGTGCTTTGCAATGATAATAGGCTCTATGTTCTTTGTGCCAGCCTCAAACCAGTCAGAGATCTGTTGCTATAGCTGAGCTGAAACAAATCTCCCATGAAAATATGGTTCCAAAGGTTCCATCACCCAACTCCAAAATGTCCCTCACTGTCTGCCCTTAGCTCTCACTTCATAAGTGGTTAGATTTATACCGCAGCGCACGCACAGTGGCAGTGCTCCTATTCTCTGGCAGAAGCTGCATCCTAACAGCCCTCTGCCCCACCAGTGTGTTTGGATTGTAGCCCTAGGTTACCTGCAAACATTTGTTTTACCCTGTGTGCCCCCCCCCCATCTAGTAAATCCAAAATAATTCAACTGAAGATGCTGGAGTAATTCTACAGTGAGATGACATAACTGGAAAGGAAGATGAATCTAACTTCATAATATCCTAATGGGAGATATGAGACATTTCAAGTGCAAAGGGGGTGGGTAATTGGTCCTAAGAAAGGCAAGAAGTTGATTAGAACTTACACCTAGTGCCCCAACCTTTTAGGAGTTGTAATGTCTTTATTTCCCAAAGTCTAACAGGAGAAGACAAATAAGCAAACCAAAGAATAATGTACAAAGGACAAATACAAGCCTGTCTGGTTGTTAGTAGAGAAATTGGTAGTTTAATGGATGAATTCACCTCATTTATCCCCTACAGATAAATTACTGGGTAGCCTTCCTATCACACAAACTCATAAAAGCAATTCACAAAAGATCAAAAAATCAATTTCTAGTCCCCCTGGTGAACTATCACCATATTATGTCTAGAGAGCAGCAATTCCACCCTTAATTGTAAAATTCTTGGCTTTTCAGGACCTGTTGAAATTGTTCTTATATTGCGGGATGATGGCTAAGCCTTTTCCTTAGTCACTGACAAGTATGAGAACAATTAACTATGAGCCAAATTGTCATCCTGTGCAAGCAGGCGAGACAGAACCAAAAACAATCCTTTTGTAAATCTTTAAAAATTTTAACACATTACAAATCAGTATAGAAAAACTCCACAGAAAAGCAGGCACAATTTTCTTGGAAAGGTACTTATGTAGTTGGTATGAAGGAGGAAGAGGAGATTAATTTATAAACTGCTTATAGGCCAAAATAGCTTTTAAGTGATTTACAACTATAAAATCAATCCATGACAGAGGTTGCATAAAAGTAGATTTGACACTCTTCCATAATAACCCCTCATCTCAAACAACAACAATAACATGATTTTGTTGTAGTAATGATGGGATGGGGAAATGTGCTGGAAAGTGAGTAATAATGGCAACATAGTCTTTGAGCAAACAAATAATAATGACTGTTCAATTAACAGCAACATCATATAACCTCTGCAAAAATTTTGTGCAAACAAGTCACAGTGAAAGCTCAATAAACAGGTCATCTGGAAGAACCCTAAGTTTGTTTTTATAACTAAAATAATGATCAATGTGCATATTCATTCTGTAGAATTATGTTCATTTTTTTAAAAACCACCCTCCTACAAAATGTTGCTTAAAAACACACACATCCGACCTCACAAATACGATACCAATAAACAAGGGTGTGCACCAAGGATGTATATTGGCTCCCTGCCTATTCAACCTATTCATCAGCGACATGCGAGCACCCCTAGTCAACTCATCTCCAAGTACACACGCGCCTAGACTAGCGGATTACCGCTGTCCACTCCTTTTATATGCGGACGATGCGGTAATTCTATCATATACACGTGTTGGACTAACCAGAGCTCTGAAGATCTTTGCCACGTATTGTCAACTCAACCAATTAACCATCAACTATGTTAAATCTAAGATTCTGATTTTCGCCAGAAGTCGGAGATTATACGAATGGAAGCTTGGTGGAGCAAAAATAGAGCAAGTCCTAAAATTTCAATACCTAGGAGTTATTTTTCAATACAATTTGGGGTGGAAAGCACAAATTCAACACCTACTTAATAAGGCCAAAACTCTGTCATATGCGCTCCTCCGATTTTTCTTTTCAGATGGAGCTTTGCATGTTCCCTCGGCCCTAAAGGTGTTCAAGGCAAAAGTGGTTACCGTGCTTGCTTATGCTGCCCCGCTCTGGGCCGTGATGACAGATCTTGCTCCTCTTGAGACTCTGCAAAACCAATTCCTACGTCGGATCCTAATGCTCCCCCTGTGCGTAAGCAACGCAGCCATGCGACTAGAATTGAAGATCGCATCCTTAGAAACTTGCCTGTGGAAGCAAGTCTTCAATTATTGGTTATCATTGTGGCACAGATTACCAGACCATTACCTTGTCCAATGCTTATGGCGAGATGAATTCTCCAGCCTTTGGACTAGTAGAATTCATGCCAAACTCCTGAGTTATGGAATCTCTCCCTTAGACTCCCTAAAACTAGATCAAATCACTGCTCAAAGACTGATCCGCCAAAGACTGGACGACATCGATTTACAGCGAAATTATACGCTGGGGGGAGGTGTTTGTTCGCCCCAGAACATTGGTATTACTTTAACTTACTGCGTTCCATCATACCTCTCCTCCCTTTCGACTGTTGCCCATAGGCTGGCCTTCACCAAAGCGAGGTTTAACATTTTTCCCTCCAATGTCCTGAGACATAGATTCTCAAAGGGCCAAGCCTCCGCCATGTGCGAATGTGATAAGGAGACGCCGGAGTCGCTTCAGCACATTATGTTCACTTGCCCCTTGTTCAATGTGCCATGGGCAAATTTGTTGGGATCAATCATACAGAAACTAGAGGGTACCCCACCAAAATTCCATCTTGCCCAAATCTTGCAGGACAAGGATACCCATACGACCCTGAGAGTGGCTAGGTTTCTGGTCGCTGTCCTTACCCAAAAGCGTTGCCAAGGAGCACTACAAGCTAATTAAGGCGCAGTATGTCATTCCATCTTATAGTATTTTATTGTTACAGTGGTGTTTTAGCGGCTGTTTTTTCCCACGTGCACAAGCTATTATTTATGTCTTGTTTTTATCTGTATGGGCCTATGGCCGTAATAAATAAATATATATATATATATAAAAGACACACACATGGACATTTTCCTATCAGAATGCATTGCTATAATTTCCATCAGCTGACCAAGTAATGTAGGCACAATAACTTCCAATTGTCACTCATCAATGGATGATTCGTTACTGTAGTTTCACTTCTTTGCTGCAAGTATTTTAGCTGCTGATAGCATATTCCCCACTCATTTTCTTTTTTCACATTTTATTACATCATTAATATAAGGACTCAAAGCTGTACACCAGCCACAATAATTCATTTAGACCTCCTTCCCTTCAGGAATCAGTCCTTCTCATTCTGAGGAGCTTCATAGGCTCCAAGTTTGTTTGAATCCACTTTACCCTCCCCACCTGCTTCGATATTAGAAAATTAACAAGTGGTTATAATGTTCTTCTCGCCTTAGGGCAGAACAGGATAAAATTTGCAGACATGCACTTTAAGAGTGGATAAAACATGTCAAGTTACAGGCAAATAGGTCTAGGAATTTTTGTGCTGGACACTATTCAAGTTTGACTTTTTTTAAAAAAGAAACTTTGATAAATTTTTATGGTATAAATATGGCACAAATATTTATTAAATTAAATTTGCAGGCCAGGTTGACTCTTCTAAAAGGCTTGAAGGATCGTTGAAGTGTTTTCCTACAAGGACAGACATGACAGTTTCGGGATCAACTAATCCCATTATTATTTGGAAATAATAATGAAAAGCAGTAACTTCTTTCCTTTAGACAAAAATTGACAATGGCAGCCATTACAGGTTTTGGATGTGTAAATGTGTAAAATAAGAATCACTTGATCTCATTTTGGTAGCTAATTTTCTGACATGTTTCGATTGCTTCTTATAATTTTGCAGTTCCACTATATCTATACCAATATCTTTCTATAGATATATGATCTGCATTTTCTGTTTGACATTTCCAGACTCAACCATTGGTGGTGCTATATATTCATTCCCCCCCCCCCCTTACAGTTATGTCATATCATTGGAAGACAATCCCACAAAGGCATTATAGCATTTCACACAGTGTTTAGAAATAAGTAAGCATCATCCTAGAGATTCATAACACACATTTTTAAAAAAATGAATGTGAATTCATTAATGCAAATCTCCTTTGCTGGAGAAATTTTAGCAGAAACCCATGAGTCATCTGCCAGGGATGATGTACTGTCCTTTCAAGGTTTCATCATAGTTCATGGGGTAGGAATAGATGGCATCCAGCATCCAAGTCTAAAATCCTATAATACTATGATCCTTAGGTGACTTACTCACTGTATTATAACATAATAAAGTAGGCATATCCCTTAACATTTTCTGTACACAATATTCTCAAGTGGTATAAACTGGCTTAGGCTCTTTGAAGTCAGCAGATCTGAAGTGGCATGCCCCTGCTAAGCATGTGGGAATAAGAGTCCTGGGAAGCAGGGCTTTGACTCATCCTGGGGGTAAGAAGCCTTGTATGTGGCCTTAATTGAGATGTTTTGCAGGCAGTAAATTGCTGCTTTGCAGTGAGCTCCTCTAAAGCCCACTATTGGTTTGCGAGTTCTTGGAAATAATTACTGTTGATACAACATCTGCTCTTTGAAAGACAGCAGTTGTTATTTGTGTTTTATTTTTATTTTTTAAGGCATTTGACTTGCCCCCTGGCTCTTATACAAATCCTTTATGCAAACAAAATCTAGCTAAAATTAATCTTTGGAAACAAACGCAGATGCCCTAAGCTTCCACTTGACATTAGAACCTAGTTCTCCTCCTCCTCTCCTTCCTAATTAATGGAGCTGAACCTTTCAGCTTTTTCTTTAGAAAAACAGAAAAGCAAAAGGGGGGATTTTTTCATTATAAATCCCCCCACACACATTTGTTGGGGAGGGAAGGAAATCTGAAAACAAAGGTGGGTGGCAAGCTGCATACTAGGACAAGCAGCAATGGAAATGTTAGAATTTTGCTCTCTTCCCAAACTGTGATGGAGCTGCAATCAATGATCCTTTTGTTCCTGAGTCATATTCACACTATATTATGATGCAGTGTCATCCCAGGGCACTCAAGGGAGGAAAAATATGGTAACCCCAAACTTTTAAAATGGATACAATCTATACAGTACTCCCAGCATTTTTGTTTCTTCAGTTTGTTCTACCTGAATTCTTTTGTTTTGTGTTGGATTGGTGAGATAAAAGAGAATGTAAGCTAACAGAGAAAAGCTTCAGTTATTATTTTCACTGTTGTTCTGTTGGGAGATTTAAAAATAGTTTTGGATCTAGGTAGAGTAAACCAAGCCTGCCTGAATTCCAGTGGGAAATCTAGCTCAGTAGTCCCACATTTAACCAAGAAGGTGGTTTTTATGCTCACCATCTCTCTCATCTCAGATAGTGCAGGCACTGGGATGAGGGCTCCCTAAGTATTTTAGTTAGATTGAATGGATACATAATCCTGTACCTCAGATGCCTGGCTGTAAAATGTGTAGTGAATGATGGTTGCAGTCACAAGCCTAGTGCCTTCATCAAATGCCAAACCATCTCAGATTCATTCAGTTCCATATCATTACTGTGCTGCTTTGATCATGTGAGTTTAATCAAATTTATTATTAGATGCATGGGCCATTGAAACAAACAAACCATGGAACAGTAATGGCAAAAGCCCCAAAGCCCCAAAGGAGCCAACATTGTTATGAGCATTTTCAATAGCTATTTTTTGTCATTAGGTTCTAATGTGATGCAGAGAGAAACTAAGATATATAAACTGATAAAACAATAAGATCACCCACAGAGCAATTTAAGTTCTGTATTTCAGGAGGGTAGAGAATACAACAGATACCATGCTAGACTGAGGAATGCAAACTGCTGCAAGGCAAAGCCACTGGCTTGCAAGTGAATCAATATGGGTGTCTAAAACACAATCAAATCAGGATGCAGGAAGAAGGATGAATGCCATATGGCTATGCCAGAAAGCAGCTTGCTTTTGGGGCTTGCTTTGGGCCATTTTGCATAAATGATTCAAAGAGCAAATTATTAGAAACACCCACTAAAAGTGTTTTCAAACACTATAGTGATGAAGTTAGATAGACAATGTAACTGCCTCAGGGTGAATTCTCTTACCCATGGGGTAAATTGGTTATCTGCACCATCTTGCTAAGTGGTAAAGGACCATTGTACCAACATCATGTATAAGTAAATTGCAACTTTAATCCTAAATATATTTATGACACTGTAAGCCCCACTGAACACAACTAAACTAACTTTGGAATAAAAACGTGCGGAATAAAATCATTACTGGGATGGGCTCCATCTGATACTTTGAACACATTACAGTCATACCTCAGGATAAATACGCTTCAGGATAAGTATTTTCGGGTTGCACTCCGCGGCGACCTGGAAGTAACAGAGTATGTTACTTCTGGGGTTCGCTGCTTGTGCATGCGCAGACGGTCAAAATGCGCGGAAGAGGCAAAATGTGACCCGTGGATGCGCAGACGCGCAGTCGCATCTTACGTTCTGTTCAGGATGTGAACAGGGCTCTGGAACGGATCCTGTTCGCATCCCAAGGTACCACTGTACTTAACAGCTTCATTGTACTCGAGAGAATCACATCATGCGGTTTTTGAGGAACTGCTTCATATTGCAGATTGTGGATTACATGTGGATGGCTCAAAAATGCTTTTTAAAGTTTAAAGCAACTACAAAGCAACCCTTTAGTCACCTCACTTCACCTTAGGAAGCCCCCCTCCAAGATATCTCCCCTCCCCCCAAAAAATATTTATTAAATGAAATTTGCAGGCCAGGTTGACTCTTCTATAAGGCTTGAAGGATCGTTGAAGTGTTTTCCTACAAGAACAGACATGACAGTTTCGGGATCAATAAGTGGACACACAAAATGAGTGGAGTAGTTCAGTCTGCCTTAATTAGTATTATTTAGTCATAGTTAAGTCTTACTGAAAGCAATTGAAGGGTCAGTCATTGGAATGTTTAGAAATCCATTCTGTTATTTCCTCCTGTGGGGTGTACCTTCAGACCACATCCTGGGAAGTATTTGTTTAGATATTAAGGTTGTTGCAATACAAATGATACTTTGACTATGGATCCTCTTTGCATTTTCCTTGGTCCCTAGAGAATCACACAGTCATACTGTGCCCAGTCTGTTTGGGAACTGGATAAAAGTCTATAATTCCCAGTCACTTTCTGATGGGATACTTTAGTATCTTTATCACAGTTAGTAATTTTCCTTTCAAGTTACTTGGAAGTTACTTTCAAGTAAATATGTTTAGGACTGATCTGCTACACTCTGAAAGGTTTTCTATAACATCACCATACACACAATTGCCATTTTCATGCAGATAACAATCTAGTAAACTACAATGAGATTTCTACCCAGATACATTATTAAATGTTTCCCTTTGAAATATCATCTTGTCAAAAGGAGAAAAATGTTAATAGATATCTTGATTATTATTTCTCCCAACCACATTCTTGGAGCATTGTGTTTCCCATGCTTTTATTCCTCCAACCCACACTTCATCTCTCCCTCAAAAAATTCTTGAGAAACAAAATCTCTTTTTCATTCATGGAACTTTGAACCTTAGTGAACCATATGTGCTAGAGGAGTATTGAGCAAACATAATTCAATATAACTGATAATTGCCTGGTAGATGTTGTTAGGAATACATTTTCTACAGAATGTGTTAAAGAATAGGATGGCTAGGATAATGAGGTGTAGTGAAAGGGCAAAGAGAAGACTATGATGAGCTAGTTTGTACAGGACCTTTTTATATTAGAAAAAAACTCAATGGGGAGGGTAGTGCATGCCCCTGTATATGTGTGTGCATGCAACGGTGGGTGAAAACTGCATTTGTTCTGATTAGAAACTGGGGGAGCAAAATAATTGGGAGTAAGTGGGATGCTGAATGTTACTGTATTTTTTGGTGTATAAGACTAGGTTTTTTCCTAAAAAAGAATGCCCAAAATTTGGATAGATCTTTCCCCATTTTCTTAAATTGGAGCCCCCCCAAAGTAGGGGCATCGTATACATGGGTGCGTCTTATAGACGGGAAGATACAGTATTTAGCAGAAGTATCATGTAAGTTAGAACTTTAGAAAATAAGTTAGAAAGCACTATATTTCTAAACTGACCTTCCTTCCATAGGAGCCCAGGGTGGTTTACAGCATAGTGTAATAAAACAATATGCCACAAACAAGAACAGGTAAAACTAAATACATAATGCAGCAGACATGAAATATTGCTGAGAATCAGGTCGTCTTTCTAAGCAAACAGATGCTTCTTCCATTGACACTGAACCATCAAAAATGAGGCAACCTATCTATGTGGAGAAAATTCTATACTCGGGTGCCACGATGGAGAAGGTCCTATTCTGTGTTACCAAACAATAGGCCAACCCACAAAGCACATTCTCTCCTACTGTTTGTCTCTTTGGGCAGGGCCTTAGAACAGTGAGAAGGCACATCTTTTGCATAAAGAAGGTTCCCGTTTCAATCTCCAGCATCTCCAGGGAGGACTGAGAGAGATCTCTACTTGAGTGCCTGGAAAGCTGCAACCAATCATACAGAACAGGGATGGGAAACCTTTTCAGCCAAAGGGCCACACTTTTCTTTAGGGTAGCCTTCTAGGGGCCAATATTCACCTTTGTAAAATTGGCTAGTTTCTCCACACACTGCTCTATTCAGAGAAGGGTCATTGTTGGAGTTAAAGGACACAGTCCCTCCAGGTAAAAATTATTTGGTTTGTAAAGCAGGACCAGGGAGGTGTGTGGTATGGGGAGAGGGACAGATAGAGAGGCTTGGTGGGACAGTTGCATTTTGCCCTCAGTCCTGAGGTTTCCTACCCTGATGCAGGGACAAAGGGTCTGATTCGATTTTAGACAGCTTCTTAAATTCCTCTGACAAATTTTATTGGAGTATTTTAAAAAGTGGTTAAATTAGATGCACCCCCCCCAAGTATTCCTACTTTTCCTCCCACCATTTTGTCCACACCTTTATCCCCCTGTCTCTCAAAATGTTACAACATGCAAGCATTTTTGTGAACCAACTTGTCTCGGGCACAGAATATAATTACTTCTTTTCCACACCAACGTGCAATGGTTTAGCCATCAGGGACAGCTGAAAAGAGAATTAAAGTCGTATGTGGAGCCACTGTGCTATCATTCAACCAAGATCTAAGTGTACTTTCTGCCACATTAAAAAAAGCTGAACTGGATAAAGTGAAGCGAGTGGGTAGCATAAGTGTGGGGGCAGTATTAAGTACTCTGGTGCTTTCAATCACGGCAACATCAACAAATAGATCAGTGAATGTGCTGCCTGTCAAGACTTCCCAACTCAATTGTATGCCTGTATTAAAAGTCATAGCAATTTCTACATCTAGTAATGCCCCTCAAGGCCATACACACAGCTGTAACGGTAACATAAAAATGGAAGTGCATGACTTGGGAAATATAAAATGAATAGATAGATACACACACATATATAGTATTTTATTTCTTTGAAACATATGGCTTTATAATTGAAAGCAATATACTTTTCCAGTGGAGCTTGTGCTAAGCTATTTAATGTATATCTAATTATTGTTTAGAGCTGTCATACATTTAAGAGATCAAAGAATACTTACAGCCTCTTTTAATGCTGCTAGCATTGTTCACCTGGAGTCCTCGGTATCAAATATATTTAAAAAGAAATCTTCTGCTTCTTTAAAACAAAATCATTATGCAGTTTAATTTAGAAACTTATCAATAGTCAGGCCAGCACTTGCAAACCAGTGTTCTTTTTCCTTTCGTTTGATATGCATTTGAGAAGATACCCTTAATATCATTTTGAATCAAATTATTTATTTGTATGCAAATAATATAGTTTTAAAGCTAGGATTTAAATTAAATCCTATCGAAGAGGTTGAAAGTTTGATGCGGTTGGTTAGAATGAAATTTTATGCCACCTATCTATACTTTTGCCACACAATTAAAACAGTGTCAGTCATTGGAGCTGAAAACCTACGTGAAATGTGCAGCAATTGGACTGGGTTCACATGTCGCTGTTACCATGTCATTTGCAAGTAATGAGCTAATCTCAGTTTGAATACTCAGAATTTACCATTCTGGGGGAAGGAGCTGTTTTTCAATAGTTTTCTTCTACTTTATAACCCTGGCACATACACATAAATAGTAATGTTCACGTGTATCTTATCATGCTGTCTTTGGGAAACTATAGTGTGCAGTTCTCACTTAGGCCTCCTAAAACAAAAACAAGTTAGGGTCTTAAATGAGGATAGGGGATAACAATTAACTATCTACAAAATTGATCCCTCACCCCACAAAAAAGGAAAAATAGGAAATACTTACAAAGCAAAGTGCTCCTTGGTCAGGTTGATTTATCACAAAATTTCACAGTGATTAATGAGTGTTTCTTCTAGAATACGGGGTTATCAATAAAGAACTTTGGGGCATGCCTCTACAAGCATCTTGTTCAGCATGAATGCTGTCTAAGCATGATGCTTGATGCATACATTGGTGTATGACTGGGTGAAATGTAAGTAAATAAATAAATAAAATTAAATAATACTGAGATTATAAGCTGGAAAATTGGAGTCTAAATCAGGTGAATATGATTTTTGGTGACCACTATTTCTTAATGGTGGGCAATTAAGTATGAATTAACCTTTCTGTGTGACAATCTCTAGAAGTCACACAAAGTTCTATTTTAAAATAAAATTGGATGCAATCTGAGTGAGCATAGATATAGCTGTACTTCTTTCCTCATCTTAGAACACTAGACTTGCATTGAAGTTGAGGGTGTTCAGTTTGGTCTAGAAGCTATACATGGAAGGGCATTTTTTCTTTCATATTTATTTGAAAAGTTCCATCATATGAAATTTGATGGAAAGTCTGGATGACCCACCTTGACCTTCAGAAAGTATCTTCTGCATTTAATGATTTCTCTTGACAAGGTCACTAATGATTTATTGCAGAGGTGTGTATTTGGTTCAGATAAATCTCGAATCCTGAGCCAAAATAGGCAAGATTCAAAGGAGATTTAAGGAAATTCAGATGTTTTCTGGGATGTCCTTAACCAATTTGGGATGCTCCAAAGCTGCAAGGCTGCCCTAGAGCTTCAGACAACTCAGACAGATTCATGTTGTCTGCCTTTTCTAAGGCATTACTTTTTCCCAAGCTCTCTATATAAGGACAGTGTAAAAGGAGGGAAAGGGAGAGGGAACTGGTGTTTTCTGACTGACAACTCTAGCTTCCAACCAGGGAATAACTTTCCCAATCACAACAGTTTTGTTGGAGGGAAGTATAAGGAAGGAATTTATCTGTTGTCAATTGAGCATAAAACAAGCAGATGGTCCAGGAGGATACCATGGTGAATGGTATCCAAAGATGCTGAGAGATCCAACACAGCAGCTGTAGAGTTCTACTCTCCCTGTCTTTCCCATGGCATAAACACAGTCTTACAAAATCAAAAATTTAAAACCAATTAAATCACCTAAGGAATAACACCAATGTTAAATCAACATAAGTGGACAGCAGTAGTGCAGGGATATAAAAAATAACAATGCATTTTAAAAACTGAAAGACTATGCATCTGGGGCAGATTTTGAAAGTCTTCATCTACTGCTGAAATAGCAAAAACATCGGCACCAGACACATCTTTTTTTTTTAATGATATTTATTACTTTTTGAACAGTTTCAACACAACACTACAAACAAGAAAAGAAAAAAAAGAACAATACAAATACAATACAAAAACACTACATACAAAACAAAAACAAACAAAAACAATTTAAAAACACCTCAAACATTTTCAATATCTTATCTTTCATTCGCTTATTTCCAACGACCTCCTCACACCTCCCTTTTTCTATTCCACTTCTATTAATTGTTTCAGCAATTCCTTTCCATCTTCCTCTGTTTTCTATCCTATAATTATCTTAACACATTCTTGCCTTGTTTTTTCCTTTAATTTTCTGTTAATCTATTTATACTTAATTCCTTATAACATTTCTACTAAAGCCATATAACTTCATTCCAACATTCTTCTAACATTCATTAATTTTACAATATTTCTATAAATAGTCTTTAAACTTTTTCCAGTCTTTCCCCCCCGACTCTTCTCCCTGGTCTCGGAGCTTGCCAGTCATTTCCGCCAATTCCATATAGTCCATCAACTTCATCTGCCATTATCCAACACTTCAGTGCTTTCAAGAAGTAGCCATTCTCTCAGCCAGCAAAAAGCAGATGGTTCACAACAAAGTTTAGGGGTCTGGCAGGGCAAGTCCACCTCCTTCTTTGGCATCCGTCAATATTTTAAAATTTACTCGAGGCTTCCTGCCCTGCCAAACAAATCTAGAGACGTCCCTCTGCCACCTCCTGAAACAATCCATCCCATCCAAAGCTTGCAATGTTTGAAACAAAAGCAACATCCCCGACAACACAGCAACCCTCATCCCCACCACAGCAACTCGGCCCAACAATAACAACTTCAGATTTGTCCATATTTCCAAATCCCCCTTCTCTTCAATCCAACGTCCTTCACAGTTATCCTTGAATAAATTCACATTTCTGGCTGTCATACTAACCCCCAAATACCTCTCTTAACCGATGTTA
Source organism: Podarcis liolepis (assembly GCF_965112155.1). Lineage (NCBI taxonomy): Eukaryota > Metazoa > Chordata > Lepidosauria > Squamata > Lacertidae > Podarcis > Podarcis liolepis. The sequence goes on from NC_139558.1 coordinate 63,534,745, forward strand.
GTCCTGTCTCCTCCTGAAACACTGTCAAGCTTTCCTTTTCCTCAGGTAGGGCTCTGATTCCCTCAAATCTGTTTCTCTTTAAGTTCCATCATAACAAATGTCAGCTTATGTTCATCAAGTTGTCCTTGTATGGATGGGACTCTCTCTCTCTCTCTCTCTCTCTCTCTCTCTCTCTCTCTCTCCAGTTGTATTGCTTTACATTCAGCAGCAAGGGTTTTCTCCTTGACTTCATCCGCAGTTTGCCGTATCATAGTAGATTCCTGTATCAATTTCTGCATGGTTTCTGTATTGGTATTCACCTTTTGTCCCAGATTATTTAAACTTTCTACAATTAAGTCTATTTTAATATTTGCAGCATCCACTTTCACATTTATCACGTCTGTTTTCTTGTGAAGCTGTTCCAGCGAATCGTTTATTTTCACTAATACGACCACTAGGGCCTCTTCTGATGAAATTCCGTCTGTTTTTTCCTTTCCATTTGCCATAACACTTAAGAGATTCAAGGTCAATCCCAGAGTCTCACAATTTTTTATCTTGCAGCTGGAAATTCCCCTAGCCCAGCTCCTGTAAAGCAACCAATTTCAAAAGCTTCCACTAGGGGAAAACAGTTTCTATTTGTATTAGTCAGTAAAATCCTCTTTTAAACACAGTTCCAATAATCCAAAGTTAGTTTCAGTTTTCAGTTACTTTTACTCCTTTTTTTTTTTTAAGAACAGCCGGAGACAGTAGTAACAATGTATTCTCTTGTTTAGCTACCTGTCAATGAACGTTCTAATCGCTGTCAATGAACATTCCAAAAGACATCGATCCTGCTAGCAGCCCATTTCCAGGGTCAGAACGGCGGTATTTTAACTCTTTTGACTCTCTCCTACAGGCATATTCAGTCCACCACTTCCCCCCCTCTTCTCCTGTCTCCAAAGGGGGGGATTAGTTCTTTGCTGATGGAGATTTAGTCTTTTACAAAAGGCTTTCCAAGACTTCAGCTTGCAGGCTAATTGCTTTAGTTTATTTACAAACGGGGAGGCGGACTTCCTCTATTGAACCTCCCCGTTTCGATGCCAAATTAAACGTTTAAAAATCCAATTCTCCCACTTCAGCTCTACTCACGGGTAATTACTTTAGAGTCAAATTGTCCACAGGAAAAAGTCAGTGCTCTCCAGCAACAGCTATGCGGCTTCGCTCCATGGAAGAAGCAGACGATTCGAAGCACCGCGCCGCTCACCCCACGTCGCTCCGGATCCCTGAAACCGGGTTTCCCCGTGAGTAGGGGAGGCGCAAAAGGTGCCCGCCGAATCCCACGTTCACAGGCTTCTCCCACCTGTGATTTTTTGCGGGTCTCCGCCGTCGCGGCCAGACCCAAATTCCCACGGGGCAAATTCCTCCCGATCAGAGGAATTCAGCCATTACCGGAGGCACCTCCCCGGAAGTCCCGGCACCAGACACATCTGTCTGGGGAAGAAATTCCAAGCCAGGACACCACCACTGAAAAGGCCCTCTCTCAACATCTGTGGGGGCATTAGGATCAGTATCTCAGAAGGGTCTTTCAAACAGAGCAGGGAGATTTGGTTCATGGAAGAACAAATATTATGACCTTGATTTTGGAATGAAAATGGGGTATTAGAATTCTACTGATAAATATCTGTCTTAACCAGGCTCAAAGTAGTCCAATTGCCCATCTACACAGATGGCCAATATAAAAATACATTTCTATAGTGGGGCCCCAAAAGCACCAAGGAAGGCAAAAGAGTCAGGACAGTTATAGCAAAGAGATTGTCTTTATTTTGATGTTCCTCTTAATGCATCTAATCTGGTGGCACTATCAGTTTGATGGAGCCAATACTCCATTAAAGATCCTGACCTTTCCCAGGGTGCTGCTGCCTCCCAATAAAAATGCTTAAATAATGCATTAAAAGTACAAATAAATGAGCAGTGTGTCCAGAGATATTCACAAAAATTCCATACTTGTTTAATATGAAAGTATATTATTTGCTCAAGGTTCAGTCACTAAGGTTATGAGACAGATATCAATTTTTGATCTCTTTGAACCCACAAACCATCAGGAGTAATTAGTGGATGAAGCAGAGAGCAATTAACTGAAAGGCACTTTTTGCTAACAATCTACATTTCACTGCTATAACCTTCTATGAAGTGCTAACATTTAATTGTTTATGTAATCACATTTTGACTTGGGAGACTTCAGATGACCAATCTTGCAATCAATATGTAGTGAGTTCGTTATTATTATTGTTTGTGGCACTTTTAATGTGCGAAGCATTTTAGAGTCACTTTATCCTCACAACAAATCCACTGTGAAAAACATCACTAATTTTCCCAGAATAAAGATGTCTTTAAGTATAAAGAGCAAACTAAGAAGAGATATGATAGCCAAATATCTCAAGGGCTGTCACATGGAGGGTGGAGCAAGTTTGCTTTCTCCTGCTCCAGAGTGTAGGACCTGATCCAATGAAATTCCAATGAAACATCAGGAAGAACTTTCTGACAGCAAGAGCTATTTGACAGTGGACTGGACTCCCTCAGAAGGTGGTGGACTGTCCTTCCTTTGAGGTTTTTATGCAGAAGCCAAATGGCCAACTATCACACTTGATCTACTTGACTTTCTTGCAATGTAGGGGTTGGGAGTAGATGACACTTGAGGTCCCTTCCAACTCTCCAGTTCTATGTTTCTATAATTCTATGACTAGATGCACCAGCAGGCTGTTCTTATGTTCACATGACAGATCGTTTCCATGTGTAGAATAGCTTTAATGTGTTCACAAAACAATATTAAAAAAGGAAAGGGCTAGTGCACATTGGCTATATACCATTGCCATTATAGGGAAATTGGTTACCCTGCAAGAGGTCCTGCCTCTATCAATACACACAAATGGTTATCTGCTATTGAATGCTGATCTGTTGACGATTAGTGCCCTTTTCTGTGGGGTAACTCTCAACTGTGTGGGGAGGGATATTGTTTTTGCTTGTTATCGTCATATGTATTTTTGTGTTTTTATATTGTAAACTGCCCTGCGATCCTCAGACGAAGGTCACTATAGCAATTTACAACAACAACAACCAGGACCATAAAAAGTAATTGTTTTTGAATCAAAGGGGATCGGGATTCAAATGGCCTTTTGGTAACTTAAAAGCAATGTCTTTAGAATGATCTGAAGAGAGGAGAAATCATTATTTCATTTGGTTATTTACTATTGCCTTCCACTGAATCCAGATGGTTCAGTTAAAATAAGAGCAAATGTCTTGGGTAAAGGAGAATACTTTTGTTTCAGGAACAAAAGCTTTCAGATTTAGCTTTCTTATTCCTCTGCACGGTAAAATACTGTCAAAGTAAGACACAAAACAGAGGATTTAGTGTTAGACGATTGTCTTGCTTACCTAGACGTAAGTGTTGATCCTAGCTGTTTCCATGTGATTTACTGGTTGTTCTGGAGTTCTTGTTGCGGGTGGGTGGGGAACAGCATCACTGTGTGAAATCATTTTGTAGCCATTGCGGGTTATTTTTGCTTTTGCAGTTTTCTTCTTGGCTAATGCACATTATACTTTCACAACATTTGGGTTGATTTGAACTCTAGCACTCTAGTAGGTTGAAATAAAATAATAATAATGTCTTGGGGAGGAGATGACAAACCGTGGCAGCTTTACCGAGCAATTTTTAAAGCACAGTTGATAAAACAGTCTGCTTGTTGTTATGTAGCTGAGCCACCGCTTCATCAAGCATTCTGCTTATTTCTCCTCATTATTGGAATCATGCCTTTCAGCTACTGAGACTAAAAAAATTAATATACAATTTAGGCAACAAGAATATTAAAAGTGTGTGCGCGAATGACATACTGACAAGGATAAAGGAGGGGGTAGGAACTGTGAAAACAGTCTTTTAACTTTGTATGGGACTGTCAAACAGTTCTTTTGCCTCATTCTTTCGGGGGGGGCACATTATCAATGCAGTGAATTAAATATTGCCTTCTCATTAGTATTAATAGCACCTTCACACCTAATTCTTCATGCTTTGAGTTGGAAATTCAGTCATTTACATATTAGACATTTGAGTGCCACTAGGCATAATCTTTATAGCCAAAGAGCAAAATGTGCTTCATCCTTAGTTATGTACCAGGAAGGGGTTGAACCAGCACTGCTGGCTTCTTAGCCCCAGGCATCCCCATGCAAGTATGAAAATGGGGAGGGGTACTTTTCAGCTAAATTAGGTCATTAGGAGAATGCACTTCTGGACAGAGAGAAAATGTCTAAACATCACAGTTAGGTGTTAAGCTCATAAGGCCATTTTTTCAGGTACATTTGACAGATATTGCTTCAGGGCTCTCAGCTCTTTTCTTCTGAAAGGATCTAATTGGAATATTTATTGTGAAGAAAAGCAACACAGATCGTGGGAAAGGGCTGGTGATAGTGCACAGACAAGGATTGAAAGCTGGAGATAGAGCAGGGACAAGTATCTACAGAAGGAAAATATTACTGAGGATTGGGCATGGACACGTCTATTGATGCCACTCTCTCTGGTTCTAATCCTCCCATCCCTACCCCAAAACACCTTAAGTTCAGATTGCTACATTTCTGCATCAGGTTGTGATTTATTTATTTATTTGTAGTCTCACAATTTTATTAGCATTTAGTATAGGGCTTTCCTAATGGAATTTTTTTTAATACAGTTTTTTTTTTTTTTTTGCAAGCGATTTCCCCTAAAATAACATATTTTTCTATGTTCTTTCTGTACACTGTTTTCAGTTGGCGAACTAAAACCTTTTGTGTCTACTTCTAAACACCTGCTGAAAACGTTTCAATTCTACCAGGCCTGTGCAGGGAATTACAAATACATCCTTCCACAATGGTTAATTGATATCTGTTTTGAACTTTTTATGGTTTTTATTCTATGGTTTTATGTTTTATTGCTGCAAACTGCTTCAACATATATTTAACAGGACAGTAGTACACAAATATTTACATAAATAAATAAAATAAAACAAAACTGCATCACAAAATTAAGGGAAGTGCACATTTTGAATAATAATTGTGTTGCATTTAACTTATTGTTTTTGGAAGCATGAATTAGGTAGGTTCACATTGAAATGTGAATCAAAGTAAATTTATTCCCCATCCAAAATGAGGATTAAAACATTGTTGTGGTATATTTTCAGTGGCAGAATATTATACTTCCAGATACCTTGGAATATGAAACTAGATTTGCAAGCTGGAATTTCTATTTCGCTCACAATCTTTAACATATTCCCCCGGCAAACCTGAAAGGGCAAGTTCACACAAGCATTCATCTGAGGTAGAGTCAACTTGCATGCAGGAACACTGTGTCAGAGTAGGAATGGAATTAAAAATGTATCTGTTTACTGAAGTATTCCTCGGCCTCTGATCATGAGTTGAACTGTAAATATGGTTGCAGTAAAAAGAATATAGATTTTATTGGATTATTTTTTAATTGTGAATTGTTGTTTTGTATTTAATTGCTCAATAGGATGGTGCCTTGATATTATTTTAATCAGTGACTGTATTAAAATACTTTAAATAAATACAGAATGTTCTCTGCAGGAAAAATCTCATGCTTTGGCTATTTGACCACTCTTGTAACAGTTGTTTGGTCAGCATTTTGCATCTGTACCTCTTCCTTGTCACTTTCTGTTTGTCTTACCATTTTCCCCACTGCTTCTCCTTTTGTTGAAATACATACATACGGTACATACATACATACATGTGCACATACTAATGAAATGTGCTGTATGCACCTATGGTTATTCTGTCTGTTTAAAGTTTAGAACAAAAATTGTTGAGCACAAAGGATATGTTAAAGCTCCTCTGTATGGGAATGAAATTTGTTTTGTTAGCGGCAAACATGCACTGTCAAGTAAAATCTTATATTATCATGCTGGAAGTAATGTATCAGCCTCCCAAACACTGGGGATCAATGCAATAAATATTACTGATAATGTGTTTAATGGCATAAGTATGTTCCATTATTTGGAAAGAGAAGAAATATATAATGACATTTATGAAGTCAGGGATATTTACGAATCGATAACTGATAAAAATCTTTATTCCTGTTAAGCAGCATTTTATGCTTCCAGTTAGACTCTAAATAATGTAGCTTACTGAACAACACAGGAATTTATGGAGTGAACTTTGGTTTGGAAACTGTTGGAGAGGAGAGTGCTCTTCAGGTTCGGTCTTGCTTTCAGGCTTCTCAAAGGCATCTGCTTGGTCAGGGCAAGAACAAGATTGTTTTATGCATATTCTCTCAGCACACTGATATATTCTAGATACAGTGGTTCCTCAGGTTACAGACACTTTAGGTTACAGAGGCTTCAGGTTACAGACTCCGCTAACCCAGAAATAGTACCTCGGGTTAAGAACTTTGCTTCAGGATGAGAACAGAAATTGTGCTCCGGTGGCACAGCGGCAGCGGGAGGCCCCATTAGCTAAAGTGGTACCTCAGGTTAAGAACAGTTTCAGGTTAAGAACGGACCTCTGGAACAAATTAAGTTCGTAACCAGAGGTATCGCTATACTGAACTCACTGCTCTGGTAATTGGTTATTTGCCACAGTGAAGGTCCACAAGCTTTCATGAACACCAAACAATAAGCAGTTATGATTTAATTGCTTTTGCTCATTGCCAAACACATTTCTAAATCATTTCCAGCTCTTTAAATCATTTTAAAAGTTGGAATGATAAATAATGTGTCTTATGTGTTCTTTGATTCCAAAATAACCCATATCACAATAGCAAACCTCATTTGCTTCTCTCTCATCCGTCCTCCTCTGCAAGTGTACTAATACAATGACAGAATCATGTAGAAATGATTTGTAATTAAATTAAATGCCACAACAAAAAAGTGTGTAAAATGCATTTAGTACAAAACAATAAACAAGAACATGATTAATTGCTTCAGTGTGTCTCGTTTTGATGTACGAAAATAAAGACAGTGCAGCAGATGAGAGCTTTTGAATCAAGGCAACATCCACCTGGTTTAAACCTTTGCGTGTCGAGGTCCCCAGGTCCACCCCAATAACTCACACATCACACAGAAGTTTTTGTTTAAGATTTTTGGCATAATTTTGGCCACAACTTTATTAAAATACAAATTTGTGAGTGGTTGCGTAGGCATTGGTTGCGACTATGTGCCCCCACCATGGGGGACAGTCTGACATTCCGCACGATGCGAAAGTCAGAACGGGGGAATACACTTGGGGGTTACGCGGAGCAGGGAACCTGCCCTCACCCCAAGTGCAACCAGGAGCTCATTGCTATGGCCCGAGCCCCCTTGACAGAGTGGACAAGCAATAGTTAGCCCCCAATTCCTTTAACGGAATCCCTTGCAGCAGCAGCATTAGAGGGGCAGGCACAGCCAATCCATGCCCCTCAACCAACCAAACCATAAACCAATGCCTAACCGCGAACCTTACAAGTTGTGACGATTTGCTACGCAGTAGGCAAAAACCAAATGGCCCCAGCCAATCAGCCAGATGGACAAAATTCCTACCAGGCCCCCGCTCCAAAGCAGACGACCCCATGACAGGCACAGCAAGGTTAAAGCGAACAACCCTATTCTAGGGAGGGAGGGACGGGCAATCTGATGCACGGGCGAAAAGAGGAAGCTCTAGCCTCGTGCAAGGAGTTTTACTATTTCTGGCTGTCAATCAAAAAATGGCAACATTAACTTCTTCCCAACAACAAGGGAAGCCCCAATCGTATCAGTGGCCAACAATCAATTAGCCCGCCCCCCAACTTTGGAGTGTCCTGGCAGCCCCCACCGCAACACGTGCTCTCCATGAAGGAGAACACGCTTTGTCAGACGTTGGGCTTGTCCACACCAGTGTTTAATGTGTGTTTGAAGCACCGTATCCCCAATATTTTTGGCCATCATCCACATGATTCCTGATGCCAATTCTTTTGAGCATTAAATTTGGATTTCCCTATCTGAAAAGAGGAAGTAATCCTGCCTCAAACTGCTGTTATCAGACAGCCAGACTCACTGCTGCAGGGTTTGGGGGTATGTGAGAGAAAACTTTTTTATCTTCCTCTTTCCATGCCTGCTTCCTCTCTTTGTCTTTTTTTTTTTTTTTTTTTTTTTTGGTCTTCTGGTAGTTCTAGCAACCATTCCCAGTAGGAACCAAGATTCCCAGATTTGACCAAGGCTAGAATCCCAAGCCAAATTGGACATATTTGGAGGAACTTGAGTGTCAGACAAATTGGGTACAGAGATCTATGGATCATTTTGAGGCAGGTTGGATGGCTATCAAGGGCCAGAGCATCTGGCAAAAAGGAAAGGCAAACAGGGTGATAAAGCCATGTGAAAAGGCCAAGGCCTACCACACTGGTAGCTACACCTTCTCAGGAAAAGGTAGGACGCAAGGCTTTGGCTCTCCTTCCAATGCCCCACAGGATGAATGCTTCCACTCAACAGCTGTGGAGAGGGCATCAATCCTGTGGGGTGTGGGGGGTGCTTGGCAAGCAGTTGATAAGTGGGAGGATCCTGCTGGGTGCTGCTCCTTCATGAGCGGCTTGCTTTCCTTGCATGCAGGGAAGCCACTCTGGAAGGAGAATCACCATGCAAAATTGGATTCTTCAGTTCACCAGCTGGAAAGCTGGAAGATCTGATCCTGTTCAGTGCCCCTCTCAACCATCATTTTTAATTCCTGTTTTAACCTTTCTGTGAAAATAAGTTTTTAAAAAATCATTAGCCTTATCCACTCAGAATGTATTGGGACACATCCAAGGCAGAGGTAGGTGGTCTTCAGGGCATCACAGGGCAAATTCACCTAATCTGGCAGGCCCAGCTGCAATTTCTCAATACCCACACCAGTCTAATGACATTGTACGTGAGCATATTTCAAGATTTCAATCACCGCTTCCTTTTTCATTCACCTTCAACATGTGCAGGATAAAAAAGGTACTGATAACCAATCAAAGGGAGGGTTTTCAAATGTACATCAAGCAATGATACCCACCTTTGTGGATGGCAGGGCCTAGAATCAATCAAGATGGAAAGCAGTTTATTGAAGTTGTGAATTAACACTTCCAGATTGAGAAAAACTACATTTTCCCCCTCCTACAAATGGGTGTACACATCCTCAGACTCTGTAAGATTTTAATCCTGATTTACAATAGGCTTAAGGGGTTTGAACCTAATGAATTAAGTGATTGACATACCACGCATAAAGCAAACTTTGCCTTCATCACATTGAGTTTATGACTTAGATGACTTAGATTTTTAAAAAGAGTGACCCTTCATGTCTAGCAACTATTAATCTCACTCAATTTTAGCAGTGCTGGAGAAAGGGTTTGGGGGTAATTCAGCATTTAAGAAAATTTATAACAATTCCTGAACAATAGCAGGCTGCCTATTTTTGCTTTATACTTTTATACATAGAGCTGCCTAGAACAGTTTGTGGGAAATTAAACCATCCAAAGTCAATGCAAAAGAAAGGGGGGGATTCATTTTCCTGTACAGCAACTGACAAAAGCACCACTTTATTATAGAATGGAACATCAAAACCTCAATCAAGAGCAGGTAAGAAAGTGTTTTATGACAAAGATGAACTGAAGATTCCCATATCTGCTTTAGTTTTGAAGAGGGATTAGTTGCCGTTTCTATCTTTGGGCCTCTTCATATTTCGCAGAAGTTTTATATTATAAAATGCTCCACTTGTTGACATTGATTGTTTCAACTTCTCCATGCTCAGCAAGTTGAACCAATGAATCTCTAGTTTTTCACTGTATAAATTGGTCTATTGTTTTAATTGTGTGATTTACAGATAAAATTGTTGTCCAAAAAATCTGGAGGGCACTAGGGTTGGCAAAAGCTGCTGCGGTATCTTCTGCTTTTCCAGTCCATGTTCTCAGATCACCCTGCCCACTACCAGCAATGCAATGCTTTGGATATAATTGCTTGTAGGAACTGTAAGGATTGCAAGCACTTTCCCCCTTCAAATCCATATTTGCTCCCTCTGATGTGGGGAAATGTATAGTGCAGAAAAGACAGGCAGGGAAAGGCTTTTTTCTGCTCTAAATTCTCTTATCCTGAAGCTACTTTTCTTTTAAATAAGAAAAGTCAAGGGGAGCTTTGTTACATGCATTTGCATGTAACGTCTCGTTAACCCCTGAGGTGTGTCATTTTCAAACTCTCATTTATGATCCCATCAGGGTTGCTGCATTAGAAAATGTTGGCATGTAAGAAACACTGTATAGTAAGAATGCTCACGGGAGAGTGAAAAGAGTTGAGCAGCTCCCTGCCATGCCGAAAATAGCCCCACTTGCTAGTGGCAAGTTTCTCCTTCACAAGCACTGAAATTGCCATGCTAAAACACTGTTATCAGAAATAAAACCTGAGATTCCATCCTGTCCCCACTGGGGTCAATAGGCAATGTTTTTGTTGCTGTTTTGACAGATTTTAATGGGATCAGGCTTGAGCCATTAGATTAATTGTTTCTGGCCGGGAGGGAGAGACACTTATAAAGTTATGTGACAGACTATACATTGCTTCAGCAGGTTGGGCAGGCTTGTTCATCTCTAGCAAACAGGCAAATCTGCCTTCTGTGCTGTAAGACTGTGGTGGCCTAAATAGGTCTTTGATTCATCAGCAGTTCAGTTACTCATGAAATGTGTCACAAGGGTATAAACAACCAGTTCAACATCAGGATGATCTCCGGGTTATGGCACATGAAAGACTCTGGGAGCAGACAAGCAGGAATTGTCTGTCCATGGAGCACATTGGGAACATCATGAGACTTGCTGAATCAGACAAAGGCCCATGTAGTCCAGCATTCTGTTCTCACAACGGAACAGGCAAGCCACACGCTTTTAGGAAGCCCACAAGCATGACCTGAGTACAACAGCACTCTCCCTACTAGTTTCCCCCAGCAGCAGGTATTCAGAGGCATGTTGTGTGCCACCCCAATCTCTGAGCAGTGCAAGATTCCAGGAGTTCCAGGCATTTACTCAGGATTTGTGTTTCCTTTTGGAAATGAGACATGGTGGAGACTGCAGTGTCTTTAGAATATATGGTTTATTTACACATATGTACAACCTGAGCGTATGATGGAGGGGTTCATGGCATTAATATCCCCAAGAGGGTTCTGTTTCTTCCAGAGCCACAGCCTTGGATTCAAGCAGAAATCAGCTGTGGCTTCCCCCCTGCCTTTCCAGCCTGAAGCTTTACTTGTAGGTCACATTACATGTTGCTCTAGTTTTTGACCTAAGAGCTGGAAGAGGGGCCCTGCCCATTTGCAATCTGGTACAGGGGCCCCTTTCCATTGCTCTCTTAATGGACCCATTATTTTATCTTTGTTCTCTTTTAATGGCCCATTGCCTTTCCTTTGTTTTCTTCATGGTCCATCACCCAGGCAATTACCTGAACATATATTTGTTATGAGTTTCAAAGAGGGCAGGCTTCCCATAAGTTTTGGAGTTAGTAAAAGGTATAATTAATCAGCCCCTTTATGGATCACTGCCTTGCCGTGGCGAAGGGGCTTGAATAACTCAGACAAGCTATGAACTATGCTGAGCAGGGCATCCAAGATGAACAGGTCATAGTGGAGAGTTTTGACCAAACGTGATCCACCTGGAGGAAGAACCGGCAAGCCACTCCAGTATCCCTGCCACTCCAGTATCCCTGCTAAGAAAACTCCATGGACAAAGACAACAGGCATATAAAAGTTATGACGCTGGAAGATGAGCTCCTCAGGTTGGAAGGCGTCCAACATGCTACTGAGGAAGAGCGGAGGACAAGTACAAGTAGATTCAGAGCTGATGAAGCGGCTGGGCCAAAGCCGAAAGGATGTTCAGTTGCGGATAAGCCTGGAAGCGAAAGGAAAGTCCAATGCTGTAAAGTCCATGGACTGCAAGAAGATCAAACCTCTCCATTCTGAAGGAAATCAGCCCTGAGTGCTCACTGGAAGGACAGATCCTGAAGCTGAGGCTCCAATACTCTGGCCACCTCATGAGAAGAGAAGACTCCCTGGAAAAGACCCTGATGTTGGGAAAGATGGAGGGCACAAGGAGAAGGGGACGACAGAGGACAAGATGGTTGGATAGTGTTCTCGAAGATACCAGCATGAGTTTGACCAAACTGCGGGAGGCCGTGGAAGACAGAAGTGCCTGGCGTGCTCTGGTCCATGGGGTCACAAAGAGTAGGACACAACTAAACGACTAAACAACAACAGCCACCTTCCGGTCGAGCCACGGACCCGACACAAGCGGGACTTTCTCGGAAGAGAGAAAGTCCGAGTTCTCGAGGGTAAAAGGGGGTGCTACAGGGCACGGTAGCCCCCCAAAACCCCTCTGGAGGGAAACCAGAGGGTCAGGAGCCCAGCGGAGCCATTTGCAGATCGCCAGGTCGTCAGGTAACTCCGTAACAGGAGCGAAGAGAACGGCGGGCGGAGAAAGCAGGCACCGGGGAAGCCATTGTCTCACCCTCGAGAACGCAGCCCCAGGCTTGCAGGGCGAGTGATCGATTCTCAAAAACAAAGGATCAAAGCCAGACTGGGAGTTTGGAATTACAATCGGAATTACAAAAGGATGGCTTTGGAAAAAGAAGTTGAAAAAAAGAGGTCAGCTTTCATCTGAAATCGGAGAATGACGCAAGAATAAGAGCAGAGTGCGGAGATGAGGTTGGTAATGCAGCAAGCGGCTAGAACTTCTCCCTCGTAAAAAAACTTGCTAAAAGTCATATAAACTGTTGCTAAAAGTAACAAAGAGTTGTATAAGAAGGGAATACTTAAAGGAGGGAGCAGAGGGCAACTATTTTAGGACTTTAAAAAGCCCTCGATACAACGAAGGGTCTGAAAGAAGTAAAAAGAAAGGACCTTCCCGGTACTTTCACTTTTAAAAAAAACAACTGTGCAACAAAGTAGAACCTTTGTGCCTCCATTTTAACGGAAAGACAGAGCTAAGCAGCTATAAGTAAAACACAGGAAGCTAATATCAGGCAGCATAATTCATTGTCCCACTATCTTTTACCTCTGCTTTCAAATAAATTTAACTGTTTAAACACAACGGAAAGGATTGTATATGAAAGAAGACTTCACCTTCGCAACTGGTTCCTTTTCTCTCCCCCCCCCTCTTTTTTATGTTTATCCGTGGAATGAAATGAGAAAGAGCTGCCTAACAGGCTGCATGAAGGGCATGATTATTATTTGGAGCTTTGTGAACTGTGACTTGAACTAACAAACTACTCCCTGTTATTTTTTTTATTTGTCATCTTTATCTTTATCTTAATAAGGGAACAGTCTGGATTAATAAAAAACTACTTTGTTTTCTACTTTCTTCTTCCTTCTATGAACTTTGTTTAACTGAGCTTAAATTTGACACTCTCAACTACGGATCCCTTAGCAACTCCTGAGTTGCTTTTTGGTTAGAACCTTCCGGACATCTCCCTTATTCACTCTTTTTGGATATATTGGGCATTTTTGGACCTATTTATTCCCTTGGATTTTTTATTAATACCTTCAGAAATTCTGACTGGACTACGTCCATTGGATTACAATATATAATCATTGGTTTTCATCGGTTACAGCTAATTTACGTCAATAACTGGACTATAACAATTGGATTTAGCCTAAGTGGTGGCAAGAAGAAAGAAGAAGGAAGAAACTCTGGGTTGGATAGGCCTCTTTAAAGCAGAAATTTATAGGTCAATAGGTGTTCCGCCTTATAAGTTGAACTTATATTGGGAAAAATTATTTAGGAAAAAATGGTTTATATAAATTAATTGATATACAAATTTAAGTGTATGAGAATTTAGGAGGAGGATCTATTTATATATTTGTTTTATTCTGTGCATCATTAGAGGGAAAATATTTTATTGACAGTATAATTGGATTGAACATTTTATTATTTGGACTGTAAATTAAGTATTTGTAATTTGACTACAATGTCTCATACACAAAAGAAAGGAGGGGATGGGGGAACATCGGCAGAGAGGAGAGGCTCAAAACAAGAGTCAGATCTTAAAGGGGAAATTATGAAAATGTTTGCAGAGGTTAATTCCAACATCAAGCAGAGCAAAAAGAATATAGAAGTGAAACTGGAACAAATGGATAAGAGAATGGGCCAAATGGACAAAAAAAAAATGATGTTACAGTTAATGAATTAAAAGGGCAACTGAAGGACGTGAACAAGAGGACACAGAACCTGGAAGAGGGAATAAAGAGGGAGTGGAAATGAGGGAGAAGAGGAAGGAAGAAGAGAGAATATGGGTGGGGATGTCAGAAATTAACAAAACTCAAGAGGAAGTCTGGGATGCGATTTCCATGAATGAACTCAGGCAGAGAGAAGTGAATTTAAGATTGAGACTTGTCCCAGAACAGCAAGGAGAAAATATTAAAGAGAAACTAATAAAATAAATTGCACAATGGATGGAGATGGATATAGAAGAAGTGACAAAATCTGTGCAAAGTGCATTTTGACTGAAGACAAGATCAGCCAAGGCAAGAAAGTTTCCAGGAGACTGCCTGATTACTTTTAAGGACAGGGAGATGAGAAACCAGATTCTCCAAAAGAACAAAGAGACTGAATATAGAAATTATATAATTATTTTTAAAGACATCCCGATCAGGCTTCTTAAACGGAGAGACCCATATAAACCAACAGTACAGATTCTAAAAAAGAATAACATTGAATTTAGATGGGAATACCCAGAAGGGATCTCCTTTGTTTACAAAAGTAAAAGACACAGAATCACGAGCCTGGAAGAATTGGGAAAATTTTTGAGAAAATACAAAGAGCTACGAAGCGAGGATGAAGAAACAAGAGGAGCGGAACTAGGAATCGAGGCTGCAGGAGGAGTGGATCCGGATGAGTTAGAAAAAGAAAAAAGGAAGGAAGGAAGGAAGGAAGGAAGGAAGGAAGGAAGAGAAGAAGAAGAAGAAGAAGAAGAAGAAGAAGAAGAAGAAGAAGAAGAGGTAGACGAATTATAAAATTTATAACAAAGAACTCAAAATGGCTAAAACGGAGTTGAATTTATGGACCTGGAACATTAATGGGATTAATGATAAAAAAAAACGGAACAAAGTTGAACAACATTTAAAAAAGAAAAATTTGGATATCATCTGTCTACAAGAAACACATGTGGCAAGAAGGCATAAAAAAATCTTAATCAACAAAAGACTGGGAAATGAATTTGTATCTTCAGATAGGAGTAAAAAGAGAGGGGTAGGTTTGTACATCAGGAAAAATATTGAAGCTCAACAAATCTTTAAAGATGAAGAAGGCAGAGTTATGGCAGTTCAAATAAAGTGGCAAGGAGAAAAAATAATAATCGTTGGGATCTACGCACCAAATGGAAACAAGACAGACTTTTACAAAAATCTAGAAGAAAAACTGTTTGAATATATGGATCAGAAAATCATAATAATGGGAGACCTGAATGGAGTGGTGTCAATGGAAATGGACAGATTGAAATCAACTGGAGTGGGTAAAGATGGAAAATTACCTAAGACTTTCTTTTCAATGATAAAGAATTGCAACCTGATTGATATTTGGAGACTGAGACACCCGCTAGAGAAACAATTTACGTTCTATTCTGATCCAAATCAATCTCTGTCAAGAATAGATCAAATTTGGGTCTCAAATGAACTAACCCCAAGAATCTCAAAAGTTGAAATTCAGCCAAGAGTGATTTCAGATCATAGTGCAATAAAATTCGAATTAAAGGGTTTCGAAGAAAGAATGTTTAGATGGAGAATGAATGACTACCTTTTGGACGATCAGAAGATAGTTGAAAATGCTCAAAAATATTTGTCAGAGTACTTTCTGAATAATTGCAATAAGGGAACAAAAATGAACATGGTGTGGGACGCCAGCAAAGCAGTGATGAGAGGTTTCTTTATCCAGCAGAACGCTTTGAAAAATAAGAACAGAGAGAAGAATAAGAAGGAAATATTAAAACAGATAATGGAGAATGAACAAAAATTGATAAAGAAACCGAATAATGAGAAGATAAGACAGAGTATAAAGACCCTACAAACACAGTTTGCAATGATGATAAATAAGGAAGTAGAAGGGAATATAAAAAGAATGAGACAAAGGAACTTTGAATTCGTGAATAAATCAGGAAAATGGCTGGCGTGGCAGATTAAGAAGAGAAAGGAACAGAATACAGTAAACAAAATCATTATCGACGGCACAGAAATAGAAAACCCGAAACAAATTAGAAAAGGATTCTTGGATTTCTACAGACAACTATATAAAAGCAAGGAAAGGAATAATATGAGAAAGATAGAAAGATTTTTAAAGGAAAAAGAAGTGCAGAAGATTGCAATTGCTCTTTCCTGGGGTAAGGAAGAGGGGGAAAGCATGAGGAGATTTCACCCCTCCCATACCCAAGAATCTCCTGACCATCTCCTGATGATTTCTGCTGACTCCACAGAGAAGAGGAGGCGTGTCCTGCCTATTAACTTATTCTGCCCAGCAACATATCTGTGTGTGAGAGAGAGAGTCAGTCAGTCAGTGTATCGGAGAGAGTGAGAGTGTTAGAGATCCTAGAGATAATATTGCTGCTAAGAGCAGCTGCAGACTCTCAGTGTAGCATTGCTTTATGCTCAGAATATTTAGCTCTGTATATAGTTTTGTACCATAGTTGTAGTTATAGAATAAAAGGAAGATATTTTACAGAGCTGCTCTCCGAGTGGTTTATACTCTGCAAGACTCTGCAAAACTCTGCTGCGCAACGACTGAATTATTGAGACAGTGAATCCGGTGCTCTCAGCTCTAAGCTGTGAGTCCACAGCACTGTGACCGTTTCCTGTGGGAAGGAGGTCTCTGGCGGTGCTACCCAGCTCGCCCAGCCCAGTCGGGGTTGAGGTGCAAGAGTCCAGTTGGTGCACTGGCTCTAGGGCGATGCTGACATCGGTTATGGGCCCAGTCGTTGTTCCAGTCATCTGACCTGACGTTGTCCCAGGTGTCCCAGTCGTCCCAGTCGCCAGAGGTTTCTGTTGCTGATTGCCGGACGGTGGAACGGACGCTGCATGCTGGACTGATTTGTGGTGCCCAGAAGCAGAGCTGTTTTGGAGCAGAGTATTCAAGCTGCCGCTGTTGCTGTTGCTGCTGCTTGATTTATGGAGGTATGTTTCTGACTGCCAAAGGAAGAAGATAGCATCCCTGTTTGCCTGTTAATTGCGCTGTGAGTGGGAGAGAGAGTGGCTGAAGGAGTCAAGGCTTTATCTGTGTTGCACGAGGGAAGTGTCTTGCTCTAAGTAATAGCAGACATGGCCTGTGCACATTCTGGCCAGATGGCTCTGTCCTTTCCCCTCCTGACGCCTGTAAACTATGGAGTTTGGCAAGTAAAGATGAAAGTGCTTTTACAGAGGGAAAAGCTATTTCACACGATAGAAGATGACCCTCCAGATAAGGATGATGATGATTGGGCTGAGTGGCATGCTGCAGATATGAAAGCCCGAGGGACAATTGTTTTGAGTGTTTCAGACCACTTGCTGGTGAACTTAGAGGGTCAAGAGACTGCACAAGCTGTTTGGCATAAGTTGAGAGATATGCATCTGAGGCAGAATGCTGGTTCCAGTGTGATTTTCTTTAAGAAGCTGTGCAGGCTGCAGTTGGAGAAAGGTGGTGATTTGCCTAGCCATCTATCTCAATTAAAGCGTCTCAGACAAGACCTTGTTCAGCGAGACCTGGCTATTTCAGAGGCTGTGTTTGCAATGCTAATGATCAATAGCCTGGATGAGTCTTATGATGGAGTGGCTGCCCAGATTTCTACAATGCCTTCTGACCGGCTAACAGAAGATTATGTGTCTAGCGTGCTCCTGAATGAGTGGGATCGCAGACAGACTGTTAAAGAAAGCCGGGAAAACTGTGCTATTAAAAATCTGCTTGAAAAAGTGCCTGAGTCTTCAGCAGGGGAAAGTGAAAGTAAAACTGCTGCTGTTAAAGCTTTGAAATTGAAGCGCTGCTTTTCGTGTGGAGCACAAGGCCATTTGAGTTTCCAGTGCAAAAAGTCTTCAAAGAAGAAGGGAAACTTCAGAGGCAGAGGGGGAGGAGGAAGAAATCCCCAAGGACCTGCTACTTCAAAGGCCTTGATCTCTTGCTGTTCCAGTCAACGTGGGCGGAGTTTCTTCGTGGTCGACTCTGGCTGTTCAAACCACGTGGCCAAAGATAAGAATCTCTTTGTTCAGCTTGAGAAGCAAGAGAAAGAAATTCATCAAGCAGATGGGACAGTTCTCACAAGTGTGGCTCAGGGAACTGTGTTCTTAAAGAGCCTGAATGCAACTATTAAGAATGTCCTGTATGCACCTGATATTCAGGACAATTTATTGAGTGTTTCCCAGCTTGATCGTCAAGGGTTTAAGGTGGTGTTTGCTAAATCTCGCTGTGAAATTCTTAGAGATGGCAAGCTCATTCTGTATGCAAAATGTGTAAATGGACTGTACCAATTGCCTTTTGTTTCAGGTACAGGCACTGCAGAAGCAACTGAGAAAGAGTGTTGCAATTTATCTGTAGATAAGAATGAGAAGTTGCATGACCAATGTATTCATTATTATCACCGTATTTATGGTCATTTGGGTTTCCAGGCTGTGGCAAAAATGCCTGATATGGTTCAGGGTATGAGGTTGAAAGAGTGTCCCTACCACATGAAATGTGTTTCTTGTGCTGAGAGTAAGGCAAGGCAAGCTCCCAAAGGTACAGAGTCTGGGAGAGAGGCCAAGAAACCATATGAAGTCATTCATGCAGACTTAGTGGGGCCTCTAGCGCTCTCTAGAGGCAATTCAAGGTTTTTCATGGTTCTGATAGACTCCTATTCAAAATATGTTTGGGTCTATGTGCTGCAGAAAAAGTCTGAAGCCTTTACCAAGTTTCGCCAGTTTTGTAAATGGCTCAGAAATGTACATAATGAGAATGTGCGTTTTCTTTTCACAGACAAGGGTGGAGAGTTTTGTTCAGAAGAGTTTGAGAGTTTTCTTTCTGAACAGGGCATTGAGCATAGGACCGCCACGCCCAGATCACCCTGGCAGAATGGTTTATGTGAGAGAGTAAACCAGACCCTGCAGCAAGGAATCAGAACGCTGTTACATGATTCAGGACTGCCCAATCCTTTTTGGGCCGAAGCTCTTTCGTTTTTCTGTCACGTGTATGACAGGAGGTACCAGTCTAGTGTAAATTGCACCCCATATGAGATGCTTCACGGAAGAAAGCCATGTGTAAAGCATTTTAAAATTTTTGGTTCAGAGGTTTGGGTGCACACCTCGCAAGGTGACAAACTGAGCAAGCGTGGAGAACATGGTATTTTCCTAGGATATGAGAAAGGGTCTTATCGTGTTCTGATCACAGACACGAAAACCATAAGGCTGACCAGGAGTATTGATGACAATCCACAATGGGACAGAGTTGGCGTTTTTCAGTATCATCCCATTTGTGATGATGGTGCAAAAGGGGCAAAGAAAGTTAAGAGAGAGGCAAGTGTTATTGGTGGTGATAATCCTGATGCCAATGTATTTCCAGATGGTGGCACAGATTATCAGAGCCCAAAAGCCTCAGGTGAGTCTGATGCTGACTCAGACTTAGCAGCTTCATATACTTTAGCTCCCCATTCTCCCAAAGAGGAGGAAGCACCAGAACAAGAGAATCAGAGAGTTTTGCGCAGATCCGAGAGAACAACCAAGGGTGTACCACCGAAAAGGTTTTCTGAAGAGTTTGCAAAGACTGCGGTCACGAGCAACTCTGGTGGAGTTTTTAAACCAGGCATGAAGTGTGCTGAGAGTGGTAGCACAAAACGCTTTATTTATTTCCTTACCTGATATTTGAAAAGGAAAGCGTGTATTTGAGTTCTGTAAAATGGTTTGTTCAAATCTGCCTAATTAGAAATGTCAATTTGTATTTGAGAGGAAGAAATGTGTATGAAGATTTTTCTAGAAGCTGCTTATTCAATGGTATTGTAAAAGTGTGTTATATGCTGGGAAGAGAGATACCTGCATATGTTAACCAAGGTTGTAAGCAGAGAACAACTTTTGGAGTGTGTGTGCAAATTGCAGTGATGTTAAAGATTCTTGAAATGGTCGGATGAAATGGGGGAGGATGAGGAGATTTCACCCCTCCCATACCCAAGAATCTCCTGACCATCTCCTGATGATTTCTGCTGACTCCACAGAGAAGAGGAGGCGTGTCCTGCCTATTAACTTATTCTGCCCAGCAACATATCTGTGTGTGAGAGAGAGAGTCAGTCAGTCAGTGTATCGGAGAGAGTGAGAGTGTTAGAGATCCTAGAGATAATATTGCTGCTAAGAGCAGCTGCAGACTCTCAGTGTAGCATTGCTTTATGCTCAGAATATTTAGCTCTGTATATAGTTTTGTACCATAGTTGTAGTTATAGAATAAAAGGAAGATATTTTACAGAGCTGCTCTCCGAGTGGTTTATACTCTGCAAGACTCTGCAAAACTCTGCTGCGCAACGACTGAATTATTGAGACAGTGAATCCGGTGCTCTCAGCTCTAAGCTGTGAGTCCACAGCACTGTGACCGTTTCCTGCGGGAAGGAGGTCTCTGGCGGTGCTACCCAGCTCGCCCAGCCCAGTCGGGGTTGAGGTGCAAGAGTCCAGTTGGTGCACTGGCTCTAGGGCGATGCTGACAAAGCATCCCTTTGCCAGAGGCTTGGTGGAGAATGCGGCTGGAGGAAAAACCCTTTGTGTGTATGAAATGGAGGTTGCCAGGGTGATGATGAGTAATGATGTAACAAAAAAAGGGGGGTTGTGTTTGGCAAGGTGTTCTTGGAAGAAGTCAGAAGTAGGGGGACGTCATGTGGGGGCTGAGGAGAAGAAGCCAACAGCATGAGGCACAGGAAGCATGCACTGCTGAATCAGCTCCTTGCAGATTGGAGCTGGCTGCTCTTAAGAACCCTCTCTATGTGTATATATGTGTGTAAATAAAGCCATAAATTGTGTAAATAAAGACACAAAAAGTCGGACACAACTAAACGACTAAACAACAACAAATAAAGCCATGCATCTTAAAAACACTACAGCTTCCACCATGCCTAATTTTCTAGATGAAAACACAACCTTTGGTGAGTGTCTGGAACCCCCTGGAGTCTTCTCACCTCTTGGAAGAGATTGGGGGTGGTG
This sequence comes from Podarcis liolepis, assembly GCF_965112155.1. Taxonomy (NCBI): domain Eukaryota; kingdom Metazoa; phylum Chordata; class Lepidosauria; order Squamata; family Lacertidae; genus Podarcis; species Podarcis liolepis. Next base: position 63,555,841 of record NC_139558.1, read on the forward strand.
TGTAACATATTTTAACACTTGCTGAGTCCAGGGGTTAGAATGGATCTGGCACCCCCCTTCTCTGTCCCGAGTATATCAAGGTCTTTCAGGGAGAGGGGAAAATCAGGGGGGAGAACATAATTTCCCCCTCCACATTCTTTCCCCCTCCCTGAAAGAGCCTGACATACAGGAGGGGTTTGTGTGATATAGCCACTTTTGCCCTATAGAGGTGGTGGGGTTGTGGGCTTTACACTCCCACCATGTGCACGTTGGCTGGAGCCCAGCCCCCACACGATTGGGGGAATCCCCGGCCGCGTCACTCCCTGGCCAGCCAATCGGTTGCAGGTTTGAGGGTATTGACGGCGAGCCTTTGCTCAGGTGGCGGTTAGGCATTGATATTGGTATTGTTATGTAGATGGAAGAGGGGAGGAAGCTCCATCACCTGCCCCACATATTGAAGGATAGTCCGATAAAGGATTCGGGGGGGGGGTGGCCCTGCCCAAAGCCTATGGAGGTGAGGGCCTAAGGCACGCCCCCGAGCAGTGACCCCGGGGGAGTTCCTAGTTGATGTGCATCAGCAGGAATCCCCCTACTGGTGGTTAACCCTTCCCGGACTTCAAGCGGATGGGCTGAAGCCGGATATAGTCGGTTAGGACCAATGCCTAAGCCAATACCGCTCATTACCTGTAACCAATAAAGTTGTGGCCTTATTTTGCCCATTAACCTTAATAATTGTGTCATGTGTCTTTATTTCCACTGGGGAGTGGGGGTGGGAACTCGCCACGCAACCAGTGTTTCCCTGGAAGATATGTGTGTGTGGAGATGGAGGATGGAGTTACAAGGAGAGAGAAAGAGAGAGAGCACAATGCAAATGGAATCTAGCTCCTGGAGATGGCTACATATGCTCATAGCTATGCTGTGAGATGCTGGGAACCACACAAGCATAAGAAACAGTGGCTGGTGGCACAGGGTGGGGCGGTGTTTCTTATGTGGCTTCCTAACACAAAGGTTGCTGCCAGTAACAAAGGAGAAGGGTGAGGTGGAATGATGCTGGTGCAGCAGTGGAGCCAATCCAGTTCTCCCACCACTGCAGCTACACCACCCTGATTGCTCTGCCACCTCACTCCTTCTCTCTCCCTCTTGGTTATCTCAAGCAATCTTCACATTTGGAATCCAAGTAAACAGCAGTGTCCCGCCCCTCTGCACCCCACCAGCCACTACTGCAACAGGGTCCATGGATGCTGGGACCCACAAGAGCAACATTTCCCATTACTCCTGCCAGCTTTTTAATGCTGCCATGAAAATCTACCGTGGTGTTCATGGGCCCATGAGTATTCAGAGCAATTCCCTGAAGTCCTCTAGACCGCAATAAATTTGAGGAAGTTTGGAACTACTACAAAAGGTCTGAAGCCCCAGTTTATCATGGACTCGGCTTAAAGTTCATTTGTTTGCCTCCAGCAGACGTTCAATAAAATAATTCCGTTTTCCTGAATTATTTTCAGAACACACTGAGCTTGATCCATCCATATGTAGATGGAATGCAACTTTTCTCTTTTTTAAAAAAACAAGAGGTTCTCTAGTGCATTCTTGTTTTGATGCGTAGGCCCTGGAGATAAACTGCATACTGGTACTTTGTCATCTCTGAACATGCTTTTCTTCTGATTACAGGTATTGTCTAATGGGCAATCTTTGTAGTGTTTGGTTTTTTTAAAGAAAGAAAGAAAAAGAAACAGCCTGTTCTCAACAGAATAGGTGGGGGAAGAGTGAAAATTAACCATCTGTTTGGAATGTCTGACAGCTACTAGATAAATAATGAACTCGAAGTTCATATTTGAGAAAACAAAATAAACAAATGGCTATCTGAGAGCACACTGTTTTCTTTTTTAGTGGAACACTTCATCCATACAGCTGATTTTTAAAGATAAAAGAATACACGTGAGACCTAGATTTTTATGAAGGCTAAAGGAGATTGGGCTCCCAAATTTACACCATTAGAAAGAGATTGTTTTCTAATTTCCCTAAGGAAAAGGGGGCAAGGGGTGGTCTCACATTAAACCTTACAGTGCTGCACTCAACCTCTTGATTGCTCACTGGGGGTATATGAAAGTGTTAAGAGACTCGGTTTTCTTCCAAGCAGAATCATCTGCAGCAACTATCATCTTAAAAACATAAACAAAAACCTGGATGTCGGCTTAAAGCCCATGATGCCTAAACAATGTAAAATGTTACAATTGAGAAAGGGCCATTTAGCCTATTTGCTAGCTCTTAAAAGAGCTAATGGTGAGCATATTAGCCTTGCTTTATTTACAGGAGCATATAAAAATCTCTGCCAATATGTGTATGAGCTCAGTGAGGCACTGTTTCCCAACAGAAAGGAACTTTCCCACATTCAAATAAAATGTGAATTATTATTTTAAAATTTATATGCTCCTTTAAAAAAGTGCACAAGACAATCTAGCATAGGCATAGAAGATGTGACATAGTAAGTGGTTTTTATTTTATATTCAAATCCCATTTCTTGGAGGAAGGAGTCAGGGAATAATACCTATACGTCTATTAAAGTACCCCAATTCCTAATACCTATACGTCTATTAAAGTACCCCAATTCCTAATCCCGTGACATGACTTCTCTTCCTTTTGAGCTGTCCATGGTATCTGCTACACATGTAGCTCTGTTACTTCCTCTGACACCACCTGGATCTGATCTACTTTTGGAATTCCTGGGACTAACGCTCCACTTGCACTACAGTCACTGTCATTGCCATCTCTTTCTTTCCTTCCTTGAAGGTAATGTAACTCTAAGTGATCCATGCTGTGGGAACTTCCAGGTTAGACCAATGCAATGAACTCTAAGTGAAGCGCCCTATAAAGATGGCCACCTGAGCTAGTGAAGACAATTCAGAAATTGCAGGTACTTCTGAAAGTGGTGACTACATTCCTAACTGGGACTGGGCATCATGCTGATGCTATGCCAATTGCACTGCCTGCAAGTCCATTTCTGGATCCAATTCAAAGCCCTTCATGGCTTAGGAATGACAGACTCAAAGGGCCCTCTGTGTCTTTCTGTATGCTAAGATCTTACATCTGTGGGTGCCCTTGCTACAAAGAAGAAAGCCTTTTTACTGTTGACATCCCAATTGGGGAATACCTTCCTCTAAGAGGTCCACCTAGTGCCTTATTTGCTCAGCCTCTTGACACAGGCAAGACCTTTCTACTCTTCCCATGGCTTTTAGACATCATTTTAGCTAGGGCTGTTAGAGGATCCAGTCCCCAATTTGCTTTGAACCTCCCCCTGCCCCCCTTTTTTGTCCTGTCACATGAATTCTTGGAACTGAGCATGGGCTACACATAACTTCCTGTGTAATATATTCGTGTGAAAATTACATGCAAAAGCTGTCTGCCCCATCAGTTCAACATGAGGGCATCTGTAATGTTTTCAGATGCACCAGTAAAGACGGGTGTCATATTTCTTCAACACAGTTTTCATATTTTGTTTTATTTCTATACCACCCTATGCCCAAAGGTCTTTACTTTACTTTAACATGGTTCTGTTCCAAGATAGCAACCTCGCCACAACTCCCACCTGCAGTCTCTCTTTGGCTGGGGCTCCACCCTCCTACTTAAAGCACCCAGAGGGTGTCTCTCTAAAACAAAACAAGCCTCTTAAAGAGATGTAACACTGGCCATTTGTATGCATAGCCCTTTATGCATAGAATTACACATTAAGTGACCGCACACCACATTTTAAAGGGCATTAAAAGCTGCTCCAAGCAGTTGTACCCTATTAAGAGGCAGGAAAGAAAGAACAGCCCTCAGTATCCCTCCTAACAATATCTCATTTTGTGTCTCTGTGCTAAGGTTGGTTTTTCTTTTTTAAAAAAAAGGATTTCCTGCATTTATCCTAAAAATATTGCACAGAAACAGGACAGGAGTACTTTAAGAAAGCCAAATGTGGAAAAAAGTGTGCAAGAGACTGGGACAGATTCATCCATCCCCTAATGTTAGTCCTTACTGTTATCTGGCTTTTAAGATCCCGCTGCCTTTTAGTTCTTGTGTCTTTTATTATCCAGCTGTAATATTTTTAATTTAATTGTTTTTTCAATTTTCTTTTATGAAAATTATCCATGTACTTTTTATTTTTAACTGACGGATAGTGTAATCATCATAATTGTTGTCATCAACATAACCATCACCGACATCCATTATTTCCTCCAGCCAAACCAACCACTTTGCCAAGGTGTGAGATTGGGAGTTGGAGAGAAGCACATCAAAGAGAGAGGAGAGGGGATATTTTCTATCATGGACCAGCACAGTGACTCACCAGGATGGTACTGACATTGTGACCTCATTACAGCTTTGTGTAATTTCCCACATTAGCACAGAAATCTAATGAGTGGCTACAGCTTCTCTACTAAAGCTATTTCTAGTACTTTTGTTGCTTCTCCTCCCCCATTCAAAGCACATGCATGAGATGGTGGCAATCTTTGCCCCTAACCTATTACCTAAACATGATCCACATGCAGAAACATATTTATAAGAGGGCAACTCAGGGTAGTTGCCTGGAGTGGCAGATCTGAGTGGCATCAGTAGCACCACCACTACCACCAACACATTCCCCTCCACCTATTTTCTCTCATTCTGGAGAAAATAGTTCTGGAGGGCCACAGTATTTCCCCTTGCGAGCATCCTGAACAAAGTACATGGTGGGTAGAAACTGGGCAGCCACTGGGCATTGACCAATGCAGAAAGCAACAGAATGTTTCTGGATGACCTCAGGATGGCCAGCTCAGCCTTCAAAAAGCCTCTTGAAACACTGATGTTGTTGTTGTTTAGTCGTTTAGTCGTGTCCTACTCTTCGTGACCCCATGGACCAGAGCACGCCAGGCACTCCTGTCTTCTACTGCCTCCTGCAGTTTGGTCAAACTCATGCTGGTAGCTTTGAGAACACTATCCAACCATCTCGTCCTCTGTCGTCCCCTTCTCCTTGTGCCCTCCATCTTTCCCAACATCAGGGTCTTTTCCAGGGAGTCTTCTCCTCTCATGAGGTGGCCAAAGTATTGAAGCCTCAGCTTCAGGATCTGTCCTTCCAGTGAGCACTCAGGGCTGAATTCCTTAAGAATGGATAGGTTTGATCTTCTTGCAGTCCATGGGACTCTCAAGAGTCCAGCACCATAATTCAAAAGCATCAATTCTTCGGCAATCAGCCTTCTTTATGGTCCAGCTCTCACTTCCATACATCACTAATGTGAAAACCAGTGATATGCCAGAGCAACTCAAGTGACAAGCAAGGTGCCTATAAAGCTGAATCAGGTTTGCCCTTTTGTCCATGCAACAAGAAGACTTGGATTTCTTCCTCTGACTTCTCCTTGTTTTGCATGACCACATTTACCTTTGCTTTACCTTTGCTGAGCGCTTCCTTGACTTTCCCTCATTAGGAGACCCAAGTCTGAAAAGTATTTTTTAATATAACTTGGGGTGGGTGGAGATAAAATGTAAACCATAAAGTTATAGCTCAGAGGAGACGTCAAATCCAGAACTTGCTTCTTCTCTGTTGCAACTGAGCCTGGCTTTATGACCTTGAGATCCTTTAGCAGGGCTTATCTGTTCTCCCAGAAGTGCTTGAAAAACAGAAATGTTATTATCCCCTAGTTTTGCAGATGCTGTTGTTCTGTCAATTGTCACTGGGCTATCACCTAGCAAAAGCATACTGGAGTGTCAGTGCTGTCTGCAAACCTCAGAACAAACATCACTCATTCTAATTAAACAGCACCCAGGGATTATTTCTCCTTCTTTGTACCCTGCCATCACAAAATAAACTCGGAAAAGACCAAAACCTGCTGCTTAGATAACACATGCTAAAAAGACCTTACTGCTGTTGCACATGGAGCTCCCAACTGTCACACCGCCAGCTTTTGTCCTGCTCCAACCAACTATTAAATAAAAGAGGCCCATTAGAGACTGAAAAATCTCAGAATGATGCAAAAACAGGGACAGGAGACAGTGCACAGGAAGATGCTTTGAATATAGCAATGCCTGAATAATCAGAATGACTGGGTGTGTAAACAAAGACTCCATACTCCTGAATTTTTTACTTCTAGTATCTAGTCTAGTTTTCCCCAACAAAATGTTCCCATCATCCCTTTATGGATGTGGCTAATGGGAGTTATAGTCAAAAACATCCTTCAACCATGAGGTATTTCATACTGTTCATCTAAACTGAATTAAAATCTAAATCAAAACAGAACTCACTTCCATACACATTTTCACTGTATATTTTGAATTCATGCCATCCAATGTTTGAACCCTATTCTCAGCCATCATCTATAATGTTTATAGTGATACATATTATATAAGCCAGGCTTTTGCTCTTTCCAATATGGTGCCTTCTGGGTGTTGCTTGACTCCAACTCTCACCATGGACAATGATAAGAGATGATGGAATTTATAGTCCAACAAGGAGACCAGGTTGGGGAAATACTCGAAGGGCTTGTGACAAGATTCTCAACTTAGCCACTGTATCTTGCATCTTTTAAGGATGAAGAGAGACATTCTAGTATGCAATGGAGGCTCTTTGAACCCATAGCCACTGCATTTTGTCACATTTATTTTCAGAGAATATGAGTTCAAAAAGTATTTATCACATTTTGTCATCAGTTTTACCAGTCTGCCTGGGCAGACCTGCCCTTGAGCCCGCTGTCATTGGAAAACCTAATGGGGCCATTCCAGGTCAAGAATCAGTCTTTCTCCTGTGACTTAAACCTCTGTCAACTTAACTTTATTACGAAGTTCTTGTTCTGTATCTCCCAACCTACAGTCCTGTCCAGTTCGCCCTTAGGTTTGTGCTATTCCCCCCATTCCACAGCTATGATTTCACTAACTTTGTCTCTGATCCCATCCCATATAGATGAACATTTGTGATGCATTCCTAATTTGTCATTCTTCCTCTTTCCTCCAGAAAGCCAGTCTTGAAGCGTTATTCTTAAGCAGCACAACACTATGTAATAGCAATGAAGAAAGCCAGCTGGCAGGTTTGTTATTGTTGCTGTTGTTCCTTATATTATTGTAGCAAATGCATGCTTAGTCATTCCTGCCATCTGCTGCACAAGCATTATTTAATAGAAGCACGGCAACTACCTGGCTATGGCTGGTGTTAAATTGTCTATAGAAACGGAGGTGGGGGGAGCAGGAAGAGGCAACATGACAGCATAAAAATAGAGTGCCTGAAGATGGAGGCACACAGTAAAAATGAAGCAAGGGGGAATCACCTGAAGAAAGCCAGAATGCAGGTTTCCTACTATTTGAATGATGCTTTTTCTTTTACCCGTTAATGAAGAAATATTGCTGCTGTTACACTTGTAGAAAATCAAAATCAAGACTAAACATGTAGAATTGCTCTCTGACTCTAAAATCAGTGGGACATATGAAGGGGATAATTATGTGCTGGCAACTTTACTTGACTCACTGATTCAAGGATGATTTCCTAAAAATTGCTGGCAGTTGTCATCTAGTTCCTCTTAGCTACATTTTCTTCCCTGACAGGATAAGAAAATTACATGAGGGAAAATGACTTTTAAACTTTCAGGGCAAAAAAAAAAAAAGCAGCTGACTTTTTCAAAATATTAGCGAACAGGCCGCCATCGTGAGAGTTGCCACTGGGCAACAGCACCCACTGCTTCAATATACCCATGATAATTGCTGTAATTAACATAGAAAGTGATGAGACAGAGATGAATGCATGCAAAATAGGCAGATCTAGGCAAAAGTCCTTAATCCTGGGTTGTCTGCTGCTAGTGATGTTTGAGCTTTCCCGCTAGCTATTGCAAAGGCGGGACACGTGTGCTCTGTAATTGTAAAGGCTGGGCTACTAATTCATGTCTCTTTCACATGTTTTCACCCATAAACCCATCCTCTTCATTTCTGCACAGATTTGAACGAAATAAAAACTATGCTTGGGTATTTGAAATTAAACAGTGTTTTTTAAAAAATACAATTTTATCACAACACATGTTTTAAAATGTACTTTTATGCTTTTTCAGCTTGGAACATTTGGGAAATGTAAAAGCTGAGAGAAAAGTAAGTTTCATCTGCACATCAGTCTGAAACCTGTGGATCGGGTCAGCTCATATCAGAATTTGCAAAGATCAAATTCCTCACGCATCCCTATTTATGTATTTCTTACATTTATATCCCTCCTCTCTCCCATCAAGAAACCCAAGGCAGAAAATATGGTTCCTAGGCAGTCACCCATCCAGGCATTGACCAGACCAAGACACGCTTAAGTTCAGTAAGGTGGTCACCTCAGGTACATTCAGACCATACACTGTGACTTTTCCACGTGTCTCAATTGCTGTAGTCTTTCTCCTCCTGCTGCTGCTGAATTGATTTACCAGTGTGTGCAGAAGAGCTATTGCCTGAAAACTCAGGAGATAATGAATGAATGTGTCATTCACTCACTCTGTATGTAAAATAAAACTAGATAGTAGGCCATTGATTATGGAACAAGCAAGTCCTTTTCTAATGTCCCTCTAAGACACTCCTCTTCTAGGTCTCCAGACCCATATTTGTTGCACTGCCTGGGTCTGGGATCACTCAGATGACACCTTTACCCAATACAGAAGGATTTGTGCCTGCTAGTCAGGTTTCTTCCCTTGTCACATCCAGCCTGGCTCCTACACTTTGGCAGGAGTGTGGCGATCTAGGTGTGTTCTGATAGGAGAATAGAGTCATGATTGTCCTTGATTCATTTTCATGAAAAGACCTATGCACATGCATCTGTGTATAGGGCTTTCTGACAATGCACAGCTGGCGGGGGGATCCTTGGCATCTGGGGTCATGACCAATGGGCAGAAGGCTTTGACAGAACAATGGCACCATGGGACTTGTAAGGCAGTACTGCATAAAAATCAAAACATCCCCCTATTGTTTAGTGGGTGCACCTGGTTTGTCACAAGGAGATGATGGCCATGGGAAATCATTTAATGCTGCAATCCTATAACAACTTACATGTGATTAAGCACACTGAGCTCAGTGGGACTTATTTCTGAGTAGACAAGTTTAGGTTTGTGCTGCAAAGCACTGTTTATGTGGTGGCAACCACTCATTCTGTGTGCACCACCCTAAACACCAAAGTTATACAGCAGCAAGTAATTGGAGGGGAATGGTACGTATGTCTGGCAATATTTCACAGCTTCAGCACTGGGAATCCCAGTTCAGGGTCTTTTGGCTACCCTATATTATCAAACACTGCATGCATATTCTGTTCAGCAGAGCTGCGGCAAAATCTCTCTTATGCAACCAGTTGAAATGCCTATACCAATGACAAGCATTTATTTCCAATTTTCTCATCCAGCTGTCTGTCTGCAACACACATATTTTAAATGTGGTTCTGGGTTTTTTGTTTTTTTTAAACAATTTTACTTGTTTTCTAAGATCTGTAAAATATATCTATTAACCACATTTTATTACAGGTTTTTCTAGGGCAGGTAGCAAAGGAAAAATGAAATCACTGCGAACCACAGGTTGTATCCAGGCATTCTTATTCTAGAAGGGCTTATTTTTTGAACGCAGACACCTGTCCCAAACAAGCATGGTAGCAATGGTTTGGACTGCAGAGGCCACTCTTATAACATATATCTTTGTATGCATAGGAAATCTTTTTATGTGGGCATGGGAAAGCACCTTTGTGTGTAATACCTGGCATAAGGAGCATAGCACCTTATTTATTCTTTAGGGGTCTGGTTCAACTAAACCAGTGTGCTAGCAGAAGTCAATGAAAGGACCCCTACTAGCACAATAGAGCTTTCCCCCCACCTCCTCTCAATGCCCCCTGCAACTCCCCAAAAACTTCTCTGGGAGGTTGGGAAAACTCCCAGAACAGTACAATGGCAGGAGGGGGTGGGGAGCTGGTTCCGTCCAGCAAGTAGAAATGGTTGCACTAATGGAATGATCATATTACTGTGACATTGAATTCCACCCTGAATTTATATCCTCTTTGTCAGAAGACCTCAGAGCAGGTTACAAGATTAAAAGCAGTAGAATAACAACCAGCTAACAAAAGCACACAAGAGCAACAACCCACATCCAGAGCTGGGGAGTTATTAAAGATGAGGAGTATAAGCCTAAGTAATTAATGTAATATCCAAACTCCTTAAGAAATATTAGCTATACTAAGTTTCATGCTACTGTAACTGGATAGATGGGAAAAAAACCCAAGCCTCTCTTTCTCTCTTATGGAGCATCTTCAGCCGAGGGCCTAATATTTAGAAAGCATTAATGTGATCAAGTGGAGTAAAATGAAGATTAAAATGTGTCTAAGCTGCCTACTGAAAAGAATAAAATATTTCTCAGCTTCATAGCCTCTACCTTTATGAGAATCTTAAAAACCTGTTCGCAATGGAAAGCTATAATTCTCCTCCTCCTAATAGCCTCAATATGCATCAGAAACAGTACAGCAAGGTTAAGGGAGTCTGACAAGCATTAAGTGAGATTATCTTCTACATACCAAACAGTGGATAGCAACTGTTGTATCTTAAAATGTGGATGAAACTTGAAATCGAAACTGTCAGAACCTTCTTCTGTAAGAGAGATAGAGCCTCAGCCTCTTTCATTCTTACCGATAATTGTCAAAACGGGGATATTGCTGTGTGGGACAAAGAAGGGCAAAAGAAATTTGAAATAAATGGAAAACTGTTGCTGGAGAGAATGTGGTATGCGTAACGAGGCACAAGAGTCATGGAATTTCATGTTAATGAGTTGGGGTTGTCGGAGATGGGAGCCCGCGTGGGAATTTGGGCACATGGAAAGAGCATTTCAAGGAAAGATATTTCTGCTATAGACCAAGCAGATGACCTGCCTTGTCACCCTAATCATCATCTCTTTGATTTATGTGCCTAATGGCCTTCTTTACCCAGCATCTGGTCTGAATGAACATTGTGAGCTTTCTGCTAATTAGTTAGAAGTACAAACCAGGGTCAATCTTTTCAAAGGAGCTTCCTTTGAAACTTCTCTTCTTGGTTCCTGGGGAAGGAACCAAGGAATTATTTTCCTCAAACACCAAGAAATACTTCACTAAATGTACACTTGACGTGTGTGTGTGTGTGTGTGTGTGTGTCTTAACTCAGTGGTGAATGCATCATATTGTAGAATATAGACTGGTGACCAAGTACAGAAAAATGTTGAAACTGACCAATTGGATTCTTAAAATAGATGTAGGTTATGTCATTAGCAGGTCACAGATTTGGCATCTAAAATGGTTACAAATTATGCCGGGAGCTTCCAGATATTCATCATTTGTGGTTGGGATTCAATCACAAATGGTATGGGATTCAATCACATACCAGTAGATTCAGGTTGTGCTAATAAAGTTGACTTAGAATCATAGAATCATAGAATCATAGAGTTGGAATAGACCACAAGGGCCATCGAGTCCAACCCCCTGCCAAGCAGGAAACACCATCAGAGCACTCCTGACATATGGTTGTCAAGCCTCTGCTTAAAGACCTCCAAAGAAGGAGACTCCACCACACTCCTTGGCAGCAAATTCCACTGTTGAACAGCTCTGTCAGGAAGTTCCTCCTAATGTTTAGGTGGAATCTTCTTTCTTGTAGTTTGGATCCATTGCTCCGTGTCCGCTTCTCTGGAGCAGCAGAAAACAACCTTTCTCCCTCCTCTATATGACATCCTTTAATATATATTTGAACATGGTTATCATATCACCCCTTAACCTCCTCTTAGGACCAACTGAACTGAACACGCTTAGGACCAACTGAACCATGTTCAACCACTGTTCACATGGAATAACAAATGCATTTCCCACTCTAAACTGAACTTTTTGTGTTAAGGAAAGTGATGGTAAAATGGACTAGAACAGGCACCCCCAACCTGTGGCCCTCCAGATGTTTTGGCCTACAACTCCCACAATCCCTAGCTAACAGGACCAGTGGTCAGGGATGATGGGAACTGTAGTCCAAAACATCTGGAGGGCTGAAGGTTGGGGATGCCTGGACTAGAAGGTAGTACTTGACACAATTTCATTTAAACTCCATGCAAACAAATCAAAATGAATGTTAAATAAATAGCCCTCATCATCTAACCCCCTCACACATTTTGGGCATATAAGTCAGACTGAATGCTCAAGAAAGAGGTCAGCTGCAAGCAGACTCATGCTGTGCCTTTCGAAACAATAAATAAATAAATAATTCTAAAAGTCATTTTCTTGCCTTAAAGAACAATATGCTGCAAATCTCCATATTGCCCCAAATGTAATCAAACCAGTTTCTACTTCAGGTTCATACATTTATCTTGAACTTTATCCGAAGTACACAGGGTTATCCTCATGACTTCCAGCATGCTCAAATTCCCACAATAATGCATCATGCAATTTATTTATAATTGCTGCCATTCCACATCTTCTCACTTTCCCATTTCTTGGTCTGACCTTTTTCAATGAGCTCATCATCACAGCTACCAGGAAAACGAACATACCAAAAGATGCTAAATTATAGCCAGAATTGCCTATTAATGAACTCCCTGAATATTGTTGTCTTGCTTCATAAAGTGCTGGTTTATTCAGACTGACAGAATGTCCTTCAGATTAGGTCAGCTCTAGTGATTGTGAAACCTGGAGGAATAATTCTATTTTCAAGCCTTATTGCCTATTTGAATTTCTGCAAATCTGTTTGCTCCATCATTCCTCAAATATCAATTCTTCACTTCAGTTAAAGATCCAAATGGATTTTTCCACATATTGCTTTTGCAGGTCAATGTTCCTTAGGTTTATTTTATGTATAACATTTATATCCCACCTTCTCTTCATGAAATTCTACCCTCCCTACATGTTACCCCTCTGCTGTACCTACATAATAACCCTACGATGTAGATTATGCTGCAATGTGACTGGCCCAAGGTTGCCCAATGAGCTTCCTGGCTGAGTGCAAATTTGAACCTGGCTCTCTCCAACCACTACACTATATTGCATCTCATGCAGAGAGTCTGCTATTATGGACTGCGTGATTTGGCTGGCATAGCTTGTCTGCCAAAAATTGTGGTCACCATGGCCTGGACCCTCTCTGAACTTGGTGGGATATATTCTTTGATGTAACATGTTTAGACTGTGAGGTGAGAAATTGTGCATTATCCCCATCTCAGGAAGGACACAGACACTCATCCTTATTGTGCTGCAATTCAGAGACTGAGACTACTTCAAAAACACAGTATGAGGTCAGGTTGGCATAAGTGTGTAGGCCCATAAGACTTACTAGAGGTGGAAGGCATTCACCATTATGGGGAGTGTGATATATAAATATTTTTGCCCCAGTCTTACTGAGTATCAAGAAATAAATGACTGAGAATAATAACCAAATTACTTTTACTGGTGCAAAGGTACTATTAGCCATCTCATATAGATGCAACCAGAAGGTCTGTCTCCACACCAAGGAAAAGTGAAGTAACATAGGTACGCAAACAGCACTCATGCAATTGCTCATAGGTTGCATCTTGTGCAGATGTCAGATGATGTGAACAAACTTCCTTGGGGAGTGCATTCAAATGGGGAGCCACCACAGAAAAGGCCTGTTCTTGTGTTGCCACCCTTAGGATCTCAAGATGATCATCATGGGGTATGGATTGGTTCATATGGGGAGAGGCAATCCTTGAGATATTTGGACTTCCAGGGTGTTTTGGACTACAGCTTCCATCAACCTGGCCATGCTGGCTGAGGTTGTTTTGGGAGCTGTATTCCAAAGCAGCTGGAAGGCTATTCCTAGGTTCACCACACAGTGTTTAGGGAAATTTATCTCTGTTCCAAAGCTGCTATCTAAGCAGCAGGATGTGAAAGTTTAAAAGGTAAAGGGACCCCTGACTATTAGGTCCAGTCGTGACCGACTCTGGGGTTGCGGCGCTCATCTCATTTTATTGGCCGAGGGAGCCGGCGTACAGCTTCCGGGTCATGTGACCAGCATGACTAAGCTGCTTCTGGCGAACCAGAGCAGTGCATGGAAACACCGTTTACCTTCCCGCCAGAGCGGTACCTATTTATCTACTTGCACTTTGATGTGCTTTTGAACTGCTAGGTTGGCAGGAGCAGGGACAGAGCAACAGGAGCTCACCCCATTGCGGGGATTTGAACCGCTGACCTTCTGATTGGCAAGTCCGAGGCTCTGTGGTTTAACCCACAGCGCCACCTGCTTTCCTTGTGAAAGTTTAGGGCAATGTTAATCTTTGCCACTAGTCCCTCCTGAACACCAAGAGGTCAAGATGTTCAAAGCCTTAATTCTACTGTTCATGATGCTTCTGCAGGTCATCTGACCAGCACATGTGAGGATCCTGCTGCAGGTACCCTCATGATTGCATGACAGAGACCAAGGAATCTGTCAGCTACAACCTAGGTTGCACAATCTTATTATTACTATTACTATTACTAATCTCATTGGCTTTTTATTCTTAAATTGGATTTTCTTTCTTTCATCTGTGTATTTTATTCCAGATTGCTGAATCATGTCACCAAATATCATGGAATCTGATGACACAGGAGACATGTGGAAATGGTCAAGTAGCCACCATGCTAATTAACAGCAGTGGCTATAAAACTCTCTGATATTTCAAAAGTGTAAGTGACTTGGTGATGTCCAGAACTTTCAAAGCAGGGATCAAAACAGCCGAAACTGCAATTCAGTTTGAATTCCTTGCTTGATAATATTTGGCAAAAAGTCTAGCTATCTGTGACCAAACCTTTATCCATCTTTGCACGCAATAAGTAGTGGGCAATTATGGAACCACCTTAAGGAATGTAGATTGCACAGAAGAAACATGTATTTTTCTTCTTCTTTTTCAAGGTATGTGCTTTTATTGTATCCACTGTACTTAGAACATGGTACAAAAATAAGAGATGGGAGCCATACAAGCTGGCAAGTTAAAATTAGTTTTGAGAAAGTGGAAGTGTTGATTACTTTGAATGCTCATTCTTTTAAACTTTAAAGGTTTAAAAAAATTCAGCATGGGTTTATGTCAGTGCTATACAATGCAGTCATAACTGTTTGGAAATCCATATTAAGCAAGGTAAATGACAGTCATTTTTAATTACGTAAACAGTATGAATGTGATCAGTAGTTAGTTATGCAGTATGATATTTCCTTTGCTTCTTAAAAGTGAAAGGGGGGGAAGTATAATGACTCCTTGGGGAAAGTTATCTGTTCTAAGCATCTATACTCCGTGAAACCGTGGCTTTGTAAGACTTCATGCATTAGAAACAGGAGTGCTGAGAGCTCTTGATTTAAGCATTGTTTCCTTGTAATCAGAAGACAAACACAATGGAATTAAAAACTAATGGTTGTTTTTTTCTGTTTGACAGCGAGTGAGAAAAATGTTTTGTTTTGTTTTTGAACATTAGCTGGTATGGAAAAGTACAAATGCAAATTAAGCAGATGCCTTCAATACTTTTTTCACAGATTCCACTGTGTGTTCTGTCTTTTTCAAATAACCACTTTAAACATTGTGCCAGAAAAGCAAAAAACAAAACAAAAAATCCTGACAATTGTAGTAGGAAAACACAAGGTAGGTCCCCCACCATTTTTTTTTAATGAACAAGAACTGTAGCCTTTTATATCTAATTTTGTAGTGTATTTTGTTTAAAACTGGGTTTACTCCCAAGTATGTAGTGTTAGGATTGCAGCCTTAATCTGCTTCTCACTGTGAATTTTTGTTCCTTTCACATTGGCTCAAAACGAGTTTTAAAGCTGTCAGACACAAAATCATGTTTACTACAAATATTTATAACATAAGTTAGCTCGGGCATTATGTTTCAACACACACACAAAACCATTTTCCTCATTGAAATATACATTTATGATATAAATAAAATGTTACAATAAAGCATGACTTATTCATGGTTAAATGGCATTACACTGACTGAAGGAATAATTCAAAGAATTCAAGACACAAAAAGCAAGCTATCAACGGTACGCTAAACAAGACAGGATAACATTTATATACAGAATTGTGAAATTGAGCTAGCAAGATCAGCTGAAATCCTAGCCTCACTTACCTGGGAATAAGCCCCACTGAATTCAATGGCACCTTAAAGACCAACTAAGTTAGTTCTTGGTATGAGCTTTCGTGTGCATGCACACTTCAGATACACGAAAGCATGCACACGAAAGCTCATACCAAGAACTAACTTAGTTGGTCTTTAAGGTGCTACTGGAAGGAATTTTTTTATTTTGACTATGGCAGACCAACACGGCTACCTATCTACTACTGAATTCAATGGGACATACTTCTGAGGAGAAATGGTTAGAATGATAGCCATAGATAGCTTTGTGATAGGCCTTTAGCCACATATTTAAGTTTGTATTTGAGGTACTACAAGACTCTTTGTATTGCTGTAAAAGACTAAAAGGGTGACCCCTCTGGAAATTGATTAAGTTTGAAAGGAAACACACATGAAGGGTAAGTGATTTATAAATATCCATTGATGGGGTGTGTGGGGTGTTATGGAAGGGGTATTACCTTCGGTGGGGGGACACATTGTGCTCCTTTTGGGATAGTTAGCTTATCTTTGGTCCCCACCTTGCACTCAGCTCTCACTTGTAGCTCATAGAAGCTGTCAGCATGCAACAATGGTCACACCCCAGGAACAGCTTCAACCGGCCGGCAAAATCAGGTGAGGATAACTGATGAGTCTTAAATGCACCGTGAATTAGGGACTACCCCTGCATGCAAAGACAGACTCTAGCAGATGGCACATATGAGATTAATACTGGGTCCAGTGGTCAAGAATACAGTTTCTGCATGTACTGTAGTGGTAACTGAGGGGTAGATGGGGCTCGTTAACCTGAGATGGTAGCCCATCTAGGATGGGGAAAAGGCTAAGGAAGAAACCCTACACAAATCCTGAGTGGAGTCCCTAAAATAGATGGATGATGTATTGTACGTCTTCTTCTCGCAATTCCTACATCCAAGCTCTGCTTTTCTTTGGATCACATGAGTGAGGTCGAGGGGGGAGGAGATGTCTTGTCATCTGGGCAACCCAGGACCCCCATACACACTGCCTAGGCTTGCATGCCTGGGAGGTTGCTTCAGTGCTGCTAATGTAGCAGTTTGAGGTGCACTCCATTGTAAGGTTACCAGATTTTTTTCAATGAATCTGGGGACACTTTTCAACTTCATTCGAATTCAGTGGATTTTGTCAGGTACCTGATTTGTAAATCCGGGGACTGTCCCCGGGAAACAGGGACGTCTGGTAACCTTACTCCATTGTCTCTCAAGACAGACAGATGTCAACAAGAAGTTTATGGCAGAAATATAAGTCTGTTTTGTGCTAGGATGTACACTAAAATATGCATTTGAATGTCAGTCTACAATGAAATGGAAGACAGCAAAATAAACTGTCCATTAAACTTTAATTAGTTTAATGTTAAGTAAATGTCCAGTGTACTTCCAACGCCATAAATCTTATCTCAGCAGAGAATTTTGTGCAGTGGTTAAAGAAGGCAGGAGAGTCAGTACCTTTCAATGAAGAATCCTGGAGCAAGCACTTTGGAACTCAGGAAAAAAACTTTATTTACAAAAGAAAAACCCTGGCGATAAAGCACACATGCTTTTATCTCTGGCATAAATAAAACTTTACTGTAAACTTAACTCATATTAGCAGACACACCCATGGCCACAAACTGAGTCTGTGAGTCAGGTCAGGGGGGGGAAAGAAAACACACGGGTGAACTGACTATTTATACAAACTAACTCACATTCCTGGATGCTTAATGACTTCCAGCTGCTCAGTGATTAGAGCGACTTGTTACCTCTTAACCCTTTAGTACCAACATAAACCATTTGCTGTTGAACGGAAAATACCAAATGAAAATACGGATGGATGAATGTCAGAACTGACTGATTCATGTTTGTACACCTTCAAGTCAGATATACCCAGCCTGCGTTTGTGCATCTGATTATTCCTGTCTAACACTACATTTATTTCTGCTTATAATCATGTCACTTATCTTGACCTGTTTTCCATCCGCTCAAGATCGTATTGAATCCCTTTTCTGTTATTATAAAGTACTAGCTAACCCAGGCACTTTGATGTGTATCACCTCCATTCTTTTTCCAAAAGTATTTTAAAGATATTTAATAACAACAGGCCCCAGACAAAGCCCTGTGGCACTCCACTTATCACTTCTCTTCAGGTTGATGAGGGACCATTGATTTGCACTCTTTGAGTACAGTCCATCAACCACCTTGAAATCCACCTAACAGTAGCATAATCTAGCTCACATTTCACACCATCTGTTGCTTGGAAATGACTATCAATGTAATACAATATTAAATTAAATTATATTTCTATTAGCAAGTTGTGGTTAAAAATGTTATTTTAAAAATGGCCTCTCTTCTTAGTGTGTTTCATAAGTGTTGGGCTCTCTATATGATTCATTTTATTATTAGTGCTTCCTTTTTATTTCTTTGTTATTATTTTGTTATGACCTACAATCTGAACAAATAAAACCTGCTACTGCTACCGATATTACTATTGGTCCTGCTTATTTTTTATACAATGTAGGTTTTCACTGAATGTATGTAATAAAAAATACAGGACTATAACAGCTGAAAAGACAATCCAACATAAGGAGCACATGCAAGTTATGTGAACTGGTAAAGATATAAGCCACAAATGGAAGAAAAGTATCTTTTTATGGAAACAGAAGAGGAAGTAATAGATGACACCAACATTTTGGAGAATAAAGTTGTATTTAAAAATGCATAAGAGTAACATCATGTTTCAGGTATGCATAAAATTTGGAAAACAAACACCTATATGAAGAAACCTAGACAGCATTTTAAAAAGCGGAGACATCACCTTGTGGACAAAGGTCTGTATAGTTAAAGCTATTGTTTTCCCAGTAGTGATGTATGGAAGTGAGAGCTGGACCATAAATAAGGCTGATTGCCAAAGAATTGATGCTTTTGAATTATGGTACTGGAGGAAACTCTTGAGAGTCCCATGACTGCAAGAAGATCAAACCTCTCCATTCTGAAGGAAATCAGCCCTGAGTGCTCACTGGAAGGGCAGATCCTGAAGCTGAGGCTCCAATACTTTGGCCACCTCATGAGAAGAGAAGACTCCCTGGAAAAGACCCTGATGCTGGGAAAGATGGAGGGTACAAGGAGAAGGGACGACAGAGGACGAGAAGGTTGGACAGTGTCCTCGAAGCTTCCAGCATGAGTTTGACAAAACTGCGGGAGGCAGTGGAAGACAGGAGTGCCTGGCGTGCTCTGGTCCATGGGGTCACGAAGAGTCGGGACATGACTAAACGACTAAACAACAACAACATATGAAGAATTTAAGACAACACGATTTAAGAAAGTAGGATTTTCAATTAAAGCTAAAATTTCATAACAGATTAAAAACTGCCACTTTACAAAAATATGTTCATCTACTTAACATTAACAGTGTAAATGAAAATACATCTATCAATGAGAACTGATTTTCATCTTGAGCTGATATGTAACATCTCAACAGTGTCAATAATCATATTAAGCAAGTATAGGGGATACACTTCAGGAAATGTAAGGCTCTTCAAATTTGAAGAGTGGGTGTTTGAATCAAACACAGCTACAAGTGTTTACACAAAGATATCTATCTGGATTAATTGATAAGAAAAGTCTCTAAACTGATGTCTATCCAGAAGGTTTGCTTGTCCTTTTAAGGCCACCTGAACAGTTTTCAAATAAGCATTTATCTCCCTGCTATCACTAAAAAGGGAGATAATTATATAAACCAATTAAAGCACATTATTTTGGTCAGACTGGTTGAATTAATAATTCAAGAGCTGACCACCTAACCTTTGTTTTTGTCAGCAAACCGTATAACAACACACCCACCTCACCAAGGCTTATTGCAAGACTTTGGCCATAAACACACAGAAGCAAGGCATAGGCAGTCTTGTATTCAAATTTTATTGCAACTTTTTGGATTTGACATGATGTTTTATCCTAATGGCCTTTATATCCCTAGTATACATTTTAATTAAACAATAAATAACTATATGTGGAACATGGATAATTACAAAAGGTATGTTAGAATTGAAATGCCCTCACTATAACTCTGTCTAGGAGCCAATGAAAATGTTTTTTATATATATAAATAAAAGTGCAGTTCATCAAAGGATTAAATTATTTACATGGGCACATTTAATCAGTGGGAGTGCACTGCTTACTAATAGAAAGATGCTAAAGATTTAAGGGACCTATAGAACAGAGAATTAATGGCGGGAAGGAGTTAAGAATTTTATGTGAATACTGAGTTTTTCTTCTTTGTCTGATCATTGCCAGGTATTTAAAAGGAAGTAAATACACAGGAAGAAAAACAAGGGCAAATTTATAAGATCAGCCGAGATGATAATAATCCATGATAAAATTAAAATGAAACCCTATGCATATCTACTCAGAAGGCAGTTCCATTAAGTTAAAGAAGACTTTCCCCCAAGTAAGTAGATATATAGGGTAGCAGCCCTAACTTGTCACAGTTGGCCAAGCTCTTGTGACATTCCTAGGACATGCTCATTTCATTACTCATGAAATGGATTTTAAATTTAAGTGTTTAAGTGGCTGACCATGGGCATAATGGATTAATTCCAGGAATATAGATATGGTTTACCTTCAATAAGTGGAATGACATTTTGAGATAAATGAAACCATTTCAGTATGATCTTTAGAACACAATTCTATGGTCCCTGGGAGGGCATCTTGGAGGGTATAGGATTTTGTGGCTCTCCCTCTTCACAGGCAGTGAGAGCGCCGCTGCAGAAAGGCATGTTGGTGTTGCTTCTACACTTTCAGTGTTCTGCTGGCGGAGAGGGCAAAAGGGTGGTGTTCTGGGGGCAGGTTGGACTCCAAACCCTGCTGTTCCCCTATCATAATAATAATAATAATAATAATAATAATAATAATAATAATAATAAATTTATTTATACCCCACCCATCTGGCTGGGTTTCCCCAGCCACTCTGGGTGGCTTCCAACTGAATATTAAAAACAGTACAGCATCAAACATTAAAAACTTCCCTAAAGAGGGCTGCCTTCAGATGACTTTTAAAAGTAAAATAGTTGTTTATTGCTTTGACATCTGTTGGGAGGGCGTTCCACAGGGCAGGCACCACTACCGAGAAGGCCCTCTGTCTGGTTCCCTGTAGCCTCACTTCTCGCAATGAGGGAACCACCAGAAGGCCCTTGGTGCTGGATCTCAGTGTCCGGGCTGAACGATGGGGGTGGAGACGCTCCTTCAGGTATACTGGACCGAGGCCATTTAGGGCTCTAAAGGTCAGCACCAACACTTTGAATTGTGCTTGGAAACGTACTGGGAGCCAATGCAGACCTCTCAGAACCGGTGTTATGTGGTCCCGGCGGCCACTCCCAGTCACCAGTCTAGCTGCCGCATTCTGGATTAATTGCAGTTTCCGGGTCACCTTCAAAGAGCGTGTTGCAGTAGTCCAAGCGGGAGATAACTAGAGCATGCACCACTCTGGCAAGACAGTTCGCGGGCAGGTAGGGTCTTAGCCTGCGTACCAGGTGGAGCTGGTAGACAGCTGCCCTGGACACAGAATTAACCTGTGCCTCCATGGACAGCTGTGAGTCCAAAATGACTCCCAGGCTGCGCACCTGGTCCTTCAGGGGCACAGTTACCCCATTCAGGACCAGGGAATCCCCCACACCCGCCCGCCCCCTGTCCCCCCAAAACAGTACTTCTGTCTTGTCAGGATTCAACCTCAGTCTGTTAGCAGCCATCCATCCTCCAACAGCCTCCAGGCACTCACACAGGACCTTCACCGCCTTCACTGGTTCTGATTTAAAGGCGAGGTAGAGCTGGGTGTCATCTGCATACTGATGAACACCCAGCCCAAACCCCCTGATGATCTCTCCCAGAGGCTTCATATAGATATTAAAAAACATGGGGGAGAGAACGGAACCCTGAGGCACCCCACACGTGAGAGCCCAGGGGTCTGAACACTCATCCCCCACCACCACTTTCTGGACACAGCCCAGGAGAAGGGAGCATGCCTTAGAACAGATGGTGGAGTAGTGAATAAGTATGCCAACCCTGTAGCTAGCATACTTCCTGCTATCCAGTGGAGATATGCATTGTTTTTAAAAGGAAGCAGAGGTGGCAAGGAGATAAAAGGGAACAATAGCACTCCGCCATCTTTTCCCCTGTTGGAACCAATGAAGTGGGGCTCTGAATATGGCAGTTTCTCCATTTTAAAGTCCCCTCCCATGTAGGATTTATCTCAGCCTATACTACCTTTTATTTGGCTGGGGTCCCAACATGCTGAAATCACCTCAAAATTGCCCCTAATTTTCCATTTCCCATGCTAAGTATTTCTTTTGATCACACCCTGTCAAATGAGATCTGAAATCTGATGGCCAATCTATCCAACGATAACTCTATCAGAAGAGCATCGCTTCATATTATAATGCAAGTGAGCATCCTAAGAATGGTATTATCATAAGACAGATGGAGTTTCTTGGCCCTCAGCTGACTGTTCTAAACTTTTTATAACAGAAGAAAAAAAATCTGTTATATTTCAGATACAGTAGAGGAATGTTCCCACATATTTTAGAAGGGAACAAAGCAGACTGTTTATAATGTTTTCAAAACCAACTTGATTGTTCATACACATGGACAGGCTATATGTTTTGCACACAATTCACTGTATTTCCAAATTACTTTTAATGACCAATTATTTTTATTTCTCCAGTAGTAGTAGTAACAGCAGCAGCACTTTTAATGTACAAATAAATTAGTTTGACATTTTGTATTCATCCTTACAAGAACTCTATCAGGTAGTCAACCTAATTTTTTTAAAAAAAATGTTATTAAAAAAAATCCAGGGTTGCAAAGTACATACCCCATCTCTATTTTCAGATCATAAAATCATTTCTACAGATCAGTTATATTTGATATGAGACTTTGATATTTTGATACAGTATAAGGTTGGGGGAGAAGAGAGGTGGGGAGAGAGAGAGAGACCAGGTGCGGGGAGGGGATGTAGTAAACTTTCATTCTTTTAGCTGTGTGCAATGTTTTTGTGTCAATTTTTTCCCAGGATGATGAGGAACCATTAGTGAGCACCCTTTGGGTTCAGTAAGTCAACCAGCTACAATTCCACCTAAAAATTATCTCATCCAGCCCACATTTTACTAGAAAGTCAATGGACTTTTCTTCTGAGTAGATACTTATAGGATTGTGCTGTTACTCCCAAGTAAGTAGGCATAAGATTATAAACCACTTTTATTGCTAGAGACACCAAGACTGAGTGATAACTCCTATGCAAGTCAATATATAGCAGAGTAAACCCAGCAAGGAAAAAGATGAGGCAGCGCATATTACATTAAGCATCTAATTTGGTTGAAGGACGCTTGACTACAGGTACCACTTTTTAAAATCAAAACGTAATTGGATACATTAAATATCATTACTTTATTCAGTTTTAGTTAAATCACAAATATATCTTGTCACTATGTTCCTCATATTATAGCAAACACTTATATGTTTGGAAGTACTGTACAACTCATTTTAAAAACACATTTTACCATGTAATAACAGATGCATTTCTGTTGAAATTGCAAGTGCGCAGTTAGACTTAAGGGATAGCGATCAGCAAGCACTGTATTCCAGTGCAACTTAATTTCCTCCATAGACTACTTGATAAAGGTTACATATACCTCAGTAAGGAGAACTTTTCTGAATTTAAGGCTCCTAGCAAAAATCGTAAGATGCTTACTAGCAAGTATGTTCCATGGAGTTTAATAGGATTTACTTCTTGGTAAATATGTTCAAGGTTGGGTTGTCAATTTAAGAACAGATTGCACAAACATCATTTAGCTGTGAGTGCTTCCTGTAAGACTGCGGCAAAAATATTATTCATCTTTAAAATCAGTAGATGTATTAGCTCTATAAATTTACTTTGAGGATGGGTTTATTTTTTTTAAAAAAACTTAGAATACACCAATTCTTGGAGCAATGAGCAAACATGTGAGGAAATAACCACTGAAAAGGCTGCCCTGATCCTCCCAGACGTTCTCTTTAGCAAATCACCCCATTTGAAAAGAAGAAGAAATCTGGTTTTAGAAGTCTAGTGATGATTTTGCCTGCAAGCTTATAAGAACTGCCTTCAGAAAATGTACTGAGTCCTATTCTTCCAATGTAAATCACTTTTAAACATCAGCATTTTAATCTAAAGGTCACTTTGTCCATGGTATACACAGTAAGGATTTTCTTTTTAAAAAAAGTAATTGGGACTGAGTAATTCTACTGATTGTCCTGCCTTAGTTTTGCAATTTCATTCTGCAGTTCTATAGTACTTTAAGACTTACAGAGAACTCATATGCATATCTACTCATGTAAGGCCCATTGAGTTCAATGCGACTCCTTGTTAAATGTGTATACCAGGGCTGGATGTGGCCTCTCTATCCAGACCTCAGGACCCTCCTCAGTCCTCACCCCTCCCTGGGCCACAACCCTCACATACACTGATCCACACCCTCCCTGAGAACTTTTGCCTACTAAGAATGTGTCACTGAACTGCGGTCATTTATCTTGCTTGCCTAGATGGAAGGGTCTTGTGTGCATGTGCAGGAAATTAGGGATGGATGAATCCATCAATTTCATTTTCTCATTTTTACAATGTGTCTTCTGAATGCCTATATAAGTATACCCAGTCAATCTAGAATACATTTTCAGGACATCTAGAAAATTTCACTACTGTTATTTTTGGTGCTGTTTTCTCCAGTATTCTGGCTGTGAATAATGGTCCTGCAGATTTGGATGAGATAAATGATGATTTATGAAGCAGGGAATGAGCATTGGGGCTGAGCATTTCTCTATAGCCCCTCCTCTTCTCCCTACATATACCACTCCAGAGCCTCCTAGGTTGTATTAAGCCAGAGTTTCCTATTATGTCAGAACTGGGGATTGTCAGTTAACAACCTAGAATAGTGAGCCAAGCTCTGATCATGGTTTATGAAGCCTTGAATTATCGTCTGAACCAAGGTATTGAACTGAATTCTTTCTTTGAATTTCCCAGCTGCATGGCCTGTGAGTTTATTTTTTAAAGATTAAAAAAAACCCCACATGATTTATGTGACATGTCCTACTTTAACTCTTTCCAAAGTATTACTGTATAAGATATTGCTTCTTATAGGAAGCAGTGCAGCTGTAGAAACTTTCCGTTGTCATAAATAATATGCTGGCGCATTAAAACGCACTTTCACATCTCATTGATGATAATAAAATATCTAAGAAGATTCAATCGAAATCCATTCTTTTTTACAACAATGATATCACGATTACACCTTTAAAATATATAGTCCATGTATTCAATAATACAGTAGTAGTAAATCTATCACGAGCAGTCAGCAAACCCTTTCATATAGCTGGAGGGATCTCCTTTTCCATTAAAATAAGAACCATGTCAACGTCTGAATGAAAATGTATTGTTTCATATTGACATTGCAAACATAAGCATTCATAATATAGGGAAATCAGTAACTATCCTATTCTCACATTCTTCCCTAGAAATATTATGTTATAACGTTATGACTTTATGTTTCATAGGCTATTCAAACATTCTCTGAGCGATTTCGTTTAAGTGCTCAGACTGTTCCTCCCCCCCCCTTATTTCTTTTTCTTTTTCATTTTGTCCTGAATGTTTTCAGGGTTAACTATTGATTCTGAGTGGCGTGAAAACCCTATAACTCTAATTGGGAGGGTGGGCACCTGTATGAACAACCTAATCTGAATGGTGCTGCTTTAGCACTATCCTGCACCCACCATTTTGTTAGGATTGTTGTTCAGCTGGTGGCCAGGAATTCCCCTCTCTGCTTGCTTCCAGCATCTCTGGAATGCCTCATGGACACACACAAAGGCAGGTAGCCTCCCAGTTGCTCTTGCTGCCAAAGCTCAGGGGTCCCTGAGTGACCCTGAGCAACATTTTCTGACGAAAGTAGGAACATCCTATTCCATAATAGGTTTGAGCATATTACACCAATCCTGGTCCGACTGCACTGGCTGCCAATTAGTTTCCGGGCCCAATTAAAAGTGCTGGTTTTGACCTATAAAGCATTAAATGGCTCAGGACCCCAATACCTCAAGGACCTCCTCTTTCCATATGAACCTACCCAGACCCTGAGGTCATCTTCTGAGGCCCTCCTTCATGTGCCTCCTCCTTGAGAGATCTGGAGGGTGGCAACACGAGAAGGCCCTTCTCTGCAGTGGCTCTCTGTCTGTGAAATGCTCTCCCCAAGGAAGTTCGCTTGGCACCTTCATTATACACCTTTAGGCACCAGGCAAAATTTTTCCTTTTTAACCAATCCTTTGGTGGATTTGATTGACATCCTATGCCCTTTTAAAAGGCTTTTTTTAAGGGGGTTATTGGGTTGTTGCTTTTATTGTGATTATGTATTTTGTGGTGTTGTGTTCTGGTTTTGTTCTGTGAGCCATCTCCAAGTATATGGCAGAATATAAATTAACTCATTATTATTATTATTATTATTATTATTATTATTATTATTATTATTATTATTATTCCCCACCATCTGACTGGGATGCCCCAGCCACTCGGGGCAGCTTCCAACATATATAAAAACATAATAAAGCATTTAACTTATTTTTTTAAAAAAAACCTTTCCTATTCAGGACTTTCTTCAGATGTCTTCTAAAAGTTGTCTAGCTACTTATCTCCTTGGCTTGGGAATCACAAATCTCTATACCCTCCAACATTTCTCACATGAAAATAGGGACATCCTACCATACCCTCCAATATTTCTCCAGTGACGATGGCGACATCCTAAGGAAAAGCGGGACATTCTGGGATCTGATCAGAAACCAGGGTGGCTTCTGTAAATCCTGGACTACCCCTGGAAAATAGGGACACTTGGAGGGTCTATGGCTGCTGGAGCCTGCTTAAGGGCTGCACCCAGTATAGGGACAAGTCCCCCCCCCCAAGAGCATATTAGGGCACCCAAGGGCAAAATTTATATGAGGTATCTGACCCAATTCAGCAGGAGGCCACTGCTCCTCTAGTACAGGAAAACACTGCCTTTTCCTCAGGCACACGGGGAAGTATCACCTTTCTCTCTGGCGCTGGCTGCTGCTGCTGTTCTCCTAGCACACACACACACTCCCAACCCATTGAGCTTTTCATGCTTGTTCTCACACATCTCCAATTCTTCCTGCTGTACCCCTTTTCTGGCAGGTTCCCAGGGAGCCAATAAATCTATCAGAAGAGGTTCATTTCCAGCCAGCCAGTCCTTCTCCACAACACTCTTCCTTTTCCACAGCAGGCACCCAGGCAGTGGAGAAATCAGTTAGCAGCAGCTCCACATTTCCAACCAGCTAGCCCTTTTCAGAGCCACCTGCCTCCTTGCCTTCAGCTACTGACTGCAATGCTTTGGAGTGACCATCCATGTTCTGGATCTCCAGCAGGGCACCTGGGTCACTCTTAACCCCTTGTAGCGTCTCATCAAAGAGGGCTCTCAATTGGCCTAGAGTCAAACTTTCCTCTCCATGAAGGTTTCTCTCGCACTCTGTCAGCAGGTGGTCTGTTTTATCAAACCACTGGCTCAGGCATTGGATCATTTGCTCTAGTTGCTTCATTTGTTCCTGCTGCTTCTGCTGCTAAAGCATCCTGACCTGCTTCAGAAATGTTGCTGTTCCTTGACTCGGGCACATCTTGCTCAGGAGTCTTTTCTCCAGGAAACACAGATCCAACTTCTAACGCCAGTATTGGTGTCAGAATCTCTGAGTGGTGTTACAGTCCAGGGGTTCCAGGCACACTTGCCTAGGGTCGATGTTTCCTTTTGGAAATGAGACACAACAGACACTATGGTGTCTTTATGATATATGGCTTATTTACACCTATATGCAACCTGAGCCTACCATGGAAAGGTGCACAGCATTCACACCTCAAGATGTTTGTGCTTCTCCGATATCTGCAGCCTTGAATTCATTTTTTTTCTGATATCTGGCTCTGCCCCTCTGCATCTTGCTGCATTTTACAGCCTGCAACACCACATCCTAAATTCTCCAGTCTGCTTCAGAAAAGTCTCTTACTGTCTTCTGCTCAGAGCCACAGTCTGAGTTCCTCCCATTTTTCATCTGGCACAGAGTATTTGCTTTCTTAAAAGTTTTCTTAATGAGTCATCACCCTTCCCTTCCCCCCTCTTTTAATGGCCAATCTCCACAGGTGACTACTTCATCAGGAAGCCAGCCCGGCTTATATTTTACATGGTTTAAATTTAAAATCTGCTGGGTCCAGAGGTTAAAAGGTCTGGCACCCACAAACTCATAACAACAAAATGGCCAAACTCAGTTCTCCATTTCAGAAATAAAGCAACAAAATTTGAGTAGTGATGAATCATCATGTTCATTCTCAGTGGAACCACGTCCTATGCCATATTGTTATCAATGAAACTGGACATGTTTGCAATGTTAACTCTGTTATTTTGGAGGATATCATACCTTTCTTGATGATTTGTTTGTTGGGAACCCAAAACGAAAACAAAGCCTTCTCCTGTATCAGTCCATGAAGGTTTAATGGATGGCCTTGTCAGTTCCAAGTGGAGACGGGGTGGCAGATCTGGGTCTTATCTTATAGGTTGTAACTATCCTGATCACGCTGATGCACAGACCTTGCAAGACAGGCCTGTCAGCCCCCGCACCCGGGGATGGTGCCAGGAGTACTCCTATAGTTGGGTGACCTTTTTACCCCAAGATAATAGTACAGAAACAGGAATTTCTGTTCATGCTCAAGGATGTAAACTTACGTGTACAAGCTCATGAGGCTGGATTCCTGGGAGGGGGAAAGGGGACCTGAAGAGGATATAAACTGTATGTAACTGCTCTTTAACTGTGCTTGCTGTGACTGATCACGCAGTGCCTTTCTGCTATCTGGAAAGCAGAAATAAACTCTTTCTCTGAACCAACCCTCGGTGTCTATTGACTCCTTCCTCCCTCCTGAGAGCAACGCTCACCCAACCAATGGGAAAAGTCTGAAAGGCTACAACCTTTTAAAAATCCAAATATTGTCTGTTGACATTCCTTTGGACCCATCAACAAAATAATTCCCACCAAAGGATTTCACTGTAAATTTGAGACACATGACCCAACAGCCATATCTGCAGAAAGCCCTGGTTGCTCTACTACAAAGTGTCCTTTGGAGAAGGTCAACCTATACTAGAGGAGACAGAAAGGGAGTACTTAACCCTTCCTCTTTCTGCCATCTTCTCCTTCATACATTATCCAGAGCTTTTTTTCCCAGCCAGTAATCTCCTACACCTGTGGTTATTTTCCCTTGTTTGAAATCCTGTGGTACTGAGGCAGCTGGGTTAATTTCAGAAGAAAATGGGCTGGCAGGGAAAGGTTAAGCATCCCAAGTGTTAGCAATAGAGAAGAAGCTGTTGAGTCTTTGTAATATTCATTGTTTTTACAAAAAAATGCATGAAAATATTAACAAATTATAATCTGTTGCTTCATTTTCTCACATAAACAGCATACAGTAAGGCTCTGGGCTGCAGCTTGTCCATTCGGCATATTTGTGAGTTGTTCATCCTTTCTTTAAAAACAGGTTTACCACATTTGGACTCATTAACAAGCATATAATTTTAAAGTCTCACAATAGATAAGCAATCAGCTCTGACAGGAACAAGACAGAGGACAAGCACTTCAGTATCGGGGAATTGAAAACACAAAAACACAATCCTAGACTGATTGTTGCTGGTTTAATAAATCCTAGCGTAAGCTCTGTGAAGCACTGAAATGTCCATTCAGATTTGGACAGGAATGTTGAAAAGCTACTTTTTTTGTTTAAAAGGAAGGAGGCACTATGACTCCAGGAAAGAATAATCTGCTCCACAAATGTAGCTCTTTGTAGGTTATACTCAGATCAATTAGTTTTGATCCATTGGTTATGCACATCATTAAGCAGATTGTGTAACTGATCCAATAATCACAAATGAAAAATATTTGAGATGCTACCTCTTTAAAAGGTTTGAAACATATAAGGTTTAATTTAACATTGTGTTTTTCCTATTGTTCTGCTGCACAAGCGTTTCAACTTGCCACATGGAATGACCCCCCCCCCGACCCCCATGTGCTGTTTTTGGGGATCTTCATTTTAACATGAGCCTACCTAATTTGCACGTCTCAAAACAATGCATTGACAAAAATCCAGCTGTTCGTCAAGATCTGCACCTCTCTGAATTTTGTGATGCAGCTCTCCAGCCAAAAGAATATGTACAAAAAGAATGTCTGCTAGGAGAATGTCTGCAGAAATAGGTGTACATTGGTGAAAACAACATTCAGACATGTTTTATATTAGGAAAAATTGCTTGCTAATCAATTTTCAGGAGGAGTTTTTTGAACGCAAACGGATGCCAAAAATGTGGGAAATGGAACTTAAGATTGGAAAAATGAGAACTTTAGAGAAACTGAAAATGATAGATTTGTCCATCTCTAGTTGGAATATAGTGTTCTGCTTCAGGCCCTTACAGATTGTGGCATCCTTGAGGAGGGCTTGACTGTTTGGCTGACTCCCTGAACAGGAGTACTCCTCCTAAAAGATGAGGATAAATGGCTGCATTTTGTTGCTGGTTACTCATGCATCTTTCAAAGCAAAAGCTGACTGTGATATGTTCAATTGCTTCTAAATAAATAAATGAATAAAATATGTTCAATCGCTTCCTTCCTCTGTCAGGCCTCCTATGTCTCTATGCAATCCTAGGTTTCATTCTATGCTCTTGCCTCTCATGTAAACTTCCTATTTTTATTAACTTTACAACAGAACTCTATACCTGTTTGTGTGACATTTCCGTGTGCTCTGGTTTCCTGTTGCGCCAGAAGCGGTTTAGTCATGCTGACCAAATGACCCGGAAAGCTGTCTGTGGACAAACGCTGGCTCCCTTGGCCTGAAAAGTGAGATGAGTGCCATTGCCATAGTCACCTTTGACTGGACTTAACCATCCAGGGGTCCTTTACCTTTACCTTTTACCTTTAATTCTAACACTGCATTGTTACTTTACATTTATTGTAATCTTAGGTCACATAAACACTATATATTTTACACCATCAAATAATTATAGGTGCTGCTGTTTGTTAAGTGCTGCTGGGAATTATAACTCTGTGAGGGGTAAATACAGTGCCCAGAATTCTTTGAGGGTGAAAAATGTGCTTTGGATGTGCTTTCATGATATTGTTGACTTGTTCCTAGTGTTTATTCTTGGAGCCCACCTCAGATTTTCAGAGAAAAACAGAACACTGATAACTCTTCAACATTTTGACACAAGCATGTGATGTCTGATGCTTTCAAGTTAAAATCTCGAAACAATATATTGAAGAATTACTATAAGGGTTATCTCAGAAGAAAATCCTTTTAGTCACATCATTCCAATATGAGTTTCTTAGTATATATAAACCTAGGGAGCTATGCTCATAACACTATTAATATGCCACAAGTAATAAATGTATCAGATGGTTGTCAATAAAACTTGCAAATAGACAGTATCTGCGATAAAGATCCTAGGAATTAAATGTAGCATTTCCCCCAAAGAATTGTACTCTATTAACAGATTTTACTGCATTATGTTACCAACTGTTGCTTTTAGCACCTCTTCCTTTTGTAAGAAAGGAATATCCTCACCTAGCATTTTGCTAGTGCTCCCAAGGAAGAATAAAACATAAATAGTATGTTGTTAAGTCTGCCTGCTCACAATGATATATATTTTTTTAAAAAAAGAATCTCACAAATCAATCATTCCTATATCTTATTCCAATAGCTAATTAGCCCACAGCAAGGGGACAAAAAGAGCTGTCATTACTTGGTACCTGAGCAATTAAAGATGAACCCCCCACCTCTATGAGTACAAAAATAAATATACACACATTTAATGATTAATGAGAGACTTTCTCAATGGCAAGAACATTATCAGGGAAATGATGCACACAAGCTTATTATCTGTTGAGTGGCTTAAATCCAGCATCTTTGACTTCAGGAGGACCTTTTAAATGTGAAGGGAGATATGGTTTTTTAAAATGTTTTTTATTCTTATTTTGACAAAGTAATAATCATAAATTAATGAGAATAAAAATGTGCACCCTACCCTCGAGACCATTCCATTGTAACTATCCAACCTCCCAAAATTTCAACACCTATTGCGATGGTTTGACCCCTTTCTGTTTTAACAGTGCAAATTCTACAAGCACCTTTCAAGTCTCCTCAGAATCATTTCTCCTGCATATTCCACGTCTTACCTTAATGACACATGTTAATTTGTCATTAGTAGCTATATCCCACACCTCTGTTCCAAATCATTGAATCCTATGATCCGTATCCCATAACAAGACAAGTCTTTCAGAAACTCTTCATAGCTTTAATTATACATCCCTGGTTAGCTATCTCTACTTTCCACTTCAGGTGATTCCACCTCACACTCCATATGAAGGAAGTGATTGCACATCTATATGACCTATCAAAGCCCACAGAGTTCTATAAGCTTTGCTCATTATGCTTCTCCATTTTTGAATATGTAGACATAACCATTTAACTTGGCATGGCCTTTCTCACTGGCAAAGGGCTGCAGCTCAGTGGTAAATCACTGCGTTTTTCATGCAGCGAATCTCAGGTTTAGTTCCTGGCATCTCCAGGTAGGCCTGGGAAAGAATCCTGTCTGTTTCCAGTGTAGACAATAATGAAATAAATCAAGTGGTCCACAAGCTTTATACAGTTGGTCTGCACCATGTATATTGATTTTAATTGTATTTTATTGCTTCTTGTATTTCAGTTTTGTAACTTATGGTCCCTGTCCCTGTCCCCCACATTCTCTGTGCCTATCTTTCAGCTGCTTTGAAGAATTGTATTTTATCATACTAATACTATATATTAATATAACAAATAAAATTCATAATTATTTCTACTTAAAATGACTTCTGAGTAGATCTGAGTGGTGTCAGGACCATATAGCAAGCACAATGACATCTCAGTTCCACATAGCCACATGGTTATGATGATGCCGTGCCCTAAGGATCCCCTCTTTCCTTCTGCTTATTATGTTCCTTGTCTTTCAGATTATTGCCTTTGTTCCTCTGTAAATTTTCTCTGCTACACGGCTAAAGTCTGCTGCCCATGTATTATGACATGGGTGTGTCAGGTTATATGTGGATTATGGACCCAAAGACTTTTAGATGCTAGATATAGGATCAATATAATCTCTGCTACATAGCCATGCAAATAGATTTATTTACAGTCAATCAAATATTAAAGTTTTGGTACAGGTTTATGTGAATAATTTGATATTTTCCATCTTAAATAAAGAAGAAACAGATGACCGAAGAAGAAGAAGTACATTGGTTATTGTGAAAGAAAGAAAGACTGTTAAGAAAATGAAGACTATTATTATTTTAGTTAACAGAAGGGTTGTTCAATGATAAACACTGTTGATATCTAGCTGCATTCCAGGACTATTTTTTGTTTATCTTCTGTAAACACATAGATAGTGACTGGGCAGTAGAACAATGGCAAAGTTTGCCCTGGGTTTTTGTGTAATAATAGCCTGCATCTGCTCACTACCAAACTGCCATCTTGGCATCTGTTTACAGAACACATGGAGCATGAAAAAATCAGGCCATTTCTCTTTGTGGCTCAGATGTGGGTGACTTTGGCTACGTAAAAACTGAGGGGGGAAAAGCAGAAAAAAGCTGAAAAAACAATTTATGTAATTATAGTTTATTTTGAAAAAGTACAGTGACTTTTATCTATCATTAAACGTTACCATAGCAAACAGTGCTTTGTGTAGCTCTACCTTTGTGAAGTACCAGCCTCCATGTGGAAAATAATCAAACAGAAGATGGTGTTCCCTACATTTCAGTCTCTATAGGAACTTGTAATTATAGTGGCACAAACTCCAGCTTGCACCTCATAGCTACATACAGAGCCAGCCCACATATGTCTTAGGTAGGGTGGAGAAGCCACCTCAGGCAACAGAAGCCACCCATGGGCATCCTGCCTGCCTCGCAGCTTCCATTGCTGCTGGAGAAGCAACCCAGGTAAGGGAGGCAGTGGCGGTGGCAGAGTGGCACAGTGTTCTTCCCCCTGGGTTTGCTGCTGGTCTTCCTTATCCCTAGTGGCAGAAAGTGACCAGTGGCAAAGCTCTCTAGCAAGAGGGAAGCATTCCAGAAGCCTTTGCAGAGTCCTCCCCATCCCTGGTGGCATGTGGGTGGGTGGTGGTGAGATGTTTTGCCTCAGGCACCAAAAAGGCTCCAGTCGCCCCGAGCTACAGAGGGGTTTCAGGTTGGGGGGCAGTTAGAAGATCTTCTCCCCTTCCTGCCACCCACGTACTGATTAGAACAGCTGCCTGTCTAAAGTAGAGGGCCTTCTATGGGCTCTTCTGCCATCTGAGGTGAGGAGGCAGCTATCAGAGAGGGGTTCTACTCAGGGACAGCATCTCAGCTGTGGAATTCTTTCCCCAGCAAAGATCACCTGGCACCTACACTGCATTATTGGCACAAGGCAAAGACCTTTATAATTCCCCAAGACGTTTAGACTTGATTTCCTTTTGTTGATGGATTATATGCTATGTTAATAATGGCTACTGCCTGGCCTTTTAAAAAAGCACAATTACTTTAAATGTTTTGTTGATTCCCCCCTCTCAGAAAAGAAAAGTCCCCCTGGGAATTTGAATGATGCTTATAATAAATGCATTCTAAATAATTAAATGCTTCTGAAGGCAACCTGGGGGCATACTTGCACCAGGTTAATTACATTTGTTTTAAGCAATTTCTAGCCTGCCTTTCCTAGACAACAAATCCCAGGTAGGGCACAATAAAAATAAATTTTTAAAAAACAACAACAGAATAATAACCATCCATTAATATCAAACAATGGGTCAGATTTAAACGTTTAAGTGGAAGTAGAAAGACAATGCTAGTGTCTTTACCTATCACCACTTGTGGGGTGGGCAAGGACACAGCACCCTAGCACCGATTTCTACGGTTACGAATGACTGCTGCCAAAATGCCACCAATTGTGGCATGATCTATAGAAGGCAAAGACAATGAGAATGAACACCAAACACCTTCCTCAAATGTCAGAGCTTTACATTGATTTTCTATTGGAAGTATTAGACAGTTATAAATTATTATGGCAAGTCTTTTCTTATTTCAAGACACTCCTGGCTGCTACATCAAAGGGATAAACAAAAGTGATTGTTCTTATAACTTTGTGCAGGTATTTGCAGGACAAAGTATAATTGACAACTTATGTTTGATCACAGCCCTTTTAATTAGGAACATATTGCATCTGCTTAACATTGCTAGTGTTTGGGTGCAAAAGATTTTCAGTGTCAATTAATCTCGTAATATCCCTAAGCAAGCTGGAATTGTTGAAGAAGATGGAAATTGGCTGATGAATGTATTGGTCACTTCAGAGGCATGTTCAAATCTATCTTCTTGCTGTCCTAATGAATATGGAAACCTGCCCAGTGTGTGATTGGATTTTAATGACTACAAGGTCAGGGACTTTGCAAGGTGTGAATCTGCTTGCAAGGTCGTAAGTGGCAAGCGGCGCATGGATCTGAAAATAAACAAGGGGCTGTCAGGGATATTAGCTTTTTTGTAGAAAAACCCATGGGATGAAAAGGTTAACAGGTGATTGCATTGTAACTTGTTTTGAAACTCAGAATGAGCTCTAAAGGTACGTGCATTATCCTTCATTATACTTTGCATGAGAAATCATGGTAATTTAAAATGCAAGCAATGTTTGATTATAATAGCACACTAGCTTATCACAAGACTGCATTTATCACTAGGCAAACCAGTCCACTGAATCAACATATGCTCAAATGGTAGCACCTTCGGAGTAACAGGTAAAATTACCTGGTCAAAAATGCCTGTGGGTTGGAAGAAAATATCTGCCTCCAATAGATAATCCAAGCCAGAAATTACTCACAAAAATGCAGGTCATGTGCATTGCTACCCTAAATTAATTTGATTTTCAATGAGGAATAATTCAGGTTGTTGGGAAAGAATAATAGGAAATGAGTTTAGAAATATTAAGAAAAAAATATTAATAGCTTGTCAGAAGGAGTATGAATTATTGTGGAACAATGCACAGATTGCTTCTGGAGAAGAAAAACAGCAAAAGAAACTGCAAATGAGGGAAGACGGATAAAGGAAAAAGGAAAAACAGAACACATTGTTCTGAGTAAATCAAAATAAAAAAACTACCTTCTAAAATCTGAGCACAAAAAGAGCCAAATCTTGGGTGTGCCTCATCTGGCATTTTGTGAATCTTTGTACTTTTGTCCATTTACTGTACTTATTTTTCCTGATTTGAACTAGTCAAAATGAGTCAAAATGAGAGTGCCCCTAAACATTTATTTTAGAAAAAAGGACTGGGTAGTAGTGAATACACCTTTTGCTTGCAAGCAGTTTGCATATCTGTTCCAGGAGGGGTCTGCTTGGACCGAAGGACACAAGGAATTATAAAGGGCAACTTAGTAAGTAGTGGGATACAGCCTCAACCTCACCAGGCTTACAAATACAAAGTTTCTGGTGGGTTGGAATGTTTTTCACCCTCTCATCTAAAATAAATAAATCAGAGGACACACATCAGACACATAAAGAGGTGAATGCTTTTCTTAAAGAAGTTACAGTAGATTTATAAAATAGTTCTCTGGTAGCAATGCATTGGGGGCTGGCCCGACATGCCGTTGAAGAAGAGGAATCCTCTTCCAGGTCCCTGGCAGTGTGTGTGTGTGTGGTGCGAGTTGGTAACTTATAGCAGCTTAATGTAAAATGAGGCTGATCTGGTCTGTATCACTGAGGCAAGGATGGGTGAGCTGGGTGGAGCTGGTCTCACCCAGAAGTGCCCATCTGGTGCAGCAAACAAGAGGGTTAAGGACACCTCTGAACAGGCATGGTTAGAACTGTACTGTAAGTTATCTGCTGTCTTTCACACTTCCTTAATGTCCTGATGCAGGGTGGTATAGTGGTTAAGAGCGGTAGTCTCGTAATCTGGGGAACCGGGTTCGCGTCTCCGCTCCTCCACATGCAGCTGCTGGGTGACCTTGGGCTAGTCACACTTCTCTGAAGTCTCTCAGCCCCACTCACCTCACAGAGTGTTTGTTGTGGGGGAGGAAGGGAAAGGAGATAGTTAGCCAATTTGAGAATCCTTAGGGTAGAGATAAAGCGGGATATCAAATCCAAACTCCTCCTCCTCCTCCTCCTCCTCCTCTTCTCCTCACTAAAAAACAAAGGTATCAAAATACATTTTAAAATGCAGATTAAGAAAAAAAATCCCATTTAGAAATGCCTGTTCTTAGAGAAATAAATATTAAAACATGTATTTAAATTCTATGGCCATGAATACCTCCTATTTGCTACAAAGAAAGGCACAAATGCAAAACATAACCTGAAATACTTTCTGTTCCGCAATCAAGGCAATTGAATTTGTGGATATAAGATTTTCATTTAATTCTACAGGAGCAAGAACCTGGCACTAATACTATAATTCTCAGTAGACTGCACTGAGATATAATCACTTGTTTTCTTTAACACTTGTATACGTACTAATAACCTATTCTACCGCTGAAATAAAATAAAAATGAAAACGTAAGACTTTGGTGTGTGTGTTTTTTAGAAAAAAGTACTGAAGGGCCTGTTGCTGCTGTCCCCCGTAGCTTTTTGGCATTGCTATTTGCTTTTGTAGGTCTCATTCTGACAGCTACATTAGTATTTTCTGGTTGAAGTAAAATGGGAAAGCAAGCCAGGCCTAATGTTTTTAAAAGGCTTTCTGACCATTACAAGGGAGGGGGTGGCTGTTTAATTGGCATACAGTGGCAATTACACGGTGGCAATACAATGAATCTCTCTGTAGAGTCTCCAATTATTGCACAAGAACAGGTATAAAATACTATTTCCAGTGGACAGAATGTTGTGGCTTGTCTTCACTACCTTTACACAGCATTAATAAGGGAAGGAGGAAGTATGGTTTTCCTTTAACTAAACAATGAAGTGCTTTTCTCTCGGAGATGAAGGTCATAATGCAAGGCTTCCTGGAAAGCTTAAACTGGAACTATTCGAGGGAAACAAAATATAAATTAGATATTGCTAGTTTTCAATGTGGTTTTATTTAATATTTATTTATTTTATTTAAAATATTTATAGGTCACCTTTCCAAATCAAAATCTCTCTCTTGGATTATATATGAACCTAGCGTTTAAAAACTTCGATGTCATGTTGTATGAAATGTTCCCACCATTTATGTCAGCATACTTTCATGCCTGGGGTCAAAACCCAGCAGGGTGCAGCAAATGCTGTTGGGGTATAGTAGGGTAAGACGTTTATTTCATGATATGTGACTTTTATTTTCAAGAAGTTACCGTATTTTTCCATGTATAAGATGAGCTTTTTTTGACCCAAAAATGAGGTTTAAAATTTAGGCTCAGCTTATACACAGGTTGTGCTGAGGGGGGTGGCACAAGCCTGAGATTGTAAGTGGGGATTGGCCGCTTGATTGTTGGGGGGGGGGGAATGCCGAAAACCACTCACCCGCCAGAACGCAGCACACAACCCCTCACATCACTTACAATTGCTGCTTACAATCTCGGGCTCACACTTCATTCCGACGGGTGCGCAATTTTCGGCATCTCCCCCCCCCCCAACAATCAAGCGGCCAATCACCGCTTAAAAACTCAGGCTTGTGCTTTGTTCTGGCGGGTGAGTGATTTTCAGCATTGGCTGCTTGATTGTTGGGGGGGGCGGAATCCCAAAAATCACTCACCCGCTGGAACACACACAACTGCTCGCATCGCAGCTGCTTGATCGCAGCCATTAGCCCTCCTGCTTGCCATTGCGACAGCCAATAGACAGCTGCCCCAATGTTCTGCCGGGTGAGCAATTTTTGGCATTCCCCCCAAATAACCCTTCCCCAAAGCTCAATCCCCCCTATTTTCTAAATTTTGAGGCCCCCAAAATAAGGTACGTCTTATAGACGAGGGCGTCTTATAGACGGAAAAACATGGTAATATTTATTTCCTTGGATTCATATTATCATAGAGAACCCCAATTTCCACCCACCCCCTCACAAAGTTGTTTTCATAAAGCAATCAGTGGCATGGTATTTATTTCTTTTGCATCTTCGATGGATCTTCTATTTCATTAGATCTGAATCTGCAGATGTTTAGAAAGCTAAAACAAGAATCATATTTGGCATAAGCCATGTGCTAGGAAATAAGGTTGCTGAATAGTGTTTATAATGATAGCAATTTATTTCAGGGTTTAGAGTTTCTGTCCTGGCAAAGTGCAGTTCTGAGACATTAAATGTTATAGTGGACAAGGAAGTGTCCATCCTGAAATTTTATCAGAGGAAAAGGCAGGCTTTTATTAATCTATCAAAATCCTATCCTGATCGCCAGACTCTGTCGAGGTCCTACTTGGTGCACATAGATTGAAAGGTTTGGCAACTATATTTAGCTGCATTACATTTGATTTGGTTAGAACTTCGCACAAGTCATATTTTCAGCACCATCTTAGGCACAGTCCCTCCATGTTCTGTCAGGCTTACCCAGAATATAAAGGTAAAGGTAAAGGACCCCTGGACAGTTCATTTCACTTTCAGGCTGAGGGAGCTGGTGTTTGTCCACAGACAGCTTTCCGGCCCATGTGGCCAGCATGACTAAACCGCTTCTGGCACAACAGGACACCGTGACGGAAACCAGAGCGCACAGAAATGCCATTTACCTTCTTGCTGCACTGGTACCTATTTATCTACTTGCACTGGTGTGCCATCAAAGTGCTAGGTTGGCAGGAGCTGGGACAGAGCAATGAGAGCTCACCCCATTGCTGGGATTCAAACTGCCAACCTTCTGATTGGCAAATCCAAGAGGCTCAGTGGTTTAGACCACAGCGCTACCCACATCCCAGAATGTATGTATAGATTGCAGCTGTATAGATTGCAACCCTATATATGTCTACTGAGAAGTTAGCCTTACTGGATCAATGAAAGTTACTGTCAAGTTAAAAGAGGATTAGACAAATTCATGAAGGATAAGGCTATCAATTGATACTAGCCATGATGACTATGTTCCACCTCTTAATATGTCTCTCAATACCAGCTGCTGGAAATCA
The DNA here is from genome assembly GCF_965112155.1 of Podarcis liolepis. Lineage (NCBI taxonomy): Eukaryota > Metazoa > Chordata > Lepidosauria > Squamata > Lacertidae > Podarcis > Podarcis liolepis. Next base: position 63,595,984 of record NC_139558.1, read on the forward strand.
CAGATGAGAAGAATGCGGTTGCACTCAGGTTTTGCTTCGGGCATTTGGATGGCGCCTGTGGGAACAGATTACTGGACTGAATAGGCCTTTGGCCTGATCAAGGAGGGTTCTTATATTCTTTTGAGAATAAGATTGCAGTTTTGAGGTAATAAAAAACTGTGACTGGCTCTGTGAACTCTGTAAATATACATTAAAAGGCAGATTTGCATATGTAGAATAACTAAATAGAATAACTAAATAAGCATGTTTCCCTTCACTCAATTGTGATTTGATTATTCAACATTTAACATACGTATTCTGCACTGCAAAATACTGAGTTTCAGTTATCCCTAGATGATATGAAATGTTTGTCTGTGGTGATAAATTTTTGACATCTCATCCCCACATGCAACATATCACTTGATACTACAGTTAATGAGTGTCAAAAGTGCATGTATGAACTTGCCCGGTGTCTTTTCTTGTTACTTGATAAACTTTAGGTTGCTTCTGAGATTCAAACTCTTGTAAATGAATATATCACACTCTAAATACACACATAGAATGGGCTGCTTTTAGCTTATAGTTCTAAACACACTTCAGAGAAAGAGTCTAAGCTCAGTGGTAGATCATCTAACTTACATGAAGAAAGCTCCAGGTGCAGTCCCTGGCATTCCCAAGTTGGGTTGGAAGAAATTCCTCTCTGACATCTTGGAAAGCCACTGCCAGCCTCTGTGGACAATACTGAACTAGAGGCCAATGGTTTGACAGTATAAGAAAGTTCCTATGTTCCTAAGCCTCACAGTGGGATCCCCCCCCCCGAGCAGTCATGCATAGGGTTGATCTACACAGACTGTCAGCCATTTTAAGTATAAAGAGGTACAGGGGTTGGGGAGGTAGGGTTCATTTTTATTTTAAAAACCAGCAATAGCTGAGTGAAAAACTTTTTTTCCTATATGATAAAAAAACAACATGAATAGAAAAGTATTTGTAACTGGTTTTTGGTTTTTTTAAGTAAAAAGGAACTGCTCTTTTTAGCAATACTTTCCGATTGCGTGTTCAGACCTTTAAACCTTCCCCTTAAATAAATTCAGACAAGACTCAAAATTTTGGTTTGGTTTTTTGGCAGAATTTAGGCCATAACTTTATTGATTACAGCAAGTGAGTGGTTGCATAGGCTCTGGTTTGACTAGCTTCCTGCACCGTTGTGGATAGCGCTGACCCAGGGCACCAGCATAGGTCAGCCTAGAACACCTGGATAGGCGGAAAGCCGGGAACAGGCTATGTCCACCACCCAGATGTCCCCCTCACAGGGTTGACCAAAGCATTGAGTCCCTGGATTCCTTTAATGGAATACCCTTCACATAGGGATGGCAAGAGCATTCCCCCATCCCTATCACCTGAACCAGTGCAGGCGAAGCCCAAATGGCACCAGCCAATCAGCCAAGTGGGGAAAATTCCTGCCCTGCTCCTGTCCCAACGACTGATGACACACAATGGCATAGCAAGGTCAAACGCGCAAGCCCTAAATATATGGAGAAGTGGGCGGGTGTTCCAATGCACGCACTGAAAGAAGAAGCTCTGGGTCACGTGCAAGTGTATATAGGTCCCTTGATCCATTTAGCTTGCATCCCATTGGTCTGATTAAACCCTGCATCAAGGGACCTGCCAATTGGATGTTGTGGCTATCCAAATGTACCCACCCACAACACAGGGTTTGGTTGCCAGGTCTCAGCGCAACACGTGCCCTCTTTAAGGGAGGACCCAATGAACAAAGGGCAGACCCTGAGGGTATAATAGACTGGATGTTTCTGAGAGTTAAGTGCATACTGTTCCGAAAGACTTTCCTTTGTAAATTGAACATCGAACTGTGTTCTACCTACACTGCATTTTGCATATTCATCTGTGAAACAATCAGAACAGGAGAGCACAGTGTTTAACACTGCAGCAACACATTTCCAATGCAAAAAGCAGCACAATGGACAAGAGCACTCTACAGTTTCACTGAGCAAGCTCGAAACAACATTCCCTTCCAACACAAGGCAACACAGATAATATCATATTGCCTACTTCTGCCCTACATGATATGACTTTACGTCATTCAAAAGTAACGAACTGATGCTGTAATTTACTCCTTCCTCTGTAGTGTTGCTATTCTGAGCGATTACTTTTGATTTAGACCCTGATAAACCCAATTTGGCTGACAAATTATCATTTTATTTTTAAATCAGACTCAAGTTTGTTACTTACAGTTGTCATAATATAGGGGACCACGTTCATTTCTGTTTGCACTAATGAAGTTTTTGAATGCATTTTCTGACCTTTTGGGGTGAACAGAATCATTAGCAGCAAGTATTTTACCAAATGCCCTATTTGCCAATGAAATAGGCTATTAATAAGAGCCTTTTCACCTTCATTGCTAATTGCTCTCTTGAAAAACAGTTTTATTTGGATTTCCAGTTTTCCATGCCAGCTGTAAATAGATATATGTTGTATCACATTCTTCATTTAAGGAAAGAAATAGCTTAAGATGAAGAGCAACAGGAAGTCAGCAGGGATTCACCAATGGATGAGGGAAATGGGTTTTAAATCTTTCATTAGTTGTAATACTGCAAAATCTAATGCCATGGCTTTGAAAAATGTACACTGTGCTTGCTGAAAAGTTTTGGGAGACAGAATTCATTCATGAGGAGATCCAAATTGTGGAATGGTCACAGGTGTCTCTTAACTGGCATTCTTGTTTTTGGCATCCGTCCATCTCAGGACACAATGGAGTGCACATCTGGGGGTGAAGTCAAACCACTGTGTTAGCAGCACTGAAGTGACCTTCTTGCCACCTAGGCAGTGTGTATGGAGGTCCTGGGCTACCCGGACGACAAGAGCCTCCTCTCGGCCTCACTGCTGTGGTCCAAAGGAAAGCAGAGCAATACGTTTGGCACCAGCTTGGCTGCATGAATTGTCAGATGAAGGCCTACATGGCACCATCCAACCATCTTAGGGATTCCACTTCAGATTTGTGTAGGGTTTACTCCCTAGGCTTTTCTTCTCCTGTAGAGATTACACAAGGCAGCAAAGGTCTAGGATCAGAGTTTTCCTTCTCCTAGATGGGCTGCCTGGATCAGAGGAGGTTCTAATTTCTTGTGCCAATTTAAAGTCTTGAGTGAAGAGACGGAGAAGAATAAAAGGGTCCGTGCTAAAGACCTCACACATAGGTTGGGGGAAGTCCACCAAAACCACAAACCACAACTTCAAAATTGTAAAAAAAAACCACCCATATTTGACACATACTGTGTACAGTGTGGAAATAAACCTTGGAAGGGGGAGAAAAACAGATAACTGTGTTGTTCTTGTGGCATTTTACCGACTGCACAAATGTCCTCACTATTCCGTGTCTGCTATGGAGAGGGAGGTGTCTCTTCCAGATTCAAGAATAGATGCAAAGCTGAGGAAAACTGCAGCGTCTTCCCTGGCCAGGAGCCCACAGAAGCTGCTTTCCTTCTGGATAGCAATTAAGATTTTTAATCATGCATTTGGAAACAGTGCAATAATTACCAAAAAGTGAGGAGATTCTTTGATGAGAAGACAATCTTAAATGCTACTGAAGTTGCTAGCAATTCCAAAGTAAATTTAATAGGGTTTGCTCACTACAGTACATGATGCCATTAGCTAAGGAGTGAGCAATGTTTCTGGGGAACAGCAGGGCGCTTTGCATGCAGTTCGATAAAAATGTGTAAGTACCGCCTCAATGCGAGAAAGTCATCCTCATAAAAAGAGAGAAACACCAGAAAATCCAGCTCTCTCAGCCTTCCCTGCTTTTGTCCTCTAAAATAAAATCAAGTATTGTTTATGAGAGATGGATTAAGGAAATAAAGTACAGTAACTGACAATGTTATGTGGAGGCGTTTCATGAAATTATCCTACTCACTAGGAAAAAAATGATTGCTTCAGCACAGAGACCAACGGTAGGCTGAATAGCATGAACGGATAACAAAATCAACCTGTGCTGATTGCTAGACCTGTACAAGAGCACAGTGTGGTTACATTCAGATGTAATTCTTAAAGTCAGGGGTGGCACATCCTATTTTGCCCCTTGAGGCAAAACAGGTGGTGCCGCACTTCCATTGCCACCTTGCCACTACCACCATACCCGCCGCCGCCACCACCTACACCACCTGCTCTGATGCCTCCACTACTGGCAGAGAAGCAGCACTGGAACTGGCACCAGTTTCAGGTAAGATCTCATCTAAATCATGTGAGATCTTGTGTGTTTTGCAAGATCTCGTGAGATTTTAGTGAGATCTGGCCCAAAATCTGCATCAGTGCCACTTCTCTGCCACTGTTGGAGGAAATGGGGCACCCACAGGGGTTTCTGCCACCTGAAGCGATGGTCTCATCACACCTAATGGCTGGGCCAGTCCTGGCTAAAAGTTATCAAAGCTTGAGCTTCGCAAAGCTGTCTGTGAAGGGGAAATGTCCATTTGCAGGCATGGTTTCAATCTGGAAAGCCCCACTTAACAAGAGAAAATTGAGAGCACACTTTAATATCCTGATTGTTCCTTTGCATCCATGCCTTTACCTGTCCTGCACAGGTACATATTCCTATGTAAGTGCTGTACACCAGGCATAATAATTAATATTAGATGTGAGACAAGTGAGCATGCTTTGGAGGAAATGGAATCTTGGGACAAACCACAGAGTATGCCTTCTTTGTTTTGGATATTGCCATCTCCCAAAAAAATCATTTTCAATATATCCATCCTCTGTCTTCAGAAGAGCTTCTGTGTTTGCTGATGGAATTCTACATGTTAAACTTCTTTATATATTCTGGTCCATTTCTAATGCTTTCTTAGCTACAATAGAGTATAATTTACTCACATTATGCTACTTTTACTTAATCTGTGACATTATTAACTGTAATGCTTTCTATGCATGTTAAAGCCCCTAAAAATCATTTTAAGTTATTCTGAAACCCTCTTCTCATTTGGGATTTTTGAGGAAGTGCTTAGTCATCAAAAATAATCTTTGTTGCCATTTTTATAGCTGCTGCTTGTGTTAATGCAATGCATATTAGGGCTGCGTGATACCATTGAAAAGGTTTTGCTTCGTTGTGACTCAACTGTGCAAAATATGGCTAATAACAACATCACCTTTTCAACTGTTCACTAAGATCCTTAGCTCTCTATTTAAGAAGTTGTGCTTTGCTGTACAGAAAGATAAGCACCGAAAACTGGAATAATAGAAATTCACTATAGGCTAATGTCTTACAAATGCAGCAATTAGGTCTTAACTTCATGCTCTTGTTCATGTGATTAGCTGTATCCAAACTGATTAAAAAAAAATCTTACAGAAATCCATATATGTTGCTGTATATAATTTTGAGAATGAAAGCTGTGTCTAATTTTCAGTGTTGCAATTCAGCATTTTCCAAGATGGCACAATTTTAAGATACCAAATGTATAACAACTGAAATGAATTTGCAGTTCAGCATCTCTATCACTCTATTCCAGCAGTATTCAGCTTCCAATATTATTATTTGACAGCTGATATTTTATATTTGGAAATTTTTGATTTTTGATTATCAATATTTTATACCTGACATGTTTTGATCACTGATCAAAATGCCCATGGCCCCATCATTAATATTAAATATTAAAGGAAAAAAATAACATTTTTATTTTAGCCTCCTGCTAATTAATGGCTTTTTAAAATAACTGCTGTTTCTATATGAATTAATTGCTTTAATAATAAATTGTATATTTAAGGGGTATAATGTGGTTTTTAACTGGATGGTTTAATGGGTTGTAGCCAACTCACTTCTGTTCAAAGGAGATCCATTAAATAAAGCTAATTTAGTCATGTTTATTAACTTCCATGGGTCTACTCTTAAGTAGGCCTAGAATATGGCTATAGTCCTATATTTTTATGGTCTATTATTACTGTGCTGCCTTGGGAGGACAACTGTGCCATTAAAAGCAATATATAAAACAGTTAATAACTAGATGAGAATATTGCATTTTTCTTATTTATTTAAAATATCTATATACCCTGTAAATTTCAGAGTTACAAGCAAATTCACAAGGCATCTTCCAAAATGTAACTGAATAGAAAACATCATAAACAACACAATACAGTAATACAAAACCATAAGAGAGCAGCATAAAATCAGAGTAAAACAGCACTAAAAAACCTCGTAGAAATCAAATTCAATTGCAGCAATATCACTGCTCATTAAAAGCAGAAACAACAAGAATTGTTTTCACTTAGCAGAGATACTGACAAAGCAAACATCTCTAGAAAGAGCATCCCACAACTGGGGTACCATCACAGAATATACACAACCTTCAGTTGTTATATGTGGGAGAATATTATATCTGACAACTAGTGCATGTAAACAAGCATTTTCAAAATTTGATCAGAACCCTGCCCAGGAATCTTCATGATTCCAGTCAACTGCTTTTTGTATTTTTACTGTTGCTATGATAACTGCTTTTGTTTCTGATGTTTTTAATCTACTTTATATTTGTTTTATAGTTGTAGGCTATCTTGGAAATCTAGATTAATAAAATTGTGGGGGTTTTTTGTTTTGTTTTTAAAGGTTCCCTCCTGGGAGGCTGCTCCATTGGGCAACATCCAATATTTTACTATATCCACACTTCTCTCAACCTTTAAACCTATTGAACTGAGAAAATGGTCACAAATCCACTGACTGCTTGCTTCACTAGTTGGCTCATATATGCTTCACTGCCAAATAGAACATATCTTTTTTTAAAAAAACACACCCAATGGTAACTAGGCAAAATGAAACTTTAATTCCCCCCCCCCCTCCTGCATGCTCAGAAAATCTGCCCCAGAAACTTTAGGGATCTCAAGATCAGATTTGGGGGGCATGCAAGGACTGGGGTGTGTGGATAGGAAGGTGAAATCCTGTTGCACAAGTTGAAGGCCACTCACTCAACACTGAATTCCACCCAAAGATGATAATTAAAACAAGATTTGTGCACACATCTATTATTTCATTCTCCTATGCATTATTTCATTTTTGCAACACGATTTAAGGATTTACAAATGGAAGAAAAGCACACTGCAAGCTCTTATCTTCAATTATAGGATTCAGTTGTGGTTCCAAATACGTCAACAAAGCAAAAAAGCATCTGATGGAAACTTAGGTAGGGCTCTAGTTGCTATGAAGGGGGGGGGGACTTTTTGAGGGAAATAAAACATCTCATGCTGTTGTTCGGAACTTTTCTTGTGACATTCTTTTCTTTGTTCTCTAATATTATGTACTAGAAATGCCACTAAAGCCATAAGTCTCTTTCCAGTTACACCCAAGAGCCGAAGTTAAGCCGTGCAACTCTGACTTCAGAGGTTATGAGTATTACTCACCAAGATCCCCCAAACCTCTTATATCAGTATTTTTGAGTCCGGGTGCTTTTTTTTTTTTTTTGGTCAGAAAGCACTCATGAAAACTTATGCAATATTCCTCCAGGGGGTGAAAAGTACAAGACAGAAATGCTTAAAGCTGTACATAACTGAACATGAGCTGTGCTGCAGGAAAGAAGTTGACCTTCTCAATGACAAAGAAGTAAAAAAAAAAAAAGTAACAAAAAATCAGTGCTGCGGAAGAATGGGGAGGGGGCAGATCAGTAACTCAGAAAAAGTGACTGACTGCAAAATCCAGATAGGATATATATTAGCCGTATTCAATAAGCAGGTGATGGGATGGGTAAACAGTGTTAAGTGGAAGGGAACGATTTCACATATGTTATTGGATTCTTTCCCAGTTGATTGGAAAACCCTGAGGGGAGTAGCTTGGAATTTGGAATTGAACAGGCAGGGTTAAAAACTACCATTTGTTCTCTAAACATATTCAATTCTGACTGCCCACTCTTATTAACCAGCTTGTCGGCATATAAGTGTTCTCATTAAATTGCCCAGGTATTCAATTAAACCGTTTGTCTATTGCTGTTTGGGAGGAAAAATAGAGATGGAGAGGGCAGGCAAGCAATGGCTGGCATTTCCTGAGCTCTGACCTTTTAAATGAAGGTATTCTCTAACAAAGTTTTATTTCTTTCTTAATTTCAAAAGCTAGCTTATGAACGGCAAAAACCATCCCACAACGCCTCCATCACTATCTGGGTTGCTAGGAAACTTTTCACCCACTTAAAGCAAGCAAATCTTACCCCTTCAAGATGAGAAAAAGTTTGCACCACAGCACCATTTCACAGTGAGCAGCTGCTGGCTCAGTGCAGATGGGACACTGGAATGATCATGTGTCAATCCTTTGCCACACTAATGCAAATATGTCTAGGAAGGGCTGGGCAATGTGTCCAGTTCCATGGGGGGGATGTGTATGGCCTCCCTTTCACATAAGTAACACAAAGAGGGGACTTGGGTGTAGTTTGACTCATCACGTTTTGCCCGTTGGTGCCAAATATTTATCAGGGCTGTGCACAGACCCCAGTCTGCCCTCCCTGGTATCCCTTCCCAAATTAACTTGGAGGTGCCGTTCCAGCCTCATGCATAGTGCTTGTTTGAAAGCAGCTTTTCTGCAGCGAAGGCACTTGCTGATGGACATCCTGCACCACACAGGAGAGTCAGGAAAGAGGCTCCTACCTTGTTCTGGATAACACACCGAGCAGTGAGGGTAGCCCTTTTAGCAGTTTCACTGCCAGGTGTCTGCTTCTCTTTCCTGTCTGACGTCCCACTACCAGACAGTGAAGGATCACTCTGGGCCATACAATCCTGACCTGTAGCAACTGTGGCTGTCCGCACCCAACTCAACTGAGCCCGCATCTAAGTCCCTCTGAATATGCCAGTTTTTCTGGTTCCGGACTCAGCTGAATCCAGCACGCAGCACTAGCAATTATTTTGTATATTCATGCAAGAATATGTTCAACCAATATACTATTCTTGTAACAAAATGTAAAGTTTGATTCCAGGAATGTGTCACCAGCTTAGGAAGAAATACAAAATATATTTAGGAACAAAAGCTTTGCATATATTATTCTTTTGTAAATGTGATCTTAGACTTAGCAACATTTGATCAAGTTACTTTATGATCTCACTGTCACCAACTGACAACTACTGCTACCCAGTAGATCACTGTGGCTGTGCTGCAACAGATAACCGAGCTCGTCTTAATAAATGTGTCTGTTTGACAGACTGGTTACCTTAATGTCACAGCACTGCCACACATGATTTTTTTCTTCTTCACATTAGTTACTGATGGTGCCATTTGATTTAAAACCCAGAAAGATGCTTGGTGAAATCCTAGTATTTTAATATGGATCTTGAACAATGTTTTGTTTGTTTGCTTACTTGCTTGTTTCTAAGTATCAATAACCAGCTCTTCACTGAGGGACAATGTTATGAAATAATATTTAAAATTACACAGAAAAAGAACAAGAATATACAAAAATTACAGAACCCATAAAAAACCCAAGTCCAATAATTAACACAAACAACTTCACAACTTAATCATAAAAGAAGCAAAACTAAACTCCATTAGAGACGACAATCAGAATTTCCAGTTGAACCAAATACCTGGGTAAGAAAAACAGGACATCTAAGAGACTGAAGCAACCAAACAGCTTTAGCAGCATTCCCCATCCCCACTTCTCATTCAGGCAGCCAACTCACACCCCCTCTGTCTCTCACACAAAGCGGTCCCCATTCTGTGCCAACAGACTCTCACTCTGTCGTAATGCCCCTTAAGCAGTGATCTCTGGCAGAAAGTTGGTCAGTAGCCCAAAACAGATTTTCTCTCCTCTTTCCAGAGCTGCCAATGCTCACAGACTTCAAGATCAGTAGGTTTATTAGGGTGTACAGGTATAGTTTCTCAACCAAATCATTGTTCATATTTTGTCAGTTAAATTCAGGTGAACTACAGCACAAAATATGGGATTCTTGGGTTGGCAGAAATGGTAGCCTAGGGTCCAAGATTTTAATGGAAGCCCAAGCAATGACTCTATCTCTCCAGATGTAAAGGTAAAAGGTAAATGTAAATGACCTTTGGATGGTTGAGTTCAGTCAAAGGCGACTATGGGGTGCGGCGTTCATCTCGCTTCAGGCTGAGGAAGCCAGCGTTTGTCCACAGACAGCTTTCTGGGTCATGAGACCAGCATGACTAAACCACTTCTGGTGCAATGGAACATTGTGACAAGTGTCAGAGCACACAGAAATGCTGTTTATCTTCCTGCTGCAGTGGTATCTATTTATCTACTTGCACTGGTGTGCTATCAAACTACTAGGTTGGCAGAAGATGGCACAGAGCAATGGGAGCTCACTCTTTCATGCGAATTCAAACTGCTGACCAGCAAGCCCAAGAGGCTCTGTGGTTTAGACCATAGCGCCACCTGTGTCTCCAGATGTATATAATAACATTGTATAACATTGTTTGGATGCTTCCAGCACACAATTGTAGCAGAGTCCAGGGCCCTGACTTATACAGGCAATGGGCTGAATACATCCCATAGTAAATTCTGTTGGAATGAGTAGTACCTACCGGTATCTATTTATGTCACCTTCTTTCCCCTCAGTGTTGTAAAAAGGAAATCTTGTAGACTGTAGGTGTGATTTGGAGCAAATGGCAGAAAAGAAAAGGTTTAAGCAGTCCCTGGTCTGATCTCAAGTTCTGCTTCCTACAATTCCATTTTATTAAGTTTTACAATGAAAGGAAGTATCTCAGAAATGTCCATCACATGCAGTTTGCCCCTCTCCCCTGCAATCCATCTCCCCTCCTGATGATCTTTCCTCTGTCTGCTTACTTGCTTCAAACTGAACGATTCCTCCTCCTGCATATGTGCTGAGACTTATTCTGATTGATTCTTCCAGCTTCTCCCACCCTTCTTATGGATATTAGCACCTCAGAAATTACCAATATGAATCTCACTTTTTCTCTTGCAGTTGTTTATTTTTCAATCTTACCTTGGACAGCGACAGCATCTCATGAAGATTAATTTATTTGGATATTCCTGTTTTTCCTTCCTTCCTGTTTCTGTTAGTTTCTCACCTACCACAGCTAGTTGTAGGCTGCTCCTTAGTAACATTTCTGCCCACAACTGTAATTGCTGAAAATATTTGTGCTGGTTTCCTTCAGATCTCCACAGGTCTGGCTGGCTACTGGAAGGTGACCTCTTCACTTGTTAATTAATCACAGTATCTTGTTTCTTAGCGACATAGTCTGGATAGCTCAGTTGGTTACAGCGTGGTGCTGATAATGCCAAGTTTGCAGGTTTGATCCTGCTTCATATTCCTGAATTTCAGGGTGTTGAACTAAATGATCCTCAGGTTCCCTTCCAACTCTATGATTCTGGGTACTATTTTCCCTGCAATTCGCCTTTTTAAAAATGCATCTGGTAATTGAGCATTTACAGGTCAAAAGGAGCTCTGCAGAAGCACAGCAGTAAAGTTCTATATCTGAGCAATGCTGAATATTATTTTGTAGCTTTAAAAACAGGTTGCAAGACATATTCCATGATTAGCTATTCTGTCTGAGTGGATTACATTAAGCCTTTGGTGCCCAAAAAGGAATGCACTTGATCAACAAGCTCAGGGCCGATGCCATAATATTGTCTCCAATCAGTGTCAGTCTTCCTTGGCCATTCTTTGCCATGGACAATGCAAACCAGGAAATCATGGAAATGGACAGCAGCAATTAACATGATTACAGCTTTTTGATTCCTTTTTTCCCTGTCTGCTGCAAAGGCAGGAATTTCCAGCAGCCATATGCACAATTGTTTGTTTCACATGTTAATGCTGACCTACATCAGCCTTCACCAGTTGGTGCCCTCTAGAAGTTCTGAACTACAACTTTCATCAACCCCAGCCTACATGGAGAGTTCCTGTTGGTCAAAGGCTGGTCTACTACACGATTGCATGTCCAGGGTTTTCTAGGGCTGGTCACTGACAGGAAAATGTGCGAATTGGCCAAGGGTTTCTGTTCTTTTTGAACTGTGGCTTGAAATAAGTTATTGCACTATTTTATTGCATATAAGTTATTGTTGTAAAAGGAGTCAAGCACAGGCCATGCAATAATAAGGTACAATTTGTACCTTGTGCACAATTTCAAAAATCTGCAAAATACACAACCACACAAATTTCAAAGTAATGACATCTCAAGGCCATTTAGATCATGGAGGATAAGCTATGCTTTCCCTCCAGTGTTGGGGACAGTGTGCCTCTGCATACCATCTGCTGGGAATCACAAGCAGTGTTAGTGCTATTGCACTCAGGTGCTGCTCAGAGGCTTTCCATGGGCATATGGCTGGTCACTGTAACATTTCCAGAGAATGAATGAATGAATGAATGAATCTTTATTTGTGTCAGCCATCAGCCATAGCAATAAAACAACAATACGATATACAAAGATTAGAAATGAAAAGTCAGACCTTTGAGCCAATACTATAGTGTGGGACCCACAATGGAGGCCAGCTGGTGCTCTCTCTCGTGTTTCTGTCCCTTGTTAATGATAACAATATAGGCTCAAAGATACCTCACTAGAAAACTGTACATCCCCTATGATGGATTACCCCCCCCCCCAATTTCTCTGTGTGCGTATGAGAGAGAGAGAGAGAGAGAGAGAGAGAGAGAGAGAGAGAGAGAGAGAGAATCATTCTATCCTTTATTTGGTCCTTGCCTAATTCTCCAAAGCACTCATTTGCATTTAACTGATTTGATACATTTGTCCATCTGTTGCATAGATGAAGCAATGTAGGAAGGTATCATTGTCTCTTTGTTTTAAGATGGCATCAGGTTTTTTGGTTTTGTTTTTTGTTTAGAAATTCCCAATTGTTCTTTCATCCTTATGGATGGGGTGCACTCACTGAACAATGGTAATGCAAGTCATGAACGTCAGGCACTGAAGTAAAATTTGGTTTTTAGATTTTTAATCAATGGGATGGTAGCTATAAATAACGTTTGCACTATTTAACTATTTTATTTGAACTTGAATGTGCTTTTACTAGAGAAACCTTAATTGCACATCCAGCATATAAATTATACCATCTACAAAACAAGCCATATTACAGCCAATAAGTATCTTTTTGTGTTTCAGCTGATGAGATTCCTGCTTAAGCTGGAAAAGTCTCTTTCATTTCAAATCCAGTCACAAGAATGCTTGCTATATTTACTTCTCAGTAGCAATATCTTTCTTAAATCCTTTCACAGTAGCTCCTTTGAACATAGTAGCAGGTCTGAAATGCCCTGTGATTTAAATCCAAGTACTATACAAAGAATTCTTCAAACGCAGAATTCTATTTAACTGAGCATTAGAAGCATTTCCGCTACCCTAAACATCTGAACTGGAAAGAGAAATCTGCAAGTGTTTGTAATATCTCAATTCTATAACCACGCTGGCTGTTAATCTCTAATCTTCTTTGCCCAACTTTTCTTTTCTTTGAAAACTTGGTCACGACTATGTTCATCGTAGCTGTAGCTCCGGTACATTTTAAATATGATAAGCTTACAGGTGTTTACTTCTTCCACCCAGAGAGCCCACATGGAGTTGTCCCTTCATCCTGAACTTACCATATTGAATAACACAGCAAACCGTAGTATGAGGGGATGGGGATATTGTCAGACAGTGTGTGCAGGCTTGGATCAAAAGGTACACTTCTGTAAGTGGAAGCCACTTCTGCTTATGTAAAAAGCTGTTTTGATTTAGTGGGACAGTATTGCTAGAAATTCATTGATATTCTCTGCAGTTAGCAGAGGCCAAAAGTGGAGATCCTCTTTCAGACTGAGGGCCAGATTTGTATCTGGCCAAGCTTCCAAGGGCCAAGTGAGCAAGGCTAGAGGCAAAAGTTCTTGCGCAACCACTGTACATTTTTACCTAATTTATTCTCAATCACTTTGCAGTTTAAATTCTCCACACATTCACAAAACCACCTTTAATGGCTGAAGTGCGAAAAGTTCCATACTACAAAGCCATGAGCAAACTGCTAGTGCTTCATGTTCTTTTGGATTTATCCCATAGTTGCGAAGTAGAGAATAAGTACTTTGAGTAGTGGCCAATTGACATTATACCATTGTGCATATTCTCCATCATCACTTATGGTCTATGCCAGTTGGCAGGGATACCTGTGCACATTGTCCATGCGTATGCACATCATCAGCAGTTATGTATATTCCTCAGTGAATTCATTTTAGCTACAACATATATATTACTGTTTCTTCAACAGTACTGCCAAACCACAAACATGCAACTGGTTTAACAACTATCTACACCCACTGTTGCTTTCCTACCTAGGCAACTGTGAAGATCATATTGCATGTACCTACAGTTTCTGCATGGAAGACAGGAGTGCCTGGCGTGCTCTGGTCCATGGGGTCACGAAGAGTCGGACACAACTAAATGACTAAACAACAACAACAGTTTCTGCCTGAGAGGGGATAACTTAGATTTCATGTAACAGTGTGCTTATGACTCTGAATGATACATGACATGTCCCTATTCAGAATCTATTGTAATATGATGCTGAGGACCATGCTTCCAATACAGTGGTACCTCAGGTTAAGAACTTAATTCATTCTGGAGGTCTGTTCTTGACCTGAAACTTTTCTTAAACTGAAGACCACTTTAGCTAATGGGGCCTCCCGCTGCTGCCGCGCCGCTGGAGCACAATTTCTGTTCTCACTCTGAAGCAAAGTTCTTAACCTGAGGTACTATTTCTGGGTTATCAGAGTCTGTAACCTGAAGTGTCTGTAACCTGAGGTACCACTGTTTAGTGGTTCAAAAAGAGTCATGGGTGATGAGAATGGGAAACAGCTGGTAATGCAAACAGATTGTGCAAGTTCTTCAGATATTCTGCTGCAAGTACAACTAGGGGGGAAGCTCATCTCGCTTGACCTGTCTCTCCTCCTGCATCTTTAGAAACCCAAGCCACTTGCATTGTAGATAAAACCCCTTTTCACATACTTGCAGGCAATATATTTAAGTGACCCTGTTTGATATACTTGCCTTCTGAGAGACCTCAAGAAATGAGACATGTGTCTCAAGAGATAATTTCTGGGGTGTGGGGGATGTTAGATAAAATCAATAAATTATGTGCCCCAGAGGCAAAACAAACTGTTTCACATGTTGGTTTGCATGGGCAATTCCTACAGTTTCAGTCACTTGTCTAGCAAGTTTCAGCACAAATATGAATAATTGAGCTGGACACAGTATGACTACTGAGCCTAAAGAAAACATTACATTTGTACCTGTGATATGTCAGGAGTCGTAAACTCCCAAGTGCAAGGTAGCCAAAATGAAAGTAACATCCAGGGATTGCTTACAACACCTTTTTGTGTGTCATTTCAAAAAACAACAGGAAAGCAATTTATTTCTTTTGAACTTTGTCTTTGATAAGTGGTTTTTATCTGGATCAAACCCTTCCATTTTTTTATTTTTTTAAAAAAATGCTTGTCAAAATTTCCATATATTCCTGTCTTGTTATTTTTGGATAATACTGAGCTCTAAGAAACATCAGTTCAATTGAAATCGTATTGAAAAAAGAATAAAGAAACAATGTAACCAACTAGGGATGAATGAACATTTCACCTCCCCAGTACAAAGCTTTGAGTGTGTGCAACAGGCTTACAGGCACTCAGAAAGTACCCACTACCTATGCTTTCCACTTATCCTACCCCAAGCACTTGTGTTTTAGTATAGGGGCAGGAGACTGTGGCAGCAAAAGTGGGGATAGGTACAATACAGGCCCTGGTGAAGCTTGCTTCTCTGCCAATGAATGCTCTAGATCTATAATGCTATAATCACCAGTAGGAACTAAAGCTCCTCATCTTTCCTGGCATTGGCTTACACCAGAGCTTTTCAAATTGCATGTCGTGACACATTAGTGTGTCAGCTGCAGTGTGTAGGTGTGTCACACGAATGCTCCCGGGGCTGGAAAGGGGTTAGTTTTAACCTCCGGTTTGCTAGTAAAACCGAATTACTGTGTCGAAAAATGATGCATGTCTAACAAGTGTGTCACCAACATGAGAAGTTTGGAAAGCTCTCGCTTACATATTAGTAGGTTGCCCAAATATGAACTTCTGCTGTCATCTTCATAGTATGTTTATTGGCACAAAATATATTGGATGTGGACTGGGGATACCACATTCTGTGTTGGTTGTGTGGATGAAGTGGAATAATCCTCCTACCCTATATACTCCTCTCCCAAGCTTGGATGAAGCTTGGGAGGCAAGTATCATAAAAAACAATGTGTGGCTGAATACAGTAAGTCTGCATTCATCTTAAATGCTTTCTAAAGTAATTTGATGCTTTCAATAGATCCCCCCCCTTTCTTTTAAAATAATATGTTGCATTTCTCACTCATTGGGGAAAGCAAAATGCTCCATAGCTGAGTGAATGTCAAAGGATACATCTTATACATTCAGTGCCTGCATTAAGTGGAAGGAAAACAATGAGCAAAAAGAATGGCTTATGAACAGAAGCATCTTGCTATCTTTTATTGAGAGACAGATCTCCTAGGACTCTTCTCTGCCCAGCTCCACATATATACTGCTGGTTGGTACCAATTTTCTAGAGAGTCATTACCTCCTAAACTCCAAACTGTAGATTCAAGCAATCAGTGCCAAGGGCACGAGGAGGGGGAAAAACTGTTCTGCTCTGCTAGAGTATCTGTCACTTCCAGCGCTTATCCCTGGCCAGAAGAATTTTATGGAGACAGTATTTCTCAAGGCCCCAGAGTTTCAGTCTTATTTTTACACAATTCTCTCCTTTGTGAAACTCTAGGGAAAGAGTGTCACTTTCACAGCTTAAGAGCACCAGAAATATAGATGTTAAAATTATATTCATTTTATTGTCCTGAGTGTCTGCACGCACACACACACACACACGCAAATATTTTCTATATTTTTTTCAGAGTGAAGCAAAATGGGTTGGGGTTTTTTAGTGGAGAGAGAAAGGAGAAAGGCTCTTGAATACATATATTCCTTGAACAACTGTGGGAATGAGCCACAGCACCATAATGTGCCCAGTAAGTGATTGGATTCCATCTAAGTCTGGCACTTGTCAGATGCAATCCTACTATCATGTTAGTATAGTGAATTTAGTTTAGGGATGGGGAACCTTTGGCCCTCCAGATATTGCTGCAATTTAACTCTCATCAACCCCACCAAGCATGCCCAGTGACCAGGAATGGTGAGAGCTGTGTTTCAACAACACCTGGAAGGCCAAAGGTCTCCCCCACCTGATTTAAAGGCATAATTTTAAGGGCTCCCACTTTTTAGCTTTATTGGACAAAGTTCAAGAGGGTGGTAGCTCTTAATAGGCAGAGTGCTTAATAGCAGCAAAGTGAAACAACTGCTGTTAGAAGTTCATAGTAAAGCACCATTCTGATTTCTGTTTAATACCTCCTGATACCTCTTTCATGGCAAGTCTATTAAGCAATGGGTGGAATCCACTGGGTATCAATCTGCTTAGAGAAGGCATTCAGCAGGAGGCTTCTATAGTTGATTCTTCCTCTGCTTTAGATCTGCTCCAGAGGGAGGAATGTAGGAGGCAAAGGAAACGCTGAAAATTGCCTTCCTCTTCATTCTACTGACATGCAAATAGGAGGTAAAATGAAGTAAGAAGCATGCAGGGGACTAGATGACTCTCTGGGTCCCTTCCAACTCTCCAGTTCTATGATTCTATGATTCTGTAATGCACAATAATACATGGATTCAATGTATTAACTTAACCTTGGATTGCTAACCCTGAATAAAACTTACATGGTTACTAACCCATTGTATTGTTTACAGCTTGCGTAACTAGATAGATAGATAGATAAATAAATAGATATTCACTTTTATTTTTTTAAAAAAACAACAACACAAAACTGATCTACTGTGGTATAATATGGAGATGCAGGGTTTTTAAAATAGCATCTGATTTAATGTGTTTAAACCGTATTTCATTACTTCTAAATTTGTATTTGTGAAAAAGTTACAATTTCATGTTTCTCGCCTTGGCTGAAGGAAATTCATCTACTATGGCATCTATGCTCCATAGTCTGCGCAGTCAACCTTCATATTACCTTGCCATTTCTCCTACCACTCAGCTCCCAACTGCTGTCCAACCTTGTGACCTTACACAGTCCAACAGAGCTGGCCCAAGGGGGTGGGGGCTTTTCACACACGACACAACAATGGAGACATCAGAAGAAGCTCTAAAGCCAAACCCAAGTCTACAAATCGATTACAAGCAGGGAGAGCATTCATGATTCCATTTCCTGGACTTCCCTGTCTGGCAACCAATGATGCTGCGTTGGGTCAGAAGTGGATTGGATGCCTGTGGAGGGGGTGGGGTTTGGGCAGGATTTTCTCCTGGGGCTGAGCAGTGAAAATCCCACTTTGTAGTCGGCTGGTGGGTGGGGGAGAGAAGAGAGAAAGATGAGGGACTGTGATACTGTGTGATAGCTGGAGGCAGATTTCTGGGGTGATTTTTGCACACACATACACCCACCCACACCCATACGCCTGTGTCTATCTAATCCAGCATGTTCTTCCTATCAATTGCTAACACCAAATCCTTCTGTGTACTCACAAGGAGGGCAGGAATATGAAGGCTCTCCTCTCTTCTGTTTCTCTGGCATCTTCCATTTAGGGTTATGCTGCCTGGGTACATGGAGGTTCTGTTTAGCTATCATGTACAGTAGCTATTTATGGATGTATCCTCCACTAATGTTTAATGATTGAAAACCATCTAAATTAGGGGCCCCAAATTAATTGCACACTGAAGAAGAAATGCTTCCTTTTTTCCAGTTCTGAATCAGCTTCATTTGGTGACTCCAGATCCTAGTATTAGCCCCCATGGTTCTCATTTCATTGGCTCCTGGGAAAAGCAAGAGCATACAAAAGCATGCAGCTCACTGGTGTAGAATGAGCTGCTCAGTGTTCCCAGGGAGATTATAGAAAATGTCACCTTATAACATTTGTAGGGGAACTACATCCCTCCAGATGTTGCTGAACTACAACTCCCATCAGTCCAAGCAAGCATAGCTAATGACCAAGGATGATGGGTATTGTAGTTCTACAACATTTGGAGAATGGAAGGTTCCCCTTACCAGCTGTATGTTTAGAGTCTTTGTTTAGAGACTGTTACATTAGAAATATATATATATATAGTTGCAGAGTGGGGGAGAGAAAAGAGAACTGAGTCAAATAGCTAGTCCACTGAAACAGCAGAGAAAAGAGAAGGAGTAGAACTGGCAAAGATTAAGTCAGTGTGAGGTGATGTGAAAAGAATGGAGTTGATGTAATCTCGGCATACCTCTTGTGCTGGAGAAACAAGCAACCGTGAGACTAAATATTTCAGCCTATATTCCTTGCTTCTATAGTCAAATTATCAGAACTTTTTTACCCACCCCTTCCCCTTGATTGAGCACTCCTCAATGGTCATTGCAAGCTATTTCAAAAAACAAAACAAAAAACAGCTGCCTGATGTGACTTTGGAATTAACTACTTGGTCCTTATCAATGAAACAATGACCCCAATTTAAATTCCAAGCTCTGTGTCTGCAACTTCATTTTATTTGGGAACCAGGGCCAATTATAATAGCATTGGAGCCGCATGCAATTACAAGTATTTGCATATTACAAGTATTTGCATATACTTGTAGATCCTATACATTTATATGGGGCATGCCTGCATGCAAATAAGCTGGCAATCAACTGCTAAATTCACACCCTTGGAACTATCCATGTTATTCCCTTATATATGAATGTGCTTCTCATGCCCTTTGTGAAAAATCAGATTCTTCTCAAAATCCATAGCTTACAATTTCAGCTACACTTGACTTGCATTCACATTCCCAAGGCTTCTTTCACAGGTCTAACAGCTAGGGACTCCTGGAAGTGAAAGCTGAGATTCTGAAGCATGATATATATGACAGCTTTTGGAAAAGAAATCACTTTTGTTGCTGCTTAGTCTTCAAGTTCCAGGTCTGTTTCTAATTACCTAAAACTATTTTTCTGCAGCCATTTTGACAATCATTAATGTTTGCTTTCAACGAGGTTGAATAAACTGATATTATTTTAATACGAAGTTGAGAATGCAATTGCTTCATAATTGGCTGACTGCAGTCACTTAGCTCAAATTCAGGAGTAAAAATCAAATTAGAAATGCACTGCATAGCAAAAACAAAATAATAATCATCAGATTTAAGGCCCAATCTCATAATTTACTCCATAGGAACATGGGAAATAGCTTTATACTGTGTCAGATCATTGGTTCAATATTTTTCTACCCTGACTGACAGCAGTTCTCCAGGGTTTCAGGCAGGGGACATTCCCAGTAGCATCTAGAGATGCCAGGAATAGAAAAGAACATAAGTAACTACAAACTACTGCTTTCTACCAACTCCTGTGCTGGTAAAACTACCTGATACATCCCTGTCTGTGATGTTCCCTCCATAAGCTTCCTATATGTTATTGATTTAGAATAAAATAAGATATTATTTAGAATAGAATAGAATAGAATAGAATAGAATAGAATAGAATAGAATAGAATAGAAATGAACAGAATATTATTAATTTAGAATGAAATAAAACAAAAAGCAATAAAATCTCATCATATCCTACTCCACTACAATAATCTCTGGATGCATATATAAACATACACTACCGTAACCTGGGAGAAAATGGTTTGCTCAAGGTCACTATTGATCTTCAGGACCCACCAGGGATTACACAGTCTCCTAATCTAATAGCCAAATTTCTGTGACTGTTACTTGTGAGTAAGTCCCATTTGAAATGGGTGAATATTATTTCAAAGAATCCATAGATAGGATTAGATTATACAGTCCAATACTGTGGTACCTCGGGTTACAGACGCTTCAGGTTACAGACTCCGCTAACCCAGAACTAGTACCAAGGGTTAAGAACTTTGCTTCAGGATGAGAACAGAAATTGCGTGGCAGCGCAGCAGCAGCAGGAGGCCCCATTAGCTAAAGTGATACCTCAGGTTAAGAACAGTTTCAGGTTAAGAATGGACCTCTAGAATGAATTAAGTTCTTAACCTGAGGTACCACTGTATGTTATACCACACAATGTTCTGGTTCAGATATAATGCTAAGCTGCCATCATGGCTGTGAGAAAATTGGAAATGTCCATTTTCATTTTCAAGTGCTCAGACTTGGAACTGTGGTTAGATTTAACTGGGGTTTGTCAAAACAAGCCAGGATGGTAAACTATGCTTTTGAAGCTGACTTATTCAGAAAA
Source organism: Podarcis liolepis (assembly GCF_965112155.1). Lineage (NCBI taxonomy): Eukaryota > Metazoa > Chordata > Lepidosauria > Squamata > Lacertidae > Podarcis > Podarcis liolepis. The sequence goes on from NC_139558.1 coordinate 63,617,163, forward strand.
TTCACTGTTGAAACTTACCAGTTTGTAACCAATTGGGACATAATAACAAACTCTCCCCACAGACACAAACCCCAAACTCATTCATGTAGCACCCAGCCATGGTTTTATGTTACATCCAAACACAGCGTTTCTCTGTTCTAATGACTCTCTATTTCATGCATTTAACAAAATGTTTTTCTATCTTGGATTTTGGGATTGTTTGCTTTTTCAAATTCTTTATTTACAACTTTCCCTACTCCTTATTCTGTTCTTTTATTCTCTGCCTTCTGTACTGCCTTGTCAATCACTTTTCTATTTTCCTTTTGAGCCTTCATTTTGTGCTTGTATTCTTCTTCTTCTTTTGCTCTGTTCAGTATTTTGTTTTCTTCCATTGTGTGCTCTTGCCCCCCTCCCAACTTTTATTGTTTTTATCCTCCCCTGCTGTTTGTGCTGTAGAGTTTCAAGAGTGAATTAGAGTATTTGTGTTTACTGAACTGGGGCCTTACAGTTTAGCTATAGCACTCAGCTGGAGTGGAAAAGCAGCATGAACTATGGCAGCATTCAGCATAGCCTGAGGGGTCTCACAATCCTGAAGTATTGCAGCTTTTCGCCCGTATTGAATATTCATCCCTTTTAATGATGCTGTACACTGTGAACAATCCAGTTGACCACTTTTTAGTCATACTGATTTCAAAGGGAGGCAGTCAAGCATATGCTTAACTCTCCCTTTGAAACCAACACGACTTAAAAATGCATGTTTGGGTTGGTCAGTGTCCATACAGGACTCTAAATATGTAGATTGCTGTGATCCAAAGTTCTCCAGAGTTCCAATGAGGCTTACATAAGCAGAGACTTCCCATTCTCTTCAGTGTTTGGAAGTGGTCCCCATGCAGTTCTCAGCTGTGTATGAGAACATCAAGCAATACGGAAGTGAACAGCTTTTGCTTGTGTGGAGCTATATAAATGCATCAGAAACCACATGTACATATCTGCACCAGATATTCTTACCCTGCCATCAACTCTGTGAGATAGGTCATTAGAAGCTGGGTTGTTATGGCATGCTCAGTGCCATCCAGATGGTATGTGATTGTCCAGGAATTTAATATAAGGTCCAACATTCCCTGGCTCACGATGGCTTCTGTTATAATTGCTATTGCAAAATATTACTATGGCCAGATTCAGCAAAAAAAAGTCACGATCCTGCAAGCAGTTTCTGCTAGCACATGCTTTTTTACAAATTACTTATGAATCCTCCCAGTACCCTCCCCAGGCAAGAAAAATGGTGTGTCATGGGTGACGGTGGTGGTGGAGATGTTGTTATCTAGGAATGCCCAAGGCCCCTTGAATTCACACAGCTGGCATTTTGGTTCTTTGGACCTTGCCCATTATCATCATAACTATGCTTTGCTTCTTTCTATACCAATACCTGTTGACAAGTCATTGAAGTACAGTTTGTCATTCACCAAGCACAGAATAAAGGGATGGAAATACATGTTGCATTTGCTTTTGATGAGAACTTGTACTTGCTTCTTTTTGTAACCAAGCAGCCATTGTGAGTTAGTCCATTCATCAACTAAATTTAAATCAGAGTCGTCTTTGTCTTGGAGAGGGGGGGGAAAGCAACTTTGAGATTTAATTTATACTTTAATTGTTGCCACCTGCCAGTTGCCACTGGAATGGGTTTTGATTTGACCTTATTGCAAGCCTTTAAAATAACTTATTATGCCATGGAGCACACTATTTATAAAACATCTGTCCCACTTTTGATTGAAAGAACTGGCAAATTACTTGAAGTTTTACTCATTCAAAACTAATCTTCCACCTCAAAGCTTGTCAGTACAGAACATCCCTTGATAGTTATGTTTCTATCCTATTTGGCAAAATGAGAATAATACATTTTGACTCCCAACAAAAGAAACATTTTCAATACCATGTTTTGAAGTTTCTAGAAAAACAAAATGGAAAAAACCCTCTTTCTTTTGGTCCCAGTAGGATATTACAAAATATTAATCTCTTTTATAGCTAAATGCCATCTGTCTAAAGCTGGACATTTTTTGATAACTTAAAATCAATCAGGAGAACTAATTCTATTTATTTTGTATCTTCATGACAGGATGTCTCATTTGACTTTTTTCCTGATATTGTTACAAAAATCCACCTTTACTCATCTCATTTCTGAAACATCTGAAAATTGCAGGTTTCTTTTCTTTCTTTATTCCATTTATGCATTTAATAGATTTTCATATTTTAAATGTGCATGTGTGTATTCAGTGTAATGTCATGTAAGCTCCATTTCTTATACTGGATAAAATTTAGCTATTTTCAGTAACTGTCCAGCAACTCCTGCAACCAAGCTGGTGCCACACATATTGCACTGCTTTCCTCTGGACTACACAAGCAAGGCTGAGAGGGGGGTCTTGTTTTCTGGGCAGTTGGACCTCTATACACACTGCCACAGCCTTGCACCCCTGGGAAGTCACTTGGGGGCTCTTAACAGTGGTTTGACTTAATCCCTGGAGATGCACTCCATTGTCTTTCAAGAAAGATGGATGCCAGCAACAACTGCCATGGAAGGATCAGTGGGCAGGAAGCTAAGCAAGGCCCTTTATTGTCTCTGACAACAGCCACAGGTAAAAGGTAAGAAAGGTAAAGGACCCCTGGATGGTTAAGTCCAATCAAAAGTGACTATGACTAAGGGGTGCGGCACCCATCTCGTTTCAGGCCGAGGAAGCCAGCCTTTGTCCACAAACAGCTTTCTGGGTCATGTGACCAGCATGACTAAACCACTGAATAAAATATATAGTGAGGCAAATACTACGGTTCTATGTATATAGTGAACTAAAGGAGCTCAGGCCAACATGGGCTTTTCTATGGAATTGCTACTAAAATTTCTTTCTGCTATCATTACATTTTATGGCTGTGGAAGTCATTCTAGTCCGTGAGTACATGAATAAGTTGGGGAGGACAGCAAGGGAAACACACAAGAATTTCCCCCATCATATGCTTGGTTCCATTTCTGACTTTGGTACATTGAGCATGAATTGGGATTCTAAGCACATTCAGCTGAACCTTCTTAGGACTCTTCCCCAGAATTGGGAACACAGATAAAGCAGGGTTTCCAGTCATGGAGAGTCATATGAGCCATTCAGCTGAACACATTTAGAATGTCATTTCAGAATTCAGTGCTTAATGCAAGGAGGTCTGAGGTTTCTTCATGAAGTGATAAAAATGATTATGAATTGCATGTGAGGCCCTGGTCTTCCCAACGTATGTTCATTATGGATATCTTTAGGGGACTGTGCAGATTTGTGAAATCCTTATACTGGAAATATGGATTTAGTACATACGACATCAAAACAAATATTTTACTGATTATACACACCAATCTGTTTCCACCACTCATCTTTCGTGCCCCATCACACTTAGTATAAGTCTGTCCTTATGTTACCTGAGGAATAATTATAGCACATTAGATTCTGGTAATGTTTAATATTATGCTCTGTATAATTTTGTGTTCATGTTTGTTAGAAAGCATCTGCTTAGCAGGGGTTTTTTTTTAGGGGGGGGGAATCAAAGACCTCTTTTTTAAATGCTACCCTCCTCCATGGCATTTTTCCTTCTTTGACTTCATAGTCCTTGGCCTCCGTTGCCCCTACTGCAATTTAATCAAAATGGCTGTGGAGACCTATGTTTCACTGATGTCACAATTCCACATTTGACATCACGGATGCTTAGAAACTATGTGGTTTGCCACAAGCAATTTGATTACATGAAATGTCAGCATTGGTAAACTATGCCAAACACTGACCAGCTTATAAAGAAGGGGGAAGTGGTGCTGATAAGAAGCAGTAGCAGCCACCAGAGGAATAAAAGGGTGACAAGGTTGTTGCAGCTATGTGAACATTTGCTAAGGTGAATTTTTTAAAGAATTTGTTCAGCTGTAGTTTATCTTCATTCTGACAGGAATACTGGAATTAACTTTGGTTTAGCTCACATTTAAACAAGAAGGCAGATGGTGGTTAACTTTCCATATAAGTGCTATTGACCTGCCTGCATGTAGCATGATAGGGTGTTGATTCAGCTTCAAGAGGCTTGTTGTTGTTGTTTAGTCGTTTAGTCGTGTCCGACTCTTCGTGACCCCATGGACCAGAGCACGCCAGGCACTTCTGTCTTCCACTGCCTCCCGCAGTTTGGTCAAACTCATGCTGGTAGCTTTGAGAACGCTGTCCAACCATCTCGTCCTCTGTCGTCCCCTTCTCCTTGTGCCCTCCATCTTTCCCAACATCAGGGTCTTTTCCAGGGAGTCTTCTCTTCTCATGAGGTGGCCAAAGTATTGGAGCCTCAGCTTCATGATCTGTCCTTCCAGTGAGCACTCAGGGCTGATTTCCTTCAGAATGGATAGGTTTGATCTTCTTGCAGTCCATGGGACTCTCAAGAGTCTCCTCCAGCACCATAATTCAAAAGCATCAATTCTTCGGCGATCAGTCTTCTTTATGGTCCAGCTCTCACTTCCATACATCACTACTGGGAAAACCATAACTTTAACTATACGGACCTTTGTTGGCAAAGAGGCTACCTACCTCTAACTACCTACCTCTAACTTCAAGAGGCTACCCACCTCTAACTATGATACACTCTGTTCCTAGACCTAAGTCAGTCTTCCCCAAACTGCACCCCAAACGTTCTGGAGTCCAACCCCCCATTAGGTCCAACCAGCACAGCTATACAATCCAGGGGCTGATGGGAACAGGACTATATTTGCTGGTGCTGATGGGAGCTGGAATCCAAAGCATTTAGAGAACATGAGGTTGGGAAAAGCTGACCCAGAGATTCCACCTAGATATAGATATAGATATAGATCCATATTGCCATGCAGCTATGTGAAAAGTCAAACCAAGCAATATTCAACAGATTTCTCATCTATTTCAGAGGTGAAGTGAGTCCATCAACAGCAATGAAAATGGCAGGGAGGAGAGAAGGTGTCGTGCCGATGCATGCTTCCCTGTCAGCCAATGGGTGCCTTTGCATGGTTACTATAGAGACAAAATATGATCTGTAAAGGCAGCTGTTTAGCAGCTGTGGCCAGTTAAGAGAGCAGGTGGTAGGCAGTGAGGGCTTTGCCAGAGGGAAGACTTAATTCTGGCAGGATGGGAACTGTAAATAAGTAAGTATTTAAACAAATTAATGGACAGGATTGCAAAGAGAAAATTTAAACTGGGGGGTTACATGGGGTCTGTCAGCAAGAATGGCTAAATTATAAAACAAGAATATTCGGGGGGGGGGGGGAGAGACAGTGAACCATGCCTGCATTCAAAATAAAAATCATATCCCCCAAGAGATGAGTTAAAATAAACTAGTTCAAGCATCCACATATGACTGTACCTCTCTCCTTTTATCCTCTCAACATTGGGAAGACGATTATGCTACAAACATAGAAAGTGTCAGTGAGGTGCAGTATGCAAACAATAAGAAGAAAATAATGCTGTTAGAGATCATGCACACACACAATTTGGAACAATTTATAGTGAGAGGCAAAAAACCTGAGGTTTTCAAAACATCCTGTCCTGTAAGAGTTTACATTCACAAACCTGAAAATGAGCATGTAATAACTATGATTTACTGGCCCTTCCAAAGAAATTCTTAGAACTGTAGCACAAGTACACACTTCCTCAGATTGCAGACTTCCTTGGTGATTTAGAGGAAGTGGGTGCATAAGAATAGGCTGCTGGATCAGACCGGACAGCCATTTAGTCCAGCATCCTGTTCTCACAATGGCCAGTCAGATGCCTATGGGAAGCCTGCAGGCAGGACCTAAGGACGTTGTCCCCACTTGTGCTCCCCAGACCCTGGTATTCAGAGGCATGTAACTTGTAGCACTGAAATAATCACAGCCATCAGGCTAGTAGCCATTGCTAAGTCTTCTCCTTCTTCATGGGTTTGTCTAAATCACTTCTAAAGTCGTGCAACTTGGTGGCCATCACTACTTCTTGTGAGAGCACATTCCATAGTTTAATTATGCACTATGTGAAGAAGTAATTCTTTTTGTCTGTCCTCCAATATCAGCTTCATTGTATGGCTCTGTGTTCTAGTATCATAAAGAAGAAAAGCTCCTCTCTAATCACTCCCTTCAAATCGTACATAATTCTACACACCTCTATCATGATCCCCTTTGCTTGCCGTTTTTTCTATAACTAAAGTGTCCCAAATGTTGTAACCTTCCCTCATAGGGGTGTTTCTCCAGCCTTTTGGACATTTAAAAACCTGTCTCAGCTCTACAATATCCTTTCTGATGTGGGGTAACCAGAATCGTAAACAGTATTTCAAGAGCACCATATGTTTGGATAACAGCATTGTTATATTGGTAGTAGTTTCATTTCCAGTCTCTTTTCTTATGTATCCTAACATGGAATTCACTTTTTAACAGCTGCAATGTCCTGGGTCAGCTTCATCTAGATATTCACCATGACTCCAACATCACTCAGTACCAGTTCAGACCCTGTATGCATTACATAAAGTTAGGAATTTTTGCCTCAGTGTTCATCACTTCACACTTTCATTTGGATAAAAACTAGGTTGTATATGAGTGGGGTGTGTGTGTGTTTTGGAAGGGGGATCTTTTTCAAATGAGACTTTTTCTGAAGCTAAACTTATATCATTCATTTGAATAGCCTTTATTTCCTTACACCTCACTCCATTTGTTATGAGTTTCAACATTTATTTAAGCTCCAGTTCCATGCACATTCAGTTGGGCACAATAGGCCTTAAGGCTTCAATTTTATCTTTGCCACCCAGCTCAGTGACATGTTATAGTACGTCCGTATATCATTTTATTCTCACAACTTTGAGATGTGAGATACACTGAGATATATTGAGGTGCCTAAGCCAATGAGCTTTGCAGATGGACAGAGATTTGAACCAAACCACCACCCCTGTCATGTCATGTGTGTTGTGTTCAGAAAGCCAAGGTTATGATGGATGTCAGTGGATTCAAGCTCTTGCTTACCAGAATCCCTGGGCATTGACTGTAGCTGGATCATTGGTGGCAGAGGTTGATGGAGTGGGTTACTATGGCATTGTCTTGCATAGTCTGTGTGTGGTGATTCAGGAATCATGCTAGGATATGTCCCTGCTGTTGTGAATTGATTGGCTGCAGCAAGCAACTTGTGGACATCACTACAATAAGTCCCTGATTGGTTGCCCTTGGTGGTGTTTCTAGGGGTTTGGGGGGATGCATTTATTTTTAGTACCATTTTTCTTTTAAGTTGCATGTTTTCTCCCTCTTCTCCTAGGTTGAACCTATATTGGTAGTGGCAACATACATTCAATCTTGGTACAATATGAGTATGGAATTGCTCTGCCCCAACTTTACACAATCTTCCTTCATACATGTGGAGACAATGGATACATGGGTAGGACTGTGGTTTGTGTGTGTGTGTGTGTGTGTGTGTATGCTTTGCCTTGGCTGTGCATAGATAGATAAACACAAATTTTCAGGCTTCCTATAAGTTTAGCTTCTTTTTTCTCCCTTATTGGCTTTGTCACTTTTTAATTTTGAATGTAAATACTGATTTAGTTGAATGGTTTTGATTTTCTTTCACACACAAAGGTTACAGGAAGAAAAACTAGGTAAGATATATAAGGTAGGTTGGAAAATGTCATAATGCGACATTTTTTCCAGTTAGTTAAATAAAAACAAATCAGCCAATATTCAGGTTCTCATTTGCTTTTCTTTGGGGCAGTTCATGATCATTTTTCTAAAGAACATAAGAAGAGCCCTGCTGAATCAGACCAAAAACCTATCTAGTCCAGCATCCTATTCTCACCATAACCAACCAGATGCTTATGGGAAATCTACAAGCAGGACATAAACTCAGCAGTGCGCTCCCAATAATTCACCGCTATCAACTGGAATTCAGCAATATGACATTTCTGATCCTGGAGGTAGTATAACCATCCTTACTAATAGCAGAAGCAGACTTTGGGCTCTCAAATTTCAAAGGGGCCCTGTATAATGAGAAAATTCAGAAACTGCCCCCACCTCTTGCCCTCCATTCCTCCACATTGTTGTGGCGCCTTCTGCTGTGTGGTGCCCAGTCTGGCCGAACCATAAAACTGCCTCTGCTAATAGCAAGCAACAGCCATATCCTGTACCTAATTTGTTGGCCATCATCACATCCGTAATATCATTTTGTTTAAAAAAATAGTACCAAGTTCAGTGAGGCTTACCTCCAAATATGTGTAATGAATCAGTCTTCAAAATGTAACCGGTAAAATGAGCTGTAACCAAACTAAAAGCAAAACAAGGGCAGCTAAACCGATTCAACTAGAAGCAAACAAGTTGCCTAGCAAAAGCCACAGAGCCACCTTAAAACTCGTAACACTTCGGCATTCCAAGAGCAGAACATTGTAAGTCCTCTAAGAACAGAATAAGAGGAGCCTAGGCTGGCCAAATATATGTCCAAATTATTGGCCTTAATTATCTAAAAGCTGATGTCCACAGGGACACAGGTTTGCAGAAACACAGTTTAAGCTAATGCATTGTATAAGGCCACCAGCAGACAAAGGTAGCTAGGGGCCAAAATTGCTCCCAGACACATAAAAGTAAATGCTTGGCTGCCAACATAGCAAAGCAGGTTATCTGCTGCCAAAGTTCATATAGTCAATTGGACAGCAGAGCAGTCAGTTGGATAGCAAAAGAACTATTGCACCAAGAGTAATCTGGCACCATCTGATGAATGATGCCTTAATGCTACTGAGCCCAGGAAAAGAAAGCACACTTTGGTCCCATAGCCTCTTCTGAACTTCAGAATACTGACTAAACTACTAGATGACCAAGACCTGATAAATGAATTCAGCTCGTATGCCACTTTGTAGGTTTTCCTAGTGAATTTGTGTCACACAACTGGCAATTCTGGTGAGAGGAATGATCTAAGATGTCTCTTCTCAACCTCGTGCCCTCCAGATGTTTTGGATCACAATGCCTTTTAGTTCTTAGGACCTCTGCTTTCTAGGTACAGGACAGGCCAAAGCGTGGATGAACCCTTAGCACTAGGCTGGAGAAAGTTGGTCTAGAATCTCTTTGACTGGACATAGGGCTCAGAAATGAATGCATATGATTGGGAATTCACATGCTGTTGTGTTTAAACAGTCCAGGCTATTGAATACCAAAACTACCAACTTGCTACTGAAATGTTGATGAATACAAAATTTATTTCCCCACACAATGGGGAAAGGGCCATTGTGTGTATTTAAATAATAAAATATAGAAAAGACAAATAAATAAAAAAAGTGTTCTGTCATTCATTGTGAAGAAAAGAAAAACCCTCTGTTTGTTTTAAATGGGATAACTGCTGTTTTAATCTCTGGCATATTCATTTGGGGAGCTAATGGGGAAGTTATTTCTTGTATTAATTGTATATTAATTGTGAACTGCTTGAAAAAAATTATCGATGTAAGTCAAATAAATATTTAAATTGGTGACCTTGGAACTTGATGGAAAGCCTCCCATAGTTTATTTTCTCACACTTATACCCCACCCTTCCTCTCCATGGGAGTACAGAGTGGCCTTCAATACAGTATTGCATAGACACCAACAAGTATGTATCAACCCATATTTTAATGTCATCTAAGGGAAGTCCTTCTCTGAGTCCCCTTAACCTAAAGTCTAGAGGGTGTCATATGAGAGAGAGACCTTTTTTGGTGGTGACCTCCTATTTGTGGAATGATCTTTCTAGGGAAGATATCCTGGTACCCAGAATTATTGTCCTTTTGCTGCTAGGCTAATACTTTTTTGTTCTCCCATACTTTTAAATATCTTATTTTCGTTCCTGTGGTAAGGTTAGTGGCTTTAGCTCCTGTATCTCCTATTGCTATGTAGCTTATTTGATTTGTATTGTGTTTATACTTTGTACTGTATTTACACTGCCTGGGTTAGATTTTTTAAGATTCATTGTGGATTATTTTTACTGTATTGTTTTGTTTATTTTAATTGATTTTGAATGATGAATAGAGAAATCATTTTGTGATGTATTGACACAGACAAATAATAAACAGTTAAATCAGAGTGTATTTTGATGTCTTTCTTTCTTTCTTTCTTTCTTTCTTTCTTTCTTTCTTTCGAAAAATGAATTGCCTCTTGATGGCCCCATTGCCACAATCTCTCTTAACAAGGTTTGCTGTGGGAAATAGTGTAATGAGCAAGAGATGTGAAATATACTTCTTCTTCGCCAAACCTTTATTAAGCATTACAAGTATAGGCCATCATAAAATATTTTTTATGAAATATACAACATTGGCTACTGAAGACAGGAGTTCTCCATTTACCACAGCTGTATCAGGTTCTCCCAACAGCTGTGCCAATTTCCATCCAGTATATTGCCATCCAAAATAGTGAACTGAATCCCAGACCTTTGCTTAACTTGCTGCCAGCTGCATATCCCTGTTCCAGATTGTACTGACAATATAAACAAACATGCATTTATAATTATGTTGAGACTATCAAACTTGGTACAGGTTTCTTTGACCTGAGGTCAGATTTAATCCTAGAGGTCAATCCAGTTGCCTTCAGAAGTATAATCCTATTAAGTAAGGCATGATGCTGAGAGATTCAACATGGCTTAATTTGAATCACATCTCCCCCATCCCTCCAGATAGTTATTTCCAATGCTCTTTGGACAAAAAAGAAAAAGAAAAAAACTCTTCATTTCTCTTGCTGATATTAATTCAACACCATTAATTTACCTCACGTTCCATGCAAGAAGCTACATCGCAGAACATGATTTTGACAAATCCACTAAATAAATTCCCTTAAGCTATAGCCAAAGAGTCAATAATATCGAGAGCTACATTTGTATTAATTGTGGATTTTATGGGGAAACAGCTTACCTTAGATGTATAAATGAAGAAAGTCTTAATCTTTTATTCTTACCACTGAGTGGCCTTTAAACTTTAGGTTTCCACTTAGAGCACCTACCAGGTGTGACAAGTGTATCAAGGTTTGTCATGAAAAGTGCTTTAACTGACACTTGCGTTTGGCACCTAGAGGGGGAAATGTTTCCCAGGCATACTTAAAAGGGAAGGCTTCAAAAGACCTTAAAGCCAATTCAGTTAACCAGCCAAAGAGGGAAAGGGAAAATTACAACATTAGCATGAAAATATTACAACTGTAAGACGTACAATTATGATAATTTACAGAATAAAAAAAATGAGGAGTCTTCTGGGAATACGACACAGAGACAAACCCTTCGTAGGCACTAGAGCTCTCTACCAATAAGGAGCTGCTATTGGGGGAGGTCAGATTAGGTATTCTCATGAAGAATTGCTGCTGATTAAAAAGGAAAAAAAGGGGGGGAGAGACAGAACCTTATGGCTAGCAAAATCCTAGGATACGTCCTTGATTCTGTTGATGTTACTGATAGCTCCATTATGAACTACAGCAGAGCACCAAATATTGGATGAGGAAAGAAAAGATATGGAAAGTGGGAAAGCAACAAACCAAAAGTTTCCTTTTGTGCAAATATTCCAGCCTTCCCAGTGGGGTAGTCATGAATGTTGAAGCAGATCTAATCTCATAATCACCCAAAGAGATTCCATAGGCACACCCCTCAAGAGAAATGAGAAGTGCAGGCAGCCGTGTGTCAATCTCAATAGCCCCCCAAGAGCTGTGATAGGTAGCATAATATCCAATCTATGAACATCATCTGGCAATTATAGTGAACTGGCAGAGGGTAGTGTGATAGCATGTTGGACTTGGGGTGCATAGACCTGGATTCACAGCCCTGATCAAACATCATGTCCACTAGGTGACCTTAATCAGTGACTGTCCTAGCACAAGGATCATGTACTAAGCTAGACATATGGCTGGACAAATAACAAGAGGTTCTCCAACTAGAGATTTTATTATCATGCACAACATGTGCTGATTCCCATTTGGAGCAATCACAAGGGAGCAATCCTACATACAAGAAGCTCCAAACCTTCCAGTTTTCAATGACTGGCAAATACTGCTCTAACATACGATGTCTGAGCTCCTGGTGTGTATGGGCAGGGGGTGAGTACCAGAGCTGTATTTTCCACCATCCCTGCTTCACTATACCACTGAGCCTTTCAGAGGAAGGTACCGTATTTTTTGCTCTATAAGACTCACTTTTTCCCTCCTAAAAGGTAAGGGAAAATGTGTGTGCATCTTATGGAGCGAATGCAGGCTGTGCAGCTATCCCAGAAGCCAGAACAGCAAGAGGGATTGCTTTCACTGTGCAGCGATCCCTCTTGCTGTTCTGGCTTCTGAGATTCAGAATATTTTTTTTTCTTGTTTTCCTCCTCCAAAAACTAGGTGCGTCTTGTGATCTGGTGCGTCTTATAGAGCGAAAAATACGGTAATTCATGCCTCTCTTCAGCCTACTATATAAAAAAATAGGTAAAGGTAAAGGGACCCCTGACCATTAGGTCCAGTCATAGCCATCTCTAGGGTGAGGGAGCCGGCGTACAGCTTCCGGGTCATGTGGCCAGCATGACTAAGCCGCTTCTGGCAAACCAGAGCAGCGCACGGAAACACTGTTTACCATCCCACCGGAGCGGTACCTATTTATCTACTTGCACTTTGATGTGCTTTCAAACTGCTAGGTTGGCAGGAGCAGGGACTGAGCAACGGGAGCTCACCCCATTGCGGGGATTCGAACCGCCGACCTTCTGATGGGCAAATCCTAGGCTCTGTTCTTAACCCACAGCGCCACCCGCGTCCCATATAAAAAAATAATCCTGCATAAAGTCATCATCTTAAATTGAAACATGTCAGTCAATGTGCCCTTTTAGTAAATATGGGAGAAGGAACTATATGCCCAAATATGGGCTGTTGTACCAAATACCAGTCAGTGAAGACTATTCTGTAGCAAGTGCATATGCATCAGAGAGCAGGCATGATATAACAGTTAGAGTAAGTGGAGAAATTGAAGCTCAGATCCCTTTTGAGCCATGACGCTCATTAGGTGACCTTGGGCCAGGGAAAGTTGTGACAATAAAATAGGGTAGAGAGACCTGCACTTTGTTCTTTTGGAGGAAGAGTGAGATTTAACAAGTAATAAGTATATAAAAATGCAGATCCTCAGCAATACAAATGCATATATGTGCCTTGACAAAAGAGGGCATAAGAATTATCCTGTGTACACTGCTTTGATTTACAAGTGAGCTGAACCTGCCAACACGAAGATTCAAATTAAAGGCACAGGAGCTCTTAAAATATGCTGTATTTGCATCTTTGTTTTGAAGGGGTGGAAAGTAATCACTGAAAATGCCTGGGACAATTCAGAAGTCACGAAAATAGAGCCCACCCTATTCCTACAACTGTAATTTGTTTTAACTGTTTTCTATTCTGAATTTTAAATCATTATGACTCATCTTGGGGTCTGCTAGTGAAAGGCATGTAACAACAACAGCAGCAGCAGCAGCAGCAACAACAACAACAGTACCTTGATCATCCCAGCAGGTATTCTTCCCTATGCATGTCTAGGTAGAGAAGAATAGAAAAAGAACATCTGCTTTTGTCACCTTGGCTTGAATCAGAGTACAATGAAATGGCCACTATGTATATTGAAATTGTTCCACAGGTTTGTTCAGACTGTCTTCAACTGTGTAGGCTTCCAACTTCCCATCATGAGGACTGATTAGTCACATGTGTACAGATGAGCAGTATGAATATACATGAGTTTATCCTGATTCTTCTAACAAAATAAAGTCTATACTTGTCAAAAAAATATTTGGAAGAATGGCCATGTACATTTGGTCTCTCTGACAAGCCCTCTCATCTCAGTGAATCAGTTCAGCCAAGCTGGACTTGCCAAGACAAACACAGCCAACTATGTATTGTGGCTGTGTTTGTTGACTGACAAGACCCCTTCTTTGGCAGTCCCAGAAAGGCAGAAAAAAACAATAAGCTTATAACAATCTTTTTGGACCACCGTATGCAGTGGATCACAATTTGTACAAGGCCACAAATGTTCTTTAACATGGTAATAAAAGATTTAGGTCCTTTTAATCTTAGCTCCATTGGGCCAAGGCTTTCCAGTGCCTTTGAATTAAAAATATCCAGTTAAGGGGACAGATATTACCATACGAAACCATAGTGTGTGTGTGTGTGTGTTGTGTAAGAGAGAGACAGAGAGAGAGAGAGAGAGAGCACATCAGAAGATTAAGTAGTGGCAGATGCCTCAGGACATTATCTAAACAAAATGTTTGAAATGTGAATTACTAGAACTCTGATTATCTTCCATGCTGACTGAGTGGAACATTTCCCTGAGAATGACCTCAAGGGAGCAAGCAGAATTCTCTAACGTGAAATGAGAACCAAAATATATCAACATCAAAGGCTTCACTAAGTTGGGAGCCTGACAGCAGAATCGAGGAGGTAGTGTGAGAACATGTACTACTAACAATTAAATATTAACTAAGGGGGGAATTTAGCAAGCCAAATGCAAACGACATGCATCTGAATAACAGAAACAGACTGAGCCAACCTGAAAGCTTCTTTGGTGTCAACTGTACATGTTACAAAAATGTTGAGATTTCTAGTGCCCGAAGGCCAGGAGTTCTCTAACTGAGATGTTATTTGGGTGTGAAATATTGTTTTGAATACTGGAAGGATCAGAAAGATAAGAAGACTTCAGTCTGTGAATATCCTGAGATATTAGAATCCAGGCCAAAGACGAGGTTTAACAGACAAAGGAGGTCTATTAATTTCACTTACTTGATGTGTGAAATGAGAATATTTAAAGAGAGTTTGTTTGTTTGTTTGTTTTAAAAAACCATGGTAAAAAAAATAATATGGACCGTTTTGTACAATCAAGGATCAAGTGTAATATGTATTGTATGCATGCTGTTGCTATGGGAGAAGGTGAAATTTTCCATCACAAAGGGGAAAAAATCCTGTTGTGGTTCCAAGTGAGAAGGTTTGTTTAACACATAGGAGCAAAAGAGCTTAGTGTATTACCCACACAACTTGGCAACAAAAATGGTAGAGAGGAGACACTAAATATTTTATTGTTAAACCCTATTTTTCATCCCTACCAGCATGGCATAGGAAATTATTTTGAACTACGTACATATTGTCACTTATATGAGAAATGGAGCAGTATGAGGGGACTGCACTTTGCAGAACTCAAACCAAGACCAGTAATATCAGGGGTTAACGTATCAGAGTTTCTGCCCATCAGGTATAGAGATTTGTAAGGTTTGCCTTTGCAGTGGGCTGATCCATTCAGATGCTCCTGAACCTGTTTGAAGGTTTAAACCAGGCTTCCTCAACTTCGGCCATGCAGATGTTTTTGGCCTACAACTCCCATGATCCCTAGCTAGCAGGACCAGTGGTCAGGGATAATGGGAACTGTAGTCTCAAAACATCTGGAGGGCTGAGGTTGAGGAAGCCTGTTTTAAACAAAATTTCCAGTCTGATTATGCAGGTCTCTGGATTTTGCAATGAAGTTTTGGTGTGCAAAAAGATACAACAAAAAAATGGCATTTTAATTAAAAATGTATACAAATAGATAGCAAAGATATGCATTTCTCAGATGTATAGACAAAAAAAAATGAAAATACATATTTTATGTTCAGGAAGTGTGCATTAAATAAGGCCTTTTTGTACATACTTTCATTCATACTAGGATGGTATGGGTTAAAGCCGCATATAAGTTTAATGCAAAAAACCCTTTAAAAATATATTAATAATTCAGATAACTGGGAGGAAATTAACTTCACAGTAAGGCAATTGTTCCACCTGGGCAACCATTTTGGCTTTGTAGATAGACTGATTCCTCCCTCCTCTAACTCCTCCTCATCCTATCTGTTTGTGATAACTGCTACAACTATATCAATTCCATCTGTATTCCTTCCAACACAGATTCCATTATTGAGCCCTACCTGCAACTGCTTCTCGCCTATCTTGGAATGTTAGCCGCAATGAGATGACTAGAGTTTCTTTCCTTGGCTTCAACCTCCAAGTAGCTGTTACAAGAAGAATCAGGTATAGGCTGCTGGCAGGCTAAGCAAGTACTCCCAGCTTTTGAATTATTCTTCAGTTTCCTCAATCTGCCCATATGCCTTTTCTTTCCCTGTTTGTCCTTAGCTTTGATCCAACCTTGCTATCTGTGCTCTGTCTTGCTCAGTGACTAGGGATGGACTGAACAATTCCATAATTGTGGATTTCATGATTCTGACCCATTCCATGTTGTTGGAAATTATGCTAAGTGAGTCATTTCCATAGGGAAGAAACCCTCCCACTGTATTAGTCAGTTCTCCAACAGCTAGTCCATATTTGCTATCTGAAACAGATGAGTTTACGAGATGAAAGATCCATGTGAATTTCTTCCCCTTATCTTGTCATTTTCTATTATAGAAAATATATAGAGCTTCCTGCAGCCAATCGGAAGCCACGCTTTGGTTTTTGAATGCTTTGGAAGTTGAATGGACTTCTGGAACGGATTCCAATCGACTTCCAAGGAACGAGTGTAATAGGGGGTGGACACACAGTGGAATTGGTTTCATGTATTTGATTTCTTGTTACATTGTAGAAAAGGGGGAAATCCAAATACTTCCATAAAATGATGCCAAACAAAAATGAGTAGTTTGTAACACATTCCTTTAGAAAAAGTAAATCCCACAAGGTCATTGGGATTTTGCGTACTTGTCTCATGGAATAAGACTCTATTTCAGCAGAAAGCGAAAGAGACAAGGTATCAACTGCAATGCTATGAAAAGATACAGATAGCTTCTAAGATGTTACTCCTTCCTTCTCCCTCCTGAGAGGACCTTTCTCAATTGCCTAGATGTCACGTTTCAGTTTCATGCTTGAAAAAGAGACCATGTGGGGTAGGAGATAAGGCAGTTTTTAGTGGAAAAATCAAACAAAAGGTTAAGCACTTCTCTACTCAAAATCACAGCCTCCCAAACTGCTTTTCTTTTTAATAGAGTGCATCAGGGCGATTGGCATTTAACACATAGTTAGCTCCAAAGTCTCTACAAAATCAGAGCTCATGGAAGGTTAAAACAATTTTAAGTGGCAGTAGCCAGGGCAAATTCAAGAAAAGAGGCAATGGGTTAAGGTCAGGAGAGCAATCCATAAGGAGTGGGACAAGGCATGAAAAGGATCTTTAGAACTCAGACAATCGACTGAACTGTCCAATGGGTGGGTGAACACGCAACAACTTAGTCCTCAGTCCAGAGAGTTTTTATGATGGGCCTGATTTTGACCAGTGGCCTTGGTGCAGATAGAATAAGGAGCAGAGCATTGTTGGCAAACACCCAGTTTAAGATCTATGGTGTCTTACATAGACCTCCCAGGAGCTCAAACCCCCTTTGCACAAACAAAATCCATCAACATCATCTACCCTAGTTGTAGTTCCAGGGGATATGTCACATGAAACTGTGTTTTTGGTGGCTTCACTCGAGCTCCTCTGGAATTTATTCCTGTGACAGGAATTGTCTAAGGAACTTGGGATGCTCGCCATTTAATCAAATGAACGAGCAAACAAAAACTCAACTAAATGTGGGTTTTTCTTCCCACCCAACATGAAATTTACACTGGCTTACAGCCCAGAACAAGCACATTTACTCCTGCACCTGTGACAAGTTCACGACTGAACTCATGTGGCATATCAGGACTAGAAATGAGAACTTGAAATGATAAAAAAGGAATGAATCTACAGTAGAGTTTTTGAAGAAGAGCAAATGCAAAAAAGAGTTCTTCTATGATGTGACAGTCCTTGAAGCACCGACACAAGTTCCCTCAGTACTAAATACTTCTAATTGTTCAGCTTATCATATGGCAGAACCAGATGCCACAAGAAAGGCAGTGCAGCTCCTACTCCAAATTTCTTCCTCCACTCTTCTTGGTAATTTGCAATACAATACACAATTTGTGTAATAATACATGTGGATATATAATTGAATGCTAATGGTGTGCTGCCCCAGCAGGATCCAGAAAAGAGAGATATAAATAATTGTACATAATAAATAAAAAATGAAATACATTGTGCATGGCATAACATCACCACGTCATTCACCTCCTATTCCCTCCACTGCCACCAGAAAATTATGTAATGTGGTTGGGGAAACACAGTATGTTCATGTCACATGTGTATTATAGAATGCAGGGGTGGGGAATCTCAGGCTTGCGGGGTGAATGTGACCCTCTAGGCTTTCATAGCCTGCCCTTGGGACTGTGTTCAAGCCATGTCCTGTCACCAGGCCAAACCCCTCACCTACTCTGCTCTGAAACCCCATTGAATACATTTGCCAGGCTGAAGCGTGGCCTCAAACTATAATGTCTACTCTTTATTTTGATTCAGAGGTGCATGAGTGTAGACCCCTCTCACATCTGCATGACTGTAATGTAGCCTACTGTGCAAAACTAAGAGTCATGTCTGTTGCTTTTGCCTCTGGGCCTTCGACTGAAAAGGGTTCCCCTTTGATATAACACTAAGTGACAACAAGTTGTGTTCTGCTATTTTTTTCTTCCAGGTTTGTTCTGTAGAAGAGGCCTAGTTGATTTGTTTAACTTCGTTAGGTGGTTACGGTAGTCTAAGGTATGCCTGATGTGAATTCTTTGTGCTGTGTATACATATGCGGCTGTATCATGGATCTTGGCTGTAAATAATGGATTGGTGTTTTGGCTTGAAGCCAGAACCTTTTATTGTTTTACTTTCAATTCAGGGCAAAAGTGCATATTGCATCTATATTTTAAGCTTAGGGTAGAATTAATTGAAGCCTGTTTTCGCAGGTGGTAAAATTATTGGGAATGCTTGTAAGGATCGGGTTAAAGAAAGAGAATAAAACCACTGGCACTTTCCCAGAAGGAGATGTAACTTCCTGCCATGCATATAGCCACTGGCTGTATCACCTATCTTTGCAGGGGGTAAATGTTAGCATAAAAGATAAAACACACACATACACACACTCATTCTTGGGAATAGGGTGTTCAATGCTCAAGTCACTTGCATGCAATGTAAGACTGAAGACAAAGATGGCTTGATTGTGTCATAGAAAAAGACAATGAAAGCACATATTCTTTTATGCCCTTCTGAAGTATCTTATTGTGCTGGCTTAGTAAATCTGAGAGTGCTTCAAAGTTGAAGCTGAAGTGGGGGGGGGACGACGACTGATTCATCCTCTCTGCTGTGCTTGTGACTAGTGCAGCTATCTGTTGACTTGCATCCATTGGCACCACTAGATCTACGTAAAGCACTAATGACTTAGTGAAGACAGCCACACCACTTTCAAAGTCATATATGAAGTCTCTGTAGGTGGGGGCCGCATATAGGCAATGTTTCCAGTAAGGCAAAATCTTTACTGACTTTTGGGGGCAATGACTTAACAGGGAGCTATGATAAGAGCACCTTTCCATTGTTTCCTTCCTTCCTTCCTTCCTTCCTTCCTTCCTTCCTTCCTTCCTTCCTTCCTTCCCCCCTCTCTAAGCTTCTCTTGCTGCTGCCAGCAGCAGAGACAGTGATTCTCTAATGCAGTGTTTCCCAAACTTTTTTGGGCAACGGCACACCTGTTTACTGAAAAAAAATCTCGCGGCACACCACCATTAAAGCCCCGCCCCGTGACGTCAGCGCGCAGCGTCACGCCGGGAGGGACGCACGAAAGCTATCCTATGTAAATACGGATTTAGCCTCGGTTTGCTCTGGCTTTGAAGCTAAAGGTTAAAGGGGGGGGGCAGAGAGACGTGTAGACCCGTTTGCTTAGAAGTAGGTCCCCAGTGTTTCCCCATGGGGTCCCAAGGAAGAGCGGCGCCACCCGATTGGATTTCCTAAACTCCCGCCCTGAGCGCTGGAGTTCCGCGTAACCCAAATTAAACCCGGTTGCTTACACTCTGTCCAGGAGGACGCACAATCCCCGCTTGACGGATGGGTCTGTTCCAAGGCTGGCTCCGCTGGCAAAGCCGGCTTGCTGGACGCCTCTTGGCAGGGAGAGAAGCGGACGGACGAGTTTTAAGAGGCTCTCCGTCGCTCCAGAAGAAGGCAGGGCGAAGATTTCAAGGGGCATCGCTCCGGCTGCTCCCTCTCCCGCCGCGCAGGAGCGATGCCTCTCTCTGGCTCTTCCTCCGCGCAGGCTGAGGGAGGGAGGGAGGTGCGCGTGTGACCCGTCTCTGCTGGGAGACCAAACCCAGCAAGGCAGAGTCGCGCGGAGGCGCCCAGGCAGCGCTGCCGGCTGCGAGGAGGAGCGCCAGGCAGCAGCAGGAGGCGCGGCCTCTCCTCGCCGCCGCCGCCCCGCCTCTCGCCGCCCGACTCGCCCGCCTCCCTCCAGGCATCTCGCGGCACACCAGCCGATGTCTCACGGCACACTCGTGTGCCGCGGAACACCGGTTGGGAAACACTGCTCTAATGTACCACTTCCCCCACCAAACAATGCCCCTGGCATCATGTTTTAGCAGTGTTCTAATGGCACCCTGTTTGGTGGGGAGGGATGCTGCATAGTGGCACCACTACTGTTTGCAATGGTGGCAAAACAAAGATGAAAAATGGGAATAAAGAGCTTTCCCACTAGCATTCCCCCCGAAAGCCCTAACCCCCAAGAGTTACTTCAATTTTGCCCTACCTCCCAAAAATAATTTCTGGCAGGTTTTGTCTTCTTGCTTCCCAACCTCACTGAGTTTCAGATAATTAATTTTGGGGTACGAATCTTTGGATTGGTGAACAGAGGCTCTCATTTTTACCCCTTTCCCAATGTTTTCTAGCATGGAATTCACAGCTGCCACTAGGACCTCAAGATCCTCAAGTTTAAATGCAGGGGGGGGGGATGAAATGTCCCACTGCAAATGCTAATATCTACACGGTGACAGTAAGGGGCCAGTCTAAATATTTAGCTCCACAGTCATGTGACCTTGCTGACCCTGCAGTTAAACTGTTTTTTGTTTTTTGTTTTACTATTTTCTTCTTTTTTGGCATGGTTTATCAATGAAGCCATGCACATCAGTAAGACAGAGGGTAAAATTGAAATGAATTTTAAAAACAATGCATTTTCCAACTCCCTAACTTCTTTTATAAAATTCTCCTAGTTAAACCAGAATTCAAGAGGAGAGGAAAATAGCACAGATCAAACCAGAAAAAACACCAGAAAAGACAAGAGGACAAATCTCCATAATTTCCATCAAATCTCCTTCCACATCTGTTACATGCATGGCTTTGGAAATATGACAAATGTGCCAAAGAAGGGATTTAAAGTTCTGGATAACAGTTCTTGGAACCAGCCACTTGCTTTATCTCATCTGATATCTGTGTCTTTGACCAGAAGCTACATGGCACATTAGATAAAAAATATCTTTAATCTCCTGTCATCAAGTTAGTAGAATAGCTTCCCACCTGGAAAAAAATTAAGTAACAGAGAAAATACAAAGATGTTATTGAAATGCAAATAAAACATTTTTGGAGTGCCATGTGTTTGCTACATCCGTTAGAACAAGAAGTAATGAAACTCTAACAAGGACACTGTCCAAATTATCATAATCTTAGGAAGAATTTCAGTACCATATTTGCTAAACATTTAACAAGGAATGTTTTGTTGTAGACACTTATTTTCAAGGACTCCCACAGTGACTCCAATTATGATAGCTCCCAGACTATTAAGAAGCCTTTTATACTGCATAAGCAAACAGCTCTTTGGGGAGTACCTTTATGTAAAACACAATAATAAATCTACTTTGGGCATAATTAATGTTGATGTATAAAATGTGTTCTTTTAGAACATGTTCAGTACCAAAAAGTGCAATTTATTTCTTTATTG
This sequence comes from Podarcis liolepis, assembly GCF_965112155.1. Classification (NCBI taxonomy): domain Eukaryota; kingdom Metazoa; phylum Chordata; class Lepidosauria; order Squamata; family Lacertidae; genus Podarcis; species Podarcis liolepis. Next base: position 63,638,910 of record NC_139558.1, read on the forward strand.
GGTGAACAGCAAAACAAATGTTAGAAGCAAAATAGCTCCCCCCCCCACCTTTGGGGACAAGTTGTTTAATATTTTCCTGAACATATATGCCAGTAAGTATATTTACTGGCTGAGTGAACAAAGGCCTTTGGTTTAACGCACCTGTTTGGCATTCTGAGCTTGTTTGGTTTGCTATATTCCTCTGGTACACACTGATAACTTAACATTGGCATGTAGGTCAATGAGTTGAGTATCTCAGTCATGAGGAAGAAAATGTATAAATCAACCCAGTGGTCTTCTGATTGCCTTCTTTTTTATGACATTTTTCTTTTTCTTCTACTAAGTTTCTGTTATTTTTCTTCTGAGTTTATCCTAGCATTGTCTCATATCTCTTCCACGGTCTAGCTCTTTCTCTTTATAAAGAGAGAAGTTTTCATTTTTCATTGTCATTGTTTTATGGATTTTCTCATCTAAGAACAGATCTAAAGTTGAGCATCTCATCATTATCCTGATGAAATCTATTGTTTTCACTGGCCACATGATCAAATACGTGATGGAACATATTCATAGCTCTTACATGAATTGCAGATCATGGGAGAGCATGTTTGCCCCCACAATTCATAAAAGCCGCTTGAAAAAAATCTAGGTATCTTCTGAAGTGGATAGTCCAAAGTAGGTCCCTGATCATGCACACCAACTTCAGGAGTTTCATTTCTACTGAAGTCTCTCCAGGGACTGGTGGCATTAATCTGAAGCTGAGGTTGCTATGCTTGAATGGCTGTTTGATGAGCGGCATGGTAGTAGCAAGTGTTGTGAGTGCCAGACTAATTGGCTGGCTGGCTGGAAGAATCATTTGGTTTGGCATCTGGAACAACGGACAGGCCACTGATTCCTGCAGAACTGTTTTAGGACTTGTGTTAAGTTGTATTGACTCTCTTATAGAAATGTAAAAAGGAATTCATGGGATCCCTTCAGGGTCCGAGAGCATTAGATTGGGTTCCTTATGCCAAAGTCAACTGAAATAAATATGTAACACACCAGCATCGGCAAAGGAGGAGAAGACTGTGGTGGTGTCAGAGGCTGTGTTGGTAGCCACAGCAGCTGCAGTGGCAGTGGCACAGGGAGGGGGGGGGCAAGTCTGCTGTTGGTGCAGACAAGTTGGTGAATGTAAGGCCTGTTCTTGTCAGGCTCCCATCCCCAAACACAATGATAGTGGTGAGCAGGGAAGAGATCTTTATTCAGGCTATTAGTGGCACAGGCTCATTAGCAAGCCTAAGGTCCAGAAGGAAAGATTCCAAAATACATGTGTAAGGCGAGAGGTCCATAACTGAAGGGACCAAGATGTTCCAATCATTGACACATCCCACCTGCCATGTTTCTAAAGATGAGATGGAGTGAATTCGCTCACAAGACTCTCTTGCTCTGGGTGTTCAAAGTCCTCCACCCTCCCTGTGGGAGGGGCAATGAATGAGCCACCTAGAATCACCTAGAGTCACATTCACCCTACATCTCTGGGTTCTAACCTTCCAATCCCACTTTGCTCCTTCTCCTTCTCCCTCCCTCCTTGTTTCATTCCTCGTCCTGTGGAGGTGCCAAACCTTGCCAGATCCTGATGGAACCAAGGGGCCCTTGACAGTTCTTATCTAATCCCATGATCTAAATAAAACTAACAGTTCATCCATTATCATTTTAAACAATGAATTTTTCATACTTGAGATACCCAACATTGGGCAATATTCAGCAAGCATGTCTGGTTTATCCAAAAGTAGCATCCGTAATGCAGACAGAATTCTAATCAAGGTCTCAGGATATGTCTTTGCCAATTTCTGGATACCAGCCAACTACTCCTGAATGATTTAACTGCTATTTACATACCTGAGCGCAATGCTAAGCAGTCCATCATTGCTGGTATTACAGGCCTAGCCTGATCCATTAGTTTGAAACATACCCACTTGCACTAATCACCTTTAAAGTAATGTAAGAGCAATGTCTAGCTCATTATTTCTCAAACCATTTGGGTCTCTGTGCTTAATATTCTGAAAGGCTTTTTGAGTACAAGGTCATCTTGAGCTAACAATTTTTATAACTTTGTGAAGCTTTTTTTTAAGGACTAGAATGGCTGGAATGTCAGTTTATTACCCTGCAGCTTTGTATAAATTTTATTAATTGCCAAGAAAACATGCATTATTATTGGTGGGGGGGGCAGTGTATGAATGGAGTGAGGAGTTGCAAAGGCTCTTTGGAAATGCATGGTATTCCTCCTTCGAAGGACAACTGGTACCCTGCAGTGCATCTTTCAGGATCTTTTTAAATGAGGGCTGGATCACCCACTATTAGAATGAAGTTTCTTCCTTCACTGTAACTGTGTCCTCAAGTACAGTCCTTCACTTTTTCCTAGTGAATTGCAGCCATTCGCTTACATTAGAAAAAAGGAAAGGTGCCCACATAGAATAGGCAGACCTGTGTGCAGTATTGCTATGGGGATTAGATCTGTTCTATGCCCCTGAAGCAATTTCAGCCACTGAAATTGAGGATGCTTGTATCGGTATAGCCTTGTTTTCTTGGTCTTGAGAAGAGTCTTGAGAACCGGTGTGTGCAGCAGCAGAAACAACAACAGATATAGCTCAATGGAGCACATGAGTTCTTTGCCAGAAGAAAGCTAATGGGAAATTTCAGGTACTTGAATGTCAAGCAGAGAGCTGAGTCAAAGGGATGCAGGAATACATTCAAATGATGGGCCTTAAACTAGGAGGTCAATCTGTGAAGAGACATGAAAATGGCAATGGGAAAACAAATGGGAGCATCATTTGCTCTCATCTTACTTGATACATTGGATGGCTAAGGCTTCATCTTGCTGTGTTGTAAAGCAGAATTGCCTCAACAGATTTCTCAGATATATGATGAGGCAGGACTCTCTTTGACTATGATGTCTCTTGCTGTGTTTCCTATGGTTTAAGGGCTCCATAAAACATGGAACAAACATGGATCTGGCCATCCAAGCATCACAAGAGATAGTCTTTATTGACTGTTCCAGTTCAGGCTACAGAGGGGAGATTGTGAATCAAATGTTCTTCCATTTGGTTAAAAATAAAATAAAATCTCTTAACATCTCCCTTACTATGCCAGGGACACGGGTTCCAACTTATTCCTCCTTATTATATGCTAGATCAGGGACAGTCTACATGGGGCCCTCAAGAAGCTGTCCGATTACAATTTCTATCAGCCAGTATGGCCAATGGTCATTGATGATGGGAGTTGTAGTCCAGCAAAATCTGGAGAGACACAGGTCCCCCAGCCATGCTGTCAGCAGACTGCCATTTCACTCTGAAGGAGCCAGTGTCTGACTCCAAGCTAGAGTTGGGCAACACAAAATTTCTAATGGCTACGTGGCTGGAATGTAAGGTAAGAGTTACCTCCATTGCTCCATCCACTTTTGCCCCTCACCTTACTCACTACTGGCATGTGACCCCCCCCCCACAAGATTCCCTATGTGGGAATGCAATCCACAGGTTTAAAAAGGCTCCCAGTTCCTGCCGTAACAGGAATAATTTCATGAAATGTTGAGTCCTGCGTTGCTTAGGTATTACCTGCACCAGACATTCTTGCCTGTTTGCAATTGCCCTTGGATAGCTACAAATAACAGTAACAGTTGTGCTTAGTTTATCAGGTTTCTTCTCCCTTTTTATTTTACAAAATTATTCCGTATTATGTATGATTGGACTACATACTGATGTTCACTTTTAAGTTACTGTGGTGTAGTCAGTATATGAATTGATTTGAATATTCCCTGTCCTCCGGGTATCGTTTGACTTTAAGTGCACAATGTCACTTTTTTACTTTTTTTTTTTTTACTTTTCTAAAACCTAAGGATGTAATGATGCATCATTTGTAGTCTGTTGCCAATTATTATTTGTGCAGAAGCTACCTGAGCATGTGGTATCTGCAGAAATTAATGGGAATGTCCAACTGTTTTCCATTCCACATAGATTTCAATCTGGTTTCCAAACCAGAATACTCCTGGCCTGAATTGCTAATAAATTGCTTATTAAGGATGTAACATTACACTCTCGCTGCTTCTTGACATTCTATAGGCCTTAGATGCTGTCAACCATGACATTGTATTTGAATTTTTGCTTTCCATTTTAGGGCTGCAGTTTTACACTTTCACTGATACCTTTCTAATTGGTCTCAGCTACTTAAATATGATTGGCTTCACATCCTCCCCATCTGCTCAGCTTGTTTGTGTTCCTTAGTGTTTGTTTCTTAACCATTTAATCTGCAAATTTGAATTACTTCTATTTTAAGATAGCTATATCATTACTAGCTGCAAATATTCAGTTTCATCAAGTTCTAATAATTTGTGTAATTGTGGTCTTTATTAATATACTTTTTTCTCTGTTTAGCTGTTAAAACTCTGCCCTGCCCCATAAAAAAGCCAATCACAAACTTTCTCAGTGTGTGATTGTGGGTATGGTCACCTATAAGTTATATACTACAAGAGCTGATCATTTTGTTGTTGTTTACTAATCTGTGTTTCTATCAATGTGAATGACTTTCAGAAACTTTTCCAATATTTATTTGGGAAAACTTAAACTTGGGTGTCCACAGCAAACATATTAAGTATTTCTTAGGCTTACAGCAAAACTCTATGCACATCTACTCAGAAGTTGGTCCCATTCTGTTCAGTGGTGTTTGCTCTCAGGTAAAGTTTGCTATCAGTAAGAGGTGCAACATTTTCTGCCTTCACTTGCCACCTTCCTTTTCTGCATCACTTTTGTGGTGGAATGTCACAGGGACAGCTGCTCTAGCCTAGGTATCAGAAAGGTTATGTGAGGTTTGTTTCCATGGGCCTGACCTATAGCGCATACACCAGCTTGGAGAAGGATGCTATCATATCTGTAGTCCTTAACTGGAGGATAAGCAGAGAGTCACAGAATGATGCCAGTACTGGACTTTAGTACAGAGAGGGCTAGACTGTCAGGACTCATGTGGGCTCCAGCAACCAGGTTGCCAGCCTGAGGAAAAAGCCTAGTCTGTTGCCAAATACATCATGTTCACCTCACCTGAGATGCCAAAAGACCTTTTAAGGGCTTACATAATGATGCCAAATGAGCACTAGATTCCAAGGCAGAGTGCAAATACATTGTTGCCAGCTACAGTCATTCTTGGATAGGGAAGCCTGGCCACAGTAAGGGCAGATCCACACTCTGCTTCCCCTCAGAAAACCCCGCAGTTGAGTGCTGAATCGGAACTAACAGCAAATAGGTTTTCTGTGGATTGCTGTTTGTTCTGATTTTGCACTGAAGAGCGGGTTTTCTAGGGGGAAATGACGAGGTAAAGGCAAAACTGCTTAGACCTGTACCTAGAAAGCAAGTGTCCAAGTGGAAGTTTGGACAAGCCCTAATTCATGCTTTGGTAAACCCCAAGCTACAATGTGCTCTACACAGGAAGGTCCCGGAAGACAGTCTAAAAGTTGCAGTGGCTGCAAATTGCAGTGGCTGGTGGGTGCTGCCTATAAAAAGTGGTCAGTCCACTTCGGAGTCCAATTCAAAGAGTTTATGTTGACATGTAAAGCCCTAAACAAATAGGAATCCATATATCTGAAGGAATGTCTCCTTCCAAATTCACCTGCCTATGAATTAAAGCCTGGTGGTGATTATGCCACTTGGGAGCATGGGGGTGGAATGGCACTTTGTGGGCCTTCTAGGTAGCCTCTGAAAAGACCTTACCTCTCAGCACCAACATTGTTCCCCTTTCAGCAGCACTTGAAGGCATACCTATTACCTAGACCTTTGGAAGGGCTGAGGCTTTTGAACCAATCAATTTAAAAACAAAACAAGAAAACCCCACCTTCTCAGTATGTTGTGGATGTTGCATCTTGTCAATATGGCATTTTATATTGCTATCGTTATATTTAGTTATGTTTTATGCGATGTACGTTCTGAAGGGCAGGTTATGATAGTGATACTAAACACACATACATACACAACATAGCAGCCTCCGAGGAGGGAGGGGACTCAGGAACTGAGTGCATGCAAAAGGGGGATTTGAGCATTTCTTCCTCAGATGTGATATTGGTTAAAAGAAAGAAGAAAAGAATCCCCACAATCCTGTGGCAATTAGCAGCCAGAAAACTCAATTGGTTCCAAAGGAAGGCCTTATTTCAATACAAATTGCTTTGTGAAGTATGGATTGAGAAGGGGAGACTCCTTCAAATGTTTTCCTGAAGACAGTCAACATCCACCCCCACCCCCCATGCCTGGCACTTAATTTATTAAAACCATAGTGTGATTACTAGCCATGTCATTAACATAAAGAGTAGTTAGGCCACTAACCAATATCCATTTCTTCTGGTAGCTGAATTCAGAGTTCTGTGCTAGAGGCAGCAGAGGCTATGATGGACAGCAGACTGCACAGCAGTCTGTCAGACTGACTGCTGTGCCTCTTGAAGTTTGTCTTGCCTTCTGCCAGCTCTAGCACAGGCCTCTCTCTCCAGTTTGCAAACACTGCCAGCTGTCACCATATTGCTTCCAGTGGCCCAACCTTAAACCTGTTTACTCAGAAGTAAATTCCACTGTATGTATGTATGTATGTATGTATGTGAAGAATGCAACTTAACAGAGTAAACCTATTCATGTCTACTCAGCAGCAACCCCATTGAGTTAAATGGAGCTGATCCCCAGGCAAGTGTATGTTTGTGCATCTGTGCTGAACTAAATGGGTTTTAAGTAGCCATGAATAATCAGCTGGAAAATTAGGGATGCCCAAAGCGCAAAAGTTTTCCTTTTAAAAAATAACAAATAATGCCATTTGGTAATGAGCCCCCCCCCTTAAACTGGGCAGAAGAGAATATTGATCTATCTATATATTATTAAACATCCACCACCACCCCACTGTGCACATTGAACAACAGCTAAAGAAAAGCTATTGCAAACCATAAGGGATTTGAATATATTTCTATAACTCTGTCTGGTTTTTATCCTGTTAGCATCAGGTGTTTAAACAGCTCCAACCTTGAGCTTTGAAATAATAGGCCAGTAAAACTACTAATAAGAATGGATTTAATAATATGGGATATATTGCGACAGTATTGGTGACTGGCTCGAGCTGCTATTGTTTACCTCTGACAAATAGAAATACAAGGGAAGTTAATATCCCTTGTTGTTCTATAAGATGTAGATATTGTTAAGAAAATTTATGCATAGCTTTAGTACCTGCTTGTAAGCTTTCCAGCATGCCATAAAGTGTTGTATCATTTAATCAATTTTAATGGAGTATTTATTAAACGGATGCTTTTCACAGGACAGAAAGAAGCAGCGTTTTTCTCAAGCAAAAAAACCTGGCCATACTCCAAAGAAAGTTTGAACAGCTTAACAGGATGGTTTGACAAAGGAAGTTGGAGAAGTACCATCTTGGATGAGAATGTCAAAGAACTGCCCACAATATAGAAATATAGGATGGAGAGCTGACTTTCCTCCCTTTAATGCTCTTTAAAGGAACAGAGTGCAAAAAGAACAATATGTGTTTGCATACAGGGGCGTACCTAGGGGTTGGCCAGGTTAGCCCCCACCAAGGATAGACACCCATGTGTGTATGTGCGCAAAAATTGTGTCTCTCCGCTCTGGCTCAGAATGGTTAGGAGCCTGCCTGCCCATCTTTATGCTCCCTAGGTTGCTCTTACACTGCTCTGGGTGGTTGGGTGAGGTATGCAAGCTCCTTTGGCAAGGGCACAAGGGATGCAAGGCAGCCTAGGTGTGTGTCTGTCTGCATGTGCTGGAGGGATTAGTGGGAGCTCAGAACAGGCTCGGCATGAGCACCAGTTTGACTTGTGAGGTCGAGATCCGTGGATGAATAGTTTTATAATGGGTAGAATCTAGAGAGCATAGCAATCCAACCCCGTGATCAGTCATGCTGGAGAGGGTTTTGATGAGGCAGAGGTCCTCTGCCCAGCTGTCCCCAGCATGGAGCTGCTTACCACCTTTGCCTAAACCATGGGCAGGCAGAAGGAGTCAGTATATGCACTTGAAACAAGGCAGTGAGGGTGGAACTGGGTAATTCATAGATCCTGTAAGCCAGTCCAACTACTCAACAAGACCTATCCAGCCCTCTCTACTGCACCTGCCTTGAGCTGCCAAAGTGGGGCGCAGGATTTTCCTGCCTCCCACATCTTCAGATGTAGGGCTTCAGATGTGGTGGTCACTCCACCACTCTGTTAAGCCCCACTGTTGCCCACCATGAGTTTTGGATTACTTAGTTACAGCACAATCCTCACTATGTCAACTTGGAACTAAGCCTTATTGACTCCAGTGGTGCTTACTCACAGGTAAGAGGGGTTAGGATTGCAGACTTAGTCATTTTTCAAGTAGACCCACTGAAATCAATGAGATTTCATTACCAACTTATATCCCATTGATTCTAGTTGGACTGTTCTAAGTCTGGATCCAACCCAATATCCCTACATCTTAAGCATATTTGATCAGCATAATACGAAAGATGGTCAAATATCCCATTATCCCATGGAGAAAATGAAATCTGCTTCATATGCAGACACTGTTAATTTCTTTATCTCTACATACAACCCTCTAAGTTTGCATGTAGTTCCCTTCCAACTCTTGATTTCAGAGTGACCTCTTTTAAAAGAGAAAACAAAGATCCCATTTGGTTTTGTAATTGATTAGGCACAGTCTATGGAAGTCTATAAGCAATTCATTAAATGTGATGATGCTAATAAATTCCACTGCATGTTTTTAATTTTCCTTTTCCTTTCCCCTCCTTTTTAATTGAATCTGTCTGGCTTTTAGTTTTTTGTGGAATTATATTTTTATAATTGCTGTAGTCCTGGAGTTTCATTGCAGAGACTTCATGATTTCTGTTTTGTGTTTAATAAATCAGTTGTTTCCAGGTTTTGGAAATCATCCAGAGTGCATCTACCTCCACTGAGAAATACTTTAACCAAAAAAATGTCCAAGAAACAAGCCACCTTGGCCTAGTTCAGATGATAAGCCATGATACGTACAAGCTTTTTGCTCGTCCACACTTCTGTTTGTTTCTGCTGAGTTTAAACTAGGAAGTCTCTAATTTACCATAAATCCCCTTTGCTCAGAACTGCTTGAAGTTGGTTTAAGAGCCTGACTTTTTCCAAAGTGAAACACCTTGCAGAGCCAGGACTCAGGGGAGTTTAGATATGCAGGAATTCTAGAGAATTCCAAAGAAATATGCCCAAACCACCAGACCAGAGTGATCAGGTCTAACAATTCATTAAAGAAGGGTGCAAACTTACAGCAAAGGTTCAATAGCTCCCTCAAACACTCATGAATTCAGCACTACAGCTGCTACTAATTAGGCAAGGGTCATCTTGACCATCAATATGCTGCAAGCAGGGCTTCCAGACCAGCTCATATTTCAGGCCAACACACAAAGTGGTAGCCATAACTTCCCAGGTTAAAACCATGGTTAATAACCCTGAAGGGGACTACATGTGCAAGCAAAAAGGCTTATGTATATCATAGGGGTGAAGTAATATGACAACATTGACTTCCCTCCATTTCTTATATTCTTCAATCTTAAATTCAGTTTTCCACATTCCACAATTTGTTACACACACACACACACACACACACACACACACACTGTCATGGCCTGTCCCAGATAAAGAAGCACACATCAGATGGTTAAATCTTTGTTGGCAAGAGAAACACTTTCAGCAGCCCCTACAATGCTCCGGATACACATGCGTGGTCCACAGGTCTGAGCCATATGGATCAGTTGTAGCAACAGTGGGGCCTTCCCCTCTTCTGGCTTATCCAATGGAACCTCAGGTTGCAGACGTAATCCATGACGGAGGCACGTCCACAACCCGCAGCATTCACAAGCTAAAATGCCACGTCTGCGCAGATGCCGGTGTGATTTTGAGCTTCTGCGCAGCGCAAAGCACGATTTAGCGCTTCTGCACATACGCAAGTGACGAAACCCGGAAGTAACCCGTTTCGGTACTTCCAGGTTTCCTGCGGTCCATAACCCGAAAACACGTAACCTGAAGCAAGCGTAACATGAGGTATGACAGTATACCCTCCTCTGAAGGGTTGCATGACCGCAACCTGAAACTTCTCCTGCACAGAAGCTGTCACTCCTTTTCCCTTTTAAAGCTGGTTCTAGGAGACAGTGGGTTGGGAAATGTGGGGAATCTACTGACCCATCCCTCACCTCAACCATCCTTCTTCTTCCACTACGTCCTGCATACCTTCCTCCTCCTTGGACTGCCCGCTACCCTGACTCCTGCCTTGTGAGTGGTGTGACACTCCGTAAATCACTGGCCCCCTGACTCTGCCACACAATCTTCATCATCGTTTTAGTGCTGATCTCTCCAAACAAATTATATATGCAGTTTTGAATTATATACCCATTTTTGCAATCAGTTTCCTCACATGTAATACATTTCCTCTGCTTCGTTTAGCTTTCAAATGTTAGCTGTTTTTCAGACTGTGTATTAGTTTGAGCAGTATGAATTTAGTGGTTCCTCATTAAAATACAAGCAAAATTGAATTTCTCCCTCATCCCTACGTTGGCTTAGTAAGGTGACATATGATAACCCAGTTTGGTCAGTTTGTTCTACCTTTAAAGAAGCAAACGGTAAATTTGGCCTAACAACACATGTTATTATTTGCAAATACCTTTTTCAAAATAAAATAACATAAAAATAATAAATAATAAAAAGGCGCATAGGAGCAGAATGGTGGCTATGAGGGAGAAGGAGCCAAGACAGCCCCACAGCAGCTGCATGGCCCTAAAAACAAGTCCAGATGCATCTCTGTTGCCAGCCAGAAAGGAAGTAGTCAAGGAGCCAACTGAGACGACACTGAAGAGTTAGCAACAGACCCAGATGCTGTTGCTGCTGCTGGAAAAAAGCATTTCAGACTTTGGCATCTGGCTCTTACTTTTGCCAAATATGTGCTGTTTGTTTCCACAGCTGTTAAATGTGGGGGGGGGGGGGTTGTTGTAAAAGGACAGAGCTGTAAGAAGAAAGGTCAGCAACTGATATGTCAGTGACTGTGGGAGGCAGCACGTAGTCAACACACGATTTAACAGTGAGAACAATTTGCTTTAGGAATGTATTCCTGCTTATTAGAAGAGAGACAAGGTGTGCTTGAATCAGCCACATGCAGAAATCCAAATGGTATATTTATGTTTACAACTTCAAAGCAGTGTTGGCAATTATAGAGGGGTTAATGAATATATTTCCTACATGTAAACATAATCCCCCCTCCTCCTCATCTCAATATATTAAATTACCTGGCAATAATGAACTCCGCCCAGCAGAGAAGATTATTTTAGGCAAAAAGAAAGAAATCTGCATTGTGGTCTCATTTACCTGCTGGTAAGCAGGTATGATAATTCATCATTAAAATTCAGTTATGCACTTGTACAGATCAAACACATTAGCCTAGTATGTTTCCGCCCCCCCCCCTTCTCCCCAGAATCACAATGTTGCAGAAAAATCAACTAACTTGACAACAGAAGTGAACACAATGGCAAACCCACATTTGCAACACACATTTTAAAGAATGAATGTTTTATTTCATCACTTGCTTTGAAATAGTGCATTTATTTCATATCATATAACTTTATAATATGAGATACATACTGGTTTGTGAGTTTGGTCATGCCAAGTCTTAATTCATCTTAACAGCTTCACTTGTTTAAACATATTAAAGAAAGTTGACTTTCTTTATAATATAGAGTCCATGGGTACAAACTGAAACAAAGTTAGGTTAAGCTTGTTATACATGACATTATGCTGGTGCCAATGGTCAACATAGGAAATTGCTCATTAAACAGGGTGATAGTCAGCCCCTGAATTTGTTTTAAAAACAAATTGAAAACAAATCCCCATTTGTCATTTTAACATCAGAAAGGAGTGGGAATTTGAACAAAAGGAAGTTGGGGCAGGAACATTCACCCATTGGTTCATTAATTTTTAGGGAAGTGACACTGTGAAATCTTGATGTCGAACTAATTAGGGTATAATTTTTCTAATTCCCTCTGGCTTGGGGGTACAGAGGACTGCTGGGAAGAAGGGAAAGATACATTGTGCAAACTGCCTTCTGTGTAATGTAGGATGCAACCCAATATGATATCAGGGTTACAGGAGCAGAAAAACTGGCTGGATCTTCCATGGGGGGCGGGAACCAACTAAGGAACTAATGCAATTCAACAAAGTGTAAAGCAAAATGAACAACACTTTTGGAATTAAAATTAGTGGGGAAACAAATGATGTTTCCTTGCACAACCCTAGCCAACAGAGCTATCCACCAGCAGCTTCAATTCACTGATCACCCGATATTACTCACTTGTGACAATGCAGAACACCAGGACAACATGATAGGTCACAACATCATCACACTGCCTTAACTGCTGTGGCTAAACCAGAACATTTATGCCAGACCAAAACATTTATTTTACCAGTTCAGAAGATCAGTCCTTAAGTGTCTTTCAAATTAGTAACCATATCACCCTGAGAAATGCAATGTAACCTCTTAGCCAACAAGGTTGATTTTCATAGCTCATCCTTCAAGCCACTTTAGCTCTTTGCCAGCTTAAAAGGTCAAGAAATCTATAAACAACTCTGCATCATTCAATTACATGCAGACTTTCTTTTTTAAAAAAAACCATAGCTAGTCCTGATCCCCAGTGCTTTGTATAGTTTAGTGTCACATTCTGCTCCATGTTACTGTAAAGGATTGTTCTCTCCCTCCTTCCTTTCCCCAACTCTGGGGCATAATAAGCAGATAGTATCAGTATTTTCACACAATGAAAAACACGCGCACACACAGACACAGAAAAATGTTTTCTATTGTGCAATTTATTCACTCCGATACAGGAATCATAGGTGCTGTTTGTAGCAACAGAGATCAAGCAGTTTTAAAAGAAATGTGGATAATATTACCACAGTATGTGATGCACAGACTTTAGCTACGTCTGGTTCCCATGCATCTCACAAGGGAAGGATGACTCCCCTCTTCAGAAGTTATACCTAGGGATGCTTAATGAAATTTCTCCCAACTGAATTGCTCCCTTGAATTACCCAACCTTTTCCCTGGAGTATGCACAGTTTAACATAGCATTCAGATCATGTGTACAAGCAAATTATATCACAGCACACGAAAAAGGAAACTTGCTGGGTCACAGGAATGTTGCTCAGTCACATAAATATTCTGTTTTGCTCCGCCATTTAACCATTGTGGATATGTGCTGGATCATGTTGGGTTGTGTATGGCAAACATCTGTGACATATATATACAACTGCTTAAATGATTTTAATACTTTTTCCCCCAATGGAGTGGAAAGCTGGGCATAGTAAACCCACAGAATAATGGCAAGGAAATGAATTTGTGAAACTACCCACCCCACTGCGAGTAGGAGAATTGTGTAGAGTGCTTCTCTGGTTTTGTCCTTCTACTTGCCAGTCAAGTGTGAAACCTCCTTTTGCTGCAGGCATCCAGGGCAGGGTTGCCAGAGGCAGAACTTCTGTGTGCGCCTCAGTATCATGCAAAGTGCATCATTAAGTTGGAATTTTATGAGGTCACCGGGGGATGTTGGAACATTTGAAGCTGACAATCCACTATCAAATAAGGAACGATTTGTAAGAGTCTATGCCTTTGGGGTGTTCAGTGCATCAGGTATGCCAGCACTTGAGCTTTCTACTCCATCTCACCCATGGCAGGTAGATTTGGTAACAGTTGGATTTATTTATTTATTGCAAAACTATCAGTCAGCTAAATGTTAATTTTTAACTTTTAAAACTCCTTAATTAATTCATAGCAAGAAGAAGGAACTATACAACTATGAGAGGGGGGTGTTTCCCATCACAAAATTTTTCAGCTAATATTAATGATAATATTAATAATAATAATTTATTTATATCCCGCCCATCTGCCTGGGTTTTCCCAGCCACTCTGGGCAGCTCCCTACAGAATATTAAAAACACGATAAAAGATCGAACATTAAAAACTTCGCCAAACAGGGCTGCCTTCAGATGTCTTCTAAAAGTCAGATACTGTAGTTGTTTATTTCTTTGACATCTGATGGGAGGGAGTTCCACAGGGCGGGTGCCACTACCGAGAAGGCCCTCTGCTTGGTTCCCTGTAACCTCACTTCTCGCAGGGAGGGAACCACCAGAAGGCCCTTTGAGCTGGACCTCAGTATCCGGGCTGAACAATGGGGGTGGGTGCTATTGTTAAGCCGTTGTTAACTTGTAGAAAATCCTGAGTATCTAAGCATTTATGTCTGGTATAAAATGATCAAACTTAGGTACTTATCTCTTGGGATGTTCCAACATCTTAAACTGAACAAAAATCTCCTACACGTTCTGCAGTTATAAGTACTCTTTCACAAATATTAAAATATGGGTGACCATAATTCATTGTTTTAGTCAAACTGGGTTAAATTTTTAAAGTTGCAGAATAATATATGTCGAATTTACTAATTGGGAAATATGCTTGCATTTACCCAGCTCATAAATCAATGACCACAGAGAAATGTTCACAGAGAAGACGTCTGGATCCCACTGAGTTGGGTCAGGCTTTGTTCTGCTTTGACAATTTCTTTAGAGCCCAGTATAGTTGTGAATACACCGACTATATACTAATACTTGCCTCTTTAAGGGTTCAGTCATCAGAGAACTAAATGAGATATATCAATTCACGACTAATGAACCAGAGTGAGCCTGAACTAATATTATTTCTTGGACTATCAATGGATGGATTGCTAAGGAGATAGTAGCTCCCTGCTTGCCCCTCCCAAAATAATTGGTCCTTGAAAGGAAAGAGCTAGAGAGTTTTTCTGTTAGAAGAGTAGAAAACTACCTCTTCTATAGGAAAAGGCCAAATGCAGACCTTGCCTATTCTTCTATCCCTTTTTCACTGGATGTGACTATCACCTGACTGCCCCCATTTAATCAAATCGCTATGGCTTTGATAAAATTTGTCATTTGTATGGTTTTTATTTATTTACCTTGTATATCTACTACCATTGAATTCTGGCAGCAAGTGAAGCTTAACTGGGCCATATTGGGGGGGGGGGGTATTTTCTTATAAGGGAGTTTCTTTATCCCCCTGCCAATCCAATTATTGTTGGAGACTAACACAAGGAGTGGTCAGGATAATGACTTTAATCCTCTAAATATTAGCACAAGATGTTTCAGAAATCAAAGACTATCCAGGTTCTTGCAGAGGCAGATTTAGGGTTGTTCGAGTGGTGTGCAAACACTGGGTGCTGAGCCAAGGGCAGTGGCGGAGAAAGAGGGTGTGTGGGAGGGGGTGCGGGTCGTCCTAGGTGTCATCACTGAGGGGGGTGACAAAATGACAAAAATATGAGTTTTTTAAAAATAATAATAAAAAAATTGGGCTCACGAAACTTTTTAGTTTAGTCAACAAACGTAACAAAATGTGGCTGGTACTGGGCACCACACCGCGGGGCCTGGCACTTACCGCGGGGCCTGCAGCGTGCCTGAGCCACTCTCCTGGGAGTGACGTGGTGGCTTGGGCACCTGCAGGCACCTCCATTTGAGGCAGTGCAGGATTTGCGTCTGCCCTCCTCCTCACCCTCAGCCACCCTACAGCTGAGGGGGAGGTGGTGGAGAGGCACCATGCAGCACGCCCCACCCCCATGGGCAGCTCGCCTCCCCCCACCCCCGGCTGCAGGACACGTGCGCCGCACCCATCACCCGAGCGGCTAGTTAAGCCGCTGGCCAAGGGGGCACAGTCTCAAAGTCTGGTAAGCTGAGCTTTGGGAAGGAGGCTTGAGGCTCTCTGACAGGGTCCTTGAGTCCTCCCACCTCCTTCCCCAAGCCTAGTTAGCACTTTTCCAGCTTTGGGAACTATACAAATAAATGGTAGAAATGTAACCCTTTGTGATTGGGGGGTGGGGTCTGTTAATTTTAGCTATATTCCACATATTTGCTTACATACATAAGCAGCATATCTGCCAGTTTATGAAGTTTCCCCCTGACCTTGGCAAGAAATGGGAATAAAAGTGGGCAAAAACCTTTCCTTCTTATTCACAAAAGTTTAAGAAAGTAGAACACCTAGAGACATCTACGAATAAAATCTAGCTTGGAAACTTCCATCAGCTGCTTGTAGGTCCCTAGCTATTATCACTGACTTTAATGCTTATTTCAAAAGTTAAAAGCATCTCTCTCTTCTATCTTCCTTTTTTTAATGGGAAAAAATGTCACCTAGAGAGAAAGTTTTCTGCTGGTCAGTGGAGGGGGAATAAATTGTCTGCAGTCTCAGCAATTTGTAGAGACATGCAGTAGCCATTGATGGCACAGCCTCAGGCACATACATGCAGCAGCAGTGGAACAGAGCACAGTCATCAAAATGTGAAGAATGCAGCCAAGATGCTCTGCTCCCACATCTGCACTGGGTATAGCAGGCTTCCTCAAACTCGGCCTTCTAGATGTTTTGAGACTACAGTTCCCATCATCCCTGGCCACTAGTCCTGCTAGCTGGGGATCATGGGAGTTGTAGGCCAAAAACATCTGTAGGGCTGAGTTTGAGGAAGCCTGGGCTATAGTATGAGAGAATGTGGCTGCCAACAGGAAACAAACCAGTGACAAACACTACAGGAACTGAGAATTAGGGGAAATTGGTTATTATGTAATTACATTTTTCAATAATTTCCCATGAATTATATCAAATAATAGCACCAACAATTTAAAAATCTATTTAAATGCGACTGCTAGGCTAATACTGATAAAGACTGGGATCAAAATCTCCACTTAAAAAGTTTGTTGGAAGGTGTTGAAAAGGTGCCAAAAAGGCAATAAACATGACACCAGCCTGATATTTTATGAGAGGCGTTTCCAAACAGTAGGTGCTGCCTCTCCTATATCACATGGGCTGGGTGTCCTCAGGTATATGCCTGAGGTCCTCTATGGCAGAGTGCAGGGGTCACTTGGGTAGCAGACTGAAGTGACTGGATGCCAGCTGAGCAGAACACAACCCCAAAGCTGTTTTCGTTTCATTCATCATGACTCCGTAGCCCCTGAACCTAGGGGGCACTGTCCCAACTGCCCTATCCAAAGCATTTCAGCTTTACAGATGGAACTATCCACACTTTCCTTCCCCAGGCACTGTTCTGGGGGTTCTCCTGACATCCCACCCTGCCACAAGACAATTTCAGGGGGCATGTGGGATGAGGAGGGTGGAGGACCCCACAGCACAAGTGGAAATCCTTGCATAGGCTTCCGCTGACAGGGCTAGCTGGGTGACTCCTGCCCTGCACAGTCTACTTCTGGTACTCATAAAACTTACCCCTGTGTAGCACTGGAAGGTAGAAGGGCAAGTTATTCCACAGAGTTCTACTTGCTGTTCCTGATTCAGCTAATCATGACGTTAATTACTAAATGACAAAAAGAGGCAAGGAGGCACTTTTCTCATTGGGACAAAAAACACAAATGACAGGCAGACTACATCGCAAGTGATGTGCAGCCACACAGGCAGCCGTGGGGTAGGACAGAAAGGTTTCACTCCATTTGTCAGCACTCCTGGCCAAATACTTACCTTGCAACTGTCTTTCCCAGGAAGGATCTCAGTAAACAAACAAAAGTCCCCCCCCCAAAAAAAAATGCTGTTACTTTTTTAGTGTTCTGTATTGCTGATGATGCAGAGCAGCAAATAGCCCTTTTAGCAAGGCAGAAGGTGAGGCTACCCAGCAGTTTGTGTGGAATATGAGACTCCTGTAACCATTTGACACGCAGTCCTGGTTTTTTTCCATTGTAAATCCGAGCATCTAATTTTGAGGGCAGGGTCGAGCTGTCTTATTTGAAGCATATAAAGACTTAACTGCCATAGATAATGTCAACTCAAATTATTATTTCCTTTCCAACATAGATTATAGGATGAGGGAACATAAATGGGAATTAAAAAATAAATTCAGCACATATATCAGAAAGCACCTTTTCATGTAGAGAATAATAAATGCTCGGAATAGCCTGCAGGCAAAGTTGTTGAGGCAAAAAGTATCAGTGTCATTTGAGAAACAATTAGTTACCATCCTCAGGGAAATAGACTACTAAAAAGGATATGTCTTGATGGACCAAATGACCTTTATTCATTCTCCAAAATACATCTCATGTTCTTATAATTCTATTGAAGACTATTTCAGCATTTTGGCCTCAAGCAATGTCAGGTTTTGCTTGAATTATTCTGCTCACAGGTTCACTGCCGAGGCTATTCCTTTGCTGTACTCTTGCAAATAATGCAAACAATGGCCAGACTTTCCTCATAACACCACAGCAACACCTTCACTGTTTATTCAAAGCACATACTGAGCTGCGCCATTGTGTTACATTCTTCCTGTGACAAGCAACTTGATCCTTTGCATATTTGCTTGGAAGCAAGTTTCCTTGTGAATTCAGGGGGAATTACTCGCAAATAAGAGTCAAATCAGATGTGGTGCAGGAGGCTGCTGGTTATTAGGAACTCTCATTGTAGAATATATGAAGCTGCCCTTACCTAGTTCAGTATTGTCTGGGCACCCACCATCCCCCCACCATCAAAGTGAGGCTAAGACCTTTCTGTGCAGCAGATTCCCTATTGAGACAGTACTGTACAACAACATAATGAATATATGATACATATAATGGGTATCTTCATGGGCTCTGCTCAAAGACCAGCTCCACCAGGCTCCATCAACAGGCTATTACTTGAATTCTATAGTTAAGAACTAGTGCCTGCATATGATTTCCCCCTCCCAGACCATTTTCCATTTTCCATTTTAGAGAGCCAGTGTGGTGTAGTGGTTAAGATCAGTAGACTCGTAATCTGGTGAACCAGGTTCACGTCTCCGCTCCTCCACATGCAGCTGCTGGGTGACCTTGGGCTAGTCACATTTCTTTGAAGTCTCTCAGCCCCCCCCCCACCTCACAGAGTGTTTGTTGTGGGGGAGGAAGGGAAAGGAGAATGTTAGCCGCTTTG